>NC_134355.1:602028257-602628257 GCF_048569485.1 Anomaloglossus baeobatrachus | reverse complement strand
TAGATATCTTCAGTCTTTCCATGCAGCTTGAGATTCATCCAATGGGAGAGGCGATCTTGTCCAACCAATCGATGAGGACGCAGTGTATCCAAGTGGAAGGCTGTGGCTATAAAAAGGGACTTCTTTAAGCCACCAGGTTGTTGATGGATGCTGATGGATCCAGTCTAGGCTCTTAGGAGCTGACTAGAGGATCAGGATATCTTATGGCTTCAATCTAGGGACTCCGGTTCCGGTTGGAGACCATATCCACAGCCTAGGGATTTCGACTCCGGCTGCCAGGATTGTATCATCATACCAGGACTACCTAAGGAGGACACTCAGGTTGGAACAGTTCAGTCACCTGTTACAGACTTTGCAGACCTCAGCCAGCTTCCTAAATCTGGCGTTATTCCTTTCTCAGTGGGTGCCCGCCAAAAGTGGGGTGCTGCTGGATTGGAGTAAGCGGCCCTGGAACCTCTGAGGCAAGGACATTCTAAATCCCTGGTGAGCCAGCGGAAGGGTGAGACTCTTTTGCCTGTTACATTTGTGTGTTTTGCTGGTTATGTGTTATGTGCCGTTAATTGTTTGGGGATCCAATAAAGTCTAATTATTGTGGTTCCCTCACCCTGTGTTGTCTGAGTAGTGTTACACCCACGGTTAAGGAGGCCGGCGTTCAGTTGGGATGAGGCCTGAGCCACGCTGTCTTTCTAAAGGCGGCGGGTTTTAGTGGACGAGAGCACCCACTGAGCCCCGTGTCTCCACAGTCTTCACATGATATTTTTAACCATGTACCAATAAAGAAATCTTATTTTTGGAATCAGTGCTGGGTCCATTTTTCCTGTTTTTACACTGTTCAATGTATCTGACTGGTGGAACACTTTCAGTAGACCTTTGGGACTTTCAGAGGCCCTGCCTCTCTAGCAAGACCTGGAGTATTGATTACTGGAGGGATTTCAGGTGGATCCTGACATGTTTTTTCTCCATAAGGCGTTAGTGGCTCACCCATGATTGATATCAGCAGGCTAAGGATCCCTCACTGTCTCAGGAGCCGTACACCAGTCGTCACTACCGTACCTGGGCGACGCAGATTCAGGAAGTCGAGCAGGGACGTCTGTTGACGATGGAGCTGGTGCAACTTTGGATCAGCATTGCCATAGCATATTTTGGTGTAGCACCCTAGAGTCAGATGTCCTATTGTAAACCTGCACGTTATAGACTGGACCATCAGCATACACTCACTTGAATATTTAGTAGGGTTGAACTTCCAATCTCTCACTCAGTTTGCCCTTGGGACATTTTTCTTTGACTAGCACTCAGTCTCCAGGTTGAAGCAGTACTTCCTAGATCAGATCGCTGCCAGTATGCACTCTCTTCTGTAGCTGCTGACCGACCAACCATCGAATGGTTTGTAGTCATTATTGGTATGTTTGCCTTGGATAATATAATAATAACAATAATTTATTCATTTATATAGCACTATTAATTTCATAGCACTTTACATACATTGGCAACACTGCCCCATTGGGGCTCACAATCTAAGGTCCCTAACTGTATATTTTTGGAGTGTGGGAGGAAACCGGAGTACCCAGAGGAAACCCACACAAACACAGGGAGAACATACAAACTCCTTGCAGATGTTGCCCTTGGTGGGAATTGAACCCAGGACCCCAGCGCTGCAAGACTGCAGTGCTCACCACTGAGCCACCGTGCTGCCCATGGTTTTGTATTGACATATTTGTTATTTGGTAACGATATGAATATATTTGTATGTAATTGCTGTTTTTTTTATCACATTTATATATTGTATTTGTATAATGTTTTAGGTGAGGGTCCAGGTCCCAATTATGTCATGAGGACCAAATGTGAAACAAATGTGAATGGGCTACCACTAATATAAAAAGCAAGCTACAACATGAATGTCCTTACTTCTGTATCTGATGAAATTTCCCTTTTGACAGTAACTTTTCCTTCTTTGCAGCTTGAAGCACTGTGAGCGATGACAATGCATTGCTGAATATGCTGGCTCAGTTCACACCATTGGTTTATACATATTAAAGAAAGCATATGTCCAAGTTCAACAGCAAAACCAACAAAACAAAACTGGTCTCACCTCTCTCTCCCCTTCTGCATACAAAATGACAATTATTTGCTTCCTGCCCCATTTTAACAATCTTCTGGCAAGATTCACGGCAATGTTGATTTATTTAAATAAAAAGTAGAAAAAAAAGTTAAAAAAAGAAGAAAGTTTGTGGCTGCGCCTTTAGTTTTATTCAAGTTATATACTTGTTAAAATTATAAGACTTCTTTTGAAATAATGGACTTTGACAGGTAAGGGATTAAACTACAAGGGGATGAAAGAAGAATCTTCTTTGATCTGATCCCTAACAAGTTGAAGAGCAGAGTCTTATTTTAGTTGACAGTCTTGCAGCTGAACACAAGAAAGTGAAGAGAAAGTGCCAAAAGGAAGCTTGGCATTTTCTCGAACATGAATCCAAGCTGTCTGGATCCAATTAGGTAAATGCATATGATTAACCGATTGAACAAAAAAAAAAAAATGAAAAAAATAAAATGAAGGTATATCACAGTCATTCACATAAGCCCAAGAAGAAAAAGTTTACTTTGATATGTAGGGGGATGGTTTTTTTATTTTTTTTTAAACTCCGGAAAGTAGGGCTATTACATGCTAAGAGCTCAATTCTTCCTTTGTGCTCCATTTTATACTCTGAATGAACTTAGCTCAAACATCCTACGTTGATATTCAGAAAAATACCTTTAATGACAAAATTGGAGGTATGAAGCATTCTGGACGTATATAGCCGAAGGCTAATGTGATCAATGCAGAAGCAATTTCTTCTCCTGCATCTTTTTCTTCCCACAGAGACGAAGATGTAGACTCATGTTTTCTAAAATGGCTCTTTTCAACCTTGTCCTTATTGAACCCTGAATGTGTGAGGTTTTAGCGATAATTCCTAAACTGGCACATGGATTGTTATATCTACTTTACGGGAGGGAATTACTCTGGATGGATGCCACGAGTACATCATTTGGCTTAAAGTGGAAGGATTGGAGGCTACGTTACTAAATAGTTCTCTTTGATAATATTGCCAAAAGCCATGTGGTTGCCGATTTCAGGTTAAGAGAATATAAACTGAACAAGAAGGTACTTAGCAAATGCTTTAAAAACCCAAAAGGGCATAGCAAATTGCCCATTCCAGCCGATAAGTGAAAAATGACGTTTTGAGTTATATTTAGTTAAATTTCTAATTTTAGAGGAACTCTTTGGATCCAGGTTTTATGTGTTTTTTTCATTTGGCTCGTATTGCTTTTAGTCCAGAAGCAGCTAATTATACGGATCATTTAAATAAGCATCAAGTAAATAAGCAGATATGTATTTTGGCTTAATTTGTAAATTGTGAGCAAATTGTACATACTGTATGTTTTTCCAAACTGATATAATAAGTGTATCATAAGAAGATTCAATAATATTTAAATTATTTTTGCATTAAGAATATATACCTATAATTATCTATATCTGTATCTATATCTATATACTGTATATATATACAATATATATATATATATATATACAATATATATATATATATATATATATATATATATACACTGTGTTCCAAATTATTATGCAGAAAATATTTTTTCATATTTTCCTAAATTAGCTTTATGAATTGCAGTCATTGTTATTTTCCAGTCATCTACTATTCAAGTATAATTGAAATGTTTTTGATCAAACTGCCTATGAAAACAGTATATTTTTAAAAATAATAAACACTCAAAATGCACTCAAAATGCATGTTCCAAATTATTATGCACAGCAGAGTTTTCAACCTTTTTATTTTTATTTTGAAAAACAGAATGGTCAATTGTGAAATTATAAGCATTATCAGCTTATTACAAAATTAAATCAAACAGTTTTCAAGTCAAAACTTAATTCTAGGTGATGTTACATTTGCACATAGGACCCCTTGTTTGAAAGAAGCTTCTGAACTCTCTCGTCCATTGAATTTGTCAGTTTTTGGATGGTTTGTGCTACAATTGTTTTACATGTGGACAGAATATCCTCCCAGAGCTGTTGCTTAGATGTGAACTGCCTCCCGCCATCATAGACACTCTTTTTGATGATGCTCCAGAGGTTCTCAATGGGGATGAGGTCAGGGGAAGATGGTGGCCACACCATAAGTTTGTCCTCTTTTATGCCCATAGCAGCCAGAGATGCAGATGTGTTATTTGCAGCATGAGATGGTGCTTTATCATGCATGAAAATGATCTTGCTGCGGAATGCACGGTTCTTCCTCCTGAACCATGGCAGGAAGTGTTGTTTTAGAAACTCCACATAGATTATGGAGTTCATCTTTACCCCTTCAGGGATCCTAAAGGGGCCGACAATCTCTCTGCCCATGATTCCAGCCTAAAACATTACTCAACCTCCTCCTTGTTGGCGCGTTAGCCATGTTTTCATGGGGTTTCCATCAACCAGCCATCCTCCACTCCATCCATCTGGACCATCGAGCGTTGCACAGCTCTCATCAGTGAACAAAACAGTTTGGAAGTCAGTCTTCATGTATCGTTTGGCCCACTGGAGCCGTTCTGCTTGTGTGCAGTGGATACAGGTGGTCGACAGGATGGCTTACGCACAGCTGCAAACCTCTGAAGGACCCTGCATCTTGTTGTTCGGGGGACGTTGGAGGCATCAGCAGCTTCAAAAACTTGTCTGCTGCTATGACAAGGCATTTTAGCAGCTACTCTTTTAACCTGACGCAATTGCCTGTTGGAAAGAGTTCTCAATTTTTCCTTATCAGCATGCACACGTGTGTGCTGTGAATCAGCTACATACTTCTTGATTGTGCGATGATCATGATGAATTGTCTTGGCAATGTTGATTGTAGTCATGCCTTGACCTAAATACTTCACAATTTGTTGCTTCTCAGCAGCCGACACATCCTTTTTCTTTCCCATTTTGGCAAAAAATGTAGGCTGCTTAATAATGTGGAACAGCCTTCTTAAGTAGTCTTGCCTTTATTTGGACACACCTGTCACACTAATGTGCACAGGTATCTGCAATTGCTTTCAGTGATATAAAGAGCCCTGACACCATCACTAGCAATGAGTTTAAATGACAAACAATTTCTAACCTTATCACTCCTAAACTCTTTTTGCATAATAATTTGGAACACAGTGTATATATATATATATATATATATATATATATATATCTATGTGTGTGTGTGTGTGTGTATGTACAGTACAGACCAAAAGTTTGGATACACCTTCTCATTCTAAGAGTTTTCTTTATTTTCATGACTCTGAAAATTGTAGATTTACATTGAAGGCATCAAAACTATGAATTAACACATGTGGAATGAAATACTTAACAAAAAAGTGTGAAACAACGGAAAATATGTCTTTTAGTCTAGGTTCTTCAAAGTAACCACCTTTTGCTTTGATTACTGCTTTGCACACTCTTGGCATTCTCTTGATGAGCTTCAAGAGGTAGTCACCGGAAATGGTCTTCCAACAGTCTTGAAGGAGTTTCCATTGATTCTTAGCACTTGTCAGCCCTTTTCCCTTCACTCTGCGGTCCAGCTCACCCCGAACCATCTCGATTGGGTTCAGGTCTGGTGACTGTGGAGGCTAGGTCATTTGGCGTAGAACCCCATCTTAGTCAAATAGCCCTTACACATCCTGGAGATGTGTTTGGGGTCATTGTCCTGTTAAAAAATAAATGATGGTCCAACTAAACGCAAACCGGATGGAATAGCATGCCACTGCAAAATGCTGTGGTAGCCATGCTGGTTCAGTATGCCTTTAATTTTGAATAAATCCCCAACAGTGTCACCAGCAAAGCACCCCCACACCATCACACCTTCTCCTCCATGCTTCACGGTGGGAACCAGGCATCTAGAGTCCATCCGTTCCCCTTTTCTGCGTCACACAAAGACATGGTGGTTGGATCCAAAGATCTCAAATTTGGACTCATCAGACCAAAGCACAGATTTCTACTGGTCTAATGTCCAGTCCTTGTGTTCTTTAGCCCAAACAAGTCTCTTCTGCTTGTTGCCTGTCCTTAGCAGTGGTTTCCTAGCAGCTATTTTACTATGAAGGCCTACTGCACAAAGTCTCCTCTTAACAGTTGTTCTACAGATGTGTCTGCTGCTAGAACTCTGTGTGGCATTGACCTGGTCTCTAATCTGAGCTGCTGCTAACCTGTGACTTCTGAGGCTGGTGACTCAGATAAACTTGTCCTCTGCAGCAGAGGTGACTCTTGGTTTTCCTTTCCTGGGGCGGTCCTCATGTGAGCCAGTTTCTTTGTAGCGTTTGATGGTTTTTGCCACTGAATTGGGGACACTTTCAAAGTTTTCCCAGTTTTTCTGACTGACTGACCTTCATTTCTTAAAGTAATGATGGCCACTCATTTTTCTTTACTTAGCTGCTTTATTCTTGCCATAATATAAATTCTAACAGCCTATTCAGTAGGACTATCAGCTATGTATCCACCAGACTTCTGCACAACACAACTGATGGTCCCCACCCCATTTATAAGGCAAGAAATCCCACTTATTAAACCTGACAGGGCACACCTGTGAAGTGAAAACCATTTCCAGTGACTACCTCTTGAAGCTCATCAAGAGAATGCCAAGAGTGTGCAAAGCAGTAATCAAAGCAAAAGGTGGCTACTTTGAAGAACCTAGAATATAAGACATTTTCAGTTGTTTCACACTTTTTTGTTAAGTATTTCATTCCACATGTGTTAAGTCATAGTTTTGAAGCCCTCAATGTGAATCTACAATTTTCAGAGACATGAAAATAAAGAAAACTCTTTGAATGAGAAGGTATGTCCAAACTTTTGGTCTGAACTGTATATATATATACTTCATGCAGCATTTGCTTGGACCTGTCCCGCCCACAGCCATGGGTACAGGATTGAAATAGACCAGGTGAGTGCTGCTAAGAGCAGTTCTACTATTTCATATGTGAGGCCGTTTGGCACATTTTATAAAGATATTTTAATGTTAGGACTGCCCCAAATGAGATTTGCCGTGGAGTGGCGGGGTGGCTCAAGAAATTGCAATTTTTTGCCAAAAATCTCAAATTTATAATAAGTACAGTTGGAATTTTTAGTGCTGTAGTGCACATTTAGTGCTAGCTTTTTTGTTTTTTTCTTTATATATATATATATATATATATATATATATATATGTAGTCATTTTGACTACTTTGCACCATGTATTTCTATATAGGTGTCACGAGTCCAGTAGTTCTAGTGTTAAGTGTTTCATTTTTAACATTTTGGTATTGAAGCCATTACAGTAGGATGACACTCTTTTTTTTTCCTGCAGCTGCCTTGTCAACTTTGCTGTATAGATTGAGATAGAAGCAGAGTCATCTCATTATTATTTGAAGGCGGTAACATTAATGATTGCATAATACAAACACAAAATATGTACACTGTGTAAAAAGTGTCATAGTTTGACAACTGTAATTATATTGTCTGTCAATTAGGTGCTAAAAAAGACAAACACACAAGGATAATGTGTGCCTCCACAATAATTTTCTGGTCTAAACACCTACATTTAAATAATAAAACTTAAAGCTGCGCTATGGGAAAATACCCCTCACCCCTAGCCCCTGCCAGTTCATTAGCCTTTTTTGTCCACCTGCTGATCTTGTGTACGTTTTTAAGAAGCCCAGAAAAGATGCAGTGTAGAGTAGGACACCGCAAAGGAGGGTACCGTGAAGCGGTGCCGGGCTAGTATTACAATGGCCATTCTAATATTCTAAATACCTACAAAAAATTGTTTTTTGAGGTAGAGTATTTTTGTGGTTTGGCAGTGTGCGACTGATATTTTTTTTTATTTATTTTTTTTTATATATATATATATATGTATCTATACAGTATATCTATAGATATAGAGATACATATGTATGTATAGCTCTGGCAAAAATTAAAAGACCACTGCAAAATTTTCAGTTTTTCTGATTTTTCTCTTTATAGGTATATTTTTGAGTGAACTGTAAATTGTTGTTTTATGCTATACACTAGTATTTTCAGAAAATAAATACAAAATGTAATGTTGGAAATTTAGAGACATGTTGTCAGTAGTTTATAGAATAAAAGAACAACTTACATTGTACTCAAAAATATACCTATAAAGAGAAAATCAGAAAACTTACAATTTTGCAGTGGTCCCTTAAATTTTGCCAGAGCTGTACATTATATATATATATATATATATATATATATATATATATATACATACACACAATATATCGTCGTATAAAACTAAATATAAAAAAATGACATAGCGCTCCGCTGCACTTTTGATTCTCAGTCAGCGCAGATAAAGCGGACGGCTACAGGCTGCTACCCCCATTTGCCTGGCGTTACCTTAGCTGGCAATCATGGGAACGAGAATTTTTACAGAACAGTCATGACTTCTCCACATCTGTGGTTTTGTTGGTCCGTTACATTGACAATATGCTGTTTATTTGGCAGGTCTCGAAATCTTTTTTGGACCAATATTTTCTACATCTTAATATGAATACATAGAATATTAAACTATATCATCACATCAGCGAGACAGCAATCGATTTCTTGCACCTACACATCATGGTTGATGCAGAAGGATGTCTCCACACCACCACTTTTTGTAAGGATACCAGTGTAAATTCCTTTCTTCATGCTAGATCCGCCCACCCATCTCGTTATTCACGCAATGCCCAAAGGTCAATTAATTCGAGCCAGACAGATCTGTGATAGGGAGATTATTTTGAGGATCAGGCCAAGGACCTCTAGTTGATATTTTCGCAACGGGGATATCGGGCTCACCAAATTGATATGGCATATCATGTGTGTCGCCCTGGACAAGCCAGGGGCCACAGAGCACAACACTTACACACCCCACACTCCCTGCAGGCAAATCAAGGTCAGACACAAAGGTCACACCCTTGTTGCCTTCCCCAGGGGCTGATGTCCACACCAGGGGGTGGAGCCAGGCGGTTGGTCTTCACCCACCAAGGAGTTCACAGTCCTGGAGGAGGGAAAAGGAGCAGATCAGTTTTGACAGTGAAAGTGGAAGGAGGGAAAGTGAGCAGTAGTGAAGTGGCAAGAGAGCAGACTGAAGTGAGTCCGGGTGTGTGGTCCGGACGGAGCAGCAAGGTTGGCAGACGGTGGTGACCATCTGCAGGAGTGGCCTATCGGAGTTTGCCGTAAGGACCGTGGACGGGCGGTGGCCCGGCGGTACCGGACCGGTACACAAGGAGAAGCCAGCACCATTGGCAGGGGCTTTTCGGACCCCGGCAAGGCTAGGAGTCGCCATGAATTTGCCAAATCCATTAGTGAAGGGGACCTCCTGGGTTTCCAAACAGTCAAGTCCCGACAGAAGGCAACCGTCCAACCGTGAAGGGGAGACACCGCCACCGCCAAGGGCAACCGTTTCCCAGGGCCAGCGCCTGCAGGCAAAAGGGGCTCCTCCGGCTTATATCCAAGTCGGGGAGCGGGTTACCGGTGGGAACCCATCGCTACCAACATTGAACTTAGGTGCAGGGAGAGACAGTCATCACTAACCTACGGGGAAGAAGCAACCGCAGCCGTCTGGGGGACCCGTCCATCCAGCCGTGTGTTTTACCGAGAACTGTGTCATCGTCTCAGGCTGAGTGAGTACCCCCGTGCCGTACGGCATAGCGCTGCCCCTGTGACCCTGCACCTCACCAGGCCCCGCAACCCGCCTGTCATCCACTCCTACCCCATCACCGGGCCCCGGGACAACCAACCCCCTACCCACGGAGGGGAGAAATAACAACAAAGCTGCTCCATGTCACCGCTCCCGGGATCCCCGTCCAGAGCAGCGGTGGTGTCCACACAATCACCACAACCGTGGGTGGCGTCACGGACAATATCCCTAAAACCAAAACCACCCCTTTTCACTCACGGGCGAGGAGCGCCGCTCGAGTGCCCGGGATCCGGCCCATCGCTCGAGCCACCGAGCAGCAGTAGCCGCAGAGCAGCGGCAGCCGGACCCGAGCAGTGGGAGAGCGCAACGTCCCCTCCTCCGCCCGCGACAACTTGGCGTCATAAACAGGATCTTACCGCTCTGCCATTGGGTAGAGGTGCGCCTTGTTACCGCCGGAGGTGTCCGGCCGAAAAATTTCAGAAGCCGCCATCTTTGGCGCGAAAAGTTCCCGCTCGAGCGTCTCCTCGAGTAGTGGAGGCGCGAAGGCCAAAACCCCGCCCCGATAGAGGAGGAGCCGGAAAGAGGCCAAGGGGGACGAAATGGCGGCTGGTCGCATGTGAGCGCGGCTATAGAAGCAGGGACGCCAGGACCTTGCGGCCATTGACTGGTTCCTGGAAGAGGCCGCTGCTAAAGATGCTGAGTCCGACCAACAACACCGTGGTCCCCGCGCCTGGCCCCGCAGCGTGGGTGGAAGTCCGGACCGTCCAGCTAAGCAGCCGTCTGCAGGTCCGCATGCAGCTCCTCCTGGAGGAGTGGGAGGCCTACATGGCGAAAGTGGTGGCGGCCATATGGAGACACGAGGTGGAGGGAGTCTTGGAAGGGAGGGTAAGTGACCCACGCCCCTGTACCCCTAGTGGGTCGGTCATCGCGGCTGAGGGACCCGGTCCATACCCGCTCGCCCTGCTACCTCCCCCGCTACCAGTGTTGGCTGCTGCTGCCCCGCCACTAGGCCCGCTACCACCACCACCGGTAGCGGTACCCTGCCAATCCGCCCCGGCGGACCGACCTGCAGCAGAAGCTCGTGACCGCCCTGATCTGCTTCCATGGAAGAAGCCAAAGGCTGAGGCCGTCAGCAAAGATGCACCGGAGGCACGGCGGGGATGCAGCTGCCAGGAGGCAGAGCAGGCCATGTCACAGCGGGGTCCCTCATTACTGAAGGTGCCGGTCGTAGCCGAAATGGAGGGACTCTGGCTGGGTCCGTCCCCCGCACACGCTGAACCGGAGCAAGCAGAAAGTGCTCTGCACCGGGAGCGGCAGCAAAGGCAGCTGCGCCGCGGGATTTCTGATTAAGGAAGAAAAGTTAGAGCATGGTAGCGGTTCCTGGTTACCTTGCTGTCGGTCCCCATTGGGACTCTGCTGACATTCCAGACGGCCCTCAAGGCTAAGGAGTCCGGTTGGAGGAGCAGTCGTACCCGCATCATCGGCAGCTGAAATTGGAGTCCTGTGGGACAGTGTCACCCTTGTGTGTGGGTGGCGTTGGGGGCTCGTGTTTGATGGTGGACTGCGGGAAAGCTGCAGGAGGAAGCTGTACCGGAGCCAAGCGTTTTGGATGGCCCCTGGGACCCAGCTGACAGTCCCCCTCGGGACCCTACGGCAAGTCTCCGTTGGGACCCTACAGTTTTGTTTCTGGTAGCCCGTTGGCTACGAAGCACTGTTGTCCCCGTGGGGACCGTCTACAGTTTTAAATAGAAACTACTATGAACATGCCTGAGAACTCGCAAGGCAACCACAAACTTGTGGCCTGTAAATAATTATTTTGTTACAGCTTCCACCGTTACCGCCTCCGGAGAGGCAGATTGGAGGAAGGGCCCGCAGTGGAGCAGGCTGGGGCCCAGCCATCACAGGAACCGGTGGCAATCCTCTGGGGGTTTCAGGGGCTCCCCATGGACGTGGGTCCCCTGAAAAGGACAGAACCCGATCGGGCAGCTTGTGCAGGACTGGGGTCAAGGGGTGCTGCCCATTTGCTTAGGGGCAGCATCAGGACCAGGTTGCTTGGGTGGGAGAGAGCGGAAGCCATAACCGTTTACCGTTGCAACGTTTAAGTAAGAGTACCTCCCGATGTGGGAAGATGTTATTTTAATTGTATTGTGTGTTATCGTTTTTCTATTTTTACAGTTAAAAAGAAAAATAAAACCGGTGATGGACGGGCAGCCCGAGGACGGTCTGCATTTTGCTAAGGGGGAATGTGTCGCCCTGGACAAGCCAGGGGCCACAGACCACAACACTTACACACCCCACACTCCCTGCAGGCAAATCAAGGTCAGACACAAAACCCTTGTTGCCTTCCCCAGGGGCTGATGTCCACACCAGGGGGTGGAGCCAGGTGGTTGGTCTCCACCCACCAAGGAGTTCACAGTCCTGGAGGAGGGAAAAGGAGCAGATCAGTTTTGACAGTGAAAGTGGAAGGAGGGAAAGTGAGCAGTAGTGAAGTGGCAAGAGAGCAGACTGAAGTGAGTCCGGGTGTGTGGCCCGGACGGAGCAGCAAGGTTGGCAGACGGTGGTGACCGTCTGCAGGAGTGGCCTATTGGAGTTTGCCGTAAGGACCGTGGACGGGCGGTGGCCCGGCGGTACCGGACCGGTACACAAGGAGAAGCCAGCACCATTGGCAGGGGCTTTTCGGACCCCGGCAAGGCTAGGAATCGCCGAGAATTTGTCAAATCCGTTAGTGAAGGGGACCTCCTGGGTTTCCAAACAGTCAAGTCCCGACAGAAGGCAACCGTGAAGGGGAGACACCGCCACCGCCAAGGGCAACCGTTTCCCAGGGCCAACGCCTGCGGGCAAAAGGGGCTCCTCCGGCCCATATCCAAGTCGGGGAGCGGGTTACCGGTGGGAACTCATCGCTACCAACATTGAACTTAGGTGCAGGGAGAGACAGTCATCATTAACCTACGGGGAAGAAGCAACCGCAGCCGTCTGGGGGACCCGTCCATCCAGCCGTGTGTTTTACCGAGAACTGTGTCATCGTCTCAGACTGAGTGAGTACCCCCGTGCTGTACGGCACAGCGCTGCCCCTGCGACCCTGCACCTCACCAGGCCCCACAACCCGCCTGTCATCCACTCCTACCCCATTACCGGGCCCCGGGACAACCAACCCCCTACCCACGGAGGGGAGAAATAACAACAAAGCTGCTCCCTGTCAACGCTCCTGGGATCCCCGTCCAGAGCAGCGGTGGTGTCCACACAATCACCACAACCGTGGGTGGCGTCACGGACAATATCCCCAAAACCAAACCTCCCCTTTTCACTCACGGGCGAGGAGCACCGCTCGAGTCCCCGGGATCCGGCCCATCGCTCGAGCCACCGAGTAGCAGCAGCCGCGGAGCAGCGGCAGCCGGACCCGAGCAGTGGGAGAGCGTAGCATCCCCTCCTCCGCCCGCGACACATGCATCTAAAAGCATCAGTCAGTAGACAGACTCTATTATATCTGAACAACAGAAGAGAATCCAAAGATGTTACACGATTTATTTCGAATTATCAATCCAGATGGAAAGAACTTACTGATGTGGTGACGAAATTTTGGCCCATCCTCAAAGAGGACTCTTCCTGGGCCGGCATCGTTACCAACAAACCATATTTTGTTGCTAAATGGGGAAAAACACTTTGAGATTTGCTGGTACACAGCCATCATGTGACCGACCTCTTCATCCAATTTTCTGTTTGGCTCAAAAGGCCCAAAATGGAGCTCCTGGGCATGTGGAAACTGTACGGCCTGCTCATATGTCTCTAAGATGGATATCTTCTCTGATTCTGGTAATGTAAGGGATTTTAAGATACTTTATTTCATCAAATGTAGAACATCACATATTGGATATCTGGCTAAGTGCTCATGCGATTTACAGTATGTGGGTATTATTACAGGGGAGTTCCGTGTCCGCATATTTGAACACATTAGAGACATAAAGGCGGCTGAAAAGATTCCTAATGTCTAGGTTTTCAATATTGCCAAACTCAAGCCATTAGCAAGACACTTTTGAGATAGTCATCCAGGGCAGTCGCATTTGTTGAAATTTAGAGGGATTGATTGTTTGTACCCTGGCAATAGGAGAGGGGATATCTTCAAAAGACTCAGTCAAATAGAATGTAAGTGGATTACCCTGCTTAAATGCATGAAACCGGCAGGCCTTAATGACCAATGGGGTTTTTCGGCCTTTCTATGATTGATTCTATTATGATAGCTCAGCACCTCGCATTCTTGCTTGTTCTCCCTTGTCTCATCGGCCTCATCTGTGTGTATATTTTTAATCTATTCTTCCTCCACATGAATGTTTTCTTATTTTAGGTGGAGTGGTCTTGCTTGCAGATGTTTTTTTGATGTCTATATACCCTAATCAGCTTTTTACTACAGATGACGGCATATTTACATAAATTATGTTGTACATAAGAATATTTTTGGTTGGTAACTATGGTGTTTCCTTGTATGCAGAATGTTCTACATAATGTAGACTTTAATATATACACATATACATATATATGCATCGGTGCTATTAACTTAATATGTGATCTTTTTTTTGCCCGGTAACAGGGTGTCTCCATGATTTTTGATTAAACACAGCTGCTACAATAGGTATATAGTCTGCTTGCAAACCCCTCCACCTCATTCCCTGACGAAGAAGTGGATAAACGGTCATTGGACTGGTGTGAGTATAGTGCCGCTGAGAACCTCAGGGCACTACAGGGAACTGCATCCTCTTGGGGATGCAGGACCTACCCCCTGGGACCTGGAGTATCAGTGCCTTTTCCATCAAAACACATCTAAAATCCTAGTTCTCCTCTCCACACTGGGCATAGAGGGTTAACCACGTGAGTGGATGGTCGCAATGGGAATGAGTCCCTGGGTATAGCCAGCCTGGTGGGAGGGGTCAGTCAGTCGGTAGTGAGGAGAGAGTGGAGTAGCACACAGGAGAAGTGTGAGGACGTGCCTGAGCTGGGTCCATGTAACGGTGACCCCGGGGGCACAGGATAGAGGTCGCCAGGATGGGTATCGAGATACCGCTGGGACTGGAGCACGCATTGGGGCACAGGGCCCTAGGTCAAGCGCAAGTTTTAGACTGTTTGGCAAATACCTGCACGGTGAGGACACCTTCACGGACTTCACCAAACCAAATAATCAGGGGGCAACAGCAGTAAACGAGGATCGGGGTTCGGATACTTACCTCCCCACATGGTCTGCACTGCCCGCCGTACAAAGAAGGAGACTGTACCCCAAAAGGGACAGTCGGGGCCCCCAAACGTTCCATGCTACGGGGACCCAATCAACTAAGAGTGCCAGGGACAGAGCAACCTGGGTCACTACATTGGCACTGGTACTCCAATGGACCTGAACAAGCCACCCCCGGGTCCACAGTAAGTAGAGACTGTTAAAGACAACCTGATGTGGTCTCCGTTATTGCCCCTCTACATCTCCCAGGCACAGCCCTACCTGCGGAGGGCCTACCATCACAGTTGCCACTACCAACAGTTTTGGGAGTACCCACATTCAGCAGCGGTGGTTCTCTATCCTTAACTGCAACCCGCAGGTGGCGTCACATGACAACAAACTCTTAACTCCCCTGTAAATACTCCCATTAACAAAAGGGGCCGGAGCACAGGAACCGGTAACGGCCACCAGAGTGACATTCCCATTTGTTACTGCCCGGGACCGAGTACCCCCTTCTCTGGGCATTACATGTATGTATCTAAGGCATATCAATGTGTGTAAAAAAGTAAATCACTATTGATGGGATATAATACTATATACATATTATTGAGATGACTAAGGAAATAAATTAATTTAAAACATTTTAATAAACTACATTTTTAGTGAACACTTTATCACTACCATGTAACAACTGTCCTTGTAGTGGTGTATCTAAAACTGTCACTTTGACATGGGAGCGTTACTTGACTCTGGAGAAATCAACATATAGCTGCCCATGGCCGAAGGCTGGTTGAGGTAGATAAATACCCACTCGATGTACAGTAGAGTCTGTCCTTGTGCCTTGTTAATTGTCACTGCGAAAGCTGGCTTAACAGGAATCTGTAATTTTCGTAGTTTGATTGGTTGTCCCTGGTTACCATGGCTATGATGTGGGGGCGAACTGCGGCTGCGCAACTGACAATGCAGTAAATTGTGGGATACGGTTACATCCGCCACTGGCAATTATGTATGTAGATACATCATACCTTCCCTTGAACACACATGCCTTTAATCCAACAGGATTTAAAGGGAACCTGTCAGGTCCAATATGCACCCAGTGCAACAAGCAGTTCTGGGTGCATATTACTAACCCCATCCTAACCGTCCCAGCATCTACTAGAATACATAAAGAAATCTTTAGAAAAAGTATTTCTAAAGATCCTTTATGAAATACTATTGAGCTCAGGGACTATTCGCAAGGGTTTTAGTTCCGGCACTCATTCCGCCCTCTTAACATGTTAGTGTGGTGCCCCTGACCTGGTCAGGCACCACAGAGTATTGCACCCATGCTGGGGGCAGTGCTTCCAGGTAATCTCCAAAGGCCAGGATGAGGTGCACACACAAACACATAGTGACCAGGTCTTGCACACCATTAGAAGGGACCCTTGGGTAGCCAGAAGGGGTTAACTTTCAATTTCCATCAAGGGGTGTGCTCAGAGGCTGGTTGCTAGGAAGCAGGGCAGACAGGAAGAGAAGGAGGAGCAAGTAGTCTGAGGCAGAGTTTTCAGGAGTGTGGAATGGAGCAGAGGGTCTCTCATGCCAGCCAGGCCCTGAGGAGTGCAGTAGCTGAAAACGGGGGAGAAAGGGTACCTGTGGGTCAGCCTGAAAGACACCTAGAGAGAGGTGGCTGAGTAAGGAGATCCCTGGTATTCCAGCACGCAAGGGGAGACAGGTCCCCAGAGCAGACAGCTAAACATCCAGAGCTGCTCAAACTTCAGGTGGGGGGTACTTCATGCCCTCACCACTACCACACAGAGTCCGAGCCAAGCAGCAATCAGCAGGCCCATAAGGGGACAGGGCCAGAAGCCATCCCACCAAGGTCACGCTGCCGGCAGACATGCCAGAGAGGGGAGCGAAGGTCAGAAACAGCTTCCCTGGAGGAATCCTACCATACTTCAAGTAAGGGATCCTCTTAAACAAAAGGAGTGCAAGGAGGGCGAGTGGACAGCTACCCTCAGAATGGACTTCTGGAATTCCTGGTTCCACCTGGTTATTGCAGTGTCGCCCGGGCATCTCACAGTGACCACCAAACAGTGAGTAAACACGTTAAAAGACTTTTTGGACTGTGTTTGAGTCATTCTGCGACCTGTGGTTCCACACACTTACACAGGGCCCTGAGGCTTGCCTCACTCTCCAATCAGCCCCAGACAGTGGCGGTCCCCACTGACCGCAATTTCGAGAGTGGCGTCTCGACAATCCCAAAAAGAAGGTTCCTACCAGTGACCAGACCGTCCCGTGGAGTCCCTGAAGGTAACGCACCAGACCGCTACACCGCACCTGTGGGGCTTCACATCTGGCGTCACTAACAGGATAAGGACTAGACCTGTTCAGACAGATGACCGTGCGCCTCAGAGGTCCGACCGCAAAAATTGAATCGCCGCCATATTGCCATCTTCCAAAGTGCGCAGATTTTAAAGAAGAAAAGCGGGACCTGGAAGGAAAATGGACGCTGCGGGAGGTAATGCCCCCGGTCAGGGCGACGCAGCCCAAGCGATGCCAGCCCCCGATGCGGTGAACGCAGCAGCACCTGGTGCCGGTGCCGCGGTCGCAGCTGCGCCGGCTGAAGTCTCCCCGATAATGCCGATTTCCTTACCGTACGTCCCAGGGGCGCACTGGCTGCCCCAATATGCCGGTAAAATAGACACACTGACCAGATTTAAGAAGAAGATCAACACCCTGCTGGATATGTACGCAATGACTGGTAAGCAGAGGGCCGCCGTGGTGCTGGGACAATTTACTGGAGCAGCAGAATTGGAGGCTGAGTCCTGGACCAGTGATGACCGGAGCTCTGTAGAAGCCATCTTTGCCAAACTAGCAGCTGCTTTTGAACACCGCACCAAGGGAGAGCTGAGGACGGACTTCTATAACTGCCGCCAGAAGCCCCAAGATAGCATAAGAGACTATGCCCTCAGGCTGCAAGCTGCACTACGGGCTCTCAAGCTGGTGGACCCTGTCAGTGATCAGGAAGGAAGCCGGATGATGAAAGAACAATTCTTGCGGGGCCTGCACTCTCCTGAGGATGGGAAGCAGATGAAACTGTGGTCCCTGGAACACCCTGATGTGGACTTTGCCATTCTGAAAGACAGGGCGGTGAAAGCACTCCATCCTCCTGTGGACACAGACCCCGTCTCACCAGCATGGCTTGCCAGTTCCCAGGCTGCAGGAGCAGAATCCTCCTCGCAGGCCCTGATAACTGCAAAAGGACTCAACACGCCAGCAGAGACCATAAATACACTATCCTCCCAGGTGCAACAGCTCAGCAAGGACGTCGCACGAATCCTGAAAGCAATGCAGTTGCCCTTAGAAACCAAAGTACCTCATCGGATCCTGCTAGCTGACAGCCCGGAGGACGTCCCTTGGATGCGGGGGAGAAGAGGTCCTACAGCCGGAGGCAGGAGCAGTGATCGCTATGACTCATCTGGACAACCCATTTGCCATTGTTGCCAGGAGGCAGGCCACTATGCAAGGGCTTGTCCTTTAAACGAGCCAAACCTGGGGCCGAGGGCCAGTCCTCAGGATTAACCCCTTCACGACCATGGACGGAAAGATCCGTCCTTGTGCCCTGGGCCTTAACGACCAAGGACGGATCTTTCCGTCATGGCGGAATCGCGGCACCGGAGCCTCCGGTGACTGCGATCGGTTAACATAAACCGCAGATTCGGGGAGGAGGGGACCTGTTCCTGACCTTAGGAGGGGTGGTGCCTCCTCCCCGGACCTACGGAGGCTGTGATTGGCTGACGAACGCCGCTCAACCAATCACAGCCACTGTAATGTTCCAGCCATTTAAAATGACTGAAACATTGAATTCCAGCCCTGGCCAGTGCAGCTGTAGCACTGGCCATTGGCTGGAGCTGGGTGACCTCATTGGATCACCCTCCCCCAGCTCCACTGCTCTGATTGGAGAGATCGGTCTTGTGACCGATTTCTCCAATCACAGTGGACCTGTTGCCGGTGACCGCCCCCGTCATCGTCCCTGCAGCACGCCAGCACACAGTGAGTGTACACAGTGCAATGGCAGGGCGACAAGCTCCGGTCCCATGCTGTTCTGAGACCGGAGCATGGGACCCGGAAGTTGCCGCGCTGCCATTGCACTGTATGAAAAGCGTCCCGATCCGCCGCCGCCGCTGCCCACCGCGATCTGTCACCTGTCTTCCCGATCTCCTGCCCGCACCCTCACCCCCACACCTCCCGATCCGCTGCCGCCCTCCATCTGCCACAGTGCCACCGCTCCCCCCAATCTGCTGCCCGGCCCCTCACCTCCGTGCAGCAGATCGGAGGGAGCGGTGGCACTGTGACAGATGAAGGAGGACTGGGATCGTGCACCCTGTCCTCCTCCATCTGTCATAGTGCCACCGCTCCCTCCGATCTGCTGCCCGGCCCCTCCCCCTCGTGATCGGTGCTCGCCCCCTCCCCTCCGTGATGTGCTGCTTCGCCCCCTCCCCTCCGTGATGTGCTGCTCGCCCCCTCCCCTCCCCTCCGTGATGTGCTGCTCGCCCCCTCCCCTCCCCTCCGTGATGTGCTGCTCGCCCCCTCCCCTCCCCTCCGTGATGTGCTGCTCGCCCCCTCCCCTCCCCTCCGTGATGTGCTGCTCGCTCCCTCCCCTCCGTGATGTGCTGCTCGCTCCCTCCCCTTCCCTCCCCTCCGTGATGTGCTGCTCGCTCCCTCCACTTCCCTCCCCTCCGTGATGTGCTGCTCGCTCCCTCCCCTTCCCTCTCCTCCGTGATGTGCTGCTCGCCCCCTCCCCTCCCCTCCGTGATGTGCTGCTCGCCCCCTCCTCTCCCCTCCCCTCCGTGATGTGCTGCTCGCCCCCTCCCCTCCGTGATGTGCTGCTCGCCCCCTCCCCTTCCCTCCCCTCCGTGATGTGCTGCTCGCTCCCTCCCCTTCCCTCCCCTCCGTGATGTGCTGCTCGCCCCCTCCCCTCCCCTCCGTGATGTGCTGCTCGCCCCCTCCCCTCCCCTCCGTGATGTGCTGCTCGCCCCCTCCCCTCCCCTCCGTGATGTGCTGCTTGCCCCCTCCCCTCCCCTCCTCTCCGTGATGTGCTGCTCGCTCCCTCCCCTCCGTGATGTGCTGCTCGCTCCCTCCCCTCCCCTCCGTGATGTGCTGCTCGCTCCCTCCCCTCCGTGATGTGCTGCTCGCCCCCTCCCCTCCCCTCCGTGATGTGCTGCTCGCCCCCTCCCCTCCCCTCCGTGATGTGCTGCTCGCTCCCTCCCCTCCCCTGCCCTCCGTGATGTGCTGCTCGCCCCCTCCCCTCCCCTCCGTGATGTGCTGCTCGCCCCCTCCCCTCCCCTCCGTGATGTGCTGCTCGCTCCCTCCCCTCCCCTCCGTGATGTGCTGCTCGCTCCCTCCCCTCCCCTCCCCTCCGTGATGTGCTGCTCGCTCCCTCCCCTCCCCTCCCCTCCGTGATGTGCTGCTCGCTCCCTCCCCTCCCCTCCGTGATGTGCTGCTCGCTCCCTCCCCTCCCCTCCCCTCCGTGATGTGCTGCTCGCCCCCTCCCCTCCCCTCCATGATGTGCTGCTCGCCCCCTCCCCTCCGTGATGTGCTGCTCGCCCCCTCCCCTCCCCTCCGTGATGTGCTGCTCGCCCCCTCCCCTCCCCTCCGTGATGTGCTGCTCGCTCCCTCCCCTCCGTGATGTGCTGCTCGCTCCCTCCCCTCCCCTCCATGATGTGCTGCTCGCTCCCTCCCCTCCCCTCCGTGATGTGCTGCTCGCTCCCTCCCCTCCCCTCCGTGATGTGCTGCTCGCCCCCTCCCCTCCCCTCCGTGATGTGCTGCTCGCTCCCTCCCCTCCCCTGCCCTCCGTGATGTGCTGCTCGCCCCCTCCCCTCCGTGATGTGCTGCTCGCCCCCTCCCCTCCCCTCCGTGATGTGCTGCTCGCCCCCTCCCCTCCATGATGTGCTGCACGCTCCCCCCACCTCTCACCCCCGTGGTCAGCTACCCGCCCCCTCCCCTGTCACCGCCGTGATGTGCGCTCCCTCCCCTGTCACCGCCGTGATGTGCGCTCCCTCCCCTGTCACCGCCGTGATGTGCGCTCCCTCCCCTGTCACCGCCGTGATGTGCGCTCCCTCCCCTGTCACCGCCGTGATGTGCGCTCCCTCCCCTGTCACCGCCGTGATCTGTGCTCCCTCCTCTGTCACCGCCGTGATGTGCGCTCCCTCCCCTGTCACCCCGTGATCTGTGCTCCCTCACCTGTCACCCCCGTGATCTGTGCTCCCTCACCTGTCACCCCCGTGATCTGCGCTCTGCTCACCTGTCTCCCCCGTGATCTGTGCTCCCTCACCTGTCACCCCGTGATCTGTGCTCCCTCACCTGTCACCCCCGTGATCTGCTGTCCGCTCTCCCTCACCTCTCACCCCCGTGATCTGTGCTCTGCTCACCTGTCTCCTCCGTGATCTGCGCTGCGCTCCCTCCCCCACCTCTCACCCTCCCCGATCTGCTGCCTCCTTCATCTCCTGTGATCCAGCTGCCTAGATCCATCCTGTAGGGTAACTATCCCCAATCTCACCTCCCACTCCCCTTCCCACCCATCCCCCCCACCCGCCCCCTCCCCCCATCCTCTGCCGCTCCTGCATCCACTGCGCCCTCTCCCATCCGCCCCCACCCTATCCCAGCCGCCGTCTCACAATCACAGATGCTCCCTTTATATGCCGCTGCCCCCCATCTGCTGCCGCCCCATCTGCCGCCCCCCCCCATCTTCCGCTGTTTTTTTTTTTCTATGCCATGGGGGTCTAGTTTCCAAAATGGGGTCACATGTGAGGGAACTCCACTGTTTCGGCACCTCAGGGGGTCTCCAAACAGCATGGAATACGCTAATTGTCCCAGACAATTTTGCGTTTGAAACGTCAAATGACGCTCCTTGCCTTCCGAGCCCTGCTGTGCGCCCAAACATTTGAGTTCCACCACATATGAGGTATCTGCGTACTCAGGAGAAATTGCACAATACATTTTATGCTGCAATTTTTCCTGATACCCTTGTGAAAAAAAAAGCTACCTGGTTGAAGTAACAATTTTGTGGTAAAAAAGGTTTTTTTATTTTCACGGCTCAACTCTATTAACTTTTGTGAAGCCCCCAGAGGCTCAAAGTGCTTAATAAACATCTAGATAAATTCCATGAGGGGTCTAGTTTCCAAAATGGGGTCACATGTGGGGGAGCTCCACTGTTTCGGCACCTCAGGGGGTCTCCAAACGCAACATGGAATACGCTAATTATCCCAGACAATTTTGCGTTTGAAACGTCAAATGACGCTCCTTGCCTTCCGAGCCCTGCTGTGCGCCCAAACATTTTATTTCTACCACATATGAGGTGTCTGTGTACTCAGGAGAAATTGTACAATACATTTTATGGTGCAATTTTTCCTGATACCCTTGTGAAAAAAAAAGCTACCTGGTTGAAGTAACAATTTTGTGGTAAAAATTTTTTTTTTTATTTTCACAGCTCAACTCTATTAACTTTTGTGAAGCCCCCAGAGGCTCCAAGTGCTCAATAAACATCTAGATAAATTCCACGAGGGGTCTAGTTTCCAAAATGGGGTCACATGTGGGGGAGCTCCACTGTTTCGGCACCTCAGGGGCTCTCCAAACGCAACATGGTGAGGATAAAGATTCCAGCTAATTTTCTGTTCAAAAAAGTCAAATGGCGCTCCTTCCCTTCCGAGTCCTGCCGTGCGCCCAAACAGTGGTTTTTCGCCACATATGAGGTATCTGCGTGTTCAGTAGAAATTGCCCAACAAATTTTGGGGATTCATTTAATCCTGCTACCCTTGTGAATATGCAATATTTGAGGCTAAATTAACATTTTTGTTGCAAAAAGTAAAATGTTCATTTTTTCCTTCCACATTGCTTTAGTTACTGTGAAGCACCTGAAGGGTTAATAACCTTCTTGAATGTGGTTTTGAGTAGCCTGAGGGGTGCCGTTTTTGGAATGGTGTCACTTTTGGGTGTTCTGTGTCATGTAGACCTTTCAAAATCGCTTCAAACGTGATGTGGTCCCTAAAAAAAGTGGCTTTGTAAATTTTGTTGTAAAAATGAGAAATTGCTCATAAACTTTGAACCCCTATAACTTCCTTAAATTTTTTTTTTTTTTTCCCAAAATTGTTCTGATGTAAAATAGACATGTGGGAAATGTTATTTATTAATTATTTTGTGTCATATGTCTCGTTGGTTTTAGAGCATAAAAATTCAAAGTTTGAAAATTACAAAATTTTCTAAATTTTCGCGAAATTTCCGTTTTTTTCACAAAGAAATGCAAAAAATATCGGCCTAAATTTACCACTAACATGAAGCCCAATATGTCACGAAAAAACAATCTCAGAATCACCGGGATCCGCTGAAGCGTTCCAGAGTTATAACCTCATAAAGTGACACTGGTCAGAATTGCAAAAAATGGCCTGGTCTTTAGGGTCAAAATAGGCTTGGGGCTGAAGGGGTTAAGAAGATCAGGCCCAGTTCGCTGCCATGATCAGTACGTGGGTGGACGTCCTGTCCTGTCCATCGTCCTGGATGGGATCCCTACTCCAGCATTGTTGGACACTGGTTCTCAGGTAACCACGATCCCGTATGTTCTTTATCGTAGGTTTTGGTCGGACGACGACCTCCGACCACCGGACCCTGACCTCACCATCTATGCATCCAATGGACAACCTATAGGCCAGATTGGGGTCAAAGAGGTAACCATAAAGGTGGGAAGGCAGGAAATGAAAGAACAAGGACTGATTGTTGTGGACACGGATGTTAGAGAAAAGAACCCACAAATGATTTTAGGCACTAAAGTTGTAGAAAATTGCCTAGGGGAAGTGTTGTTGTTGCTTCACCAGATTGTTGAAGGTGCTGAGGGCGGATCACGGAGAGCCTTGCAAAAAGAGATCCGAGTCATTCTGAGGAAGCAACAGGTAAAATAGACTGGTGGTGAGATTGGTAGTGTACGGGTAATGGATGCTAACCCCATTGTGGTACCCCCACGGAGTGAAATGATGATGTGGTGTAGAGCAGCGGTAGGTCTCAGAGGACAGGATTACCAGGCTGTACTAGAGCCCACTCATTCAGAACACTGGCCCACGATTCTGACAGCCAGGGGGGTAGTTGACGTACACAAGGGACGAGTGCCTGTACGAGTGTTGAACTGTGGGGAGGAGGAGGCCAGACTACCAAGGTACGCTACCATAGCCAAACTGTTTACTTGCCCAAATGACGCTATAACACCTGTAGGTCCACTGACACAAGCCGACTCCAAAGAGGACAAGACCTCCCAAAAGCAGTTAGAGGACTGGTGCCAGAAACTCCATGTGGGGACTGACTCTACACCCACCTACCAGAAACACGGGGTTCATAGGGTAGTGCAGGAATATGAGCAGGTCTTTAGTAAGAACCCACTAGACTTCGGTAGAATCAAAGGGGTGCAACATCACATACCCACAGGCAGTCATCCTCCCATTAAGGAAAGACATAGGCCTATACCACCAGCCCATTACCAGCACACAAAGGACATGCTGAAGGACATGAAGGAGGCAGGAGTCATAAGGGACAGTTGCAGCCCCTGGGCAGCTCCCCTGGTCCTGGTGAAAAAGAAGGATGGCACGATGAGGATGTGTGTAGACTACAGACGGATAAATCAGATAACACATAAGGATGCCTACCCTTTGCCACGGATAGAGGAATCCCTCGCTGCCTTGAAAGCCTCTAACTACTTTTCTACTCTAGATCTCACTAGTGGCTACTGGCAAGTATCGGTAGCAGAGGAAGATCGGGAGAAGACGGCCTTCACCACCCCCATGGGCCTCTGTGAGTTCAACAGCATGCCATTTGGACTCTGCAACGCCCCCGGGACCTTCCAGAGATTGATGGAGTGTTGCCTGGGGAACCTCCACTTTGAAACTGGCTTGCTCTACCTGGATGACGTCATCGTGTACTCCAAGACCTACGAGGACCACCTGAAACACCTGGCTGAAGTCTTTGAAGCACTATCTCGATATGGGATGAAACTGAAACCGTCCAAGTGCCATTTACTGAAACCAAAGGTCCAGTACCTAGGTCATGTGGTCAGCGCAGAAGGAGTAGCGCCGGACCCAGAGAAGGTCACAGTCATCCAGGAATGGCCCACACCCACTACCGTTCGGGAGGTACGTCAGTTCCTTGGCTTGGTAGGCTACTACAGAAGGTTCATCAAGGGCTACACGAAGATGGCAGCGCCTTTGCAAGAGCTCCTGGTAGGCCAAGCAAAGAAGAAAGGAAAGACCTCCGGCCCACCATTTCACTGGGGAGAAGCAGAAGAACACTCCTTCAGACAAATGAAAGGGGCCTTGACAGGTGAAGAGATCCTAGCCTACCCTGACTACAATCTACCATTTGTACTGTATACAGATGCCAGTAATGTAGGACTGGGAGCAGTGCTTTTGCAGGTACAGGAAGGCAAGGAACGTGTGATTGCTTACGCCAGCAGGAAGCTCAGGCCTACTGAAAGAAACCCAGAAAATTATAGCTCATTTAAGCTAGAGTTCCTGGCCATGGTCTGGGCTATTACAGAGCGATTCAAGCACTACCTAACAGCCACCAAATTCACCGTCTTCACGGACAACAACCCCCTGACCCACTTGGACACTGCTAAATTGGGTGCCATGGAGCAACGTTGGGTAGCCCGACTAGCGAATTATGATTTTACTGTCAAGTATCGAGCTGGCCGCAAAACTGGCAACGCAGATGCTCTGTCCAGGATGCCTCACCTAGCAGACGAGGGTGAAGACATAGATGACCTCGAAGAGATTGAACTGCCAGCGTTCCATCGCCATGGGGCCAAACAATGTCGGCAGTCACGTGTCAACCGCTAAGAGGTGACCCTGAATCCACTACCTCACTACAACTGGAAAGAGACCCAGGAAAATGATCCAGCGGTAGGCTTGGTAAAGAAGCTGATCACCCAACCTGGCACCAGCCTTGACAAAGGAGCCCCACCTGAGGCACAGTACCTATGGAAGGAAAGGGGTCGATTATTCATCTATCAAGACAAACTCTACAGGAGCATCATTGACCCGAGGACGCATGAGAAGGTGTGGCAAGTGATTGTACCACAGAAGGATACAAGGATGGTGCAAGAAGCCTATCACAATGGCGCAGGCCACTTTGGTTGGAAGAAACTGGAGGCACTACTTAAAGTAAGATTCTACTGGGTGGGCATGAGATCCGCCCTAGAGAAGTGGTGTCGAAACTGCGGGCCCTGCAATCTTAGAAGAAAAGACCATCACAGCCAGAAAGCACCACTCCAGCCAATCCAAACTAAATGGCCCCTGGAGATCGTGGCCCTGGACCATGTGAAGTTGGCGCCCAGCAGACAAGGCTACAACTACGCTCTCACTATGGTTGACCACTACTCCAGGTTCCTGGTGGTAGTGCCAGTCAAGGACTTGACCGGTCAGACTGCAGCCAGAGCTTTCCAGACACATGTCTGTCGACCACATGGTTATCCAGACCAAGTGCTCACTGACCAAGGACCAGCCTTTGAAGCTGAGGTGTTTAAGGAATTTTGTAACCTTTACGGCTGCAAGAAGATCCGTACCACGCCTTACCACCCTCAGACTAACGGCGTGTGTGAGAAGATGAACCACATTATTCTTGACCTCCTGAAAACTCTCCCACTAGAAGAACGAAGTCAATGGCCAGAAAAGCTGCCTGACCTAGTGGACATGTATAACAACATCCATGTGATTTCCACGAACTGCACACCGGCATACAGTGCCTACAAGTAGTATTCAACTCCCTGCAGATTTAGCAGGTTTGATAAGATGCAAATAAGTTAGAGCCTGCAAACTTCAAACAAGAGCAGGATTTATTAACAGATGCATAAATCTTACAAACCAACAAGTTATGTTGCTCAGTTAAATGTTAATACATTTTCAACATAAAAGTGTGGGTCAATTATTATTCAACCCCTAGGTTTAATATTTTGTGGAATAACCCTTGTTTGCAATTACAGCTAATAATCGTCTTTTATAAGACCTGATCAGGCCGGCACAGGTCTCTGGAGTTATCTTGGCCCACTCCTCCATGCAGATCTTCTCCAAGTTATCTAGGTTCTTTGGGTGTCTCATGTGGACTTTAATCTTGAGCTCCTTCCACAAGTTTTCAATTGGGTTAAGGTCAGGAGACTGACTAGGCCACTGCAACACCTTGATTTTTTCCCTCTGGAACCAGGCCTTGGTTTTCTTGGCTGTGTGCTTTGGGTCGTTGTCTTGTTGGAAGATGAAATGACGACCCATCTTAAGATCCTTGATGGAGGAGCGGAGGTTCTTGGCCAAAATCTCCAGGTAGGCCGTGCTATCCATCTTCCCATGGATGCGGACCAGATGGCCAGGCCCCTTGGCTGAGAAACAGCCCCACAGCATGATGCTGCCACCACCATGCTTGACTGTAGGGATGGTATTCTTGGGGTCGTATGCAGTGCCATCCAGTCTCCAAATGTCACGTGTGTGGTTGGCACCAAAGATCTCGATCTTGTTCTCATCAGACCAGAGAACCTTGAACCAGTCTGTCTCAGAGTCCTCCAAGTGATCATGAGCAAACTGTAGACGAGCCTTGACATGACGCTTTGAAAGTAAAGGTACCTTACGGACTCGTCTGGAATGGAGACCATTGCGGTGGAGTATGTTACTTATGGTATTGACTGAAACCAATGTCCCCACTGCCATGAGATCTTCCCGGAGCTCCTTCCTTGTTGTCCTTGGGTTAGCCTTGACTCTTCGGACAAGCCTGGCCTCGGCACGGGTGGAAACTTTCAAAGGCTGTCCAGGCCGTGGAAGGCTAACAGTAGTTCCATAAGCCTTCCACTTCCGGATGATGCTCCCAACAGTGAAGACAGGTAGGCCCAACTCCTTGGAAAGGGTTTTGTACCCCTTGCCAGCCTTGTGAGCCTCCACGATCTTGTCTCTGATGGCCTTGAAATGCTCCTTTTTCTTTCCCATGTTGACCAAGTATAAGTGCTGTTCACAAGTTTGGGGAGGGTCTTAATTAGTCAGAAAAGGCTGGAAAAAGAGATAATTAATCCAAACATGTTAAGCTCATTGTTCTTTGTGCCTGAAATACTTCTTAATACTTTAGGGGAACCAAACAGAATTCTGGTGGTTTGAGGGGTTGAATAATAAATGACCCTCTGAATAAACTTTACACAATTTAAAAAAAAAAAAAAAAAAAAAAGAAATAACATTCTTTTTTGCTGCAGTGCATTTCACACTTCCAGGCTGATCTACAGTCCAAATGTCACAATGCCAAGTTAATTCCGAATGTGTAAACCTGCTAAATCTTCAGGGGGTTGAATACTACTTGTAGGCACTGTACCTGATGAGGGTCAGACAAGGAAGATTGCCAGTAGATCTGTAAATGGGAGGTGAGACCCCTGAAGACCTTCTACAAGGTGCTGATTGGGATTCCAACCGCCAAGCCCAATACAAGAAAGTACAAGAGTGTGTGGAGCGAAGCTTGACTCAGCAGCGTGAGAAACAAGAAAAAACCTACAATCAAAAAGCACCTGCTGTTCCTTTGATGCCTGGAGACGTAGTCCTCGAGAGAAAGAGAAGACGTCATAAACTCAACAATCACTGGGAAGAAGAACCCTATACTGTGTTACCATCGACACTTAGCCGTGAAAAGACATGCCTCATCAGCAAAGATGGAGGAAAGACAACAGCTGTCGTTTCTAGAGATCGCCTTAAGAGATGTCCTGAACAGCTAAGAATCCCTAAAGAAGTTTCCAACCCTTCGCCAGTCAAAGAACCAAGAGAAAAGATGATCCATACTGTACTTGGAGATTTTCCAGCGAGTTGGCCTCAATACAATGGAGCAGTTGTTATTCCAGTCATTACATTCCCTCAACCTAGAGAAGAAGTAAGAGAACCGGAAGAACCTGTTCAGAACCTTGAAGAGCCAAACGTAGCTGATTCACAAGACCATGCACTGGTATCGGCACCCAGTACACCCATTATTCACAGTGAGACACATACACCGGGTGGGAGGACACAACCTCAGACAGATGACAGTATAGTACTGCGTAGATCAACCCACAGCAACTTTGGTCAGCTCCCATTACGCTATAGAGAAAGTACAGTTTAGTCCAAAATTACAGTATAAAATGTAATGTTTAACCTGTTTACAGTTAAGTAATGTTTAAGAATGTGCCCACAAGGACTATTGTGAGAACTTTTTAAAATGTTTTCTTTGCACTTGGTTACGTGCACTTTAAAATATGGACCACAGGTTATGAACTGGCTATAACCACAAACTCTCGCATTGTAAAAAAGTTACCTCTTTGGTACCTACCATCAGAGTCTGCCTGTTGAGGGGCATGGCTCTGCACCAACAAGGGGGCACGCCTGTTTATGGGGCCTGCCCTCCAACACTCGGAAGCGGGTACACCTATTTATGGGGCGTACCTTACACCACCCTCCTCAGGAGAGGAGGATTGGAGGAAAGGTCTGGGGAAATGGATGGCCCAGACCAGGTCACCAAAAGGACCGGTGACCTACCTCCTGGAGGTTTTTGGGTGGGTCTCGGACTTGTGGGTGGTTGGTGGTGGAATGGTACCTGGTATGTTTAAATGTTGTCAATGTGAATAGTTGCCCCTGTGTGGGAAAAGTTTGTAATTACCCTTTTCTTCTTGTCTTTGCAGCCCGAGGACGTGCTGCTGATAACCAAGGGGGAATGTGACGCCCCTAACCTGGTCAGGCACCACAGAGTATTGCATCCATGCTGGGGGCAGTGCTTCCAGGTAATCTCCAAAGGCCAGGATGAGGTGCACACACAAACACATAGTGACCAGGTCTTGCACACCATTAGAAGGGACCCTTGGGTGGCCAGAAGGGGTTAACTTTCAATTCCCATTAAGGCTCCATCCTCTTCGGGTGAATTACCAGGACGTTTGAAGCTACTTCTCGGCCTAGGGTCCACGTACCCCGTCGTGGCCTGGCCCCTGCCCGGAGATGGCACAAGGCCGCCGGCTGCCCTCCTCGGCAGTTCCGTGCCCCTTGTCATGATCCCCTGCGATCGGGGTTCCAGCTCCTACCAGACCCAGACCAACGTCTCTGTCACCTAGTATTTTCAAGGAGCCCAGCTCCTAACCTCCTCCAACCAACTTGTGACCTCTCTTCAGGAGAGTCACCACTCAACTGACTGCTCCTGACACTCCTGACCCTCCCAAACCAACCCCCAAAATGGGCGGCCCTATTCCCTTCTGGCTATCCAATGGTGTGTTTGGTGGGTGTGGTGCAGAGTGTTCCTAGGATTTTTGATTGACTGGCTCTTAGCAACACCAAAGGGATTGACTGGTTCTTAGCAACACCAAAGGTCAGGGACCCGTAACCAAGGAGGATGTGGATACTGTGCAGAAGGGAAGATTGCACAATACCCTGTGACGACCTGATAGGCCAGGGCGTCACATATCGGCCATGAAACAATGACCACAAAGCACAGGCTTGCTTTACTGCATGACATGAGCAGGAAGTGATCTGTTTATGGCTGGCTGTATGTGGGCAGAGTGCTGATCTGCCCAATCATTGACTTCCATTATACTTGTTACTTGAGTTGAGCACTTTCAAAGCGTCTGACCTGCTCGACTCAAGGACTGAGCACCCAAGCATTTTAGTGCTCGCCCATCTCTAAGGCCGGCTTCTCACTTGCGATTTTCTCGCAGTAGTGCAATGCGAGAAATTCTCGCATTTAACTTGGACACATGTTAATGAATGAGGCAGCTACCATCTGCTATTTTTTTCTCAGTCCAAATCGGACTGAGAAAAAAATCGCAGCATGCTGTGTTTTGGAGAGTTTCTCGCGCGAGTCTCTCCAATGCAACTCTATGGGAGCGGGTAAATAAATGGATGTCACACGGACTTGCACTCACACCATCCTAGTGACATTCGTTTTTCTAAATACATTTATCGCATGTTTCACAAAACACTGGAAATGAGTGAGGTCTCACAATATCGGTCAATCTCTACATCTGTCACTCAGTCTCTCCCTCTCGGTCTCTATTCTCTCTCTATCGGTCGGTCTGTTAGTCAGTCTCTCTCTCTGTCGGTCTCTCTCTCTCTGTCCATGTCAGTCTATCCCTCCCCCCCTCTCTCATACTCACCGATCCCCGATCACCGGCGCGGCGCTGCACAGCGTTCACACTGCGGCTTCTCCTCTTTTGAAAAAGCCGACCGCTCATTATTCTTTCTCGTATTCCCTGCTTTACCCGCCCACCGACGCCTATGATTGGTTGCAGTTAGACACGCCCCCACGATGAGTGACAGCTGTCTCACTGCAACCAATCACAGCTGCTGGTGGGCGGGTCTATATCATGCAGTAAAATAAATAAATAATTAAAAAAACGGCGTGTGGTTCCCCCAATTTTAATACCAGCCAGGGTAAAGCCACACGGCTGAAAGCTAGTATTGTCAGGATGGGGAGCCCCACGTTATGGGGATCCCTCCACCCTAACAATATCAGCCAACAGCCGCCCGGAATAGCCGCATCCATTAGATGCGACAGTCCCGGGACTGTACTCGGCCATCCCGAATTGCCCTGGTGCGGTGGCAATCGAGGTAATAAGGAGTTAATGGCAGCAGCCCATAGCTGCCACTAAGTCCTAGATTAATCATGGCAGGTATCTCCCTGAGATACCTTCCATGATTAACCTGTAAGATTAAGAAAATGAAGACATACACCAAAAAAATCCTTTATTTGAAATAAATAACTAAGAAAACCAACCCTCGTTCACCACCTTATTCAAGTCCACAAATACCCTTCCATGTCCAACGTAATCCACAGAGGTCCCTCGACGCTGTCAGCTCTGCTACATCGGAAGCTGACAGAGAGCAGTCACAGACCACGACCGCTCTCTGTGACCTCCCCGCAGCGACTGAAGTGAGTCACGCTATCAGCGATGACGTCACTCAGGTTACCCGCGGCCACAGATCTCAGCAGGAGAACTTCTGCTGTGGCCGCGGGTAACCTCAGTGACGGCACCGCTGATCGCGCAGCTCACTGCGGTCACTCAGGGGATTTGCGGTCACCGGTGAGACCTTCACCGGTGACCGAAAATCAAGGGCCATGCCACACAGACAGAGCCGCGGGATGACAATGAAGTCGGGTGAAGTTCATCCGACTTCATTCTGATTGTGCGGCTGTCTGTGTCTGCTGTCAGCGGCCATTCAGCTCTGCTACATGTCTATGTCTGTGTCTGCTATCAGCGGATATGTAGCAGAGCTGAATGGCATTGCACACGCACTGCAATCATGAGAAAAATCCCAGGATCGCAGTGCAGTTGCATTGCACACTGATCATGAAGTGAACTGAAATCGTTCGACTTTTTATCATGCAACTCGGACCGATTTTACACGCAGAAGTGTGTTTCCAGCCTAATAGTGAGAGGTCCCGGATGGAATTTGGGAATCCCTGTGATAAGGGCAGGGCTGAAAAGTCCATAAATTGCCACCAACAATGTAAAATAGTGTTCCTACAAACCAGTACTGCCTGTATGAACTTACCCATTCATACGATAAAGACCTACTCCCCATAAACAGTATACAAGTCCTCAGCATTGTGTGATATGTAATAATTCAGTGATAAAATCTCTCAGCCTTTGCTAAAATTCCTCCCTTTTAATATTTATTTTGCACATGGGACTTTTTCTTTTGCTCTCAGCAGGATATTGTCATTCTGTAAGATCGTGCACGGTGCAGAGCTGCAGACATGAATGCAGTATTATGGTTTCCTAATCCCTTTTGGTTTGGGGCCACATTTCCCACTGAGCTGTTAGACGTAGCATATTACCCAACTCTCACACATCTCTCTGAGTTTCAGTCCATTAAATAAATGTATTTGTTCAATCTTGTGTAATTCACAACCTTCACAGTAAATTGCTACCTGAAACCTTTCTTCTGGTGCTTTAATTTTATCACATTAATGGATAAGTGGGGGAAAAAAGGAAAAGTGTGTGAACCGCAGACAGGAGATTTCCATATCAAGGACAATTAATGATTTTGACCTGAAATCATCAAAGCCGTCCGCTGCTTTTTATAAGAACCTCTCATCACTGTTACCAGCATCAGTCAGATATGACTCTATACATACACTATTCAGTAGGTAGGATCGGATACAGCAGAGCTACGTTTGACATTCAACGGAATTATATATTTTTTTAAAGAGGCTTTCTGGGATTTATAAAAATGTAGCCTACAGCAGGGAATGGGGTAAATTAAATAATAAACTCTAAAATACAAAAACAATCATCATTGCCGCTTCGGTGGTGTCTGCTTACTTCCTACTGCAATCACATGTTATATATCACTGATGATGCCAATCACTGGCATATACAGAAGGTGACCGAAGAGGTCAGTGATTGAGTGCAACCGTCATAAGGATCATACGTGGCATGTGATCGATGAAGGAAATTAGCATGGATTCGGAACAGAAGGCAGTGATTGTACTTAAAGGGAACAAACCAGGAGGATTTTCATATATGAAGTAAAGCCAGTACTAAACTGGGACTTAAGCCTGCTTTACACCTTACAATTAAGCATACGATATGCTATGCGATGTGACACGCCCCCATCGTATGTGCGGCACGTTCAATTTGTTGACCGTGTCGCACAAACGATTAATTGCCGTCACACGTACTTACCCTTCCATACGACCTCGATGTGGGCGGCGAACATCCACTTCCTGGAATGGGAGGGTCACAGCGACGTCCCACGGCAGCCGGCCAATAGAAGCGGAGGGGCGGAGATGAGCGGGACGTAAACATCCCGCCCACCTCCTTCCTTCCGCATAGACGGCGGAACCACGGGAAGCAGGTAAGCTGCAGTTCATCGTTCCTGGGGTGTCACACACTGCGATGTGTGCTGCCTCGGGAACATTGAACAACCGGAAGTGCAATTTTTAGGTTTTGAACGACGTGTATGCGATCAACGTTTATTCGTTCAATCGCAATCACACGTAGGTTTCACACACTACAATATCACTAACAAAGCCGGATGTGCTTCACTTACGACGTGACCCCGCCGACACATCGTTAGATATATTGTAGCGTGTAAAGCCCGCTTAAGATGCTGAATATAAGCATATCTTTTATTCTGAGATTGGATGTTTTTATTGCACAATTATGTGCAAGTATAGTTCCAGCAATACACTACTATTTGATTGACAGGTGCAACAGGGGCAGAAATGTGGGTCAGGTCTCGTTTTCTATTCCTACCCCTGTCTCCCTGCCTTGCCTTCCTCCCCCTGTCGCTGTCAGAGATGTTAGTTCCGGCACAGGCAGACAGACAGAGGCGGGAATAGATAGCAAGACCTGACCCACATATTCTGTTCCTGTTGCACCTGTCAATCAAATAGCAGTGGATTTCTGTAACTTTACTTGCACATATTTCTGAAATAAAACCTCCAATCTGAGAACATGCTTACATTCAGCATCCTAGCGCCAGTATAGCACTCCCTTTACCTTATATATGAAAATTCTGCTGGTTAGTTCCCTTTAACCTATTATTCTCTAATAAATGTATACAAAACCAGGAAAATGCCTTAAAGACGTTTTGCAGTCACGCAAATTATTTAAACATTGTGAACACTGTGAGACATGAAAAAGATATATAATTCACTTGCTGCTAAAATTCTGCATTGTTCCTGAGCTGTGAAATGCGCTCTTCAGCTCCTAACGTCCTGCTACAGTCCAATCAAAGCACAGAGCACAGAGGTTTCCTGTCTGTGCTTTGGATGGAATGTATGCAATGCTATGGAGAAAACAGCGCAGTAGGGTTTAACCCAATATAAAGGAAATGAATGAGAAAGAAAAAGTGATCATCTTATGTGGTTGTGTGACACAAAACCAGTATGAGAACGATATCAGCTACTGCAATGTCCACGAGGAAATTGAGAAGTTACTAGGAGAAACGTGGATCAATCTGCGCTGCTGTAGATAAACCAAAGGTTCAAATATGGTATGGTGCTTTAATTATATGTTTTAAAGTGAAACACCACCTTCTTCTTCAGAACAGGCACCAAATGGATGGAATGTAGCCATAGATATAAAACAGCCCTGCGTGCAGAGGAAGTACTCAGACTTTATAGGAATCTCAGGATGATGTTTTGTAGGTAGAGAGGATGAGAGAGGGGAGCTGTAAGACTGATACAGCTCTGGCTGAGAAGCCAGAGAGGATTCCCTGTTGAGGAAATGTAGATGTCACGGGTGTCTAGAGAATACAGGGGACCTATGCTGGCCCTAAGACTGGAACCCCTGTGCTCACCCTCACCCCAGAGGTACCCTTAAAGGTAGGAAGGTCTGGGCCCCTGACCTGATATTGTCTCCTGCTAGGCCCTGACCTAATACCCCTGCACCACCAACCCCGGGGTGGGCAAGACACAAAGTAATAAACCTCCCACAAAATAAAGACAAGGGGGTAACACTGAAACTCACGTACACCGCAAATATCCATCAGTGGGGAGACAAAAAACACTGGAGGGGATAAACCAAAGGGGAAGGAGAAAGTCACACCAAGGAACTTTAATGCAGTGCAGACAAATTGCTGATCACCAAACGGAAGATTGCCATGGACACGGGATATCTCAACAGCTAAGCAGATGCTATATTCAGTGGCCTCCTACTAGACTCCCCAGCCTTAAATTGGAGGAATTCAGCTGTGGAAGGTAATCGGCAACCTAGCTCTCAGTAGAGTAGCACACTGCTCCAAAGAGGATTAACTTCTGTACGGCTGGGAGTAGTGAAACAACTCCTCAGTCAACGCCCAGCCAAGCTGAGCATTTAAGAGAGACTAAGTAGAGTCCAACGCCGTATTAGTATTCCGCATTTGCAGATCCGGACAGCGCATTACAGTAGTACAGAGGCACAGATAAAGAGCTAGCAGGAAGTTCAGGATGTAAACAATAACAAGTCACAAAAATGGCTGCACGGGGATGAATGGGAGATAAATTATTAAAATAAAGGTAATAGGGCATCTTGGGGACTTATTACTGAGACAATCAAATTGTTTTTTCTTTATCTTTTGTGCCTGGAAAAAACCTTTAAGCTAAATCTTAAAGGTCAGCTCTTGTGTCCTTTCTGCTAAATATTTGTATTAAAAAAAAAAAAACAATTCTGGAACATCTTTTCTAAGAACTCTATGTTGTTCTGATATTTATCATGGAAATTTATGATTATATTGACAACTTGATGTTACTATTCCCCCTTCAATAGGATAGATCAAAAAACACTGAGTCCCCCTTCACACATCAGTGAAAAACACACACGTTTTTCCCTGATGTGATAAAGGTGCGTATGTACCTCTGTGTGTCGTGATTTTGGCACATGTTTGATCTCCATGAGCTATCCATGATAATACATGGAGATCAGGCACTTACTGTATACTCATCTGTCCACGACGCTGCTCTCCATGGTGCTGAAGTCTCACTCGATGCTGTGTCCAACCACTGCTGTCTCCCCTCTGCAGCTACTTCCGGGTCAGCTGTGCAGTGCATATGTACCGTGTTTCCCCGATAGTAAGACACCCCCGATAGTAAGACGTAGTGGAGGTTTTGGGGGGATCGGCTAATGTAAGATGTACCCCGAAAGTAAGACATAGTAAACAGAAAGCGTTATTTATTTATTTATTTCTTCTTTACAGTACCGGCCGAGCGCCCAGCTGAGCGCCCTGAAATGCCAGCGGTTAAGCGCTCAGCTGAGCGCCCTGATTTGCCGGCGGCCGAGCGCTCAGCTGAGCGCCCTGACATGCCGGCGGCCGAGTGCCCAGCTGAGCGCCCTGACATGCCGGCGGCCGAGCGCCCAGTTCTCCTTTACAGTACCGGCCGAGCACCCAGCTGAGCGCCCTGACATGCCGGCGGCCGAACGCCCAGTTCTCCTTTACAGTACCGGCCGAGCACCCAGCTGAGCGCCCTGACACGCCGGCGGCCGAGCGCTCAGCTGAGAGCCGTCACGTGCCGGCAGTCGGGCGCCCAGCCGAGCGCCCTGACACGCCGGTGGCCGAGCACATGCCGGCGGCCGAGCGCTCAGCTGAGCGCCCTGACATGCCGGCGGCCGAGCGCCCAGCTGAGCACCCTGACATGCCGGCGGCCGAGCGCTCAGCTGAGAGCCGTCACATGCCAGCGGTCGGGCGCCCAGCCGAGCGCCCTGACATGCCGGCGGCCGAGCGCTCAGCTGAGTGCCCTGTAATGCCGTCGGCCGAGCGCCCAGCTGAGAGCCCTGACATGCCGGCGGTCGGGCGCCCAGCCGAGCGCCCTGACACGCCGGCCGAGCGCTCAGCTGAGCGCCCTGACATGCCGGCAGCCGAGCGCTCAGCTGAGCGCCCTGACATCCCGGCGGCCGAGCGCCCAGCTGAGCGCCCTGACATGCCGGCGGCCGAGCGCTCAGCTGAGAGCCGTCACATGCCGGCGGTCGGGCGCCCAGCCGAGCGCCCTGACATGCCGGCGGCCGAGCGCCCAGCTGAGAGCCGTCACATGCCGGCGGTTGGGCGCCCAGCTGAGCGCCCTGACATGCCGGCGGACGAGCGCTCAGCCGAGCGCCCTGACATGCCGGCGGACGAGTGCTCAGCTGAGCGCCCTGACATGCCGGCGGCCGAGTGCCCAGTTCTTCTTTACAGTACCCGCCGAGCGCTCAGCTAAGCGCCCTGACATGCCGGCGGCCGAGTGCCCAGTTCTTCTTTACAGTACCGGCCGAGCACCCAGCTGAGCGCCCAGACACGCTGGCGGCCGAGCGCTCAGCTGAGAGCTGTCAGATTCCGGCAGTCGGGCGCCCAGCCGAGCGCCCTGACATGCCGGCAGCCGAGCGCTCAGCTGAGTGCCCTGACATGCCGGCGGCCGAGCGCTCAGCTGAGAGCCGTCACATGCCGGCGGTCGGGCGCCCAGCCGAGCGCCCTGACACGCCGGCAGCCGAGCGCTCAGCTGAGTGCCCTGACATGCCGGCGGCCGAGTGCCCAGCTGAGAGCCCTGACATGCCGGTGGTCGGGCGCCCAGCCGAGCGCCCTGACACGCCGGCCAAGCGCTCAGCTGAGCACCCTGACATGCCGGCGGCCGAGCGCCAAGTTCTTCTTTACAGTACCCGCCGAGTGCCCAGCTGAGCGCCCTGACATGCCAGCGGCCGAGTGCCTAGTTCTTCTTTACAGTACCGGCCGAGCACCCAGCTGAGCGCCCTGACATGCCGGCGGTCGGGCGCCCAGCCGAGCGCCCTGACATGCCGGCGGCCGAGCGCCCAGCTGAGAGCCGTCACATGCCGGCGGTTGGGCGCCCAGCCGAGCGCCCTGACACTCCGGCGGCCGAGCGCCCAGCTGAGAGCCGTCACATGCCGGCGGTTGGGCACCCAGCCGGGCACCCTGACAAGCCGGCCGAGCGCTCAGCTGAGCGCCCTGACATGCCGGCAGCCGAGCGCTCAGCTGAGCGCCCTGACATCCCGGCGGCTGAGCGCCCAGCTGAGCGCCCTGACATGCCGGCGGCCGAGCGCTCAGCTGAGAGCCGTCACATGCCGGCGGTCGGGCGCCCAGCCGAGCGCCCTGACATGCCGGCGGCCGAGCGCCCAGCTGAGAGCCGTCACATGCCGGCATTCGGGCGCCCAGCTGAGCGCCCTGACATGCCGGCGGACGAGCGCTCAGCTGAGCGCCCTGACATGCCGGCGGCCGAGTGCTCAGCTGAGCGCTCTGACATGCCGGCGGCCGAGCGCCCAGTTCTTCTTTACAGTACCCGCCGAGCGCTCAGCTAAGCGCCCTGACATGCCGGCGGCCGAGTGCCCAGTTCTTCTTTACAGTACCGGCCGAGCACCCAACTGAGCGCCCAGACACGCTGGCGGCCGAGCGCTCAGCTGAGCGCCCTGACATGCCGGCGGCCGAGCGCTCAGCTGAGCGCCCTGACATGCCGGCGGCCGAGCGCCCAGCTGAGCGCCCTGACATGCCGGCGGCCGAGCGCTCAGCTGAGAGCCGTCACATGCCGGCGGTCGGGCGCCCAGCCGAGTGCCCTGACACGCCGGCGGCCGAGCGCTCAGCTGAGTGCCCTGACATGCCGGCGGCCGAGCGCCCAGCTGAGAGCCCTGACATGCCGGCGGCCGAGCGCCCAGCTGAGAGCCCTGACATGCCGGCGGTCGGGCGCCCAGCCGAGCGCCCTGACATGCCGGCGGCCGAGCTCCCAGCTGAGAGCCCTGACATGCCGGCGGCCGAGCGCTCAGCTGAGCGCCCTGACATGCCGGCGGCCAAGTGCTCAGCTGAGAGCTGTCACATGCCGGTGGTTGGGCGCTCAGCCGAACGCTCGGCCACCGAGAAATGTTGAAGTAATGTTGTCCGTGGTCCATCAGGACCACGGACAACATACAAAAACACGCAGCCTCAGTGCCCTCATGTGCAGCAATCGCGGCAAGTCCCCATACAGTACATTGCATGGAGACTTGCTGCGATTGCTGTGGGATTTGTTTCCAATATAAGACATACCCCGAAAGTAAGACATAGTGGGACTTTTGGGGGTAAAAAGAATGTAAGACACTGTCTTACTTTCGGGGAAACATAATGAGCCGGTCTGGAAGCAGGAGACAGCAGCGGCTGAAGACAGCGTCGCTAGAGACGGGTGAGTTTATAAAGTTTTTTTATTTTAAATGTACGTGATTTTTCTCGTACGTGTTTCAAGGATCACACCATAAAGCTGTCTATGGGACATCAGTGATGCCAGAAAAAAACAGACTTGTCTCTGTGCAGAAATCACAGACACGCGTGTACGCATGGAAACACATCAGTGAGAGATCACTGATGTGTGCACAGACCCATTGATTTTAATGGGTCCGCGTATGTCCGTGATTCTGGTACGTGTAAAAACTGCAACATACGTACCAGAATCATTGACATGTCAAGGGGACCTGAGATAGTGTTACACAAAAGGCAACTTATGAATTTATTTATTATCTTTCAGGAGGAATAAGAAAAACGACAATATAGGGTTTTCAGAAAAGGCAATCTTGAATTGTTATTTCATTGAAAATATGAGAATTTATTACAGAAATGTCATGAAAATGACCCAGTTCTTATTCATTATATTTTGACTATACAGGTGCTTTTAATTTCGCATCATTTTTATAATCTTTGTTTGCGGTCTGTGAATGGGATCCTGTGAATCTGGACAGACCTAATACTTTACATAGTACATAGCTGAGATCTAAACAATCCTGTGACATCTAAATACATAAGAAAGCATTTGTTTTGGGTAAACAAAGACTTTTTTTGAATATCAACTGTTTTAACTATAAAGATACCATATAAATAACTGTATGCAAACTCGTATACTGGAGACAAACCTCGTAAGTTAAAAATGATCATTCTAAAAAGTCACTGGCATATCACTAAGGTCACCATGTCATGCAATACGTAGGTCTGAAAATTGTCATTAGGGTTGTGTTGCAATCCCTGACCTAACCCAACTTGACAGCTCGACAATCACAAAAAATCCAAACTTTGCCCCCGCAAATGTGACCAGTCTGAGATTTGACTTGATTTTTTTTTCTTGGCAGCTCGAAAATAGTCTCTCTCCTGTCCTGACAGTTTGTTGGTTTCATCAATGTAGGTAAAATGCATCAGCCTGAAGTCCAAGGTTTATAAATGACCAGGATTTGCCAGGAGTGGATACTTTTGAGAAAAATCTCAGCTGCGTGTATATACGTATATAGAGATTTCAGCTTTTGAAAGTAAACTATGATTATTTATTTCAGGATCAGCAAATAGAAATCTTGTAAATGTAGAAGAATTGAAGCAAAAAGTAGTTAATAAGTGGCAGAACCTATCCATCATGCACCATTTGTTATCTAAAAGTAGAAAAAACCTTACTATATAAAAATCTCCTCTTATCAATTATACTCCACTGATCAATTCCAAAACTGTTCATACTGTATCTGTATACAGTATTTCTGTCTTCAGTGAGTAATCAAATTACAGCTGCTTCCCACAGAAGTCTATAGAGAATAGAGAGATGAATCTAGATTTTCCTGCACCTAGGGCAAAAATTAAGTAATGGCACCCCCTCCTATACACATAAGATGTTTGAGTATGTGACTGCTCATATCAGATTAACATGCTTACAGCCATGTGTCAATTTACTTCTCTTCCTGGGTTTCTAAATTTTCAATGAAAAATTACAGTCCATGCTTCATTGAGAGAGGCAGGAAGAGAAGCCAGTCTCTGTCTCTTTCCCTGTATGTCTCTTTCCCTGTCTGTCTGTCTCTTTCCCTGTCTGTCTGCACCTGTCTCTTTCCCCGTCTGTCTGTGTCTGTCTGCCTCTTTGACTGTCTGTCTCTCTATGTCTCTTTCCCTTTCTGTCTCTGTCTCTGTCTCTTTCCCTGTCTGCCTCTTACTCTGTGCGTATGTCTGGCTGTCCATTTCTGTTTGTCTCTGTCCGTCTCCCTACCGACATCTTATTACCTCAACCATAGGCTTCTTATACTAACAATCTATTTAATTGCTATAGCAATCGATTACAGCTCCTATTAATAACCTGTAGCTCGCATTTCCATTGACTTTAATGGAGGCAGGTTTTTTTGGAGAGTAACTGTAAAGCGCGGGGTTAAATTTTCCTGTCAAAATGTCCTGTCTATGATGTTCCCTGAGTCCCATGGCATGTCTGCAAAATTTCATGATTGTAAATGCGATGGTGCGGATTCCTTTAGCGGACATACACACACACACACACACACACACACACACATACTTACATACATATATACATACACACATACATACACTCAGTTTTATATATTAGATTCACATTTTCAGCAATAGACACCTCATATAACATAGAAAAACTGATACAAACACTAAGGCCACATTTAGCTGTCTGATTTTTGCGTACGAGTGCTATCCGGGTTTTCACAGATAGTACTTGTGATAGTCTATAGCACCATTCACACATCCATGATTTTCTGCACACCGAATGATCTGTGTATAATCGCAAATACATGTCCAATAATGAGATGAGTATTTTTTTTAAATCTATGAAAAAAACTGATAACACTCGGACCAATCTGATTTCACTTGAATGCAACTCTGACTAACAAAAAAGGGTCCGTTTTTCTTTTACATGAAAAAAAAATGGTTGTCTGAATGAGGTCGTACACTGATACATGCACAATGATATTTATGCACACACATACACTGATATACATAAACAGTGACATATATGACATATACCGTGTGCAGAATTATTGAGCAAGTTTTATTTTAGAGGATTTTTTTATTACTGATCAACAACTATGTTTTCAATCAACCCAAAAGACTTATAAATATCAAAGCTTAATATTTTTGGAAGTTGGAGTGTTTTGTTTTTTTTTAGATTTGGCTATCTTAGGAGGATATCTGTTTGTGCAGGTAACTACTGTGCAGAATTATTAGGCAACTTAAAAAAAAAACAAATATTTCCCATCTCACTTGTTTATTTTCACCAGATAAACCAATATAACTGCACAAAATTTAGAAATAAACATTTCTGACATGCAAAAACTAAACCCAAAAAATTAGTTACCAATATAGCCACCTTTCTTTATGATGACACTCAGCAGCCTACCATTCATAGATTCTGTCAGTTGCTTTATCTGTTTACGATTAACATTGTGTGCAGAAGCCACCGCAGCCTCCAGACACTGTTCCGAGAGGTGTACTGTTTTCCCTCCCTGTAGATCTCACATTTTATGAGGGACCACAGGTTCTCTATGGGGTTCAGATCAAGTGAACAAGGGGGCCCTGTCATTATTTTTTCATCTTTTAGACTTTTACTGGCCAGCCACGCTGTGGAGTAGTTAGATGCATGAGATGGAGCATTGTCCTGCATGAAAATCATGTTTTTCTTGAATGATACCGACTTCTACCTGTACCACTGCTTGAAGAAGTTGTCTTCCAGAAACTGGCAGTAGGTCTGAGAGTTGAGCTTCACTCCATCCTCAACCCAAAAAGGTCCCACAAGTTCGTCTTTGATGATACCAGCCCAAACTAGTACCCCACCTGCACTTTGCTGGCGTCTGAGTCGGAGTGGAGCTCTCTGCCCTTTACTGATCCAGCCTCTGGCCAATCCATCTGGCCCATCAAGAATCACTCTCATTTCATCAGTCCATAAAACCTTTGAAAAATCAGTCTTAAGATATTTCTTGGCCCAGTCTTGACGTTTTATCTTATGTTTCTTGTTCAAAGGTGGACGTTTTTCAGCCTTCCTTACCTTGGCCATGTCCCTGAGTATGGCACACCTTGTGCTTTTTGATACTCCAGTAACATTGCAGCTCTGAAATATGGCCAAACTGGTGGCAAACGGCATCTTGGCAGCTTCACGCTTGATTTTCCTCAATTCATGGGCAGTTATTTTGTGCCTTTTTTGCCCAACACGCTTCTTGCAACCCTGTTGGCTATTTGCCATGAAACGCTTGATTGTTCAGTGATTACGCTTCAAAAGTTTGGCAATTTCAAGACTGCTGCATCCCTTTGCAAGACATCTACCAATTTTGTACTTTTCAGAGCCCGTCAAATCTCTCTTCTGACCCATTTTGCCAAAGGAAAGAAACTGTTGTGGCCATAAATATTGCTGCAGTTCATAGATAAGGAGTTTGAAAGTTTTATTGTCCTCTGATTGGGGTCTGGTCCAGAGCTGTGATGCCCCCAGATGCTTTCACACTCCTTATCTATGAGCTGCAGCAATATTTATGGCCACAACAGTTTGCCCCCTTGCTATAGTGATAGTTCTTCCTCACATAACTTGTCTTCTTTACTGCTCTATTCTATGTCCTGTTGTGTATAAATAAGTGACTCTTCAGATTTTGTGTTATAATAATAATAATAATAATCTTTATTTCTATAGCGCCAACATATTCCGTAGCGCTTTACAATTCAGGAGGATCATATACATACAAGTAACAGTTATAGAAATACAATATTTAGAGGGGAAAAAATACAACCCTGCTCGTGAGAGCTTACAATCTACAATGAGATGGGGGGAGAGGCAAGGTTCAAGTGCTTATTTACAATGACAATCCAGCCATCTCACGGAAATGGGGCTGGATAATGGTTTCCTGGACCAGTGGGCCCGAGCCTTGAGATGCCTTTGGGTGCCATGGAGTTTGATGTGGAGCTATGTTGTGAGAGGTTGTAGAGGGACTATGTGAATCGAATCTGATTAGGGAGTGTGATAGGCCGCCCTAAAAAGATGCGTCTTTAGGGTGCGTCTGAAGCTGAGTAAGTTGTGATTTGTCCTAACTTCTTGGGGTAGAGCGTTCCAGAGGGTTGGTGCAGCTCGGAAGAAGTCTTGGATCCGGGAGTGGGAGGTTCGAATTAGTGTGGATGTTAGTCGAAAGTCGCTTCCAGAGCGTGTTATACTGAGCCTGATGAAGGGAGCTGAGTAGTTTCGAAAGCTTGCTATTATTACCATCTTTTCAGTTAGCCATTAAAAGGTATCAACCACTGAGGACCCTCAGTTCTTTTAAACAAACTTTTTTGCCATAATCAAGTAATCTACGCAGTAGGAACGATAGCAGTGTGACCTCATCATGCTGCTGCACATCACCTCAACCTAATAGTGCTGTCACTCAGAGCTTTAAATGCATGTGACTATTCATGAATTTTGGCAAATAACAAATTCAGCTGGTATCTCTATTGAGCTACTTTTCAGAAAGAGCTAATTCAATTTTTTTTCTCACAGTGTAAGAATGAAATGATTGTTCTGTAAAGTGTTTGGAGAGCAAATCTCATGTGATCAAACTACAGAAGAAAATGTCAATCATTGCTAAACTGAATGAGTAATAGACTTTCATCCAAGTATCAATCTTAATGAACATTATGTTAGCCTAAGGGGGAATCAATAACAACTCAAGATGGATTTGGCCAAGCTAAAAGTAAAGCTCGTTGGTAGTGCCACCGCAGAGAATGAATGAGGGAGTTCCATCAATATTACAGGAGAGTGAAAAGTTTGGGATCAAAGTAGACTGTATAGTCCGGTCAAAGTGGACATTTTCAGATATACCTAACTTAAAAATTGCAAAACTAAATGTGAGATTTGTCTTCAATCATGACATAAGGCACCAGTATAGGGCTGTTCCCTACCACCACACTGTGCCGTAGGTTTGGCGGGAAAAAGATCTAAACTGAGCCCAACCGCTTAGTGCTAATGTGTCATAACAGACATTATTATTTTTTTTTGCTTTTGCTTTCTTCTTTTTACCTTCTTTTTGCTCCTGCATTATTCATTTTAGATATTAGAATAATAAATGGGTTGTGATGGTGATTGTAGTCTAAAAATCCCAATTCAATTCAGGCTTTATACTGTGTATAGTGATCCAGAAGCAGGAGAAATACTGGAGAGAAGAACAACACTGAAGAACAACACTAAGGCGGGCTTTACACGATGCGCCATCGCTAGCATCAGCTAGCGATGTCCAGCGCGATAGTACTCGCCCCCATCGCACATGCGATATGTGGTGATTGCGGCATCACTAAGTGGCCGGCCAATAGCAGCGGAAGAGCGGAGATGAGCGGGACATAACATCCCGCCCACCTCCTTCCTTCCTCATTGCCGGTGGACACAGGTAAGGAGATGTTTGTCGTTCCTGCGGGTTTACACACAGCGATGTGTGGAGCTGCAGGAGCGACAAACAACATCGTACCTGCGGTCAAACCGACATTATGGAAATGAACGACGTTACACAGATCAGCGAGATTGTACGCTTCTGTGCTCGTTTCACCTAGGATTTACACGCTGCGATGTCGCTACCGGCACCGGATGTGCGTCACTAACGATGTGACCCCGACGATAGAGCGGTAGCGATGTCGCAACGTGTAAAGTACCCCTAAGTCTGGACACAATGACTTGTATTCTGAATTCTTCAAGTTTTTCCCCTTCTAGGCTGTATCTTTAATTTTCCACTGTCTCCAATTTATTAGATAAGGACTAGCTGCTATGATTTCTCCCACACAGGGTTCACAATTACATAAGGGATTACTGCACTCATGCGTCTACTTAACAAACAGACAGAAGCAGTAACAGCATGGAGGGCATAATACCGCCGTACAGAGCAGTGGGAATGTGAAACCAGCACTGGAGTGAGATAAAACAATTACTAGAAAGTGTCTGTACTGTGTGTGTTTCTGCCTGCCTCTCTCACTCTGTTGCTTCTCCCCCTCCCTTCACTATAAACTTCAATAGGCAGCTGTAACCTGATCCCTCAGTGAAACTTTCAGTCCTTTTGCTCTAGACAAGGTGGATTTAAAAAGAACCTGTCAGCAGATTTGGGGCCTATAAGCTGCGGCCACCACCACTGGGCTCTTATACACAGCATTCTAACATGCTGTATATAAGAGCCCAGGCAGCTGCGTAGAATGAAAAAATCACTTTATAATACTTATCTAAACGGTCGCTGCAGTGGAGTTGCGTGATAAGGGCATCTACGTTCTCCGGTGCCAGTGCCGGTTCCTCTTCTTTCGGCCATCTTTGTCATCCTCTTTCTGAAGCCAGGATGCATGACGCGTCCTACATTATCCACACTTGCCGGCATTGAGGTCCTGCACAGGCGCACTTTGATCTGCTCTAAGCGGAGCAGATCAAAGTATTGTAGTGCGCCTGCGCGTGACCGGCGAGCGTGTACGACGTAGGACGTTTCCTGTACACAGGCTTCAGAAGGATGAAGATGGCCAAAAGAGGAGGTGCCGGCACCGGAGAACTGACATATTTATGGACAGAACTCTTCAGATATTATGTTATACCATTAGAGGCGTAGCTAGGGCTTCAGCTCAGAGGTGCCAAACATCTGAATAGGCCCCTAACTAGATCCACACCTTACCTATACACAGTATAATGGGCCCACAGCTCTGCTATACACAATATGATGCCCCACAGCTCCCCTATACACAGTATAATGCCCCCCACAGCCCTCTACACACCGTATGATGCCCCCACAGCTCCCATATACACAATATTGGGGGCCCACAGCTCCCTAATCACAGTTTGATGTCCCCACAGCTTCCCTATACACAGTATGATGCCCCCACAGATCCCATATACATATTATGGTGGGCCCACAGCTCCCTAATGACAGTTTGATGTCCCCACAGCTCCCCTATACACAGTATGATGCCCCCACAGATCCCATATACACATTATGGTGGGCCCACAGCTCCCTAATCACAGTTTGATGTCCCCACAGCTCCGTTATACAAAGTATGATATGTCCACACCTTGCCTATACACAGTATATTGAGCCCACAGCTCCCCTATACATAGTATAATGCACCCACAGCTCCCCTATACACAGTGTGATGCCCTCACAGCTCCCCTATACACATTATGATGGACCCACAGCTCCCTATACACAATATGATGGTGGATTTTGTGACCAAGTTAGTATAATAGTGTGAGCTTTATTGTATAGGTGAGAAAAAAAAACAGAGGCTTGGTCAGTGGCCAAACGGCCCAGGGATTTGCTATGTTTTCAAATGTGACTTGCTTTGCCATATATGATGCTAACAAAACATTTAACCCATAAATTGGTATTCTTATGAGCTAATTAGCCCCTGGGTTGTCACAGACAGACAGATATAGATAGATGGATTGATAGATATATAAATATATAGATAGACAGAAGTAGCTAGATAGATGTAGATGTAGATGTATAGATCAGTAAAATATTTCTTGCTCTTTTGCTATTTTGTTTGCTTTTACAATTGAGGTGTTTGTTTTGTTGAATTCATCTTATTCTTGTCCTGGGAAAGTCAAAGAACTTTCATCGGTGGCTTTGATCAAGCAAGAAATTGGCAATAGCCTTTAATCTGAATCCTATAAAGTTATACGTTGATCTGAAGAGCTGAACTCCGCTCCGTGTGCATCCATTGTAAATAACCACTTCTCCGGCTCAAAACACTCTGTAAAACACAAAACACAATGAAAGCAGCATTTTCAAGGCCTAAGGCCATGGTACATTTTATAAAACCAATCACTGCGACATAATAATGTGTGAAATATCCTTTATGTTACTTCAGCTAGAGTGTAAACGAATGGCTATATCGTATTCATTAAGATAAAAAAAACATGGTAAGTTAAAGTAACAGCGATGTTTCAAAGGAAGGAAAGTAAAATGAATGTTAAGTGTTGGTTAAAAGAAATATGTAAGTCAAGACCAAGTAAATACCGTACATATACCGTTCTCTGAGGCTTTGGAAATAACATTGTGAAAAAACAAAAACAGCAACATGAAAAGCCTGTGCCTTCTTCAAAGGAAAAGTGTGTAATACAGGCGCACACAATTACACGGGCGTACAACACCAAATGTAAAATTGAAGAGCAATTTGCAATTTTGAAGAAATATCAAAATTCCATTGGGTAATTTGTGTTACTATAATGCAAACGTGCCCAGAGTCACTATATAACATACATTTTCTACTCCATTCTTCACTTTGAACAATCTCTACTTGTTGAAAGGGTTAAAAGAAAATGGTAAATGACGAAATGTGAAACTATTCATTGTCCCTGCAGCGCCCCTACAGGACTGATTAAGATATATCACATAACTCACCAAAATCAGCGGATTGTCGCCAAGAGTGAGAGATGTTCTTTGTAACCAATCTCCATTATGGCCAAGAGGTAAGGATCCTGAAAAATCAGCTATATATATATATATATATATATATACAATTATTTTTTTTTAATTTATTTTGTCTGTACCATTACATTAAAGGGATTGTTTACTACTGAACAACCCCTTCTTAATAGCTAAAGTGTTTGTCATACAAAGAAAAGTAACCCATATACTTGCCTCACCATAAGGATTGGCACCTATCCTCCATTGTTGGTGCGGTGTTTTATCACATGACCACTGCTAACAATTAGTGGCCAGTGACTGTCTGCAGTCTGTAACAACCTAATAGAGCAGAAGTCTACTGCAGCCAATCATAATAAAATATATATAGATAGATAGATAGATAGATAGATAGATACAGATACAGATATCTATCTATATATATATATATATATATATATATATATATATATATATATATATATATATATATATATAGATAGATATCTGTATCTATGTGTGTGTGTGTGTGTGTGTGTGTGTGTTTGTGTGTGTGTGTAGTACAGACCAAAAGTTTGGTGGACACACCTTCTCATTCAAAGAGTTTTCTTTATTTTCATGACTCTAAAAATTGTAGATTCACATTGAAGACATCAAAACTATGAATGAAAACATGTGGAACAACTGAAAATATGTCTTATATTCTAGGTTCCTAAAAGTAGTCACCTTTTGTTTTGATTACTGCTTTGCACACTCTTGGCATTCTCTTGATGAGCTTCAAGAGGTAGTCACCGGAAATGGTTTTCCAACAGTCTTGAAGGAGTTCCCAGAGATGCTTAGCACTTGTTGGCCCTTTTGCCTTCACTCTGGGGTCCAGCTCACCAAAAACCATCTCGATCGGGTTCAGTTCTGGTGACTGTGGAGGCCAGGTCATCTGGCGTAGCACCCCATCACTCTCCTTCTTAGTCAAATAGCCCTTACACAACCTGGAGGTAAGTTTGGGGTCATTGTCCTGTTGAAAAATAAATGATGTTCCAACTAAACGCAAACCAGATGGAATAGCATGCCGCTGCAAGATGCTGTGGTAGCCATGCTGGTTCATTATGCCTTCAATTTTGAATAAATCCCCAACAGTGTCACCAGCAAAGCACCCCCACACCATCACACCTCCTCCTCCATGCTTCACGGTGGGAACCAGGGATGTAGAGTCAATCCATTCACCTTTTCTACAAAGACACGGTGGTTGGATCCAAAGATCTCAAATTTGGACTCCTAAAGCCTGCTTACATGTTGCAATTAGTTGTACAATCGCATTTGCGATGTGACACGCCCAGGTTGCATACGGGATCTTATGAGATTGCACGTAGGTCGGTCATTTGCTGTCACACGTGCGTTAGTAGTCTATGTTAAATTGATCAATTTTATGTGCGATCCTTTAGATCATGTGCTTTGTGACGTATGCATTGGGCACCTTTTTTTTTTTTTTTAATTTATTGACTTGACAAGCGTGTGTAATGTGTAGGGATGCGTTTTTACTATGTCATCTGCCATTCAGCTCTGTTACATGGCCGCTGACAGCAGACACAGACAGCCATGTAGCAAAGCTGAATGGCCGCTGACAGCAGACACAGACAGAGCCGCACTGTCAGAATGAACTCGGGTGAACCTCACCCGACTTCATTGTCATGCTGCGGCTCTGTCTGTGCCGCGTCCTGATTAGCGGTCACCTGTGAAGGACTCACCGGTGACCGCTAAACTCCTGAGTAACTGAATTGAGCAGCCCTCTCTCATATACTCACCGATCCCCGATCCCCGGCGCTGCACGGCATTCACACTGCTCCGGCGGCTTTTACTGTTTTGAAAAAGCCGGCCGCCCATTAAACAATCTCGTATTCCCTGCTTTCCCCGCCCACCGGCGCCTATGATTGGTTACAGTGAGAAACGCCCCCACGCTGAGTGACATGACAGGTGTCACACTGCACCCAATCACAGCAGCCGGTGGGCGTGTCTATACTGTGTAGTGAAATAAATAATTAAATAATTAAAAAAAAACGGCGTGCGGTCCCCCCCAATTTTAAAACCAGCCAGATAAAGCCATACGGCTGAAGGCTGGTATTCTCAGGATGGGGAGCTCCACGTTATGGGGAGCCCCCCAGCCTAACAATATCAGCCAACAGCCGCCCAGAATTGCCGCATACATTATATGCGACAGTTCTGGGACTGTACCCGGCTCTTCCCGATTTGCCCTGGTGCGTTGGCAAATCGGGGTAATAAGGAGTTAATGGCAGCCCATAGCTGCCAATAAGTCCTAGATTAATCATGTCAGGTGTCTATGAGACACCCTCCATGATTAATCTGTAAATTACAGTAAATAAACACACACACACATGAAAAATCCTTTATTAGAAATAAAAAACACAAACATATACCCTGGTTAACCACTTTAATCAGCCCAAAAAAGCCCTCCATGTCCGGCGTACTCCAGGATGCTCCAGCGTCGCTTCCAGCGCTGCTGCATGGAGGTGACCAGAGCTGCAGCAGACACCGCCGCTCCGGTCACCTCCACACAGCTAATGAAGACAGCCGCGCGATCAGCTGAGCTGTCACTGAGGTTACCCGTGGCCACCGCTGGATCCAGTGACAGCGGGTAACCTCAGTGACAGCTCAACTGATCGTGCGGCTGTCTTCAGTTGCTGCGTGGAGCTGACAGGAGCGGCGGTGTCTGCTGCAGCTCCGGTCACCTCCATGCAGCAGCGCTGGAAGCGACGCTGGAGCATCCTGGAGTACGCCGGACATGGAGGGCTTTTTTGGGCTGATTAAAGTGGTTAACCAGGGAATGTGTTTGTGTTTTTTATTTCTAATAAAGGATTTTTTCGGGTGTGTGTGTTTATTTACTATAATTTACAGATTAATCATGGAAGGTGTCTCATAAACGCCTGACATGATTAATCTAGGAGTTATTGGCAGCTATGGGCTGCCATTAACTCCTTATTACCCCGATTTGCTAACGCACCAGGGCAAATCGGGAAGAGCCGGGTACAGTCCCAGAACTGTCGCATATAATGTATGCGGCAATTCTGGGCGGCTGTTGGCTGATATTGTTAGGCTGGGGGGCTCCCCATAACATGGGGCTCCCCATCCTGAGAATACCAGCCTTCAGCCGTATGGCTTTATCTGGCTGGTATTAAAATTGGGGGGGACCGCACGCCGTTTTTTTAAATTATTTAATTATTTATTTCACTACACAGTATAAACACGCCCACCGGCTGCTGTGATTGGGTGCAGTGTGACACCTGTCACTCAGCGTGGGGGCGTGTCTCACTATAACCAATCATAGGCGCCGGTGGGCGGGGAAAGTAGGGAATACGAGATTGTTTAATGGGCGGGCGGCTTTTTCAAAACAGTAAAAGCCGCCGGAGCAGTGTGAATGCTGTGCAGCGCCGGGGATCGGGGATCGGGGAGTATATGAGAGAGGGGGATAGACTGACATGGACAGAGAGTGAGGGACAGAGATAGTGACCGACTGACAGAGATTAGTGAATGACAGACATTGTGAGGCGCTTCAGAACGCAGCTTTTCAGCTGCGCTCTGAAGCGGACCTTTTTTAAGCTGCGGTGCAGAGCGCACACCTGCGCACATAGCATCAGACACCAAAATCGTATGAGGGATGTCACACGTTACAATTGACTAGGTTTGTGCAACAAAACGCTCAATTCTAGACAAAGATACGATGTGTTTGCGATCAACGGTTTTGCGTTCAATCCTGATCGCATGTAGATGTCACACGCAGATACCTAACAAACGATGCCGGATGTGCGTGACTTACAACTTGACCCCAACGACGGATTGTGAGATATATTGAAGCGTGTGTTGGGGGCTTAAGACCAAAGCACAGATTTCCACTGGTCTAATGTCCATTCCTTGTGTTCTTTAGCCCAAATAAGTCTCTCCTGTTTGTTGCCAGTCCTTAGCATTGGTTTGCTGCACAAAGTATCCTCTTAATAGTTGTTCTAGAGATGAGAAGGTGTGTCCAAACTTTTGGTCTGTACTGTATATTATATATATATATATATATATATATATATATATATATATATATATATATACAGATATATATGTACGGTTTGAGGTCAGGTTAGTACCAGCGTGGGAAACCAGCAAGGGAACCCCTGTTTCATTCTGTTTTTTTCTATTGTATAATGCATGTAACAGGGAGTGATGCTCTGTTTGCTGGATTTGCACCCCAGCTCCTGGCAGCTTCATTAGCCTCCTTTTTGTTTACCAGCTGATCTTGTACTTTTTTACAACCCAGAGAAGATGCAGTGTAGTGTAGGACCCAGCAAAGGCGGTTGCCGTGAAGGGGCGCTGGGCTGGTATTGCAATGGCCATTATAATATTCTAAATACCTCCATTTATGTTATAAGGTAGAATTTATTTTGTTTTTTCACAGTGTGCGGCTGGAATTTTTTCTCATTTTTCTCATATATATGCAGATATATATACAGCTCTGGGAAAAATTAAGAGACCACTTCCAAATTTTCAGTTTTACTGATTTCTCTCTTTATATTTTTGAGTAAAATGTAAATTGTTCTTTTATTCTATAAACTACTGACAACATGTCTCCGAATTTCGAATTTCCAAGCAAAAATGTATTTATTTTCTGAAAATGAGAAATGGTCAAAATAACAAAAAATGCATTGCTTTTAGGCACCTCAAATAATGCAAAGAAAACAAGTTTACAATCATCATTTAGAAACAACAATACTAATGTTTTAACTCAGGAAGAGTTCAGAAATCAATATTTTGTGGAATAACCATGAGTTTTAATCACAGCTTTCATGCGTCTTGGCATGCTTTCCACCAGCCTTCGCACTGCTTTTGGGTGACCTTATGCCACTCTTGGCAAAAAAATGTAAGCAGTTCTTCTTTGTTTGATGGCTTGTGACTATCCATCTTCCTCTTGATTACATTGCAGAGGTTTTCAATGAGGTTCAGGTCTGGAGATTGCATAACAATCAAAAAGACTGCTGGAACACCATTGAAAATGTGAACAGGGTGCTAGCTAAAAAATACACAATTTATATAAAGTGAAAACTGCACACCAAAATTCAGAGAAATATGAATAAGCATAACTGCTCTATGATAAATAAAGAAATGAAAAACACAATGAGCCATATGAATAATTCGAAAAATTGAAAATGTGACATTGCATGACTGCTAAGGATTATTAGAAAAATAAGAGATATTTTGATAATGTATTGATAAATTCATTACTACCCGATAACCACTTCACAGTAATCTCTTATTTATCGGGTCCCTAACCAAATGTTACCTCTATGTGCGGTTAAAACCTGCTTGTGTATGGGAAGCCAGAGACCTGGCTATATAGGAAATTGAATAGACATGGCTGAAGGGCGGGACAGGGTTGCCAGACAGAAAAAAAAAAATTAGCAATCATGCAATGTCACATTTTCAATTTTTACAATTTTTCATATGGCTAATTGTATTTTTTATTTCTTTATGTATCATAGAGCAGTTATGCTTATTCATATTTCTCTGAATTTGGTGTGCAGCTTTCACTTTATATAAACAGGTCTGGAGATTGGGCTGGCCATGACTGGGTTTTGATGTGGTGGACCTTCAGCCACACATTGCTTGACCTAGCTGTGTGGCATGGCGCATTGTCCTGCTGGAAAAACACATCCACAGCGTTGGGAAACATTGCCTGAGCAGCTGGAAGCAACTGTTTTTCTAGGATAACCTTCTATGCGGCTTGATTCATACATCCTTCTCAAAGATGTTTGCTGAATTTTCTTTACCTAATTTTCAGCTTTGCCCAACACCTGGTTGGCTAATGGTTAGACGGAGACCTGGAGAGGCGTACAAGCCACAGTGTCTTGCACCCACTGTGAAATTTAGTGGACGATCGGTGATGATCTGGGGATGCTTCCGCAAGGCTGGAATTCGGCGGGTTAATCTTTGCGAAGGACGTATAAATCAAGCTGCATACAAGGTTATCCTGGAAAAATAGTTGCTTCCTTCTGCTCAGGCAATGTTCTCCAACTCTGAGGACTGTTTTTTTCCAGCAGGACAATGCACCATGCTACACAGCTAGGTCAATCAAAGTGTGGATGAAGGACCACCACATCAAAACCGTCTCATGGCCAGCCCAATCTCCAGACCTGAACCCTATTGAAAACCTCTAGAATGTAATCAAGAGGAAGATGGATAGTCACAAACCATCAAACAAAGAAGAACTGCTTACATTTTTGCGCCAGGAGTGGCATAAGGTCACCCAAAATCAGTGTGAAAGACTGGTGGAAAGCAGCCAAGACGCATGAAAGCTGTGATTAAAAGTCATGGTTATTCCACAAAATATTGATTTCTGAACTCTTCCTGAATTAAAACACTAGAATTGTTGTTTCTAAATGATTATGAACTTGTTTTCTTTGCAGTATTTGAGGTCTGAAAGAAATGTATTGTTTTGTTATTTTGACCATTTCTAATTTTCAGAAAATAAATACAAAATGTATTGCTTGGAAATTCAGAGACATGTTGTCAATAGTTTATAGAATAAAAGAACAATTTACATTTTACTCAAAAACATACCTATAAACAGCGCTTTTTTTGTAAAAAAATATTTGCCGGTACTCATCTCTGAGGCGAGGAGCGGGGGGGGTGGATCAGTCAGCCGGCGGCCGAGATTGAGGAGCGGGGAGGGGGTGCAGAGTCGTGCTGTCGGGCGGCCTAGAGATCCTGTGCACAGTTTACCTGTTGAGGCACTGGGCGGCGGAAAACGGCAGTCCCCATACAGCTCCGCCCCCCAGCCGCATTGCTGCCCCCTTGAATATAGTGCCACCTGAGCAAACTGCTCAACGTGTCCAATGGTCGATGCGGCCCTGTTTCTCATTATTCAGTTTTGTAGTCTGTACACTAATTTCAATCATAAACTATGTAATTCAGATTTCAAAAGAAAAATACAAAATGACTAATACTGTATAATCGTTTTTTTTTCACTTGCAAAATATGGTTTTCGACTTACCTAGGCTGTATTCTATAAAAAACGCCAAATTTCAAACAAATTCATCAGGATCATTAACACTAGCTGATGCAGGTTCGATAGTTAAAGAACCGGTGGCCACGTTCTGCTCTATCATCTGATTTGTTTCTGTCTCCACGTCTGTTCAGGGTCTTTTGCGTGCCGGAGCCGCACCGACCGAGAAAGAGTGCGTTCTGTTATCCATCTAATGGTGGCTTTACACTCTGCGACATCGCTAGCCGATGCTAGCGATGGCGAGCATGATAGCACCTGCCCCTATCATTATGGCGATATGTGGCGATCGCTGCCGTAGCGAACATTATTGCTACGGCAGCGTCACACGTACTTACCTGCTCGGCAGCGTCGCTGTGATCGGCAAACCGCCTTCTTTCTAAGGGTGCGGTTCGCTCGGCGTCACAGCGACGTCACTAAGCCGCCGCCCAATCAAAGCGGAGGGGCGGAGATGAGTGGGACGAACATCCCGCCCACCTCCTTTATCCCTCATTGCTGGCGTGTGGCAGGTAAGGAGAGGTTCCTCGTTCCTGTGACGTCACACGTAGCGATGTGTGCTGCCGCAGGGACGAGGATCAACTTCGCCCACGCGACAGCAGCGATAATTGGGAGAGGACCCCCATGTCAACGAGGAGTGATTTTGGACGTTTTGCAACAATCCAAAATCGCTCCTATGAGTCACACACAACGATATCGCTACAGCGGCTGGATGTGCGCCACAAAATCCGTGACCCCAACGAGATCGCTGTAGTGAAATCGTAGCGTGTAAAGCCCGCTTAAGACAAGTTTGACGAAATAAAACTCAATGAACCCTGCTCCCTCCATCCTCCATCCCCCTGCTCCTTTCATCCTCCATCCCCCTGGTCTCTCCATCCTCCATCCACCTCGTCTCTCCATACCCCTGATCTCACTCTATCCCCCCTGCATCTTTCTTTCTCCAGGACAGCCTGCCGCCCTCTGCACCCCTCTCTCTCACATACCCTGCACTCCTCCATCTTCTCCAGCTTCTTTCCCGCTGGACAAAACTCCATGGCTCCGCCCACCCGAGTCACATGTACGTGACATCATCGCAGGTCCTGCAGCTCCAGTAGCTGCTCTGCTTGTGCCTCCGCTCCACACATGGCTAATTTGTATAGTTTACAAATTAGCCATGTGGACAGAGCCAGAGGTGCTGCCCCTCAGCGCTCTTCAGATTTTCCGGTACGCCGTACCGGCATGTACCGCCGCAAAAAAAACACTGCCTATAAAGAGAAAAATCAGAAAAACTGAAAATTTGAAAGTGGTCTCTTAATTTTTTTTTTTTTTTAAACTTATCAAAATATGCATAATTAGCTCATAGGAGTACACACCCTGATAAATTGTCCCTTTCAGACCAATCTCCTTTACCTCATGCTATAACACAATACATAACAAAGTGCATAGAATATTTTTTCTTTTACCAGACTTCAGTATGTTTTCAAGACATTTGACTTGATGGATGGACTCTCTGTAGGAAGATCAATCTTGTGCAGCCTAGACAGGTCCACAAGGGTTTTCTCCACTGTTATCTTGATAGTATCAAGTCAACGGGTTGTTGGTATTCCTTTTTCGCCTTGTTCCTTCTGCTCTTCCAACCATGATGTCAACCAGTGATTTATCTATTCGTATGATGTGTCCAAAGGAGGTAAGTCACATCTTGGTGATCCTTGCTTCGAGTGACATTTCTGGCTTGATTTGACCAAAACTGATGTTTGTTTTTCTTGCCATCCATGGTATTGACAGCATCTTTCTCCAGCACCACATTTTGAAGGTATTGATTCTTCTTCTATCTTGAATTTTTATCATCCAGATTTTGCATCTGAATATTATGACAGAGAAGAACAGAGTATATAGCAGCGATGTCTTCGTCACCACTTCCTTGATTTGAAAACCTTGTCCAGTGACTTCATTGTTGATTTGCCCATAGCTATACTCCTATTGACTTTTAGGGGTACTTTGCATGCTGCGACATCGCAAGCCAATGCTGCGATGTCGAGCGCGATAGTCCCTGCCCCTGTCGCAGCAGCGAAATCTTGTGATTGCTGCCGTAGCGAACATTATTGCTACGGCAGCTTTACACGCACTTACCTGCCCTGCGACGTTGATCTGGCCGGCAACCCACCTCCTTATTAAGGGGGTGGGTCGTGCGACATCATAGTGACGTCACACGGCAGGTGGCCAATAGAAGCGGAGGGGCGGAGATGAGCGGGACGTTAACATCCCGCCCCCCTCCTTCCTTCCACAGAGCCGGCGTTAGACGTGGTGACTCAGGTAGGAGATGTTCCTCGGTCCTGCGGCTTCTTACACAGCGATGTGTGCTGCCGCAGGAACGAGGAACAACATCGTAGCTGTAACTGCTGCCAAATTATGGAAATGTCAGACCCTACAACGATGATACGATAACGACGCTTTTGCGCTCGTTAATCGTATCAAAAAGGATTTACACACTATGATATCGACTGCGACGCCGGATGTGGACACTTTCGATTTGACCCCACCGATATCGCACCTGCGATGTCGTAGTGTGCAAAGCCCGCCTAAGTTTTGTTGCAGCATATTGAGTGAGCATTGATCCAAGTAGGTTGAAGTCCTTTACACCTTCCAGTCCATTTCAAATGTGTCCCGGTCGTACTTGGCAGTAGTCAAAATCTTTGTCATGTTTGTGTTGAGTTAAGCCTGCTTTACATGTTACAATTCTGCATACGATATCATATGCGATCATAACCATCCCCATCGTATGTGCGGCACGTTCAATTTTGTTGAATGTGCCGCACAAACGATTAAACCCCGTCACACGTACTTACCCGTCTATACGACCTCGATGTGAGCGGCAAACGTCCACTTCCTGGAGTGGGAGGGACGTTCAGCGTCACATCGACGTGATGCGGCAACCGGCCAATAGAAGCGGAGGGGCAGCGATGAGCGGGACGTAAACATCCCGCCCACCTCTTTCTTTCCGCATTGCTGGCCGGGAGCTGCAGGATGCAGGTAAGATCTGTTCATCGTTCCCGGGGTGTCACACACTGCGATGTGTGCTGCCCCGGGTACGATGAACAACCTGACGTTCAATTCATGAGGAATGAACGACGTGCATGCGATGAACGTTTTACCGTTCATTCGCAATCGCACGTAGCTGTCACACACTACAATGTACCTTACGATGCCGGATGTGCGTCACTTACGACGTGACCCCGCCGACACATCGTAAGATATATTGTAGTGTGTAAAGCGGGCTTAACAGTCCTATGTTCAAACTTTCCCCCTTGACACTCCGTAATAAGTCCTTCATGCCATCTATGCTCATTGCTATCAATGTTATATTATTTGCAGATCTAAGATAGTTGATTATTCGTCCAGCATTTTTCATTTCTTTTTTTTCGGCAAGTGCAGCCTTCCTGAAAATAGCTTTTGCATAGAAATTGAAGAGAAAGGTGATGGGATGCAGCCTTGTCTGATGCCTGGCTGTAGAGTATAGACAAATCAAATAACAAAATAATGATATCACAGAAACAATCCCTTATTTGAGATTAAAGAGCAAATAACCCCCAATATATAAATATCAATAATAGAAATGTGTTGGGTCTAGGAACAGATTCCAGAGTCTACATACTATATATTACTGTGCTAATTCCCATGTGTTGTCTCTTATTACATCAATAGGAGCAGCCAAAAGAACGAAGCACAGTCGGTCTGCTGTTTTCTAGCTGCAGAGCACTTTAACAATTATTGTGATTGTGGACAACCTTCTAAATGGTGACCTTTCATCTGCCATATTAAGGCTATGCACACATGGCGAGAAAATCATAGCGAGTGGAATGCAATTAAAAATTCGCATTCCACCCGCACCCATGTTACCTTATGGCCCTAATTGGACCGAGAAAACAATAGCAGCATGCTGCGGGTGGAATCCGATTTGTTTATACTTGCACCCATACAAGTCTATGGGTGCGAGAGAAACATTGTATTGCACTCGCATTACACCAGTGTAATGTGAGTGCAGTGTGAGAAGCGCATCAGTTAAGAATGGAGGAGATGGGGAGATTGATCCCTCCCTCTCCTCCACAGTGCCCTGTCCTCCTCGGCTATGCTGCGATCCCAGGATCGCAGCTCAGTGGTATGATACTCTTGTTACACTCCAGCAGAGCAGGAGCTGAGTGTCATGCGATTGACTCGCATTAATGCTCCTATGTCCCCAGCCTAAGACAAAAAAAACTTTTCATTTCATTTTCAGAAGAGATAACACTGCTATTTACAACTTCATGCATGCTCCTCTATTACAAGGTGTAAAGAATTGCTGTAATTACTCAATAAAAAATGTACTGAACTTCTTGGGTTGTTTTGTTTGAGAGAAGTCTCAAATGTGATGTCATCAGAGGGAAGGCGGCACTGCAGTTACATACTAGTTTCTTGTGTTGCCATCCTCTGAAGACATCCTGTATTCATGGTGATACAAACTGTGGGAGATGTGAGTGCAGCACCAGCTCTCTGCTTCTATCTCTGTCACAGCAGTAGCTTCTGTGAAAGATGTTGGCAGGGGGCAGAAATAGAAATGATGAGTGACACCAGTGCTGCCCACAGTTTCTAGAACCTTCCTCAAACAAACCTTCATCAGGGCACGGTGATAGAAGTAGTATGAGTGACACCAGCGCCGCCCCCTGACTGCCATTCATTTGAGGGCAGTGCTGTAGAGAACGCATTGATTCTATCTCCACCCCTTGTTGATGTCTTCTTTCATGAAGGCTACAGCTTCTCACCAGAAGCTGCACACAGCCCCTTGTGAAAACAAGGCTGAAAAGGGTGTTCCACTGAAAACAAGTTATCTCCTTTGCATTGGAGATAACGTATCCTGGAACCACTCTGATAAACTGAACAGGAAATGTGTATTTACCATAGGTCACTTATATCCCCTTAATAAAATGGAGCTGTATGTTGGATGCGCAGTCACTGCCCTATTCATCCTCTAGGGGGCTGCCAGGAAAAGCCAAGCACAGAGCTAGGCAGCCCCATAGGTAATGAATGGAGCGGCGGCTGAGAATGCACACTTCCACTCCATTCTAATGAGAAGCAAAGTCCTGTGTTCTGCCGATCGATGAGGGTTCCAATGGTCGGACCCTCCAACAATCAATAAGCTATTGCCTATCCTGTGGATGCAGGTTTTCAGCCTCCAGATGAAAGATTAGAAAATGCCACGACTTTTCATAATGTATTGAATAAGCTAGATTTATAGAAATCTGGAAAAACACATTAAGTATACTTCCAAGACAAACGAGATCAATCAAGTTGTGAATTACATTGAATTGCTGAGCTTAATTCTCAGGGTGTTATTTCTTTTTCTGCTATTCTCATTGTAGACAGGAATTACTGGGAAATTAATTTGGTTAGTAAAGTACAGGAAACCTCTGGAGGAACATTCTACCTCATTATGCTTTTCTAATTCTTCCTCTTGCATCAGGTTCATAATAGAGAGGGAGCCCGCTTCTGTCCCTGCCCGTGCTATATAATAGTACTTTTACTATGTGACCAGGGCTTCCAAAATTACTTAATATCCCGCTGTTAGCCAGACCGGATGTAAGTGGAGTTTTCCTAAGCTGCAATGTTTTGGGTGATTGGTGTTGTAATGATGATACCAAAATAATGTTCCTTGTCGGTGATGTTACATATCCACATAAACTTCAGAACCTAACAATTATACAGAGATGAGTGCCACTACGTAAAGCGCTCCTCACCTCTGCCTGCAGAAGCCTTTATGTCATGAATGGAATCGCATTCTGGTTCTTTTCCTATGTGTGTCATACAGGTCTACAGGCTGCTTTACAAACAGCGACATCGCTATCGATGTCGCTGCCGATCGCACCCGCCCCCGTCGTTTGTGCGTCACGGGCAAATCGCTGCCCATGGCGCACAATATCACAGGTACCCGTCACACATACTTACCTGCCTAGTGACATCGCTGTGGCGGGCGAACTGCCTCTTTCTCACAGCGACGTCACACGGCAGGCGGCCAATAGCAGCAGAGGGGAGGAGAGCAGCTGAAGGAAAGACACGCCCACCTCGTTGCCGGAGGATGCAGGTACGGTGTTGTTCGTTGTTCCTGGGGTGTCACACGTAGCAATGTGTGCAGTCTCAGGAACGACGAACAACCTGCGTCCACACTGAGCAACGATATTATGAAAATGAACGACGTTTTAACGATCAACGATTAGGTGAGTATTTTTGATCGTTAACACTCACTCGTAGGTATTACACGCAACGACATCGCTAACGAGGCCGGATGTGCGTCACGAATTCTGTGACCCCAACGACATCTCGTTAGCGATGTCGTTGCGTGTAAATGGGCCTCAAGTCTCAGCTGCTGCAGAACATCCCAGTACACAAATCAGAAGGTGTAGAATATCATAACACAATATAGTATGTGTCGCAGATTATCTTTTGTTAAAAAATAATACTTTAATAATTTAAAGTAGAGTCAAACCTTATACTATTAATGGGGTATTCCCAAGTTTAAAAGTTTAAAAGTCCATTTTACATTTGCTGGGGGTCCAAACACAGTGGCTCCCACCGATCCCGAGGAATAGGGCTCTGAAGATCCACGGTTGAATAGAGCAGGTTGATCATACAAACTACAGCTCCATTCATTCTTAAATGGTTGTCAATGTTTGGCACGAACGTCTGCAGCCATTGTATGTCACTGCAGACTAATGAATTCTAACAGCACGCAGAGCACAAGCTGTCAGGATTCTCTGGTGCCGGGAGGCAAGCGATTATGTATGTATGAGATATATGTATACTACTGGCCACATTCCAACTAAACGTGCGCAGCCTCCCTCAATACAAGTGAAATGAGCGAGGCTGTCCAAGTTAAGATGGAACGTGGTCGGAAGTATACAGATCACATACTTGAGGTCACATGACCGCCCGGTCTCACTGCCTGCACCGAAAAATCCTGACAACGTGAGTCACAAGTCTGAAGTCAAGTAGGCTGACTGCAGATGTTCAAGTGAAACCTGGACAATCCCTTGAATGGGAACAACAGAGATTGCCAAGTGCAGCACTCACCTGATCTTCAGTGCTCCTATTAGAGTGAATGGAGCAATAGTGCATAAAATTGACCTACACTCGATTAAGCTGGAGCTCTTCAGATATTCGCTTTTGGGATTAGTGGGGGCCATGAAGGTATGATCCCCAGCGATCGTAAAGTTATTCCCTAACCTGTGAGATAATGTTCAAACTTGAGAATACCCATTTAAGTAAGTTCTAAATTTAATATGGAATTAGCAATATTTATGTTATATATCTAATACATAGGATCGTTAATTATTATTATTATTATCGACATGGAGCTGTCACCATATTTCAGAATAAAAATTTGATAATGTAGATAAATCTCTTGAACCTGGTAGGTTTTGTATTTACTTTGAATATCCACACTAGAATTACTGTAAAATGCCTTATTAATGCTTAACACATTCTCAGCCAACCAAGCCTGAGTGAGAGCTTATGATGTTATGATGTGCCTTTTCCCTGCTGCTGCTGAGATTTCACACTGCTCAGGATAAGCTGTAGTTGTCAGTCAGGCTCTGTAGGTAGAGACCGATTACCCTCAGACTCATGAACTCTTATGTCCTTTAAAAGGAATCTGTCACCATGATTTTTCAATAAAAGCGGAGAACAGCATGCTGCGAGGGTTAAAAAAGTAAAAACATCTGTGTGTTTAGCTGATGTTTACTCATACTAAATGGTTTATTGCTCTGTGATTAACATTGGTGTGACTCCACTGGGAGTGCAGAGCAGACTAGCACACCCCCAGCTGTAATTGACACCTTATTGTCAATGCACAATCTCTATAGAGAGCCTGGTATGGGCAGGGACAGCTTCTAGCTCTGCTACACTCAATTCTGAGATAAAGTCAGAACGGCTGCTCACAGTGATTTAAGACAAACGTGCTTACTTTCAGAATCTCTTTGCCTCCAACATGCTGATCTCAGATGAAGAAGCAAAAACCTGGTGACAGATTCCCTTTAGATTTCCCTTTTGAGTCATAAAATGCTAATCTTATTATCAGTATTGTACAGCCATTCTGACAATGATTTTCAAAGAAAGAATACCAGTCTCATCAGTTCAAATATAATAATGTGAAATCTGATGACATCCAGCAAAATCAACTGATAATCATATTTTCTAATTATACAGTATATAATTTTTAGTTTATAATAGAATGTTACCTTTATTGCCATCCAAATTTGATCTTTAAGGCTATGTTCACATGTACCATTTTTTTTCTCCATCTAAAACCTGCTCTCTTGGCAGTAAAAATGCTGTGCTGCATTTTTACATCTTTCAGCTGCATTTTTTGTGCGGATTACATGTGAGATTTGTCTACAGTACATGCTTTATAAAGATAGTTTTATTCACCAAAAGTGCATCAAAAACTCTGAAAGAACTGACATTCTCAAGATTTCAAAAATGCTGCAGTTCTCAAATTCAATAAGGAACAAAAAATGTGTGCATGAGGTTTCTGAAATTATAGCTTTTGCTGATATTGTAAAACACAGCTTATTTGCCTAAAAAAGCCACTAAAACACTGCATGTGAACATAGCCTAAGGCCCTGTGCCCACGGGAGAAAATATCTGCGGATTTTGCCGCGGAAAACCTGTGGATTTTCGGGATTTTCTAGACAAATCCGCAGGTTTACGCAAGTACACAGACTCCCCATGTTATCCTATGAGATTTGGGGAGTGCTGTATCAATGTTGCGATTTTTGCGGCTGCGGATTTCCGGCAGCTGCACGTAACTGCATATCAATTATTCCTGTGGATTGTTCCGCGTAGATCTCTATACTTACCTGCCTTGATTGAGGACACCGGAGACTCTTCCTTCGGTGTAGAAGAGCAAGACGGAGCCAGGAGCGGGCTGCAAGAGGTGGGCGGGGCCTGCACAAGCTGTGGTCATGTGACCGCCCGAGCTCCTGTCATCTGACTGTCGGGGCTCGTCCAGGACCCGCCCGGAAACCAAGTTGCTGTGCGATACAGGTAAGTATGAACTCACCGATCAAGCCATGCCATGATACTGTATCCTCAATGCAGAATGCCCACAGCATATCCACAGGACATTTTGCAATACATCCGCACCAAACACACAGCACAACTCAGACAAAGTTGTGCTGCAGATTTCTAGGAGCTCCTGCGGAATGTCCTGCGGAATGTACTGCGGATATATCCACAGGACACTTTCTCCGTGGGCACATGGCCTAACAGTAAAGTTTTGATCATTAAATTGGTGCATTTGCAGGCGCCAATAGGTATTGTAAGATTCTGACCTGCTCTGCTGCGTGCTAAGATAGACAAAGGAACCATTTCCCTTTGAATGTCTATTAACCGGGAAGTAAAACAAACTCCTTTTGGTACAAGAATACAAACAAAACAATAACAAGTCCGTATATAGCTGCGGGATCCATCCACTCAAGATAATGTCCAGCTCTTAGGCCGGTTTCACACATCCGGCTTTTCGCCGGTTTGCCGGATCCGGCGCTCTCCTGTAGAGACAATACAGTACAGTGACAGCGCTGTAACTTCCGGGTCACATGCGCCGGTCACATGACAGCATGTGACCGGCGCTTGTTGCGCTGTCACTGTACTGTAGTCACTGTATGGGAGAGCGCCGGATCCGGCAAACCGGCGAAAAGCCGGATGTGTGAAACCGGCCTTAGCAAGATCAACACCACTGGAGGTCTGCACACCTCCACACACTGACACGACTGGGACAACAGGTCTCCATTTTACCTGAAATACCACACCCCAGGGTGGGGTTATGTGAATAGTCATTCCTGCCTGCAAACCCAGCCCTGTCATGCCCTATTAGCACTCTCAGCATTTAACATGCTGGAGTCTGCTTCCAGGCTATCAACCTCGATGATACATATCTCATTTGCTGAACTTTTCTGGTGGCCATCTTACAGTAATTTGACAGCATAATTTGGCCCACATCCATGTCATCATGGTCCTCTTCTTGAACTCAGCTACATGCTCAATGCTCTATTGATGGAACAGAAAATATTATGAGTCTTGGACATTAGCAACACAAGCTTCAATCTTTTTTTTACAAACTTATGAATTTTTTTACCACTTAAATAATGAAAAAACAATGCAAGTTTTGTATTGCCATATTCGTACAGACCCGGGGAATTAAATTACCACATCAGTTTTAATCATACCATGATTGCCATAAAAGCAAAACCCAAAAAATAATGGTGAAATTGCATGTTTATCACCATTTCAACACACAAGGAATTATTTTCCCATTATTTAGTTTGATAAAAATAAATGGTGTAATTAAAGAGAAACAACCAGCAGGATTTTGCTATATGAGGTATAGGCAGTGTCATAGAGGCACTAAAGCCTGCTTTACACCTTACGATCCAGCATATGATCTCGTATGTGATTTGCAACGCCCCCATCGTATGTGCGGCACGTTCAATTTGTTGAATGTGACGCACAAACGATTAACCCCCGTCACATGTACTTACCCGTCCATACGACCTCGATGTGGGCGGCGAACGTCCACTTCCTGGAGTGGGAGGGGCGTTCGGTGTCACAGTGACGTCACGTGGCAGCCGACCAATAGAAGCAGAGGGGTGGAGATGAGCGGGACGTAAACATTCCGCACACCTCCTTCCGCATTGCTGGCCGGGAGCCGCAGGACGTAGGTAAGATCTGTTCATCGTTCCCGGGGTGTCACACACTGCAATGTGCGCTACCCCGGGTACGATGAACAACCTGACGTTCAATTCTAGAGAAATAAATGATGTGCGTGCGATGAATGTTTTACCGTTCAATAGCAATCGCACGTACCTGTCACACACTGCAATGTACCTTACGATGTTGGATGTGCGTCACTTACGACGTGACCCCGCCGACACATTGTAAGATACATTGCAGCATGTAAAGCGGGCTTTAGATGCTGAATCCAGGCATACCGGTTCTAAAAAGATCCGGTGGTTGGTTGATGAACTACTTTTAATCAAAGTTGCAGAAAAGCACTGCACTTTGATTGATGGGTGCAACATGGGCAGGTCTTTGTCGGTCAGATCGTTGAGTTTATTCCTCCTTCTCTGGTATCCTCTGGCATGCCCCCTTTTCTTTATTTGCATATTGTGCTGTGCAACCATTGCTGTTGTTGGCAGCATGAGCGCTTTGCCACAGTACTCAGTTCTTCATTAACATGGCGCTGGGGTCCGCGCATGCGTGTACCACGATCTCCGGCACCATTTTATTGCACACACTGCCGTGAAGACTATAAGAAGCATCGGCGCGTGCGTAGATTTTTTTCTTTACATATACATGCGCCAATGCTGGCTGGTTCTCTTTAAAAACATTGATTTTATCAAAATGAAAGCAAACAGCTCAGTAAGTGACACATCGCTGGAATCAGGGTCTCTGTCTCTACACTATGTTGTTCTTAGATGGGGGAGCAAAAACCTGGTGACAGATTCCCTTTAATAGCATTATGAAGATGTCTGGCCACTATACTGAAAGTGCGGAACCTGTGAAAAAGTGAATCTTATTTCTCCCAGGAGCCGTTGGCTTTCAGTCATACAGGCACGTCTGGACCAATTACACTGATTGCTCACAGCACTGAGAGCAGTGGCTGCAACCCACCCTGGCACTTTGATTAATAACCATGCACTATACTGATGCACTGCAGAGCCTGGTTGTCAGTGAGCAGTGACTGAAGCCACTCCAGCACGCCTGCATGACTGAAAGCTGGCAGAGGAATACAGTTCACTTTTTTCTAGGTGCCACATTCTGAGCACCTTTATAATGCAAATATCTGAAGATAAACTCTATATTTGCAAATTATTAGTGCTATCAGTCATGACAGATTCCCTTCAAGGCTGCTGTTGTACATGCTTGTCTTAATAAAGGGGCTAACTGGAAAACAATGCACCTAATTCATTAAGAGTCATGCACATGAGCCCCAAGCAATTACAGTGACAGGTTGCCTTTAATGAATCTATGGCCTGATGTGCGCCTCTGCCCAAAATGTGACTTCAGTAGGTGACTGGAGTAATTTATGCCACTAAAGTTGCATAACTAGTTTTACAGGTGAGTATAACCAAGAACCATCCATGTTACGCATGTAGCACCCAGGGATATGGGGCAATGCCTCTCTCGGGGGATGTCACGGTGCTGGCCACTGCCCTGGGCCCTTTTTGTAATAGGGATATATTTACAATGGGATAGATTAGTGTTCATTTGTGATGCCAATTGCGGTGTTGCGGCTAGAGGTATGGAGCCGCCGCTGCAGAATGTCACTACTGGGGCTGGTGTTATTTGCAGCCTAGATGTTAGGCCCTCCACAAGAAGGGCCGGGCCTCAGTGGATAAGTGTCGTGACGGGTGCTAGAAGAAGGGAGTTCACACCAAAGTTCAGTGCAACTGGTTTTACTCATGACTGGCTGGTAATAACTGGTTGCCCGAGGCCAGCTGGTTTCACCTCCAGGTCCCCTTCATTCCAGGGCCAGTTTTGTTCTCTGGTACCATCTTCCCCTGCACCTGTCTCTGTAAATGGGTCCCCATTTCATAGAGCAACTGGAGGTCCCCGTCTGGTGGTTTGTCCACTTCTGTCCGCCTGACGGTAGCGTGAGCCCTATGGGGATGGAGTCTCTGGTCTTGTCCCCAGCTCTCCCTTTGCTACTGAGTCTTTGGATTCTTTGGGAGCAAGGTCCTTGATGGTCCCCTTTGCTTGCAGGTGTTAACAGGTCGGCTTAGAGCTCTTTCCTGTCCTAGGGTCCTGTACCCCATCAGTGCGTAGTTCCAGGAGTACTGCACCATACTCCACCAGCAACCACTTCTCCTGGGTACCAGGTAACCGTTAACCCGAGTCAGGACGTCACTTCGCTTCCACCTTCACTCCTCTCCTGCTCTCATCTCACTCACTATGTCTGCTCCCTTTCACTGCAGACTCCCTTTTCACTACTGTCTTCCTGTGTTCTGACTCTCCTCAGTCCGCGTCTCCCACCTGATCAACTAGTGGACTGGACTGACTCCACCTCTAGGCAGCCATCCATTGGTCCAACCCTAGCTAAGTATCAATGTATGGGGGAACTGTTGGGGAAAAAAGGGATTACCTGGATTTTGGTGTTACCGGCACTGGATCTCCGGGTCCCTAAGCGGGTAGGCCCTGCATCCTTGTGGGGATGCAGAACCTTGTAGCACTCTGAGGACTTCAGGAGCGCTACACGCATTTATTGGTGTAGCTGGCCAAGAGTAGCGTGCAAGCGTCAATATTTGGAAAAACAATAACTCAAATCTTGCACAAAAAAATTGTGACCTACTGAGACATTTTACAGAAGAATTGTGGCACAAACACCTTAATGAATGGGCCCAGATCTGTATTATAGCGGTATAAAAATATTTACAGGCCAGAGAAGAGCGAATTCATAAGAAAACAAAGCGGTATTATTAAGACACAGCACTGTGTCATCACAGACTGCTGGAATGCGCTCATTAGGCTCAGCCTATTCGGTGTTTGAGTCACAGATCCTTGAAGAACAAGCACCAATCTCCTGATAATACTGACAAACCAGCTTCTGACAGCTCCTGCAATTTCTCTATTTCCTAAATTTTCAAAGTTGCAGACACGATAATATGTGGAGCACCTGAGCCAAAAAGAGGCAGAAAAAGAATGACACTTTCCATCGGGATAATTCAGCATAAATAGGATTACACGGTAATGGCTGGAACTGAAGCGTGGAGGAAAATCAGATTTATCTCTAAATTATATTTCTATTTACATGGCATTATTCCTCTGCTAAATTCATGTCAGGCGCGGATAACTGTACAGAATAAAATGTTTTGTTCTTGTTGCTGTGTGACAGAGATCATTATCGTCTGCTTCATGCTATTGTTTTAATATTTATTTTTACACTTTATTGTATTATGTGGTTGAAAATTGTCTTTTTTGTAAAGACATTTTCATTGTATTATTATGAAGAAGAATATTAGCGCTAACAATATATTGCCTGGATATAACCTATCACTCTCTAATTACACAAATTTGCCTCATTTTTCATAAATATATATACAATATATATACATCTTATATAAAGCCCTTGTTCACTATCAAACAATGATTTATACTTTATATATGGATATAATCTATATAAAGCTAAATCCTTCCCGCAGTGTGGCATCTAAATGCGGATTATAAAAACGTATGTTTTGCTGTATAAAGAAACTCATTCAGATCATTTAAAACAGATTTTCAGGCACAGTAATTTACGCAAGAAAACTACAAGTGAATATATTCCCCTTAAAGGGATCCTGTCACCAGGTTTTTCCCTTATAACCTGTGGCTACCACCAATAAGCCCTTATATACAGTAATCTAATATGCTGTATATAAAGGCTCAGTCCGCTGTGTAGAATGTAAAAAACACTTTTATAATACTCACCTAGGAGGCGGTCTGGTCCGATAGGTGTTGCTGCTCTCCGGTCCGGCGCCTCCTCTGTGCCGCAATCTCCTCCTCCTTTTTCTGAGGCCCATGTGCATGAAACGTCCTACGTCATTCATACTAGCCAGCATTACGGTCTTGCGCAGGCGCACTTTGATCTGAACTGCTCAGGGCAGATAAAAGTATTGTAGAGCGCGTAGGCGGATGGTGTTTACTCTTCCTCGCACCTGCGGATTACAGTACTTTGATCTGCCCTCAGCAGGGCAGATCAAAGTGCGCCTGCGCAGGACCACAATGCCGGCCTCAGCTGAATAGAAGGAGGATGGAGATGACAGCAAAGAGGAGGCACCAGACCGAAGAGCAGCGACACCCATTGAACCGGACCCCTCTCCAGGTGAATATTATAAAAGTGTTTTTTACGCTCTGCACAGTGGCTTAGGCTCTTATATACTGTATTCTGGAATGCTTATATAAGAGCCCACTGGTTGTGGTGGTCGCAGCTTATAATCTCCAAAACTGGTGACAGATTCCCTTTAAGCCGAGTTCACAACGCTTTTTTTCTGCCGCCAAAACCTGCTCTTTTGGAAGCAAAAGCACTGCATCATTTTTCGCTGTTTTTGCTGCATGTTTAGGAGCAGATTACATGTGTGACTTGTCTACAGTACATGTTTAATAAAACTAGTTTTGTTCAGCAAAAAACACTTAAAAAATGCTGCAAAAAAACACCATTGCATTTTTTTTCGCTTTCTCATTGCTTTCTACGGGTGAAAAAACTACAAAAACACTGAAAGAATTGACATTCTGCTGAAACAATGGCTGATGAACCACCGCGGTGCAGGGTACACTACGAAACACAAGATGAGGTCACAGAAACAAGGGTTTGCTTTATTCACAGGCAAGACACACAACATCGGTAAAAGTAGTCAGGGGAATATTGGTCAGTGAACAATACAATAGTACAAGCTTCGGTAATTAGCTAGAGCCGGGAAACTGCACGTCTCCTCAACTATCACAGATGCAAAATTATAAGTATGGTGCAAACAAAACAATATAATTGCGGCCTATTTGGCCTATGCTAACAGGGTTGCGTGGTTACCGCGCTCTGGCTATCGAGGCCTACCCTACACCCTACATACTGCGCCCCCAGTACTGACTCACGATCCCACTGAAGGGAATTCAGTCCAACTGCTAGGGTTTTGGTCCCGGTATCAGCTTTGGCGCACACTTCTCCAAAAGAGGCAAGGATCTGCTCCTTAGTCGCGGACCTGTTATCCCTTCTTGGCTCCTATGTTAAATCTTGCTGGCCTTGGGGGTTTCCTTCACTTGATTCGGTAATACACTACTGCACTCAGGGATCTCTCAAGGTCCAGCTATGGTAAGACTCTTGCAACGGTCCCGTAATTCCTCCGATACCGCAGATCTCCAAGCTCTACCACCGGACGGTCCTTTTGCTGATCACGTCCTGTGACTCTCCAACCAACCGACTCTGCCGACGATGCACTCTCTCTCCTCCTCTCCTTTTCCTGCTCTTTCCAGTAGACTAAAACTAGAGCCCAGTTACACAGGGAGAAAAACAAGCATTACTGACTAAGCCAGCCAGTCCATGAGAACTAAAGCAGGGGTACTTAAAGGCAATGCATACTATGTGTACAGATACCCCTCTACACTACAAATTTTAAAAATGCAGTTCTGAAATTCAGTCAAATTTCTGTCTGAACTCTCATATGTTTTGCTGGTACTGTACAACAGAGCTATTAATTTGCATACAAAATGCAACAAAACCCATTGCATTGGAATAGAGCATAATACTTCAAAGCTAAATTCATAATTTTGCAGGGTAACATATAACATTAGCAACAGTACTTGTTTATAGGCTGTGTATTGAGGCTGTATATAAAGTGCTCTGGTGAGTTGCATTTTGGGCATTGTCAGGATTTTAGCATGGACATACATCATTGGTGATGCCCCAGATGTTGAGCTGCTTACTGTTTCAATAAAACCAACAGATAAGGGAATTAAGTTCTGGAAAACAATATAAGCTCAGTGGTTAGCACTGCAGTCTTGCAGTGCTGGGGTCCTGGATTCAAATCCATCTGCAAGGAGTTTGTATCTTCTCCCCATGTTTGTGTGGGTTTCCTCCGGGTTCTCCGGTTTCCTCCCATACTTCAAAGACATACTGATAGGGACCTTAAATTGTGAGCCCCAATGGAGATAGTAATGACCATGTCTGTAAGCACTGTAGAATTAACCCCTTAATGACAGAGCCAATTTTGTCCCTAATGACCAGGCCAAATTTTAGAATTCTGACCACTGTCACTTTATGAGGGTATAACTCTGGAATGCTTCAAAGAATCCTGGTGATTCTGTGATTGCTTTTGGGGTTTTTTTTCGTGACATATTGTACTTCATGTTAGTGGTACATTTAAGACGATATTTTTTTGCTTTTATTTGTGAAACAATTGGAAATTTGACAAAAATGTTAACATTTTCAAACATTTGAATAGGGGGACATGTCACCAATGAGCGATTTTGAACATTTTTGCGACGATGCAAAATCGCTCATAGGTGTCACATGCAAAAACATCGCTAATGCGGCCGGATGTGCGTCACAAATTCCGTGACCCCAATGAGATCGCTTGAGCGATGTCGCAGCGTGTAAAGCGGCCTTTATGTCACACAAAATAGTTAATAAATTACATTTCCCACATATCTACTTTACATCAGCACAATTTTTAAAACAAATTTTTTGGGGGTTAGGAAGTTAGTCGGGTTCATCAGCAATTTCCTATTTTTTCAACAAAATTTATAAACCATTTTTTTTAGGGACCATATCATATCTGAAGTGACTTTGAGAGGCCTAGGTGACATAAAATACCCAAAAGTGACACCATTCTAAAAACTGCACCCCTCAAAGTGCTCAAAATCACACTCAAGAAGTTTAACCCCTCATCTGCTTCACAAGAACTAAAACAATGTGGAATGAAAAATAAATATTTTACCTAAAAATGTTGCTCTAGACTTAATTTATTCACATTTAGAAGAAATAACCCCACATTTAGCCAGAAAGTTCTCTTTGGACAAATGGGAAAAATGTTGGAATTTTGGAAAGCAAATTTGGCTAAAAAAGATTGCAAATGCAACATGGTGCCTGCAATGCCCCTAAGGTACCTAAACAGCAGAAACCCACCACAAGTGATCCCATTTTGTAAATTACACCCCTCAAGGATTTTATCTAGGGGTAGAGTGAGCATTTTGAATCAACAGATACTTCACAGAATTTGATAACTTTAGGCCGTCATATTGACAATTATTTATTTTTTTCACAAAAATATTGCTTTAGCACTGTTTCTTACATTTTCAAGAGGTAATGGCAAAAAGTGGCCCCCACAATTTTTTACCCACTTTCTTATAAGTACTGTGATACCCCCATGTAACCAGAAAGTTCTGTTTGGACAAACGGGAGGTCTCAAAACGGAAGGAGCAATATTAGAATTTTGGAAACAAATTCGGCTGAAAAAGATTGCTGATAACATGTTTAAGGTACCTAAACAGCAGAAGCCCCACACAAGTGACCCCACTTTGGAAATTAGACCCCTCAATGAATTTATCTAGATGTTTAGTGAGCACCTTGAACCCCCAGGTGCTTCACAGAATTTTATAATGTTGAGCCATATAAATAAAAAATACATTTTTACCATAAAATTGTGACTTCAGCCAGATAGCTTTTAACATTACAAAATGCACCATGCAATTTATTGTGAAATTTCTCCTGCATACACAGATGCCTCATATGTGGTGGAAATCAACTGTTTGGGTGCACGGCAAGGCTCGGAAGTAGCACAAATTAACTGCAAAATTGGCTGAAATCATAAACAAGTGCCATGTCGCATTTGGAGAGACCCTGAGGTGCCTAAACAGTGGAGCTCCCTCCCAAGTGAACCCATTCTGGAAACTAGACCCTTCAAAGATTTTATCCAGGGGTATAGTGAGCATTTTGAACCCACACGTACTTCACAGAATTTAATAACATTAGGTGATCATATTGAAAATTTTCATTTTTTTCACAAAAAATGTTGCTTTTGCACCAATTTTCTCACTTTTTTAAGAGGCAACACCAAAAAGTGGACAGCACAGTTTGTTATCCAATTTCTTATGAACACAGGGATACCCTACATGTGGCCAAAAATGTCTGTTTGGGCAAACGGGAGGGCTCAGAAAGGAATGAGAACCATTTGAATTTTGGAAAAGTTGAAATAAATTGCGGACACCATGTCACATTTGCAGGGCTCATAAGGTACCTATACAGCAGAAACCCCCACAAGTGACCACATTTTGAAACTAGACCCCCAATAATTTTATTCAGGGGTATAGCGAGCATTTTGAACCCTCAAGTGCTGCACAAAAATAGCTGGAGTGCCATATTTCTCACTTTTAGGCTATGTGCCCTCGATTCAGCGACACTGTGTCTATGACATAGTGTCAGCCCTCCTGCAGAGATCCGAGTGTTGTCCATGGGAGAACGCAGCTGCCCATGCCCACAATCAGGGTTCAGACTTTAGCTCTATTCTCCTCACGGATAACACTCTCATCTCCATAAATTGACATCCTGCAGCATCCACTCAGAATAAAAGCCCAGCTCAAATCTGTCTTGTCAAGACAAAACAGTGTCAGCAATAGAGGTAACAGATTACACAAAATATTCTACTGTATGGAGAAGAGATGGGGAGGAGTGAACAGCAGAGTAAGATATAGGCACAGACATAAAAAGATGGTTCTGAGCTTTCTAACCAGTATTTTACCTCTCCCCAAAGCTGGATTCAAATCTAAATAGCTCAGGACTGCTGTATAATTTTCTTCATGCTGCTTTTCTCTGTGTGCTAAGAAATGAGGAGCAAGAATGTTTTCGTGTGTGCTGTCTCTGGGAGATTTTATAGCAACTACTCTCCACCAACTGGGACCTGTTGAAGTGCAGCTTGACACACGCGAAATGGCCATCGTCCAGACGTTCCCCGTTGCCCATAATTTGGTGATCTTATGGATTTAAAATAAAGAATCGTGGACACAAATGGTTAGTGTTGCTGCTTTAATTCACCATATTTTTGCATTGTCATGAATTTTTACTTTGTACAGCACACCACCTATAGTCCTTCTTTTTACTATCAGTAACATTATTGCCAAATAGAGGTAGTGGGCAAGTGGTTAGTGCTGGACCTCTACATTGTTGTAAATTAAAAGATAGAGCCTACTGAGAGAACTGTTCTGTCTGTACGGGAATATCACTATTTCACTATTATGACTTGTTTCCTTTTCCTGCTTGTCCTTCCTCCTCTTGTTTCATCTATTTCAAGGGGAGGAAGGAGACAGGAAGGACTGGGGGGAGGAAGGCCAGGCAGGCAGACAGGGGCAGAAATAACTAGCAAAACCCGACCCACCTATTAGATATTCCGCTGCAGCTGTCATCAAGTAACAGTGCATTTCACAAACTTTACTTGCCTGTATTTCAGAAAGTATACATCCGATATCACAACTAAAGATGTTTAGAATCAGCATGATAGCATGAGTATAGCACTGGCTTTAGTTTATATAGGAAAATCCTGGTGGTTGGTCCTCCTTAACTCTGTATGCCCCTGCAGTCTGCTGCTGGGCAGACTTAACCTTTCACCGACATTATGCATCATGCATTTCCAATGCAAAAAAAATTACTTTGCATTATAATACCTTACACATTTCCAACACTGCTATATCAAATGCATTACACTTATTATACATTACAATACTTATAACACTGCTATATCATGTGCATATTATACCTTACATTACACTACACCTTTTTATACATTACCTAGAACGCTGATACATCTTATACAGTCCTATACCTTGCACTACCACATCCTACATTATATACCTTATACCTAGTGATGAGCGAGTATCGAAATACTCTGATTCGCGATAATCGTAACGAGCACTGTCTAATACTCGCTTATTTATTCCGAATAGTGTGTGCAATGCGAGTCAATGGGGAAAAACTCCCAAAGTAACGAGTAACCTGAATGCTGTACTATTCGTGCGAGTAGCAAACAGTGCGGAATTCCGGTTACTCGTTACATTGCGAGTTTTTCCCCATTGACTTGCATTACACACACTATTCGGTATTAATAAGCGAGTATTAGACAGTGCTCACTACGAGTATCGCGAATCAGAGTATTTTGATACTCGCTCATCACCACTTTTACCTTTTAGTACTGTACATCAAACAGGAACACATTACATAATACACAGCTAATTACAGCACAATACTTTCAAAAGACGCAAGACATTATTCACATTAAACAACAGTGATGCGATTGGTGTCTTCAGGTTCAAGAGCGTGACCTCCACAGTCCATCCTCTAACACTATCACTTAGTGGACATTTTTATTAATATTAATTGAAAAATTAATTTTCATTATAGGGGCTGTCAGCTGCTCAGACAATCAATTCCTAAATACCCCTTGTTGAATAAAAATAATTTTTACTCACTTTCCTCACAAGATAATGCAAGAATTAGGAGACCTATCACTGACATCACTGGAATGGCACTGGAACTCCTGAAGCTTGCTTGACATTGTTATGCTACGTGAGCCCTGCTGTCAATCACCGGCTGTTATTTTGCTGCTGTGATCTTATTTCCTTCTGGGGAACCATAGATGTTTGAAGGAAGTGAAAGAATAGCAGCTCAATAGTAGTTGTTCACATGACATAACAATGGCACACAAACCTCAGGAGACCCAGCACTGATATCACTGGAACAACACCATAAAGGTAGGTGGGTATATTATATTTGTATTTCCCAAGTGGGAATATAGTAATTAACAACGGGTTGATTGAGTAGTGAACAACCCCTTTAAGGCTCTCCTAGGAGGATCTCCTTTACTGTTCTGATTTTTCTCAAGTTCAGCATTATCACAGAGATATTGGTGCATAGTGGAGATGTAGTTCCCTAGATGAACGAGCAGCATAACTATAGTTGTAACACAATATAGCACATAGCTATAAAATACAGTACACTATGAGACCATTAATTTCCTCTATGGTGAAAAATACTATTCATGGAACGAAGTGGCATAAAGACGACATGAGACTATTGTAACGGGGTGCCAGGGGCGCCTCTGGGCTTGTAGTCGTGGCCCCTTCTGTCAGGCTTACCCCTGGCTCCGCCGTCACTATCGGGACGGGAGATGTCTTGGTGGGGCAGAGTGTGGTGGTGCAGATGTCGTCCGACGTATAAACACTCTCCAGGCATGGTTCGATGCAAATAAAAGACATTCTTTATTTCACAACTCTTTCCAAAAACCGGCAGTTACAGATGACTTCACGTTCTTTTCTTAGCTGGGGAAAGCCTGCCCTGACGTCTCCTCCAGTGGGGATGTGCCCGGCTAATCTGCTTCACCTGGCTCCCACTTATGGCTACCCACAGCCCGGACCCACACCGGGACTGCTTCGCACTATGAGGTTCCGCCTGCTCCTTTTCTCTCCGGCTTCCCTGTTCTTCCAGCTCCCTTCTTTCTTTCTTTCTTTCTGCCCACTCAGCTCCACACTCTGCCCCTGGCTGTTTCTTCTCTCCCGTCCCGGACACAACTGCCTTCAGCACACACTTCCTTTCCCCCTAAGCTGCCGGCTCCTCCTCCCTCCTGTACAGTTTCTATGGGGACAGCATTAACCACTTCAGAGAAAACCTGTGCTTCCTTGTAAGGGGTCTGCCCACCCCTTACACTATAATGCCACCATAATCATACGAATGCAGTACCGTATTTTTCAGTTTATAAGACGCACTTTTAATCCCAAAAATTTGGGAAGAAAATGACGGGTGCGTCTTAAAATCCGAATGTAGCTTACTAGGAGGTGGAGAATTGGTGCTGTGCTGGCTGCGGTGGGGGCTGTGCTGGCTGCGGTGGGGGCTGTGCTGGCTGCGGTGGGGGCTGTGCTGGCTGCGGTGGGAGCTGTGCTGGCTGCGGTGCTGGCTGCGTTGGGGGCTGTGCTGGCTGCGGTGAGGCTGTGCTGGCTGCGGTGGGAGTTGTGCTGGCTGCAGTGCTGGCTGCGTTGGGGGCTGTGCTGGTGGCTGTGCTGGCTGTGGTCGCGGCTGTGCTGGCTGCAGTGGTGGTTATTTGGGCTACCGTGGGGGCTGCTGTGTGGGCTGGATGGTGCAGTGGGTGTCCCTGATGCTCTGTCGGTGGTGCGGCATCAAATAATGGCGCCAGAGTCTCTGCATGCGCAGATCGAGCTCTCGGTTCAAGATCTCATCTGTGCATGCGCCGCCTCTGGCCCATTGATCTCCCAGCAGCAGGCTTAAGGAAAGTGGCGCCTGGAGGTGGTGTGTGTGCAGATGAGGTCTCGGCTTGTCATTGAGCTCAATCTGCGCACGTGACGACTCTGGCGCTATTTCTTTGAAGTCCGCACAGCCAACAGAGCATGGGACACCCACCGTACTGTTGAAACACCTGCGCAGGGGCTTGCAGGGCTCGCACGGTCACCGGGCCGGTGGTATTCGGGGTCAGGCTGTAAGTGGCCCAACCCGGCGTCCGTGACCCCCTGCGGGTTTCAATAAAAGGAAAGTCCCGGTGTTACAAGGGGGATGGAAGGAGGGTAACGGGGTTCCTGGGGAGCTTGCCATCGCTCTCCCCCAGGAAACGGTACGGGACGGGGACGGGGGATGCTTGCAGCGCCACCCGTGGTTTGCGGCCAGGTGTTCAGCCGCCGCTGCGCAGTCTCTCTCCGGGGCAGGTGTTACTGGCAGCCGGATGGAATCGCTCCCCACGGGTGGAGCGGGGGAGCCCCGGGAGGTTAGTGAGACCCAGGGCAACAGTCCTCAGGGACACCGAGGGCACAGGGCGGCGGCATTACTCACACCAGTCACAGAGTGCGGTTCCAATTGTTCTTTATTTAAAGTCCATTCCACATTGCACCCGGGTGCTGGTCCTCGCCGTCTGTAGCCTTTGGTCAGTCCCGGGCAGGTAGGAGGAAGGGGGGTCCGGTGAGGTGTTCTGGGGGTCTCTCCCTTTCGTGTGCGTTAGTGCCGTCCCCGTGGCATGGAGCATCTTGGGAACTCGCCGCCATTCTGTCTGTCTCTCTCATCCCAGTAGCGGACACCACCAACCGCCACTGGGTATAACTTTCTCCAGGGATCCCCAGTCCTCAGCTCCATTCCCTTCCTCTAGGTGTTATCAGCCCTGGTCTCGTGGCATCTCCTCAACAGGAACTGTCCTGTGGACGTCTGCACTCTCCTGCAGCCTCTGACGTTCTGACTAAAACTTCTGTGTGCTCTGCACTAAACTCACTCCTATTCAGGCCCCCCTCCCCTTGAGTTGTCATGGAAACCTGCCCGTGTGCAGCCACCTGCTCATTAAGGAGACAGGATGAGTCATAGGCTCAAAACTACATGCTGCAAAAGCTATTAACTCCTTCCTGTCAGTGTGATGTGAGTGTGTGTGTGGACTTCACTCCTCCTGCCCGGGAAAAAATTGGGTAACATTTAATACCCTGTAACGACCCACTTGCAGGGGCGTTACACTGTCATGCTCCAGACAGCCAGCTCAGCCTCCGCTGCCAGCACAGCCTCCACCGCTGCCAGCACAGCTACCACCACAGCGCCTGCAGGATCACCCTACTCCAGCACTGTCCCTGCCACTTGTGACCCCGCTTCACCGCAACTGCCGCACCCCTCCGGTAAGACACCGCCCGGATATAAGACGGACCCCCCTTTTTTTACCTTTTTTTATCTCTAAATTTGGGGTGCATCTTATAATCCAGTGCATCTAAGGGGTACTTTGCACGCTGCGACATCGCTAGCGATCTCGTTTGCGATGTGAAATTCTAGATCACAAGTGCGATCTTTCGAGATCGCACATGCGTAAAATGACCTATGTGCGATCCGAACGATCGCACTTGCGATCTAGAATTTCACATCGCTAACGAGATCGCTAGCGATGTCGCAGCGTGCAAAGTACCCCTTATAAAACGAAAAATACGGTAATTTGCCCGATTTTTATTGTCTCGCACATTGATGAACTCCACTACAATGTACAATTAGGGTTTTTTTTATTCTCATTGCTGTTTATTATATATTTTTTGGAAGATTCATAATCCTAAACTCTAGCTAATGAATAGATGTACTGACGTTAGTCAACTGCTCCAGTTCTAATTGTCATCTATCTGGTAATATCTTCTCATTAATAAGAAAAACAATGTGAAGCCATTGGAAAGAAATTATGCAGACAGAGATGGACATAATAAAGAAGGCTTGTGCAGTACATTGGTATGGGCTCGTCATGTTGTGTGGATAAATGAACCAAGAATTATAGGAGAGTGTTCAACAACTTTTCTAAAAGTAGAAGTGACTTTTGTCATCCAGTGTTATAGCGCCATCTAGTGGCCACTTCTAGTTATTTACATTCTTAATATATGGCTGCAATCAAAATTATTCAACTCTCATTACAAATTAGAATTATTAGCAAAATGTACAGACTTTCTTATATTTGTAATAAATCAATGAAACAAGATAAATATAAATATTGCAACACAAGTGGTTTCTCCAAACTCATCACAAACTGTTTCTTTTACTGACTCCTGCAGGCTCAGAATTATTCTCACCTTTCATGACGAGTGTCTTTAATAACTACCCTGTTTCCCCGAAAATAAGACACTATCTTATATTTTTTTTTTGCCCGAAAAAAGCACTAGGTCTTATTTTCATGGGGGTCTTATTCTTGAGGAGACATGGTTTGGGGTAAGTTTACCTCCTACAAAAAGCAGAACTCACCTCCTTCCCAGGATCATCATACTTACCATCCCCGGGCATCTGTGTGGCTCCCAGCACGTCGCCCTCCCCTGCGTCTGGCCAACACACATACATCCGAACACACACTCACACATCAGATAGCATACACACACATACACACACACTCACACATCAGATAGCAAACATACATATACACACACACTCACACATCAGATAGCATACACACATATACACACACACTCACACATCAGATAGCATACACACATATACACACACACTCACACATCAGATAGCATACACACATATACACACACACTCACACATCAGATAGCATACACACATATACACACACACTCACACATCAGATAGCATACACACATATACACACACACTCACACATCAGATAGCATACACACATATACACACATACTCACACATCAGATAGCATACACACATATACACACACACTCACACATCAGATAGCATACACATATACACACACTCACACATCAGATAGCATACACACATATACACACACACTCACACATCAGATAGCATACACACATATACACACACACTCACACATCAGATAGCATACACACATATACACACACTCATACATCAGATAGCATACACACATATACACACACACTCACACATCAGATAGCATACACACATATACACACACACTCACACATCAGATAGCATACACACATATACATACACACTCACACATCAGATAGCATTTATACACACATATACACACATCAGATAGCATACACACACATACACACACATCAGATAGCAAACACACATATACACACACTCACACATCAGATAGCATACACACATATACACACACACTCACACATCAGATAGCATACACATATACACACACACACTCACACATCAGATAGCATACACATATACACACACACACTCACACATCAGATAGCGTACACATATACACACACTCACACATCAGATAGCATTTATACACACATATACACACACTCATACATCAGATAGCATACACACACACACTCACACATCAGATAGCATTTATACACACACACTCGCACATCAGATAGCATACACACATATACACATACTAACACATCAGATAGCATACACTCATATAAACACACACTCACACATCAGATAGCATTTATATACACACACTCACACATCAGATAGCATACACTCATATAGACAGACACACACATCAAATTCCGTATCATTCCTCCCTGGGATCTCTGTGCTGCACGCCACCCCTGCATCTTACTGACACACATACATCAGAACACATAGTCACACACCAGATAGCATACACACACACATGCACTCACATCAGATTCCACATCATTCCTCCCCATGATCTCCGGTGGGCGCTCCAGGCAGATGTGCTGCACACCATCCTCCTCTGCGTCCGGCCGATACTCACACATCAGACAGCATACACTCACACATCAGACAGCATACACTCACACATCCGATCGCATACACTCACACATCAGACAGCATACACTCACACATCAGACAGCATACACTCACACATCAGACAGCATACACTCACACATCAGACAGCATACACTCACACATCCGATCGCATACACTCACACATCAGACAGCATACACTCACACATCAGACAGCATACCCTCACACATCCGATTGTATACACTCACACATCAGACAGCATACACTCACACATCCGATTGCATACACTCATACATCCGATTGCATACACTCACACATCAGACAGCATACACTCACACATCCGATTGCATACACTCACACATCCGATAGCATACACTCACACATCCGGAGATACAATGTGCTTCCGCCATGTGATCCTTCGGCAGGTCCTGGAAGATTCACTGCACAGCATCGCAAGTCCTTACACATTCCGAGAAGCAAGCAATAGCGCTGGATGTGGTGAGTGTGTGTATGCGATCTGTAGTGTGTGTGTGTGTATATGTGATCTGATGTGTATATGTTCCGCCGCAGGACCTTGATGCACTCACCTGCTCCCAGTCGGCGTCTGAGTATGATCGCGGGGTCTTCTCTTTTCTTTCTTCTCTCTTCTGGGGATGCCTGCTGTCTATAATGACGTGTCCTGCAGTATCTTAAAAATTTTTACCGCTGCATGACACTTCATTATTGACCAGGACTTGGTCTTATTTTCGGAGGATGTGTTATATTTAAGCCTCCCTGAAAAATCCTGCTAGGTCTTATTTTTGGGGAAACACGGTAGTAGAGTCGAGGCTGTTATCACTAGAGATGAGAAACTTGTTCAAAAAAGGTTCGCCAATTTCAAATTCGGTACGAGATCTGGATGGTTTGGCTTCAGCACAGATTCATGAGCACTTCTCTTAAAAATAGGCAAAGATAGTTTTGGGTTTTTTTCGGTAACTGTTCAGTCGCTTTAATGCTTTTCTTCTGGCTTATATATCCTGAGTCATATTGCAAAGGATTGTTAAAAATCCACTTGTGACTTTTAGGATCGCTACTTCCAATAGGTGGCGCTGTGCTAGAGTTTGTCTCCTTTACTGGAGAGACAATTTGAATATTTCTCTTAGAGGGGCGTGGCAGCTATAAGTCCCCTTACCTGGCAGCCAGACTGGCTTGCAAAGTCTCCTTAAGGAGAATAGTGTTCCCCCGTGGTCCCCACATAGCTTTCTCATGAGCCAGATCAGACACCCCCATACTTTGCACTGACGAGGGGCAAGCACCCCGAAACACCGTGTCTGCAAATTGGGATTCTGATCTGGCTTATATATCCTGAGTCATATTGCAAAGGATTGTTAAAAATCCACTTGTGACTTTTAGGATCGCTACTTCCAATAGGTGGCGCTGTGTTAGAGTTTGTCTCCTTTACTGGAGAGACAATTTGAATATTTCTTCTACCTTTCACTTTGGCTAGCATAGTGGTGCTCTATGATGAGTGTGGGGACATGTTTAATGAGGGGAGGGGTTGGGAGAGGTCAGAGGAGCGGCGGACTGTTTTTTTTGTTTTTTTATTCTTAACTTTATGCAAGAATGTTCAGGCAGCCAGTCAGGGCGCAGAAAGCATCCACAACATTCAGACACAAGGGCTTGTGTCATTAGCTGCCTAAGTCACATGTCCCAAATGCAAAGTAAAATGACATTATGCCAATAACTCAACCAGTGGCTGGCTGACACATAGCAGCCTGGAGTGAAATCACAAGGCAGTAGCTCTCAAGTCATTGCAGCTCATTTTTCGCTTGCCCTGGCCACTGCATTAAAACAGCAGAGATAACAAGCCGTCTCATCTGTCCACAGGACATTTTCCCAGAAGCTTCTGGGAGAATGTCCTATAGACAGATGAGACAAAAATGAAAATTTTTGGCAAGGCACATCAGCTCTATGTTCACACACGGTAAAATGAAGTATATCAAGAAAAGAACACAATCCCTACTGTGAAACATGGAGGAGGCTCTGTTATGTTTTGGGCTGCTTTGCTGCATCTGGCACAGGGTATCTTGAATCTGGGCAGGGTAAAATGAAATCTCAAGACTATCAAGGGATTCTACAGAGAAATGGGCTGCCCAGTGTCAGAAAGCTTGATCTCAGTTGCAGGTCATGGGTTTTGGAACAGGATAATGACCCAAAACACACAGCTAAAAACACTCAAGAATAGCAAAGAGGAAAACTTTGGACTATTCTGAAGTGGCCTTCTATGAGCCCTGACCTAAATCCTATTGAGCATCTTTGCAGGTGCTAGAGGTGGGGAGACAAAAGGCGCAATAGGGTCTTACCCGATATAACGTGAAATAATAAGAAGGGAATAGGTACACTCACCTGATAGGGTTGTGCCAGTCACAACTCCTTGAATCGCATGTGAGTGTCAGCGTGGTTTAAGCAGCGGCCCCGTAAATAGTGGAAAAATATATATAATAATAAAGAGAAAAACGGGTTTTAGCCGTGCTTAAAAACCACTGATGCAGGATTAATGAAGAAGGTTCTTTTTATTTCAGCATTCCAACGCGTTTCAGAGACAAGGAGATTTCTTTTTTCCCTGAGGAAGGAGACGGTCCTTGTTTCTGAAACGCGTTGGAATGCTGAAATAAAAAGAACCTTCTTCATTAATCCTGCATCAGTGGTTTTTAAGCGCGGCTAAAACCCGTTTTTCTCTTTATTATTATATATATTGAGCATCTTTGGAAAGAGCTGAAACATACCGTCTGGAAAAGGCAACCTTCAAAGATGAGACAACTTGAGTAGTTTGCTCTTGAGGAGTTGCCAAAATACCTGTCGAGAGGCGCAGAAGTCTCATTGACAGTTACAGGAATCATTTGATTGCAATGATTGCCTCAAAAGGTTGTGCAACAAAATATTAAGTTAATTAGGAGGAGGAGAGGAGGGTGCCATCATTTCTGTCCAGACCTACTTTATTTTTTAAAAAATACTGTGGAAGCATGGTTGAAAAGCAATGTCTGACTTTCATTTCTTCATTTTCATAGATATTTTTTTATTTATTACTTTTGTCAGATTCAATTTATTTCTGTGACCATTGTAGGTTTTTCTTTCATTAAACGAGGGGTACCAACAACTTTGACCACGTGTGTAGATATAGGACCTGAACTAACTGACTACATAGACACAAGAACAGAATAAAGATTACATAGATACAGGAACTAAAAAGGAGATTACTACATACAGTTAGGTCCAGAAATATTTGGACAGTGACACAATTTTCGCGAGTTGGGCTCTGCATGCCACCACATTGGATTTGAAATGAAACCTCTACAACAGAATTCAAGTGCAGATTGTAACGTTTAATTTTAAGGTTTGAACAAAAATATCTGATAGAAATTGTAGGAATTGTACACATTACTTTACAAACACTCCACATTTTAGGGAGGTCAAAAGTAATTGGACAAATAAACCAAACCCAAACAAAATATTTTTATTTTCAATATTTTGTTGCGAATCCTTTGGAGGCGATCACTGCCTTAAGTCTGGAACCCATGGACATCACCAAACGCTGGGTTTCCTCATTCTTAATGCTTTGCCAGGCCTTTACAGCCGCAGCCTTCAGGTCTTGCTTGTTTGTGGGTCTTTCCGTCTTAAGTCTGGATTTGAGCAAGTGAAATGCATGCTCAATTGGGTTAAGATCTGGTGATTGACTTGGCCATTGCAGAATGTTCCACTTTTTTGCACTCGTGAACTCCTGGGTAGCTTTGGCTGTATGCTTGGGGTCATTGTCCATCTGTACTATGAAGCGCCGTCCGATCAACTTTGCGGCATTTGGCTGAATCTGGGCTGAAAGTATATCCCGGTACACTTCAGAATTCATCCGGCTACTCTTGTCTGCTGTTATGTCATCAATAAACACAAGTGACCCAGTGCCATTGAAAGCCATACATGCCCATGCCATCACGTTGCCTCCACCATGTTTTACAGAGGATGTGGTGTGCCTTGGATCATGTGCCGTTCCCTTTCTTCTCCAAACTTTTTTCTTCCCATCATTCTGGTACAGGTTGATCTTTGTCTCATCTGTCCATAGAATACTTTTCCAGAACTGAGCTGGCTTCATGAGGTGTTTTTCAGCAAATTTAACTCTGGCCTGTCTATTTTTGGAATTGATGAATGGTTTGCATCTAGATGTGAACCCTTTGTATTTACTTTCATGGAGTCTTCTCTTTACTGTTGCCTTAGAGACAGATACACCTACTTCACTGAGAGTGTTCTGGACTTCAGTTGATGTTGTGAACGGGTTCTTCTTCACCAAAGAAAGTATGCGGCGATCATCCACCACTGTTGTCATCCTTGGACGCCCAGGCCTTTTTGAGTTCCCAAGCTCACCAGTCAATTCCTTTTTTCTCAGAATGTACCCGACTGTTGATTTTGCTACTCCAAGCATGTCTGCTATCTCTCTGATGGATTTCTTTTTTTTCAGCCTCAGGATGTTCTGCTTCACCTCAATTGAGAGTTCCTTAGACCGCATGTTGTCTGGTCACAGCAACAGCTTCCAAATGCAAAATCACACACCTGTAATCAACCCCAGACCTTTTACCTACTTCATTGATTACAGGTTAACGAGGGAAACGCCTTCAGAGTTAATTGCAGCCCTTAGAGTCCCTTGTCCAATTACTTTTGGTCCCTTGAAAAAGAGGAGGCTATGCATTACAGAGCTACGATTCCTAAACCCTTTTTCCGATTTGGATGTGAAAACTCTCATATTGCAGCTGAGAGTGTGCACTTTCAGCCCATATTATATATATAATTGTATTTCTGAACATGTTTTTGTAAACAGCTAAAATAACAAAACTTGTGTCACTGTCCAAATATTTCTGGCCCTGACTGTAGAGAAGAGAGCAGAACCGAGCTAACTACATAGATACAGGAACAGAAGCAAACTTTCCACACAGATACAAGAACAGAAACAAGATTACTACATCAATATGGAAACAGAATCCCGATTACTGAGTCTACTACATAGATACAGTAACAGAACCAAGCCTCTTACATAGATAAGGGAACAGAACTGAGCTTACTGCATAGATATGGTACCAGTATCCAGATAATTACATAGATACGGTACCAGAACTAAGACCCATAGCGTTCTCATTGTTTGGGATCTGAGGCTCAGTGGTGGCTTATTTGTGTCTTGAGCTGACATATTTAATGATACCAACGTAAGGATTTGTTTATTTATTTTTTTTAATCAATGAGTACATGGTTGTCAGAGACCTATGGGAGTGCATTAAACTGTATGGGGGCTGCATAATACAATATGGGCTATGGTGCTGCATAATACAATATGAACTATGGTGCTGCATTATACAATATGAACTATGGTGCTGCATAATACAATATGGACTATGGTGCTGCATAATACAATATGGACTATGGAACTGCATAATATAATATGGGCTATGGTGCTGCATAATACATTATGGACTATGGGGCCTACTGGTATTTTTCATTCTTGTAATGTATGTCTGTTGACATATTTTTTGATCTCATTAATATTTTAATATTGCCTTGGTTCGACATCCTTGGTTCCTTTTTTTCCCTTAGTTACTGTAGTATTCTCCATTTGTTGTAATTTTAATAAATCTGTCTAATAAAATAACATTGATTTTATTTTTCTTGCATGATGGCTTCATTTGGTGGAAATTCATGCTGATTTTCCTATTGTAATTTATTTGGTTTCAGAAGCTTAGTAAGTGTAGGGAACATTCCCTTTAAAATTATGGACACCCTTTTGATGTATATCGACTATGGGGTGCATTATAATATATGGAGGACTATGGGGGTGCAGTATAATATATTGACAAGTATGGGGTGAATACATGGAAGACTATGGGAGGTCTATTATAATAATTGGAGGGTTATCTTATACATGGAGAAGTATGGGAAATGCATTATAATACATGGAAGGCTCTGGGGGGGGCATTCTAATATATGAAGGGTTATATTATAAAGGTCCCATTTTACTATATGGAAGGCTATATGGGGGTCATTATAGTTTTTGCAGAGCTTTATACTATGGGGGACAAAGATACAAGGATGGGAAAGTTTTGTGCTTAGGGAAAGAGGCTCTTTCCCTCAGCACCCAGCTTTCCCATGCAAGATGGATATCAGAACATAAGAAAGCTGGGTGCTGATAGAAAGAGGGATTTTAGATCATGGGAAATCTGGGTGCTGAGGGAAAGAGCCAAGTGTCAGCGTCATTATCGCGTATCCTGAGTGTTGGTGTCAATATGCCGTACCCAGAGTGTCGGTGGGGGGGCTCAGATCCAAACTTTGCACTGTGACCCATCTAACTCTAGTTACACCACTGTCTGTAAAAGTCTGATCTGTCAAAATTAAAATTTACTGTAAATAGTAAATAATGTAAAGAAAAAGGAACATCTAAACACCAAAAATGCCATTTTGGGTCACGTTGGCGCCCCTAGAAAATGAAACAAAAAATGATTAAATCTTGTTCATTGCTCAGAATGGTAGAAATAAAAAATAACAGCTCGGAATGCAAAAAGCAAATCCCCCGCCAGCTCCATCAGCAGAAAACTATGATCCTATAGGTCTCCAAAAGTGGATGCAAACCAATTTTTTTTTACAAAGTTCTGAATTATTTTAAGAGTACATGCCCACGATCAGGCGTCCTGGATGCAGCGGGTCCTGACCTGCAGGGCCACTAGTCTCCTCCACAGGAGACCGCAGCTGCCCGTGCCCACGATCAAGGTTCAGGGCGCTGCGGTCTCTCGCTTGTGTTTTCCCTACAGAGGATGCATGCGAATCAGCAGCAAACAATTCACATGCTATGGATTGGAAAGTCGCACCGCAGGTCAGTGTTTTCTGTGGAAAAAACAAGCACAGTGAGCACGGGATTTCTAGAAATCCATCCACTATGCTTGTGGAAAACAAGCTACATCCAAAACTTAGGGTATGTGTCCACTTAGCAGATTTATGTGCAGATTTTCTGCACAAAAAAACTGCGTGTTTTGGCAGGGAAAACACAGCAGAAAAAAAAAACGTTTTTCTATTTGTTTTTTAGTCACGGTGATTGCGTGCATTCAGGCACTGTATCCCCGCGATCGCCATCAGGTCTCTGGCTGATGTTACAGCCAGTGTTACTGCCAGTGCGAGTGCAGTGCTTACACATATAATTATATATCAACTGTAATGATCGAGCTCGAGCACTGAAGTGGATTAGATCAGAAGCAGGAAAAATCGCAGAAACAATTGACATGCTGCTTCTCTTTTCAGCAACAAAATCTGCAAAGAAAAAAGAATCAGTGTGTGCACAGCAGGTGAGGAATCTCATAGATGTTGCAGGTGTGACGCCCCTTACTCTATCAGGGTATCACAGGGAACTGCACTCGTCTCTCATGGTGCAGAACTCACCCTCCATGGTTCTCAGTTCCTACACACTGGTATTGCTTCCATCAGCACTCAAAACCTAACCACACCTCACACCACACCGTCAGGTACACCAGTGGGTGGTCTAGCTGGAATAGGGCCACCCACCTAGAGGTCAGGCAGACTGGTGGGAGGGAGGAAGTGAGTTGTAGTCCTCAGAGAGAGGAGCTGAGAGAGTTGTAGCTCCCTGTGTGACCTTGGTTTGGTCGCAGACAGTGGTCTGGGACCAGAGGAGTCAGAGACCCGGTCACAGGGTATTGGAAAAGAGTGTACTGACTTAGTTTTGTTGAACGGTCGGCACCAGAAGTCCAGTAACCGGACCGGTACCGAGCACGGCGGGGTACAGGCCCCTAGATCGGGGAGTAGCTTCACGCCACCTGGTAATTCACCTGTGGAGGATAGTCTCTTTATGAACTTTCCCCAAGAGCTCAGAGATCGAAGGCATCAACACAACGATTGGGATAGGGTTTTCCAGCTTATGCAGCCCACTGAAATCCCAAGTGTCAGCCATCGAGAGCACAGCTCCACTATATTACTATAGGGAGCGGGACCCCGACAGCTTCAGGCCGAGGGTCACTCAGAAACGTCTAAACACAATTGCATGGAGGCAGGCTCCAGACCGCCAGCAATACCAGCGGGGACGGACACCTGGACGAGTTCCCCAGAGTGGCAGCGGCACACAGAGACTTGGTTTACTTCTGTGTCAGAGTCTGCTTAATGGTTGCACCAACATCTTCACAGGCTGAGTACACTGCCTTCCCTGCATCCTACCTGCAAAACACTATCCGCCACTTATCTCCAGAGTCCCGGGGTCTCCCCTACCCGTGGAGGGAACATCATCTGGCTGCCCCTCTCCATCTCCCCTAGGTACTCCCATGGGCAGAGACGGTACTCCCCTTACCGCGAACCACGGGTGGCATCACGAACTCTCCCTTGTAAATATTTCCACTTTTAATTGAGTGGTCCGGAGACCCTCGAGCCACAGCGACCCCGGGTCCGAGCAGTTCGCCTGCTCCAGGGGGCAGCACATGCGATTTGCCTTGCTTTTATTGATTAAAATCTGGAAGAAAACAACACATGAAAAAAATGCGGCAAAAACGCAACGTGTGTACAGAGCTTTACCACTGAAATGAAAACAAAGCTAGTTTATAATTGCCTGGACCAGGAGAGCCATGCTGACAGCTCAAATGACAAAGCGAACAACGATACTGAAACTACAGCCTGTCCTGTAAATAATCAGGCTCCTATTTGCCATGTTCAGGGGAAAAAAACTGAATTGCTCTTGGAAGAGGAGGCGGAAACAATAAAAACACAAAAATGAAACATGGCGGCATCATTACAGGGTTAAACGCAGTCATGTGACCACTGCCACCAGTCACCAAGGGCAACACATAGGGGACCTTGTATGTAAATATGGCGCAGGCACATGAAGTAGCCAATCAGATTCTAGCTTTTTATGTTCTACTGCAGACTAGAAATGTGATTGGTTGCTATGGAGAACCTCAGCTTTCTATTAGTCCTTGCTCTACACTACGAGGAACCTGCTGCTATAAGACACACGTGGTGGCGCGGAGCGTGGCGCCATGTCACAGACACTCCCCGAGGTCACGGACCTCAGTATTGTGTCATTACAGTGATATATACAGTATGGCTAACCACAGTGACACGTGACTGAGGAGGCGGAGCCGCACGGAGGCCTCGCCCCCACCTGCTCGGAGTTGTCCGCTCCGCTCCGCTTCCCGTACCATGGAGACGGAGGCCGGTGTGTGGGCGCTGCTGGAGCGGAGTGTGAGTACCCGGGACCGGTCATGTGATGTGAGGAGCGGAGGGGGGCAGCGCTTCGGGGGGAGCTGCTCCTGTGCACGGTCACCACACATCCGGCCACACGTCACGTGATTCTACATGGGGAAGGAGCCGGAATTACCATCATAGCAGCGTGTGCCCGGCACAGGTGCCCCTATATACCAGTCCTAAGAAGCCGGCACCAGTGTGTACCTGTCCTAGGAAGCCGGCACCAGTGTGTACCAGTCCTAGGGAGCCCTGCACCAGTGTGTACCTGTCCTAGGAAGCCGGCACCAGTGTGTACCAGGCCTAGGAAGCCTGCACCAGTGTGTACCAGTCCTAGGAAGCCGGCACCAGTGTGTACCAGTCCTAGGAAGCCGGCACCAGTGTGTACCAGTCCTAGGAAGCCGGCACCAGTGTGTACCAGTCCTAGGAAGCCGGCACCAGTGTGTACCAGTCCTAGGAAGCCGGCACCAGTGTGTACCAGTCCTAGGAAGCCGGCACCAGTGTGTACCAGTCCTAGGAAGCCGGCACCAGTGTGTACCAGTCCTAGGAAGCCGGCACCAGTGTGTACCAGTCCTAGGAAGCCGGCACCAGTGTGTACCAGTCCTAGGAAGCCGGCACCAGTGTGTACCAGTCCTAGGAAGCCGGCACCAGTGTGTACCAGTCCTAGGAAGCCGGCACCAGTGTGTACCAGTCCTAGGAAGCCGGCACCAGTGTGTACCAGTCCTAGGAAGCCGGCACCAGTGTGTACCAGTCCTAGGAAGCCGGCACCAGTGTGTACCAGTCCTAGGAAGCCGGCACCAGTGTGTACCAGTCCTAGGAAGCCTGCACCGGTGTGTACCAGGCCTAGGAAGCCTGCACCGGTGTGTGCCAGTCCTAGGAAGCCGGCACCGGTGTGTACCAGTCCTAGGAAGCCTGCACCGGTGTGTACCAGTCCTAGGAAGCCTGCACCGGTGTGTACCAGTCCTAGGAAGCCTGCACCGGTGTGTACCAGTCCTAGGAAGCCTGCACCGGTGTGTACCAGTCCTAGGAAGCCTGCACCGGTGTGTACCAGTCCTAGGAAGCCTGCACCGGTGTGTACCAGTCCTAGGAAGCCTGCACCGGTGTGTACCAGTCCTAGGAAGCCTGCACCGGTGTGTACCAGTCCTAGGAAGCCTGCACCGGTGTGTACCAGTCCTAGGAAGCCTTCACCATGGTGTACCAGTCCTAGGAAGCCTTCACCATGGTGTACCAGTCCTAGGAAGCCGGCACCAGTGTGTACCAGTCCTAGGAAGCCTGCACCAGTGTGCACCAGTCCTAGGAAGCCTGCACCAGTGTGTACCAGTCCTAGGAAGCCTGCACCAGTGTGTACCAGTCCTAGGAAGCCTGCACCAGTGTGTACCAGTCCTAGGAAGCCTGCACCAGTGTGTACCAGTCCTAGGAAGCCTGCACCAGTGTGTACCAGTCCTAGGAAGCCTGCACCAGTGTGTACCAGTCCTAGGAAGCCTGCACCAGTGTGTACCAGTCCTAAGGAGCCCTACACCAGTGTGTACCAGTCCTAAGGAGCCCTACACCAGTGTGTACCAGTCCTAGGAAGCCCTACACCAGTGTGTACCAATCCTAGGAAGCCGGCACCAGTGTGTACCAGTCCTAGGAAGCCGGCACCAGTGTGTACCAGTCCTAGGAAGCCGGCACCAGTGTGTACCAGTCCTAGGAAGCCGGCACCAGTGTGTACCAGTCCTAGGAAGCCGGCACCAGTGTGTACCAGTCCTAGGAAGCCGGCACCAGTGTGTACCAGTCCTAGGAAGCCGGCACCAGTGTGTACCAGTCCTAGGAAGCCGGCACCAGTGTGTACCAGTCCTAGGAAGCCGGCACCAGTGTGTACCAGTCCTAGGAAGCCGGCACCAGTGTGTACCAGTCCTAGGAAGCCGGCACCAGTGTGTACCAGTCCTAGGAAGCCGGCACCAGTGTGTACTAGTCCTAGGAAGCCTGCAGCAGTGTGTACCAGTCCTAGGAAGCCCTACACCGGTGTGTACCAGTCCTAGGAAGCCCTACACCGGTGTGTACCAGTCCTAGGAAGCCCTACACCGGTGTGCACCAGTCCTAGGAAGCCTGCACCGGTGTGCACCAGTCCTAGGAAGCCTGCACCTGTGTGCACCAGTCCTAGGAAGCCTGCACCGGTGTGCACCAGTCTTGGGTGCCCCTATATACCAGTCCTAGGTGCCCCGTACCAGTGTGTACCAGTCACACTTGCTTCTAGATCCTACAAATATTGTACCACACTAATTAGTAAAAAAAATATTTTATATTGGAAATATTATAACACATCATGTAGAGATCTACTGTGTACCGGGGAAGTGCAGGACCTGTAGGCAAAGATTGGGTGATGGTATAATAAAACCTCATACAATGGATATGAATTGCCGCTATGTGATATATACGTTCCCCAGCCCGGGTCGGTCAGTGCACATCTGCAGTCACATCTATCCTACATGACTATAGTCAGCACAGGACATTGTACAAACAGAAGCCGATGCCTGTGATGTCATCAGTGGTGACATGCGCCCATCCCCTGCAGCCTTACAGCATTGCACTCTGCTCTGGCCCCCTGGATATCGTGCTGCAGGTCGGCACACGGGAAATGCTTCGCAGTGTGACTGGTACGAGTGTGACTGGTACACACTGATGTGTGGCCTCGGTGTAGTCTCTGCGCCCACAACCTCATTTGCCGCTTGTTCACCCCGTGATTCTTGTACGTTGCGGCCTTCACTGTGATGCTTTTTCTTTCTTTCAGCCTATAGACTGGTCAGAGCCCTGGATCATTGGGCTGTTGGGTTTCCACCTACTTTGCTTCATATTGACCTGCGTATCCTTCAGATTCTACAAATTCCAGATCGCTCACTTCCTGTTTATGGGTAAGACGTCCCATAATGGCTTCTGGAAAGTGAATGTAGTATATCTCCAAGTGTCTCATGGGTGGAGTTGTAACTCCCGATCCCGGGATCAGCAGGGCCGAGGTTGAACGTCCAGCAGAGAATTGATCACCCTCCATTAAAGGGGTATTCTGATGACGGATATTAATGGCAGATCTATGTGATCCACAGGTTTTTGTTTTCAGAGATATCATCAACACATGTCCACAAAACTAATAATGGAAGTCACCTTAATGAAAACATTTCATAGTGTCTATCCCCATCCCAATGTAACCATAGTGCAGTGAAGAGAGGGGTATAAACCGGTAGTGACCACTGAATCGATGAATAAAAGTAGCACATTTATTATAGATCAAACAAATAGACAATACAGATTAAAAGGGAGGACCTCACACTCAAAGGGACACTAAATGGAAACACAACAAAATCCAAACATGTACATAGATAGCTAGATGCAGCAAACAAAGAGGCTCAAATAAGCAATACATGGTGACCAAATGAAAACTAAACAATGCTGCCATTATAGTGCCAGGACAAAGCAAAAATGTTATCTATTAGACGAGGTAGCAGTAATGTTGTCACTGAGTACGGTGTCCCTGGACTCCGACGTATGTTTCGTAACTTCCTCAGGGGGTGTCCTAGAAGCAGCTCTTCACACCATGAGAGATTTTTATTAATAAAATTAAAGTGGTTTTCTGGGTCTTTCACACTGACGACCCAAATCATCAATATCAGACCACTGAAGTCAGCTCTACCACTGATCCAGTGAATGGGAGCAAGCTGCAGTACCCTTCTGGGCCACATCACTGTGGAGCTGTCCTGTCTCCGGTGCACCAGGCCCCTTCTAGTCACCTGATTGTCCGGGATGTCAGGAGTCAAACCCCCTTCCCCAATTTGATATTTATGACTTCTAACGATTGTTCTGCAGTATCACGGTACTGGTAAAATAATTACACCTGAAATGTTCAGTGTTAAGCAGAGGTCTCCTTTTTGTAATTCCACTTTCTTATTCTTAGTGGTCCTGGTCAGTTCTGCTGAATACATCAATGAAGTGGCGGCTTTAAACTGGAAGTAAGTGATCGAATGTCTGCACTGGATGAAGAAATATATTAGTCACATTATAAAAAGTGATGTATCTCACTAATACAAGATAAAGTGTTCATGCCGGTTCTGATAACCCTTTCCTGACATCTGCGGCTGCTGCATCCAGGTGACGAATAAATGCAGAAGTGTTGCTGATGATTACAGTTCAGTTCTATGGAAGTTACAGAAAAGGACAAGTGAGATTATTCCATGAACCCCATAAAATTAAGTAGAGTAAGGTGCTGATGCCACCTTCCATTCACTCTGTCTGCAGTCGCCTTGTCAGGAGTCAATGTAACCCCTTAACGACCACGGGCAGTAATATTACGTCCTAGCAATCATAGTGTTTCTGACCGCGGTCTGATGCTGGCAGCTTGCCGCGATCGGCGCACATCTCAGCTGAATTTCACAGCTGAGATGTGTGCCTGCCAGGCATGAGCAGAATAGTTATCTGCGCGTGCCGTTTAACCCCGTAAAAGGCGCTGTCAATATGTGACAGCACCATTATAACGGCATCGGTGGTAAACATTTACTCACCGGCTGATACTGGAAGTCGCATGACGTGATCATGTGACATCCGGTGGTTGTCATGGTAGCACAGGTTCATGGGATGACTCCTGTAGCTCACTTGAACACAAAATTACGTTTTTTGGTCGCCACAAATTTTGTGCAAAATGCTATATCAGGCAATCAAAACGTAGTGTCTGCGCAAAAATGGTGCAGTTAAAAACGTGAGCCTGAGACGCAAAAAATAAGCAGTCACTGAGCCATAGATCCCGAAAAATGAAACTGCTACGGGTCACGGACTATGGCGTAAAACGTGCGCCACTTTTTTCGGTCAAACATCTGATTTTTTTTTTAACCCCTTATATAAAAGTAAACCTATGCATGTTTGGTGTCTACGAACTCGCACTGACCTGAGGCATCACACCCACACATCAGTTTTACCATATAGTGAACAAAGTGAATAAAATATCTCAAAAACAATAGTGCTATCGCACTTTTTTTTGCAGTTTTTCCGCATTTGGAATTTTTTTGCAGTTTTCCAGTACACTATATGGTAAAACCTATGGTTTCATTTAAAAGTACAGCTCGTTCCGCAAAAAATGAGCCCTCACGTGACCATATTGACTGAAAAATAAAAAAAGTTACGTCTCTCGGAAAAAGAATGACGAAAAAAAAAACGAAAGAGAAAAATCGGCCGGTCGTGAAGGGGGTAAAGAGTACTTGTCCCCTGTCGGGGGCTGACCTTTTTATTTAGGAAAACAGTGGGAAGCCACAGATTGGTGATTTTACTTAAAAAAAAAAAAAAACGGTGGTCAAATGTTAGGTCTGAACTTTCAGGTTGTGGGATCCTGGCAAATAGAGCGGAATCCCAAAACCCTCCGCAACCCCCCTCATGGTGAAAGTGTGTGATCTCTCACTTTGATCAAAGCCAGCTCTGCTGCATCCTCTACTAAAAAGGTTGCTGCTCAGTAAGGGATGTAGCAGAGTTGGTTAGTCCAGGGAGCGACAGCTTATGATTTTCACTGTTGGTGAGTCCATCGAGAATTGTGGGATCCCACTTTGCATGTACAGATCTCCCAGGCCAAAAGTTCAGGCTTGACTGTTGCTAGAAAGTTGGGTCCTTTACAGCACCATTTTTTTTTTTTATACATGTTATTTATTAAAATCACTAATTTGTGGTTGCTCGTTCTTTTCTTAAATTGAAAGTGCAGCCACAGGTTGGTTATAGGTCCACTTTAAAGGGAACCTGTCAGGTGCAATATGCACCCAGATCCGCGAGCAGGTCTGGGTGCATATTGCTAATCCCTGCCTGTCGATGTATACACTAGCATAGATAAAGGAACTTTACAAAAAGTATTTCTAAAGATCTTTTATCATATGCTAATGAGTGAGGGGACTGGTCCCCAGGTTAGTCAGCTCCATTAGCATGTTATTAGGCCCCTGTGAGTGTGCTAACATGCTAATGAATGTGCAGCGTCACAGGATGATCTCACTCACCTGTCTGCCACCATTGCGTCCGATGCTGGATTTTGGCTCAGTGCGCATGACCCTGGAGTTTGGGTCATGGGCACTACTTCAGTTTGAAGCCAGAACACGTACACCCGGCTTCATAATGCGCATGACCCAAACTCTGTGGTAATGCGCACGGAGCCGAAATTCCCCACTGGACACGATGGCAGCGGAGAGGTGAGTGAGATCATCCTGTGACGCGGTGTATTCATTAGCCGAGTAGCCAGTGGAACTAACGCCCAGGGGACTAGTCCCTGCACTCATTAGCATACGGTAAAAGATCTTTAGAGATACTTTTTTCTAAAGATACCTTTTATCTATGCTAGTGTATACAGGGACAGTTAGGCAGGGATTAGCAATATACACCCAGAACTGCTCGTGGTCCTGGGTGCATATTGCACCTGACAGGTTCCTTTTAAAGAAAATGCTGTTACATCCCGTCTGTGTCCTTAGCAATAGGCTAAGTGCTTAGGAGCAAGAAAAGCGCATTAGGGAGATACCATAATACATTTGAGTATAGATGAGGGTTGTGTGCTCACCAGATTTAGGTGTGTGTCACATAACAACTTTAGAGTATGTCCGCTGCTGCAGGTCACATGAGGGATGAAGCAGGAGAGTTGTACTAAATATCCGTGACTTTTATCTGCGCTGCTGAAAATAACTGGTAAAAAAGATGCCGGATACTCAAGATGATTTTTGCGCTTTTATTTTCTACGCGTTTCAAGGTATTCCAACCTCTTCATCAGAAAACAAAAACGCATTAGGTTGGAATACCTTAAAATGTGTAGAAAATAAACTGTAAGAATCATGTCATGTTTCCTGATTACTTTTCATCAGTTATTTTCAGCACCGCAGATAAGTCATGAATATTTCCTACAGCCCTTAGCAATAGGCTGTATTATTATATCCTGGGGATCAGGAGCGGCCCTTGAGGTATCCACACAGCAGCCTGGCTGTACTTGACAGAAGCCTTCAGTCTCTGAGCACACCTTCCCGACTCTTTTAGATAATTTCCAAAGAGCAAAATGGAGAGAGTTGAACGCATGCAGGGTCACGTCTCCCATTTGTTATCGATTAGGCCCTTAGTCATGTGGGTCAGGGAACCACCATAGGTGCAGATCCTAGAGGTGAAATCTGCACCAATTAAGCATTTATTGCAGATCCTGTGGATATGAAGGATGAGGATTTCCGTATATAGGCCATGACTACACAGCCACACCATGGTAATGTGGCAGCAGGAATAGGGTACACCAGTAATAATGGATTGTAGGTGTAGATCTGAGGAGTGCAGCAGAACTTAGGAGGATTTATCTTCTGTACTTAAAAAATGTGTATATTCCAGTAGATGGGTCATACATGCAATTGAAAAAGCATTTATAGCTCAGGCATGTGTTACTGCTTCGGTATCATTTTATTACTTTTGATTACATATGTTTCGGCCTATTCGGGCCCTTGTCAAGTAAGTTTCAAGGAGTAGGGCATATAGAATATCAAGTCATGAGCCTGTATGTGTTGTAGAGGATGGTGTCGGTGCGGATTTGGTGGTGCTGTGATTATCTATTTGAATATAAACATATATTCATTTGTTCTCCTGAGCACCAACTGATCCATGAGCTAGCATACTCTACTCAGGCTAGTTTCACACATCCGGCTTTTTGACGGATTCGGCGCACTCCAGTACAGTGTGATACAGTACAATGGCATTGTAACAACTTCCGGGTCACATGCTCCGGTCACATGACAGCATGTGACCGGAGCTTGTCGCGCTGCCATTGTACTGTATCACACTTTACTTGAGTGCACCTAATCCGACAAAAAGCCGGATGTGTGAAACTAGCCTTATACGAGTGCAGCAGAACAATAGCTCTGCCACCTTCCGATATTGCATTTCATCGCTCATAGTTGCCTTCTCACTTTCCTGCACTGATATATATACTTTTTTTCTTTTTAATCAGGTTGTACTCTAGGCAGCAGTACTTTGATTCGTCGGGGATGTTCATTTCTTTAACCTTTTCAGCTCCTTTGTTGTGTAATACTATTATAATTGTGGTAAGTACAATCGGTTATTTATTTTCAGTAATGCTGTCAGCTTAAAGGGGTTGTCCCACAAACAAAGTTCTTTTTAATCAATACATCTTGGAATATTAAGGGGAGAAAGTAATAAAAACAAAAACATTTATTACAATTACATTTAAATTACAGGATGGGATCACAAATTTCTTCGGCGCTCCATTGGGAGACCCAGACGATTGGGTGTATAGCTACTGCCTCCGGAGGCCACACAAAGCATTACACTAAAAAGTGTAAGGCCCCTCCCCTTCTGGCTATACACCCCCCGTGGGATCACGGGCTGCTCAGTTTTCAAGCTTTGTGCGAAGGAGGTCAGACATCCACGCATAGCTCCACTGTTTAGTCAGCAGCAGCTGCTGACTATGTCGGATGGAAGAAAAGAGGGCCCATACTAGGGCCCCCAGCATGCTCCCTTCTCACCCCACTTTGTGTCGGCGGTGTTTGTTAAGGTTGAGGTACCCATTGCGGGTACGGAGGCTGGAGCCCACATGCTGCTTTCCTTCCCCATCCCCCTGAGGGCTCTGGGGAAGTGGGATCTTACCGGCCTCCAGACTCTGAGGCCGGGCTCCATCCACAGACCCGGAGATCCTGCTGGATACGGAGCTGAGTACCGTCAGGGACAAGGCCCTGCAACATTCAGGTACTCTGTGTCCCCGTACAGACAGGCACAGACACACGCCAGAGTTGCTGGGTGTGCTAGTGCGCCGGGGACAGTAGCGCTGCGCGCCTTGGTCTTAGTCACTACAGCTTAGCTGAGTGACTTTCTGTGTTGGGAACTACCGCGCTGACCGCCCCTGGAGCGGCGGCGCGGCTGAGACTTGTAGTGCGCCGGGGACTCGCGCTGACCATGCTTTTACGACGGCAGCGCTCATAAATCTAGTCCCCGGCTTTTGCGGCCTAGCTCCGTTTCGTTCCCGCCCCCAACCCTGTCAATCACGGAAGGGGAGAGACGCTGTACAATCATTCAGCGCCGAGGGCTGGAGTCTTATTTACATACTCCAGCCCTCTCACTCGGCACAGTGGGACGCCAGTTTCCCGCTCTTGTCTGCAGCACGCCCACGGCCCGCCCCTCTTCACAGGACGCTGGCAGCCATTCCTGCATGCAGTCTGAGCTGGAGAACGGACATAGCCCTGGGAGACCCAGACAACGGATTCTGGCGACCACACACCCGCTGTTAAGCGGGCGGTAAGCAGCACAAAAGTGCTGACCCCACTAGTGCCGCAGTGTTATTTAGTGTACTTTTTGTCTGTACCTATATATTGCACTGTACGGTCGCTTCTTGGCTTATACCCCATTGCTCTGAGGAGACAACAGCATGTCATCCGCAAAAAGCAAGGGTACCAAGGCACAGGCTTTATATGCTGATTGTACCGCATGTGGGGCTGATCTACCGGCAGGTTCCACTGACCCCCATTGTGTGCAATGTTCGGTCCCTGTGCCACTTCGTCAGCCGGAGTCTATGGTGGTAGTGGCCCAGGCAGAGACGCCTGTGAACCCTGCCCCAGTGACGGGGACAGAGTTTGCAGTTTTTGCTGATAAGATGTCTGTGACTATGACAAAAATTCTTGAAACTTTGCAGTCCAGGCCGGTCACTCAGACCATGGACACTGTTGATGCAATGTTTCCCGGTCCCCCTCAGTTGGAACTAGTCCAGGCTACAAGGGGGTCTCAGGCATCACAGGCTGAAGGCTCTGACTCGGACGACAGTCCCAGGCAGCCTAAGCGAGCTCGCTGGGAAAGACCCTCGACGTCATCACACTGGTCAGGGTCTCAGCGAGAGGCTTCTCTGCAGGATGAGGCAGAGGTAGCTGATCAGGAGCCTAATTCTGAGACCGCTCTCAATCTGGATACTCCTGATGGTGACGCTATGGTAAATGATCTTATAGCGGCCATCAATAGACTGTTGGATATTTCTCCCCCAGCACCTTCAGCAGAGGAGGCAGCTGCACAGCAGGAGAAATTCCATTTCAGGTATCCCAAGCGTAAATTGAGTACTTTTCTGGACCACTCTGACTTCAGAGAAGCAGTCCAGAAACACCATACTTATCCAGACAAGCGTTTCGCCAAACGTCTTAAGGATACACGTTATCCCTTTCCCCCTGACGTGGTCAAACGCTGGACCCAGTGTCCAAAAGTGGACCCCCCAATCTCCAGGCTTGCGGCTAGGTCCATAGTTGCAGTGGAAGATGGGGCTTCACTAACAGATGCCAATGACAGACAGATGGACCTTTGGTTGAAATCTGTCTATGAAGCTATCGGCGCGTCGTTTGCTCCTGCATTCGCGGCCGTGTGGGCACTCCAAGCTATTTCAGCTGGTCTGGAGCAGGTGAACTCTCTCATACGTCCATCAGTGCCGCAAGTGGCGTCCTTAACCTCGCAAATGTCTGCGTTTGCGACTTACGCTATCAATGCGGTCCTAGACTCCACGAGCCGTACCTCAATGGCGTCCGCCAACTCTGTGGTTTTGCGCAGAGCCTTGTGGTTAAAGGAATGGAAAGCAGATTCTGCTTCCAAAAAATGCTTAACCAGTTTGCCATTATCTGGTGACAGACTGTTTGGTGAGCAATTGGCTGAAATTATTAAACAGTCCAAGGGTAAGGATTCTTCCTTACCCCAGCCCAGATCAAGCAAACCTCAACAGAGGAGAGGACAGTCGAGGTTTCGGTCCTTTCGAGGCTCGGGCAGGGCCCAATTCTCCTCGTCCAAGGGGACTCAGAAGGAGCAGAGGAGCTCAGATTCCTGGCGGGCTCACTCACGCCCAAAGAAAGCAACAGGAGGAACCGCTTCCAAGGCGGCTGCCTCATGACTTTCGGCCTCCTCCCTCCGCATCATCGGTCGGTGGCAGACTCTCCCGCTTTTGCGACATTTGGCTGCCACAGGTCAAGGACCGGTGGGTAATAGACGTTTTGTCTCACGGTTACAGGATAGAGTTCAGTTCTCGTCCTCCGCCTCGGTTCTTCAGAACTTCCCCACATCCCGACCGAACCGATGCCCTTCTGCAGGCGGTATGCTCTCTAAGGGCAGAAGGAGTGGTGATCCCTGTTCCTCTTCAGGAACGAGGTCAAGGTTTTTACTCCAATCTGTTTGTGGTGCCAAAAAAGGACGGCTCGTTCCGTCCTGTTCTGGACCTAAAACTGCTCAACAAGCACGTAAAAACCAGGCGGTTCCGGATGGAATCCCTCCGCTCCGTCATTGCCTCAATGTCTCAAGGAGATTTTGTAGCATCAATAGACATCAAAGATGCTTATCTCCACGTGCCGATTGCTCCAGAGCACCAGCGTTTTCTACGCTTCGTGATAGCAGACAACCATCTTCAGTTCGTAGCTCTGCCCTTCGGTCTGGCGACAGCCCCACGGGTTTTTACCAAGGTCATGGCAGCAGTGGTAGCAGTCTTGCACTCTCAGGGACACTCGGTGATCCCTTACTTAGACGATCTGCTTGTCAAGGCACCCTCTCAAGAGGCATGCCAACACAGCCTAAACGTTGCGCTGGAGACTCTCCAGACTTTTGGGTGGATCATCAACTTTTCAAAGTCAAACCTGTCACCGACACAATCACTGACATACCTTGGCATGGAGTTTCATACTCTCTCAGCGGTAGTGAAGCTTCCGCTGGACAAGCAGCGGTCACTACAGACAGGGGTGCAGTTTCTCCTTCAAGGTCAATCGCACCCCTTAAGACGCCTCATGCACTTCCTGGGGAAGATGGTGGCAGCAATGGAAGCAGTCCCGTTTGCCCAGTTTCATCTGCGCCCACTTCAATGGGACATTCTCCGCCAATGGGACGGGAGGTCGACGTCCTTAGACAAGAAAGTCCTCCTCTCCCAGACGGCCAAGGACTCGCTTCAGTGGTGGCTTCTTCCCACCTCATTGTCACAGGGAAGGTCCTTCCTACCCCCTTCCTGGGAGGTGGTCACGACAGACGCGAGTCTGTCAGGGTGGGGAGCAGTTTTTCTCCACCACAGGGCTCAGGGTACGTGGACTCAGCAGGAGTCCACTCTTCAGATCAATGTTCTGGAAATCAGGGCAGTGTATCTGGCCCTACTGGCCTTCCAACAGTGGCTGGAAGGAAAGCAGATCCGAATTCAGTCGGACAACTCAACAGCGGTGGCATACATCAACCACCAAGGCGGGACACGCAGTCGGCAAGCCTTCCAGGAAGTCCGGCGGATTCTGCTGTGGGTGGAAGCCACGGCCTCCACCATATCCGCAGTTCACATCCCGGGCGTAGAAAACTGGGAAGCAGACTTTCTCAGTCGCCAGGGTATGGATGCAGGGGAATGGTCCCTTCACCCGGACGTATTTCAGGAAATCTGTCGTCGCTGGGGAATGCCGGACGTCGACCTAATGGCGTCTCGGCACAACAACAAGGTTCCGGCCTTCATGGCGCGGTCTCGCGATCAAAGAGCTCTGGCGGCAGACGCCTTAGTGCAGGATTGGTCGCAGTTCCAGCTGCCCTATGTGTTTCCACCTCTGGCACTCTTGCCCAGAGTGCTACGCAAGATCAGGTCCGATTGCCGCCGCGTCATACTCGTCGCCCCAGACTGGCCGAGAAGGTCGTGGTACCCGGATCTGTGGCATCTCACGGTCGGACAACCGTGGGCGCTGCCAGATCGACCAGACTTGCTGTCACAAGGGCCGTTTTTCCATCTGAATTCCTCGGCCCTGAACCTGACTGTGTGGCCATTGAGTCCTGGATCCTAGCGTCTTCAGGATTATCTCAAGGTGTTGTTGCCACCATGAGACAAGCTAGGAAGCCCACGTCTGCTAAGATCTACCACAGAACGTGGAAGATTTTCTTATCCTGGTGCTCTGCTCAGGGAGTGTCCCCCTGGCCATTTGCATTGCCTGCGTTTCTTTCCTTCCTGCAGTCTGGGTTGGAAAAAGGTTTGTCGCTCGGCTCCCTTAAAGGGCAAGTCTCAGCGCTATCTGTATTTTTTCAAAAGCGGCTAGCACGACTTCCTCAGGTACGCACGTTCCTGCAGGGGGTTCGTCACATCGTCCCTCCGTACAAACGGCCGTTAGACCCATGGGATCTGAACAGGGTACTAGTTGCTCTCCAGAAGCCGCCCTTCGAGCCTCTGAGGGATGTTTCACTTTCTCGACTCTCACAGAAAGTGGCCTTTTTAGTAGCGGTCACGTCTCTTCGGAGGGTGTCCGAACTGGCGGCGCTGTCATCTAAAGCTCCCTTCCTGGTGTTTCACCAGGACAAGGTAGTGCTGCGCCCGATCCCGGAGTTTCTCCCTAAGGTGGTATCCTCCTTTCATCTCAATCAGGATATTTCCTTACCTTCTCTTTGTACTCATCCAGTTCATCGGTATGAGAAGGATTTACATTTGTTAGATCTGGTGAGAGCACTCAGAATCTACATTTCCCGCACGGCGCCCCTGCGCCGCTCGGACGCACTCTTTGTCATTGTCGCTGGTCAGCGCAAAGGGTTGCAGGCTTCCAAATCCACCCTGGCTCGATGGATCAAGGAACCAATCCTTGAAGCCTACCGTTCTGCCGGGCTTCCGGTTCCTTCAGGGCTGAAGGCCCATTCTACCAGAGCCGTGGGTGCGTCCTGGGCATTACGACACCAGGCTACGGCTCAACAGGTGTGCCAGGCAGCTACCTGGTCGAGTCTGCACACTTTCACCAAACATTATCAGGTGCATACCTATGCTTCGGCGGACGCCAGCCTAGGTAGAAGAGTCCTACAGGCGGCGGTTGCCTCCTCGTAGGGAAGGGCTGTTTTTGCAGCTCTAACATGAGGTATTAATTTACCCACCCAGGGACTGCTTTTGGACGTCCCAATCGTCTGGGTCTCCCAATGGAGCGCCGAAGAAGAAGGGAATTTTGTTACTTACCGTAAATTCCTTTTCTTCTAGCTCCAATTGGGAGACCCAGCACCCGCCCTGTTTCCTTCGGGATTTTTGGTTTTTTCGGGTACACATGTTGTTCATGTTGAACGGTTTTCAGTTCTCCGATGTTCTTCGGATTGAATTTGTTTAAACCAGTTATTGGCTTTCCTCCTTCTTGCTTTGGCACTAAAACTGAGCAGCCCGTGATCCCACGGGGGGTGTATAGCCAGAAGGGGAGGGGCCTTACACTTTTTAGTGTAATGCTTTGTGTGGCCTCCGGAGGCAGTAGCTATACACCCAATCGTCTGGGTCTCCCAATTGGAGCTAGAAGAAAAGGAATTTACGGTAAGTAACAAAATTCCCTTCTTTCTTTGAGTAAATACTTTGTAAAAACAGGCAGGAAATGCTTTACCTCACAGAAAGAATCAGCTATGATCCTGTGCTGTAATGTCTTTTTTTTTTTTCCTCCCCTGCCCAGGAGATGTGGTATGATCAGACCATGTGCCGGTACGGTCAGACACAACCATTACACAGTTCATAGCTGGGACACATATATAAGATTATCTCAGCACAGGGACATTTTTTTAAACACATCCAATTGTGGAAATTATTATTCCAAGAATTTGTTGATTAGAATCAACTTTTAAATGACCTTTGTTATTGAGAAAACCCCTTTTAAGTTTGACAGTTCTGCGGTATCCACAGGATAGGAGATGACTTTCTGATCGCTGTGTCTCCAACCACCGTGGCTCTCGCTTATTCAGAGGCTCTGACGAGCGCCGGCTGAATGGAGCAGAGGCTGATAATGCACACTGCCTCTCCATTCATTCTAATAGGAGCACTGAAGATCAGCTTATCAATCTCAAACGCTCCTATTAAGAACGAATGGTGAGGTTGTAGACATGATCAACTTCCGCACCGATCAGCCGGGACCATGTGGACCATGGCAGTCGGTCCTCTAGCGATTGGAAAGCTAACCATTATCCTGTGAATGGGAGGGGGATACTTTTTAATATTGACAACACACCTTTAAATTAGCACTCTGGTAATGTAATTTTTAATACTTATCCCCATAGCCATAGTTATTATGTGTGCAGTGCATGTATTTAAACTACTTAAAGGGATTGTCCAGTCTCCTGATAAAAGTCTGCAGTCACATAGAGTGATTGAGACTCACTAAAAGATTGGACAATCCCTTTTCCGATTGCTGCCTTCGCCCTTTCCCAGCATTGTTGGGGACCTTTTTCCATAACATAATCGCAGTTCTGACTAGCCATCTCACACAGGGTCTCTTGTGTGGCCCGGAAATCAGTTTCTCAATCCGTGTCTATGAGGCACTCATCACGGCAATCATAGGATCACACCCAGAAAACAAATTGCTGTCCACACAGTGTGAGAGCCGCCAAACCGGCAGTAACGTGGAGCAGAGGAGGATCGGTGCAGCACAGGGAACGGAAGACCTGAGCCATTGCAAAGTATTTTCATATATATAGTCGTTCTTGAATATTTGTGTCTGAATATTCTATGTTTAACCTAAAATTACATCAGATTTCTTACACAAGCCTGAAAAGTAGATAGAACCAGATCACAGAAATAACTCCAAAATATTAGAATTTGTCATATTTTAAACTAGCAAAATTACCGACTATCACGTCAGTGACTGGTAACAGTATGTGAACCTTTTGCTTTCAGTCTCTGGTGTGGCCCCTTGTGCAGCACTAACTACATCTAAATGTTTCCAGCAATTGTTGATTAGTCCTGCACATCGACTTTTAGGTCATTCCTCCTTAAAAAAAACATCTTCACCTCTGTTGTGTTGGTGGGTTTTCCCCCATAAACTGCTCCCTTTAGGTCCCTCCACAATATTTCTATAGTATTAAGTTAAGGATTTTTGTAATTTTGTAGATTGACTTGTGTCCTATGATTCATTTCTTGCTGCATGATCCAATGTTCTCTTAAGATACAGCTCGTGGTATAATTTTGGTAGCCTCCCTCTTCTGAGAGGAAGTGGACTTGAACTCTAGTGCCACCTATTAGAAGTAGCAGTCCTAAACATCATTATCAAACCTTTAACAAGCTTTGCCATATAACTCAGGATAAAAGCCAAACCTCATTCTTAACTTGCAGACACTGTGTTACGGAGTATTGCACCTCCTCAGCGCAATACATGAGATCTGATTTTGCTGTGTAAGAGACTTCTGTGGATCTAAGGGGTACTTTGCACACTACGACATCGCAGGTGCGATGTCGGTGGGGTCAAATCGAAAGTGACGCACATCTGGCGTCGCTGTCGACATCGTAGTGTGTAAATCGTTTTTTATACAATTAACGAGCGCAAAAGCATCGAAATCGTATCATCGGTGTAGCGCCGGTCATTTCCATCATTTCGGAGGGACCAATGTTACGATGTTGTTCTTCGTTCCTACGGCAGCACACATCGCTGTGCGTGAAGCCGCAGGAGCGAGGAACATCTCCTTACCTGCGTCCCGGCTGCAATGAGGAAGGAAGGAGGTGGGCGGGATGTTTACGTCCCACTCATCTTCGCCCCTCCGCTTCTATTGGCCGCCTGCCATGTGACGCCGGCGCTACCCGCCCCCTTAGGAAGAAGACGGGTCGCCAGCCAGAGCGACATCGCAGGGCAGGTAAGTGCATGTGAAGCTGCCGTAGCGATAATGTTCGCTACGGCAGCTATCACAAGATATCGCATGTGCGACGGGGGCGGGGACTATCGCGCTCGGCATCGCAGCAATCGGCTTGCGATGTCGTAGTGTGCAAAGTACCCCTAAGGGTTAACATTTCTCCTTCTGGAGAGTGACCTGCCAGTGTAAGGAGACTTTATAAGCCATGCGATGCTCCTCTGGGAAGTTAAATATTTCCAGGAAAAGCATTGCATGACTTATGTCTCCTCACACGGGCATGTTACTTTCCACAAGAAGAAACGTTACTCCTTATTCCCTGGTATAATGCATTGTAACAACAATGATAGCAAGTCGTCTAGGCCCAGATGCAGCATAACAGGTCCAAACCAATTTATCGTGTAAAAGTGTTTTTCTTCGGCGCTCCATTGGGAGACCCAGACGATTGGGTGTATAGCACTGCCTCCGGAGGCCACACAAAGCAATTACACTAAAAAGTGTAAGGCCCCTCCCCTTCAGGCTATACACCCCCAGTGGGATCACTGGCTCACCAGTTTTCTGCTTTGTGCGAAGGAGGTCAGACATCCACGCATAGCTCCACTGTTTAGTCAGCAGTAGCTGCTGACTATGTCGGATGGAAGAAAAGAGGGCCCATATGGGGCCCCCAGCATGCTCCCTTCTTACCCCACTTGTGGTTTGTAAGGTTGAGGTACCCATTGCGGGTACGGAGGCTGGAGCCCACATGCTGTTTTCCTTCCCCATCCCCCTGAGGGGCTCTGCGGAAGTGGGATCTTACCGGCCCCCAAGCCCTGAGGCCGGGCTCCATCCACAGACCCATTGAACCTGCTGGATACGGAGCTGGGTACCGTTCAGGGACAAGGCCCTGCAACTTTCAGGTACTCTGTGTCCCCGTACAGACAGGCACACACACGCCAGACTTGCTGGGTGTGTTAGTGCGCCGGGGACAGTGGCGTTGCACGCTGGGTTTGAGTCACAGCAGTTGGGCTGGGTGACTTCAGGTGATGGGAACTACCGCGCCGGCCACTCTTGGAGCGGCGGCGCGGATGGGACTTGTAGTGCGCCGGGGACTTAGCGCCGACCGCGCTTTTACGGCGGCGGCGCTTATAACTTTAGCCCCCGGCTTCTGCGGCCTAGCTCCGCTTCGTTCCCGCCCCCTCCCTGTCAATCAGGGAAAGGGAGAGACGCTGTGTAATCATCAGCGCCGAGGGCTGGAGCCTTATTTACATGCTCCAGCCCTCTCACTAGGCACAGTGGGACGCAGGTTTCCCGCTTTTAGTCTGAGCACGCCCAGGGCCCGCCCCCCCCTCCACAGGACGCCGGCAGCCATTCCTTACATGCAGTCTGGCTGGAGGACGGACACAGGCTCTGGGAGACCCAGACTAGGGATTTCTGGCGACCACACACCCGCGTTTGGCGGGCGGTAAGCAGCACAGTAGTGCTGGCCCCACTAGTGCCACAGTGTTGTATTGTATTTCTGTATCAGTTATATATATACATATATATTGCACTGTTCGGTCGCTTCTTGGCTGTATACCCTAGATTGCTCTGAGGAGACAACAACATGTCATCCACAAAACGCAAGGGTGCCAAGACAAGGGCTGCATACACTGCTTGTACAGCATGTGGGGCTAATCTACCAGCAGGCTCCAACGACTCTCATTGTGTGCAATGTTCAGTCCCAGTGGCACTTCGTCAGCCAGAGCCTATGGTGGTGGTAGCCTAGGCAGAGTCGCCTGTGAACCCTGCCCCGGTGACGGGGACAGAATTTGCAGTTTTTGCTGATAAAATGTCTGTGACTATGACAAAAATCCTGGAAACCTTGCAGTCCAGGCCAGTTGCTCAGACCATGGACACTGCTGTGTCTATGTTCCCCGGCCCCCCTCAGTTGGAATTAATCCGTAATTCAAGGGGGTCCCAGGCATCACAGGCTGAGGGCTCTGACTCCGATGACAGTCCCAGTCCGCCTAAGCGAGCCCGCTGGGAGAGACCCTCCACGTCATCACACGGGTCAGGGTCTCAGAGAGAAGGGTCTCTAGATGATGAGACAGAGGTGGGTGATCAGGAGTCTTGTCCTGACGCCGCACTCAATTTGGATACGCCTGATGGTGACGCCATGGTAAATGACCTTATAGCGGCCATCAATAGGCTGTTGGATATTTCTCCCCCAGCCCCTTCAGCAGAGGAGGCAGCTGCCCAGCAGGAGAAATTCCATTTCCTGTATCCCAAGCGTAAATTGAGTACTTTTCTGGACCACTCTGACTTCAGAGAATCCATCCAGAAACACAATACTTATCCGGACAAGCGTTTTTCTAAACGCCTTAAGGATACACGTTATCCCTTTCCCCCTGACGTGGTCAAACGCTGGACCCAGTGTCCAAAAGTGGACCCTCCAATATCCAGGCTTGCAGCTAGATCCATAGTTGCAGTGGAGGATGGGGCTTCACTTAAAGATGCCAATGACAGACAGATGGACCTTTGGTTGAAATCTGTCTATGAAGCTATCGGCGCGTCGTTTGCTCCAGCATTCGCGGCCGTGTGGGCGCTCCAAGCTATTTCAGCTGGTCTGGCACAGGTGGACTCTTTCATACGTCCAGCAGTGCCGCAAGTGGCGTCCTTAACTACGCAAATGTCTGCGTTTGCGACCTACGCTATCAATGCGGTACTGGACTCTACGAGCCGTACCTCAATGGCATCTGCCAACTCTGTAGTTTTGCGCAGGGCCTTGTGGTTAAAAGAATGGAAAGCAGATTCTGCTTCTAAAAAATGTTTAACCAGCTTGCCATTATCTGGAGACAGACTGTTTGGTGAGCAATTGGCGGAAATCATTAAACAGTCCAAGGGTAAGGATTCTTCCTTACCCCAGCCCAGATCAAGCAAACCTCAACAGAGGAAGTGGCAGTCTAAGTTTCGGTCCTTTCGAGGCTCGGGCAAGCCCCAATTCTCCTCGTCGAAAGGGACTCAGAAGGAGCAAAGGAGCTCAGATTCCTGGCGGGCTCACTCACGCCCCAAAAAAGCAACCGGAGGTGCCGCTTCCAAGGCGGCTGCCTCATGACTTTCGGCCGCCTCCCTCCGCATCCTCGGTCGGTGGCAGGCTCTCCCGCTTTTGCGACATTTGGCTGCCACAGGTCAAAGACCGGTGGGTAACAGACATTTTGTCTCACGGGTACAGGATAGAGTTCAGTTCTCGTCCTCCGCCTCGGTTCTTCAGAACTTCCCCACATCCCGACCGAGCAGATGCCCTTCTGCAGGCGGTGCATTCTCTAAGAGCAGAGGGAGTGGTGGTCCCTGTTCCTCTTCGGGAACAAGGACAAGGTTTTTACTCCAATCTCTTTGTGGTGCCAAAAAAGGACGGCTCATTCCGTCCCGTTCTGGACCTAAAACTGCTCAACAAGCATGTGAACGCCTCCGCTCAGTCATTGCCTCAATGTCTCAAGGAGATTTCCTAGCATCAATAGACATCAAGGATGCTTATCTCCACGTGCCGATTGCTACAGAGCACCAACGCTTTCTACGCTTCGTGATAGGAGACGAACACTTTCAGTTCGTAGCCCTGCCATTTGGTCTGGCGACAGCCCCACGGGTGTTCACCAAGGTCATGGCGGCAGTGGTAGCAGTCTTGCACTCTCAGGGACACTCTGTGATCCCTTACTTGGACGATCTACTTGTCAAGGCACCCTCTCAAGAGGCATGCCAACTCAGCCTGAATGTTGCACTGGAGACTCTCCAGACGTTCGGGTGGATCATCAACTTCTCAAAGTCAAATCTGTCACCGGCTCAATCACTAACGTATCTTGGCATGGAGTTTCATACTCTCTCAGCGATAGTGAAGCTTCCGCTGGACAAGCAGCGGTCATTACAGACAGGGGTGCAGTCTCTCCTTCAGGGTCAGTCGCACCCCTTAAGGCGCCTCATGCACTTCCTAGGGAAGATGGTGGCAGCAATGGAGGCAGTCCCGTTCGCGCAGTTTCATCTGCGCCCACTTCAATGGGACATTCTCCGCCAGTGGGACGGCAAGACAACTTCCCTGGCCAGGAAAGTTTCCCTTTCTCAGACGGCCAAGGACTCTCTGCAATGGTGGCTTCTTCCCACCTCGTTATCACAGGGAAGATCCTTCCTACCCCCATCCTGGGCAGTGGTCACGACAGACGCGAGTCTGTCAGGGTGGGGAGCAGTTTTTCTCCACCACAGGGCTCAGGGTACGTGGACTCAGCAGGAGTCCACCCTTCAGATCAATGTTCTGGAAATCAGAGCAGTGTATCTTGCCCTACTAGCCTTCCAGCGGTGGCTGGAAGGAAGGCAGATCCGAATTCAGTCGGACAACTCCACAGCGTTGGCATACATCAACCACCAAGGGGGGACACGCAGTCGGCAAGCCTTCCAGGAAGTCCGGCGGATTCTGATGTGGGTGGAAGCCACGGCCTCCACCATATCCGCAGTTCACATCCCCGGCGTAGAAAACTGGGAAGCAGACTTCCTCAGTCGCCAGGGCATGGACGCAGGGGAATGGTCCCTTCACCCGGACGTGTTTCAGGAAATCTGTCGCCGCTGGGGAAGGCCGGACGTCGACCTAATGGCGTCCCGGCACAACCACAAGGTCCCAACCTTCATGGCACGGTCTCGCGATCACAGAGCTCTGGCGGCAGACGCCTTAGTGCAAGATTGGTCGCAGTTCCGGCTCCCTTATGTGTTTCCACCTCTGGCACTCTTGCCCAGAGTGCTACGCAAGATCAGATCCGACTGCAGCCGCGTCATCCTCGTCGCCCCAGACTGGCCAAGGAGGGCGTGGTACCCGGATCTGTGGCATCTCACGGTCGGCCAACCGTGGGCACTACCAGACCGACCAGACTTACTGTCCCAAGGGCCGTTTTTCCATCGGAATTCTGCGGCCCTGAACCTGACTGTGTGGCCATTGAGTCCTGGATCCTAGCGTCTTCAGGATTATCCCAAGGGGTCGTTGCCACCATGAGACAGGCTAGGAAGCCCACGTCCGCTAAAATCTACCACAGAACGTGGAGGATATTCTTATCCTGGTGCTCTGCTCAGGGAGTGTCTCCCTGGCCATTTGCATTGCCTACCTTTCTTTCTTTCCTGCAATCTGGGTTAGAAAAAGGTTTGTCGCTCGGCTCCCTTAAAGGACAGGTCTCGGCGCTATCCGTCTTTTTTCAGAAGCGTCTGGCACGACTTTCTAAGGTGCGCACGTTCCTACAGGGGGTCTGCCATATCGTACCCCCGTACAAGCGGCCGTTAGATCCATGGGATCTGAACAGGGTACTAGTTGCCCTCCAGAAGCCGCCCTTCGAGCCGCTGAGGGAAGTTTCACTTTCTAGACTATCACAGAAAGTGGCCTTTCTGGTAGCGATCACATCTCTTCGGAGAGTGTCTGAGCTGGCAGCGCTGTCATCCAAGGCTCCCTTCCTGGTCTTCCACCAGGACAAGGTAGTGCTGCGCCCCATTCAGGAGTTTCTCCCGAAGGTGGTATCCTCGTTTCATCTTAATCAGGATATCTCTTTGCCTTCGTTTTGTCCTCATGCAGTTCATCGGTATGAGAAGGATTTACATTTGTTAGATCTGGTGAGAGCACTCAGAATCTACATTTCCCGCACGGCGCCCCTGCGCCGTTCGGATGCACTCTTTGTCCTTGTCGCTGGTAAGCGCAAAGGGTCGCAGGCTTCTAAGGCCACCCTGGCTCGATGGATCAAAGAACCAATTATTGAAGCCTACCGTTCTGCTGGGCTTCCGGTTCCATCAGGGCTGAAGGCCCATTCTACCAGAGCCGTGGGTGCGTCCTGGGCATTACGACACCAGGCTACGGCTCAACAGGTGTGCCAGGCAGCTACCTGGTCGAGTCTGCACACTTTCACCAAACATTATCAGGTGCATACCTATGCTTCGGCGGACGCCAGCCTAGGTAGAAGAGTCCTGCAGGCGGCAGTTGCCTCCCTATAGGGGAGGGCTGTCTTGCAGCTCTAACATGAGGTATTCTTTACCCACCCAGGGACAGCTTTTGGACGTCCCAATCGTCTGGGTCTCCCAATGGAGCGCCGAAGAAGAAGGGAATTGTGTTACTTACCGTAAATTCCTTTTCTTCTAGCTCCTATTGGGAGACCCAGCACCCGCCCTGTTGTCCTTCGGGATTTTTGGTTGTTTTCGGGTACACATGTTGTTCATGTTGAACGGTTTTCAGTTCTCCGACGTTACTTCGGAGTGAATTTGTTTAAACCAGTTATTGGCTTTCCTCCTTCTTGCTTTTGCACTAAAACTGGTGAGCCAGTGATCCCACTGGGGGTGTATAGCCAGAAGGGGAGGGGCCTTACACTTTTTAGTGTAATTGCTTTGTGTGGCCTCCGGAGGCAGTGCTATACACCCAATCGTCTGGGTCTCCCAATAGGAGCTAGAAGAAAAGGAATTTACGGTAAGTAACAAAATTCCCTTCTTCTTTCTCCAAACATAAAGCTTCTCATTTAAACCAAAAAGCTCTATTTTCATCTCATCGGTCCACCCACCATTGATCCAATAGGCTTATGGCTTTGCTTTTTACTGGACATGATGAGCAAATTGCAGATGATTAGCAATGTTCTTTTTAGAGAACATTGACTTTCTCTTTGCCATCATAGCTGTGCAATGCACATCATAGTTGTTCAGTGTCATCATGATGGTGGACTTCTTAAAGCACCACTCCGACGTGGTATCACTAATGTACAGTGGCATGTAAATGTTTGGGTAGCTCTGGTCAAAATTGCTGTTATTGCAAACAGTTAAGCAAGTTTAATCACTTCACGACCGTGGATGTATATATACGTCCAAGGTCGCCTCCTCCCAATTACCATGGGCTCACCGTAATCCCCACTCATGCCTGCTGATCTGATCAGCAGACGTGTGACTAACAGGCACGGGTGAATCAGAGGATCCACCCGCGCCTGCTAACCACTTAGATCGTGCTGTCAAAATCTTTAAATGACCATGGTTGGGATTGCATCGTTCCCCGCTGCCATCAGTGGCCCCGTGGCGCGATCACAGGGCGCCTTGGTGTTGCAATGGTAGCGCGGGGTCAGCTAATGACCCCTGACACTGTCATGTGTGACTTCCTGTGAGAGCCGACAGAGCGCTGGCACTCACAGGAACAGTGCATTTCTGCTGATCAGAAAGCATTTATGCTGAAGTGATCAGACTCTACAGTGATAGTCCCCTAAGGGAACTAGCAAAATCAATAAAACAGGTTTTAAAAAAAATATATGAAAAAAAAACCAAAAAAGCTAAAAGTTCAAATGACCCTCCATTCGCCCCATTGAAGATAAATCAATAAAAAACCCTAAAAATATACAGATATTTGATATCACCGCTTTCAGAGACGCTTGAGTTATGAAAATATAAAATCAGTTAATCTGATCGGTACACGCGTGGCAAGAAAAAAAATCAAAACACCAAAATTGTTTTTTTGTCGCTGCAACATTGCATTAAAATGCAATAACAGGTGATTAAAACTTAGCATTTATGTAAAAATGGTATAATGAAAAACAAAACTTCTGAATTTTTTTTCCACCCCTTAGAAAAAGTAAAAGTATGCATGTTTGGTATCTACGAGCTCATATCAAAGTGAGGCATCATACTGACATGTTAGTTTTACCATATAGAGAACACAGTGAATAAAATATCCCAAGAACAATCATGCAATCGCACTTTTTTTGCAATTTCACCTCACTTAGAATTTCTTCCCCGTTTTTCCAGTGCACCATATGGTAAAACTGATTGTTTCATTCAAAAATACAACTGATTCCCTCCCCCCACCCCAAAAAAATCAAAAAAATAAAAAAGTTACGGCTCTCGGAAGAAGGGGAGCGAAAAACGGAAAAATCGCCTGGGGGTGAAGGTATTAAGGCCACAAAGCCCCTTTTAACAATGGCATATGTCTTTGTATATCCTAAAATGATAGTTCAATTAATTGCTGGTCTTTGAGGATATTTGCCCTATATCATAATATTGGCGCAACCTTGTGTTTTTAGTGGCGCCACTGGGTGCGTCTACTCTGGTTGTGTAGCCGACCATGTGCTGTCAATTCTCATCTACAGTGGGTACGGAAAGTATTCAGACCTCTTTAAATTTGTCACTTTTTGTTTCATTGCAGCCATTTGGTAAATTAAAAAAAAAGTTAATTTTTATTCTCATTACTCTACACCCCATCTTGGACAGAAAAATAAGCAAATGTAGAAAATTTTGCAAATTTATTAAACAAGAAAAACTGGAATATCACATGGTCATAAGTATTCAAACCCTTTGCTCAGACACTCTGCTGCTGTCCATTTCCTTGTGATCATATTTGAGATGGTTCTACTCCTTCATCCAGCTGTGATTAATAAACTGATAGGACTTGATTTGGAAAGGCACACACCTTTGTGTACCTTTCCAAAGACCTTACAGCTCACCGTGCATGTCAGACTAAATGAGAATTATGAGGTCAAAGGAATTGCCCAAGGAAGCTCAGAGACACAGACAGGGTGGATTGATTTAAATCACGCCGATTTAAATCATGATTTAAATCACGATTTAAATCAAAAGATTTTTTTCTATTTAAATCGGATCGATTTAAATCATGATTTTAATCATGATTTAAATCACTGATTTAAATCAAAAGGTTTTTTTTAATATAAATCACGATTAAAATGAGAAGTGAGAGCAGTGTGCATGTGCGCCCATAGTTACACGGACGAAACTAGGGGCAACGATCTAACGCCAGGGTGAGGGGGGGACCCCAAAGTAAGTAAAAATCTTTTTTGTTTTACTATATGGCAATAGGTAGGTGTTTAAAAGCAGCATGTCTTAATTGTATAAACTATTAATAGCCTCCACATTTTGTTCATACTGCCCCTTTAATTCCACACTTCTAGCTTGGTTTCAGTTTTGGTTTAGTTTCTTTTTCCCTGCATTCAGTTGACATGCCCAAACTTGTTGGATAGTCAGCAGTACTTGGCTCAGGCTGTAGTAACATCAGCAGTGCTTGGCTCAGGCTGTAGTAACAATCAAACTTCATAAGTGATCTGTGTGAGCCATGGCAGCAGGTCGTAAGAGAGACCCTATTTGGGTTCATTTTGTTGAGATGCCAGCAGCAGATCTTGGAAAGAAAGGTGCAAGAGCAAAGTGCAAATACTGTCAAAAGGATATCCAAGGACTTGTTTGCCGTTTGAAATCACATTATGAAAACTGCAACCAGAAGGGAAATGAAGATGTTGATAGTGATACAACTAATGTCAATGAACCCCCACAGCTTCTTATGCACCAGGAGCCTAGTACTAGTGGTAAGTCTGGCAATTAACCGCTTAGGAACTGCTAAAGCAGGACAACTGGTTTTCCTATTAAAAGTCCTAAATAAACAGTAGGCTTAAAGGACTGATGTATTCACTGAAGATGTTTGCTTACTTCAAACGTTAGAGATAGGCTATTGTTAAAAAGTACTTACTCTCTGAAGTTCAATTCTGAGTGTTTAATAGTGCAAATAAAAATTATTAGGTTTCATAATCAACTGTTTTAATATTTTTATTTGTGTAAAACAATTAGATTTGCAAAAAGACAAAGTTTTGCTTGTGTACAACTTGATTAAAAAATCTGATTTAAATCAAATGATTTAAATCAAAAAAATCTGATTTAAATCAAAAAAATCTGATTTTTTTGATTTTTTTAAAAAAATCAAGATTTTTATCCACCCTGGACACAGATCTGGCCAAGGTTACAAAAGAATTTTTGCAGTACTCAAGGTTCCTAGGAACACAGTGGCCTCCATAATCCTTAAATGGAAGAAGTGTGGGACCACCAGCAAACTGAGCAACCATGGAAGAAGAGCCTTGGTGAGAGATGTAAAGATGAACCCCAAGATCACTGTGGCTGAGCTCCAGAGATGCATTAGGGATATAGTTCCACAAAGTCAACTATAGGGTACTTTACACGCTGCAATATCGCTACTGATATCGCTATCGAGCGTACCCGCCCCCATCGGTTGTGCGTCACGGACAAATCACTGCCCGTGGCGCACAACATCGGTTACACCTGTCACACGGACTTACCTTCCCTGCGACGTCGCTCTGGCCAGCGATCCGCCTCCTTTCTAAGGGGGCGTTTCGTGCGGCGTCACAGCGACGTCACACGGCAGCCGTCCAATAGCAGAGGAGGGGCGGAGATGAGCGGCCGAAACATGCCGCCCACCTTCTTCCTTCCTCATTGCCGGTCGACGGAGGTAAGGAGATGTTTGTCGCTCCTGCGGTGTTACACATAGCGATGTGTGATGCCGCAGGAACGAGGAACAACATTGCTACTTACCAGACAACGATTTTTGGTAAATGAACGATTTCTCATTTACCAACGATTTTTGTCTCTTTTGCCATCGTTTAAGGTCGCTCCAGCCAGTCACACGCTGCGATGTCGCTAACGATGCCGGATGTGCGTCTCAAACACAGTAACCCCGACGATATATCGTAAGCGATGTCGCAGCGTGTAAATGGCCCTTATCACTGCAGCCCTCCACCAGTCGGGTCTTTATGGCAGAATGGCCCGACGGAAGCCACTCCTCAGTGTAAGACATATGAAAGCCCGCATAGAGTTTGCACTCCCAGACTGAGAAATAAGATTCTCTGGTCTGATGAGATGAAGATAGAACTTTTTGGTGATAATTCTAAGCTGTATGTTTGGAGAAAACCAGGCAGTGCTTATCACCTGCCCAATACAATCCCAACAGTGAAACATGGTGGTGGCAGCATCATGCTATGGGGGTGTTTTTCAGGTTCAGGGCCAGGACAACTGGTTGCAATTGAAGGAAAGATGAATGTGGCTAAGTACAGAGATATCCTGGAAGAAAACGTCTTCCAGAGTGCTCTGGACTTTAGACTTGGCCGAAGGTTCACCTTCCAACAAGACAATGACCCTAAGCACACAGCTAAAATAACAAAGGACTGGCTTCAGAACAACTCTATGACCATTCTTGCCCGGCCCAGCCAGAGCCCTGACCTAAACCCAATTGAGCATCTATGGAGAGACCTGAAAATCGCTGTCCACCAATGTTCACCATCCAACCTGACGGAACTGGAGAGAATCTGCAAGGAAGAATAGCAGAGGATCCCCAAATCCAGGTGTGAAAAACATGTTGTATCATTCCCAAGAAGACTCATGGCTGTACTAGCTGAAAAGGTGCTTCTACTCAACACTGAGCCAAGGATCTGAATTCAGTGGAATCTCAGTTTACGAGTAACTTGGTGTGCTAATATTTCGCTATACGAGCAAAGCTTGCTGTAAATTTGTAACTCTGTTTACGAGCAATGCTTTGCTGTACAAGCATATACTTACCGCTCACACTTCTGGTTCTGTACTTTCACCGCACTCTGACCCGCTCCTGCAGTCCGCACAAAGACGACATACACGCGCGCACACAAACACACACACATACATATTATGCTCACCTTACCCTCTGTTCCCTCAGCAGCCACCTGGTTCTTGTAGTCCGCAGGTACATGCCTGACCCAGGACCGTGTGGGGTACCCGGTCCTGGGCTTTTAGTTTTCAGGGGATTGTCACAGGTGGCTGTGCTCGGTCCTGTGACCCTGGTGGCAGTTAAAAGAAGTCTGGTGAAAAAACATTAAAAATAAATAAAATAAGTGTCTTGTGACGCCACGTACGGCTCCAGGTAATATTACCGGCGCTGCTTGCAGACCTCCGGTTGATTATAAAGCAGCTAGTTTGTCACGCTCTCCGTGGGTGGAGCAATGTTCCGGGGCCCTTGGGAAGGATCAAGATTTTACACACAGGGAGACATCTTACCACACAAGTCTTGATACCGGTTTCTTCAGGACCACTGATGTGCGGCTCCCCAGGGTCAGACAAACGAAGTCCATAGTGAGAGCAGGACCTTTGATAACAATAACTGACACACACACACACACACACACACACGGCCTTTCTTTCTGTACCTTTACTGATGTTGTTGGCAAAGTTAAGTCCTGGGCACAATCCGGGTGGTCAGGTGGCAGTTAGGATTTCCACATTCGTGAGTTATGAGCCCTCCTTGTTACTGTATGTTTGTTTATGTCCTGGGCTGTCTAAAACATAGCCCTGACCTCTCTTTTATCTCTCGCTCGTATAGCAGGCGATGAGAACCGTTCTCCTGGGCACCACTAACTCAGCTGCGGTCCCTGGCTCCATTTAATGGCGGTGCTACAAGTGTTCCTGTGCCAGGAGACTGAAGTCCCCGTCGCTCTCCGGTCTTTTCTGCTGGGCCTGACTGAACCCATGCAGACTCGGACTCCGGTATCCGAGTTGTTTCTTCTGGGGTGAATCGAACTGGTCCCTCCGGCCCCTTTTCTGTATCACCTCACCTCCGACCCTCACACAGGATCTCTCACACTTCACTCGACTCGACTGGCTCTGCCAACTGTCTCTCTTGACTGACTCTGACTGGAGCTAACTGGCTCTGACCGGAACTAACTGGCTTCCTGTCCACTCACCCACTAACTGCACCACCAGGCTGGTTTCAGGGACAGTGCTCACCACTATACAAGCTCAGCTGCACTAGTCCCTAACCACGGTTTAGTGGAGTATTGTGATGAGTCTGTGTGCGTGTGTCATGTGAATTCTCCTAATGTGGAAATCCCTTCCTGCACCTACCAGGTGTTTACTGTGGCTACTTAATCATAGGGTGCCACATACAGTGTGTTTATCCGGTAACCATCGCGACGATGCAGGAGCTTCCGCTGTCAGCCGCTTCTCAAAGGCAGCACGCTGACGTCAATCAGAGGCAAGCGGCTCTAGTGTATGACATCTGCTGTTGAAGCGCTGACTGCGGAAGCTCCTGCATCGGTCGCGATGGTTACCGGATACACAACTGCGGACTACAAGAACCAGGAGGCCACCGAGGGAACAGAGGCGAGTGTGTGTGTGTGTCTGTGTGTGTGTGTGTGTGTGTGTGTGTGTGTGTGTGTGTGTGTGTGTGTGTGTGGAATGGCATAATAGGGGACCAGGATGGGACATTGCACAAGTTCTGGAACGAATTATCTGACCTTGCATTATGTCCTATGGGAAATTTTGCTTTGCTAGATGAGTAACTTGGTTAACAAGCACACTCCCAGAACGGATTGTTCTCGTAAACTGAGGTTCCACTGTACTTGTGATCATGTGATATTTCAGTTTGGGGTTTTTTTTAATAAATTTGCAAAAATTTATACATTTTGGGTTTTTTTTTCTGTCAAGATGGGGTGCAGAGTCTACATTAATGAGAAAAAAATGAACTTTTTTGAATTTACCAAATGACTGCAATGAAACAGAGTGAAAAATTTAAAGGGGTGTGAATACTTTCCGTACCGTCTATGTCCTCACACAATAAAGAAACAGAGACTCAGTATACTGACTACCAAAACATTTCTTATGTTAGATCAACATTACAGAACGATTGCCCTTTTTGTGACGGATGACCGCAGCCCCATTAAAAGAACGAATGCACAACTGTACTTTTATCTTAGTGCTGTCTGTGTAAAAAGTGAGTGAACGTGGCCATCACTTGGATCCGTGTTATTCACGTGATCTGTCCAGATGATAGTTGTGTTTTTTGTTTTGTTTTTTTTTTTTTACTCTGACTGGTTGTATATGTGTTAAAAAAAAAAAACTGTAGTATGCTCATGTCTTTTCCGCACTTTGCATGCGACTCACCTATCAAGTCTATGGGTGCAGAAAAGACATCAGATCCTGTACAGATCATTGTCAGTGCTTGCAATTTTTACAGATATATTGCTTTCTTCGGCGCTCCATTGGGAGACCCAGACGATTGGGTGTATAGCACTGCCTCCGGAGGCCACACAAAGCAATTACACTAAAAAGTGTAAGGCCCCTCCCCTTCTGGCTATACACCCCCAGTGGGATCACTGGCTCACCAGTTTTCTGCTTTGTGCGAAGGAGGTCAGACATCCACGCATAGCTCCACTGTTTGTAGTCAGCAGTAGCTGCTGACTATATCGGATGGAAGAAAAGAGGGCCCATATAGGGCCCCCAGCATGCTCCCTTCTCACCCGCGGTGGTGCTTGTAAGGTTGAGGTACCTATTGCTGGTACAGAGGCTGGAGCCCACATGCTGTTTTCCTTCCACATCCCCTGGAGGGCTCTGTGGAAGTGGGATCTTGCCGGCCCCCAAGCCCTGAGGCCGGGCTCCATCCACAGACCCAGAGAACCTGCTGGATTCGGAGCATGAGTACAGTCAGGGACAAGGCCCTGCATCATTCAGGTACTCGGTGTCCCCGGCAGGCACGGACACTCTCAAGGCTTGCTGAGCGTTATAGTGCGCCGGGGACAGTAGCGCTGTGCGCTGGGGTTAGGTCACTGCAGCTTGCTGAGTGACGTTACATGTTGGGAACTACTGCGCCGACCGCTCCTGGAGCGGCGGCGCAGCTGCGACTTGTGGTGCGCCGGGGACCTTGCGCCGACCGCGCTTTTACGGCGGCGGCGCTTCCATACTTTAGTACCCGGCTTCTGCGGCCTAGCGCCGCTTCGTTCCCGCCCCCACCCTGTCAATCAGGGTAGGGGAGAGACGCTGCTCAATGGGCAGCGCCGAGGGCTGGAGCTTTATTTACATGCTCCAGCCCTCTCACTAGGCACAGGGGGAAGCAGGCTTCCCGCTCTTCGTCTGTATACGCCCAGGGCCCGCCCCCCCTCTCCTCAAGGACGCCGGCAGCCATTACACATGCAGTCTGGCTGGGGAAAGGCAGCAGGCTCTGGGAGACCCAGACTAAAGGGATTTCGGCGACCACACACCCGCTCTTAAGCGGGCGGTAAGCAGCATTTTAGTGCTGGCCCCACTAGTGCCTCAGTGTTATATTAGTGTACTTTTTTCTTAGTACCATATATATTTATATAGTTGCACTGTAAGGTCGCTTCTTGGCTAGACACCCTGTACTGCTCTGAGGAGACAGCAACATGTCATCCGCAAAACGCAAGGGTGCCAAGGCACAGGCTGTGTACACTGTTTGTACAGCATGTGGGGCTAATCTACCAGCAGGCTCCAATGACTCACATTGTGTGCAATGTTCAGTCCCAGTGGCACTTCGGCAGCCAGAGCCTATTGTGGTGGTAGCCCAGGCAGAGTCGCCTGTGAACCCTGCCCCGGTGACGGGGACAGACTTTGCAGTTTTTGCTGATAAAATGTCTGTGACTATGACAAAAATCCTTGAGGCCTTGCAGTCCAGGCCAGTTACTCAGACCATGGACACTGCTGTATCTATGCTCCCTGGTCCCCCTCAGTTGGAACTAATCCGTACTTCAAGGGGGTCTCAAGCTTCACAGGCTGAAGTCTCTGACTCAGATGACAGTCCCACGCAGCCTAAGCGAGCTCGCTGGGAAAGACCCTCGACGTCATCACACTGCTCAGGGTCTCAGCGACAAGAGTCTCTCTGTGATGAGACTGAGGACGGTGCTCAGGATTCTGATCCTGAGGCCCCTCTCAATCTGGATGCCCCTGATGGTGACGCCATGGTTAATGACCTTATATCGGCAATTAACAGACTGTTGGATATTTCTCCCCCAGCCCCTTCAGCAGAGGAGGCAGCTGCACAGCAGGAGAAGTTCCATTTCCTGTATCCCAAGCGTAAATTAAGTGCTTTTTTGGACCACTCTGATTTCAGAGAATCAATCCAAAAACACGACGCTCATCCAGACAAGCGTTTCTCTAAACGTTCTAAGGATACCCGTTATCCTTTTCCCACTGAAGTGGCCAAACGCTGGACCCAGTGTCCAAAGGTGGATCCCCCAATTTCCAAGCTTGCGGCTAGATCCATAGTCGCAGTAGAGGATGGCGCTTCACTTAAAGATGCCAACGACAGACAGATGGACCTTTGGTTGAAATCTGTCTATGAAGCTATCGGCGCGTCGTTTGCTCCAGCATTCGCGGCCGTGTGGGCACTCCAAGCTATTTCAGCTGGTTTAGCACAGGTGGATGCTATCATACATCCAGCAGTACCGCAAGTGGCGTCCCTAACTTCGTAAATGTCTGCGTTTGCGACCTATGCTATCAATGCGGTCCTAGAATCTACGAGCCGTACCTCTATGGCGTCCGCAAATTCTGTGGTTTTGCGCAGAGCCTTGTGGTTAAAGGATTGGAAAGCAGATGCTGGTTCCAAAAAATGCTTAACCAGCTTGCCATTATCTAGAGACAGACTGTTCGGTGAGCCATTGGCTGAAATCATAAAACAGTCCAAGGGTAAGGACTCTTCCTTACCACAGCCCAGAGCAAGTAAACCTCAACAGAAAAAGTGGCAGTCGAGGTTTCGGTCCTTTCGAGGCTCGGGCAAGGCCCAATTCTCCTCGGCCAAAAGGACTCAGAAGGAACAAGGGAGCTCAGATTCCTGGCGGGCTCACTCACGCCCCAGGAAAGCAAATGGAGGAACCGCTTCCAAAGCGGCTACCTCATGACTTTCGGCCTCCTCCCTCCGCATCCTCGGTCGGTGGCAGGCTCTCCCGCTTTTGCGACATTTGGCTGTCACAGGTCAAAGACCGGTGGGTAACAGACATTTTGTCTCGCGGGTACCGAATCGAGTTCAGTTCTCGCCCTCCACTTCGGTTCTTCAGAACCTCCCCACACCCCGACCGAGCAGATGCCCTGCTGCAGGCGGTGGACTCTCTAAGAGCAGAAGGAGTCGTGATCCCTGTCCCCCCTCAGGAACGAGGGCGAGGATTTTACTCCAATCTCTTTGTGGTTCCAAAAAAGGACGGCTCCTTCCGTCCGGTTCTGGACCTAAAACTGCTCAACAAGCATGTGAACGCCAGGCGGTTTCGGATGGAATCCCTCCGATCCGTCATTGCCTCAATGTCTCGAGGAGACTTCCTTGCCTCAATAGACATCAAAGATGCCTATCTTCACGTGCCAATTGCTACGGAGCACCAACGTTTTCTACGTTTTGTGATAGGAGACGACCATCTTCAGTTCGTAGCTCTGCCATTCGGTCTGGCGACAGCTCCACGAGTTTTCACCAAGGTCATGGCGGCAGTGGTGGCAGTCTTGCACTCTCAGGGACACTCGGTGATCCCTTACTTGGACGATCTACTTGTCAAAGCACCCTCTCAAGAGGCATGCCGACTCAGCCTGAATGTTGCGCTGGAGACTCTCCAGACGTTCGGGTGGATCATCAACTTCTCAAAGTCAAATCTGTCACCGACCCAATCACTAACGTATCTTGGCATGGAGTTTCATACTCTCTCAGCGATAGTGAAGCTTCCACTGGTCAAGCAGCGGTCACTACAGACTGGGGTGCAGGCTCTCCTTCAAAGTCAGTCGCACTCCTTAAGACGCCTCATGCACTTCCTAGGGAAGATGGTGGCGGCAATGGAGGCGGTTCCGTTTGCGCAGTTTCATCTGCGCCCACTTCAATGGGACATTCTCCGCCAATGGGACGGGAAGTCAACATCCCTGGACAGGAAAGTCTCCCTTTCCCAGACGGCCAAGGACTCTCTGCAGTGGTGGCTTCTTCCCACCTCATTATCACAGGGAAGATCCTTCCTACCACCGTCCTGGGCGGAGGTCACGACAGACGCGAGCCTGTCAGGGTGGGGAGCAGTTTTTCTCCACCACAGAGCTCAGGGTACGTGGACTCAGCAGGAGTCCACCCTTCAGATCAATGTTCTGGAAATCAGAGCAGTGTATCTTGCCCTACTAGCCTTCCAGCAGTGGCTGGAAGGAAGGCAGATCCGAATTCAATCGGACAACTCCACAGCGGTGGCATACATCAACCACCAAGGGGGGACACGCAGTCGGCAGGCCTTCCAGGAAGTCCGGCGGATTCTGATGTGGGTGGAAGCCACGGCCTCCACCATATCCGCAGTTCACATCCCCGGCGTAGAAAACTGGGAAGCAGACTTCCTCAGTCGCCAGGGCATGGACGCAGGGGAATGGTCCCTTCACCCGGACGTGTTTCAGGAAATCTGTCGCCGTTGGGGAAGGCCGGACGTCGACCTAATGGCGTCCCGGCACAACAACAAGGTCCCAACCTTCATGGCACGGTCTCGCGATCACAGAGCTCTGGCGGCAGACGCCTTAGTGCAAGATTGGTCGCAGTTCCGGCTCCCTTATGTGTTTCCACCTCTGGCACTCTTGCCCAGAGTGCTACGCAAGATCAGATCCGACTGCAGCCGCGTCATACTCGTCGCCCCAGACTGGCCAAGGAGGGCGTGGTATCCGGATCTGTGGCATCTCACGGTCGGCCAACCGTGGGCACTACCAGACCGACCAGACTTACTGTCCCAAGGGCCGTTTTTCCATCGGAATTCTGCGGCCCTGAACCTGACTGTGTGGCCATTGAGTCCTGGATCCTAGCGTCTTCAGGATTATCCCAAGGGGTCGTTGCCACCATGAGACAGGCTAGGAAGCCCACGTCCGCAAAAATCTACCACAGAACGTGGAGGATATTCTTATCCTGGTGCTCTGCTCAGGGAGTGTCTCCCTGGCCATTTGCATTGCCTACCTTTCTTTCTTTCCTGCAATCTGGGTTAGAAAAAGGTTTGTCGCTCGGCTCCCTTAAAGGACAGGTCTCGGCGCTATCCGTCTTTTTTCAGAAGCGTCTGGCACGACTTACTAAGGTGCGGACGTTCCTACAGGGGGTTTGCCATATCGTACCCCCGTACAAGCGGCCGTTAGATCCATGGGATCTGAACAGGGTACTAGTTGCCCTCCAGAAGCCGCCCTTCGAGCCTCTGAGGGAGGTTTCACTTTCTAGACTATCACAGAAAGTGGCTTTTCTGGTAGCGATCACATCTCTTCGGAGAGTGTCTGAGCTAGCAGCGCTGTCATCCAAGGCTCCTTTCCTGGTCTTCCACCAGGACAAGGTAGTGCTGCGTCCCATTCAGGAGTTTCTCCCGAAGGTGGTATCCTCTTTTCATCTTAATCAGGATATCTCTTTGCCTTCGTTTTGCCCTCATGCAGTTCATCGGTATGAGAAGGATTTACATTTGTTAGATCTGGTGAGAGCACTCAGAATCTACATCTCCCGCACGGCGCCCTTGCGCCGTTCGGATGCACTCTTTGTCCTTGTCGCTGGTAAGCGCAAAGGGTCGCAGGCTTCTAAGGCCACCCTGGCTCGATGGATCAAAGAACCAATTCTTGAAGCCTACCGTTCTGCTGGGCTTCCGGTTCCATCAGGGCTGAAGGCCCATTCTACCAGAGCCGTGGGTGCGTCCTGGGCATTGCGACACCAGGCTACGGCTCAACAGGTGTGCCGGGCAGCTACCTGGTCGAGTCTGCACACTTTCACCAAACATTATCAGGTGCATACCTATGCTTCGGCGGACGCCAGCCTAGGTAGAAGAGTCCTGCAGGCGGCAGTTGCCTCCCTATAGGGGAGGGCTGTCTTGCAGCTCTAACATGAGGTATTCTTTACCCACCCAGGGACAGCTTTTGGACGTCCCAATCGTCTGGGTCTCCCAATGGAGCGCCGAAGAAGAAGGGAATTTTGTTACTTACCGTAAATTCCTTTTCTTCTAGCTCCTATTGGGAGACCCAGCACCCGCCCTGTTGTCCTTCGGGATTTTTGGTTGTTTTTCGGGTACACATGTTGTTCATGTTGAACGGTTTTCAGTTCTCCGACGTTACTTCGGAGTGAATTTGTTAAAACCAGTTATTGGCTTTCCTCCTTCTTGCTTTTGCACTAAAACTGGTGAGCCAGTGATCCCACTGGGGGTGTATAGCCAGAAGGGGAGGGGCCTTACACTTTTTAGTGTAATTGCTTTGTGTGGCCTCCGGAGGCAGTGCTATACACCCAATCGTCTGGGTCTCCCAATAGGAGCTAGAAGAAAAGGAATTTACGGTAAGTAACAAAATTCCCTTCTTTCTTAACATAGGAAACTGTATTTGTTATTTTGTTTTTATTATATTCACTGCTAATGTATAAAAACAGATGACAACACAGATGACAAATCTTCTATTGTCCTGGATAACAATCGGACTTAGCCTAATAAGCAGTTAAAGGTTATTTTTCATGGCAAAAACTCCCTCATTCACCTGAGCCTTGTATTGCCTTTTTCACACTTCCCCAAAATGGCAGATTTGTTCATCTCCAAATTACAAGATCCGTCATGTTTCTCCATATTACAGGTCCATTGGGTGTATAAGACGTTGTCTGTAATGACAGAACTAAAGACTCTACAGAAGAAAAGGAAAGCCGCCAAAGAAAGAAAGAAGGAAAACTGAGCACGGTGATGACATTTTCACAGGTCACACAAATAAAAAGCCAGAAACATTCCTATACATCGCGCAAACAGATTATAGATGTAATCACATTCACCTTGGTGTCGGTAAAGGATGGATCTGCCATAACCATTGACTTTATAAACTTCACCCCTGCGGAAGAGCTACAGGTAAAATGAAGATTTAATTATATAACAAATTACAAGACTCCCACCCAGACCACTCTCATAAGGAGACCCCCATCGTGAGAGAGACCCCATTAGCAGTGTGTTATGTGCAGTGTGATCACGTCACATAACGTTTACCACCTCCTGCCTCCCTCTCTGGCCTCCGCTACCTTACACTCAAACCTGTCAAAGCTGTTGGCTTTGGAAATAAAATGATGAGATCTTTTTATGTATGTAATTTTTTTTCTTGCTGTCATTCTGACTTTATTGAATTTTTAAAATAAAACCTCTTCTTATTAGGTGAAGTATGTGTTGTCCCTGGTTGAAATACATCGCAAATTTATATATAGAAGACCACCAAAAGTGGCAGCATCACGTGTATTGTAGCATTGGGACAAATACTCTACAATTACTGCCACACAATACTCCACAGTCACTGGTATCATGGGCAGGATCTGCATTGACAGGCCACAAGCTTTACACCCGGCCTGTGACTGCCACAGTCCTCATAAAACCACGTGTTCCTTTCTCATTGGAAATTGTCTCTTCAGGGAGGAAGGAGACAAACTCTAGAGCCACCTATTGGAGGTAGCAATCCTAAAACTAAAAAATGACCCTTTAAAAAGCATTGTCACGTGACTTAGGATTCATGCCAGATCAAAACCTCAATTTGCAGACACGGTGTTTCGGGATGGTTGTCCCTCGTCAGTGTAAAGTATGAAATCTGATCTGGCTGTATGAGAGACTAAGGGGTACTTTGCACGTTACGACATCGCTTCTGCGATATCGTAGGGGTCAAATCGAAAGTGACGCACATGCGGTGCCGGTAACGACGTTGCAACGTGTAAAGCCTAGGAGAGAAGATGAACGAGCGCGAAACAGTCAAAAATCACTGATCTGTGTCACGACGTTCATTTTCATAATGTCGGTGCGTCCACAGGTACGATGTTGTTTGTCATTCCTGCAGCTCCCTACATCGCTGTGTGAAGCCGCAGGACCGACAAACATCTCCTTACCTGCGCCCGCCGTCCACCGGCAATGCGGAAGGAAGGAGGTGGGCGGGATGTTTACGGCCCGCTCATCTCCGCCCCTCCACTTCTATTGGCCGCTGCCTTGTGACGTCACTGTGACGTCGCACGACCCGCGCCCTTAGGAAGGAGGCGGGTCGCCGGCCAGAGCGACGTCGCAGGGCAGGTAAGTGCGTGTGAAGCTGCCGTAGCGATAATGTTCGCTACGGCAGCTATCACAAGATATCGCATGTGCGACGGGGGCGGGGACTATCGCGCTCGACATCGCTATCATCGGCTAGCGATGTCGCAGCGTGCAAAGTACCCCTAAGATGGAGTCTCCGCAAGAAGAATAACTTTCCCCTTTGACTTACTTATTGGAGCCACATTACACGTGATTCTTAAATGTAGTCTGTGAGGTCTGGAACATGCTCCTTACTGCTCCGGTTTCTGATTTCTTCCCTTGAATACAGTGATCGTTTCCAGGTGAGTTTTTGGAGAGCTTTCGACACAACACCTTTGCGTTATCAAAAAAAAAGGCAGCATCTCAAAGATCCAGCTAAGGCCGGTTTCACACATCCGGCGCTTTGCCGGATCCGTCACACTCCAGTACAGTGCAATACAGTACAATGGCATCGTGGCAAGCTCCAGTCACATGACAGCATGTGACTGGAGCTTGCCGCAACTCCATTGTACTGTATTGCACTGTACTGGAGTGTGACGGATCCGGCAAAGCGGCGAAATGACGGGTGTGTGAAAACGCCTAAGTGGACAGGATTTATAGCAACCTTTTGTCCACTGTTCTTTTATTTTTTTTTAATGCTATGTATCCCGTTTCTACAGCAGGTGTTTTATGTGCAGACGAGATGCAGAACGTCTGCAGGTAAAATGCCCGTGTGTTTTTACTGTGTTTTCCACAGTGAAAACGCACCAAAAACACATGGAATCTGTGAGGATGTGAATATAGTCTTGCTAAAAACAAATACCGGGAAGTATCAAAAAAAAATCTGTTTTAAGCATGACATCATATATAAAGAAGATACAAAAAAAACTGTCAAAAAACATGAAAAAAAAAAAAAACCCGCAAGTAACCTAATTTCTATAATAGGTGCAAAAATGCTGAAAAACTCACCAAATACATATCGTGGGAACAAAGCCTTAAGGGTACTTTGCACACTACGACATCGCAGGTGCGATGTCGGTGGGGTCAGATCGAAAGTAATGCACATCCGGCCTCGCTGTCGACATTGGAGTATGTGAATCCTTTTTACTACGATTAACGAACGCAAAAGCGTCAATCGTATGATCGGTGTAGTGTTGGTCATTTCCATAATTTCGGAAGGACCGATGGTACGATGTTGTTCCTCGTTCCTGCGGCAGCACACATCGCTGTGTGTGAAGCCGCAGGAGCGAGGAACATCTCCAACCTGCGTCCCGGCTACAATGAGGAAGGACGGAGGTGGGCGGGATGTTTACGTCCCGCTCATCTCCGCCCCCCTGCTTCTATTGGCCGTCGCAGGGCAGGTGAGTGCATGTGAAGCTGCTGTAGCGATAATTTTCGCTACAGCAGCTATCACAAGATATCGCATCTGCGACGGGGGCGGGGACTATCGCACTCGGCATCTCTACCATCGGCTTGCGATGTCGTAGTGTGCAAAGTACCCCTTACAGGTAGAGGTGTTCCATTTGTAAACAATGCAACTAAATTGACCACCTTTAAAATCACACAGTTTTTTTTTATGCAGTTTATGATGCTTTTTAAATCACACGGACTGATTTATGCCCTAAAACCTGCGGCACCTACTATTAGATAACTTGGGCATATTATTTCCATATTGAATTGAGATCCTGTTAAGTACAGGAACCTACAAATTCAGAAAAGATAGATCGTTCACTTTAATTTTTAGTGTCTGCTATCTAGGGGGCACTTTTCAGACATCTGGGATTTGAGGGGGGTTCTTCTGAACCATTGGACTGCAAAGCAACCCCAGCAGCGCCCAGACTGACCACACCTCTACTGCAACGTACTACCTCAGATATGACAAATCGTTATTGATACAGTCGTGTGGATTATATGTGTTTTTATCTGCATTAGTTTCCACCTCTAATGCAAGTTTTTGGGAAATATCTGCACATAAAACACAGCGTACCCACAAGAGAAATGAACATGTCGTGGATTTCAAACACATCACAGGTCAGTTTACGCATCATAAAGAATCTGTGAATCCCATCAACTTTGCTGGAAATGGGAACTTGGCCAAATAGCTGAGCTCCACTTGCTGCTGTTAAAGGGAACCTGTCACCACTTTTGCGGCCTATAAGCTGCAGCCACCACCACCGGGCTCTTATATACAGCATGTTAGAATGCTGTATATAAGAGCCCAGACTGGGGGTATAACATAAAAAACACTTTATAATACTTACCTAACGGTCGCGCGGTGGGCCCAATAGGCGTCTCCGTTATCCGGCGCCGCCTCTTTTGGCCATCTTTGTTCTCTAGCCGCGGTGCATGACGAGTCTGACGTCATACACACTCGCCGGCATTCAGGTCCTGAGCAGGCGCACTTTGATCTGCTCTGAGCAGGGCAGATCAAAGTATTGTAGTGCGCCTGCGCAGGACCGGTGAGTGTAACATTCTAACATGATGTATATAAGAGCCTGGTATATAAGAGCCACAGTTTATAGGCCAAAAAAGTGGTGACAGGTTCCCTTTAGGGCGGCTTCTCACTTGCGAGTTTCTCGCAGTAGAGCAATGCAAGAAAATCTCGCATTGGAATCGGACACATGTTAGTGAATGATTCAGCTCGCATTTGCGATTTTTTTTTTTTTTCTTCAGTCCAAATCGCACTGAGAAAACGCCGCATGCTGCTTTTTTGCGAGTTTCTACTGCGAGTCTCTCCAATGCAAGTCTATGGGAGCGTGTAAAAAATCGGATGTCATGGGACGGCACTCACACCATCCTAGTGACATCCGATTTTCTAAATACATTTCTCGCATGTTTCCTAAAACACTGGAAATGAGCGATGTCTCACAATGTCTGTCTATCTCTGTCAGTCGGTCTCTCCCTCTCGGTCTCTATTCTCTCTGTGTCGGTCGGTCTGTCGGTCGGTCACTATCTCTGTCCCTCACTCTCTGTCCATGTCGGTCTATTCCTTCCCCCCCCCCTCTCTCATACTCACCGATCCTCGATCACCAGCGCGGCGCTGCACGGCGTTCACACTGCTCCGGCGGCTTCTCCTCTTTTGAAAAAGCCGGCCGCTCATTATTCAATCTTGTATTCCCTGCTTTGCCCGCCCACCGGCACCTATGATTGGTTGCAGTCAGACACGACCCCACGCTGAGTGACAGCTGTCCCACTGCAACCAATCACAGCAGCCGGTGGGCGTGTCTATACTGTGCAGTAAAATAAATAAATTTAAAAAAACGGCGTGCGGTCCCCCCCAATTTTAATACCAGCCAGATAAAGCCATACGGCTGAAGGCTGGTATTCTCAGGATGGGGAGCTCCACGTTATGGGGACCCCCCAGCCTAACATCAGCCAGCAGCCGCCCAGAATGGCCGCAGCTATTAGATGCGACTGTTCTGGGACTGTACCCGGCTCTTCCCGATTTGCCCTGTTGCGATGGCAATCGGGGTAATAAGGAGTTAATTGCAGCCCATAGCTGCCACTAAGTCCTAGATTAATCATTGCAGGCGTCTATGAGACACCACCATTGATTAACCTGTAAATTAAAGTTAATAAACACACACACTGAAAAAAATCCTTTATTTGAAATAATGAACAATAACAAAGACCCTCGTTCACCACTTTATTAAGTCCCCAAAAAACCCATCCATGTCCGACGTAATCCACGGAGGTCCCGTGTCGCTTTCAGCTCTGCTACATGAAGGTGACTGGAGCAGCAGAAGACACCGCCGCTCCTGTCAGCTCCACGCAGCAACGGAGGTGAGAAGCGCGATCAGCTGATGTCAGTCAGGTAACTCATGGCCTCCGCTGGATCCTCCGCAACAGTGACAGCAAGTCGCCCGAGTGACAGCGATGAAGTCACAGGTGAGTTGCGGTCACGGGGGGAGAATACAGCTGGCCGCGTGTAACCTGAGTGTGACAGCAGCGCTAATCGCGCTGCTCAATTCAGTCACTCGGGATTAGCGGTCACCGGTGAGTCCTGCACGGGTGACCGCTAATCAGGACGCGACACAGACAGAGCCGCGGATGACAGTGAAGTCGGTTGAAGTTCACCCGAGTTTATTCTGATCGTGCGGCTCTGTCTGTGGCTGCTGTCACCGGCCATTCAGCTCTGCTATATGGCTGTCTGTGGCTGCTGTCAGTGGCCATGTAGCAGAGTTGAATGGCAGATGACAGCTGCTGAGAAAAAAAAGGATCACACACGCATTGCACACGCCCTGCAATCATGAGAAAAATCTCAGGATCGAAGTGCAGTTGCATTGCACTCTGACCTAACGTGAACTAAAATCAGCCTAGTTTTTTTCAGCCAACTCGGACCGATTTTACTCGCATAGATGTGTTTCCGGCCTTAAGCTCTTAAGGCCCCGTTACACGCAACGACGTATCTAACAATATATCGCCGGGGTCACGGATTCCGTGATGCACATCCGGCATCGTTAGCGACGTCGTTGCGTGTGACACCAACGAGCGGCCATTAACGATGGAAAGTACTCGCCAAATCGTCCATCGTTGACACGTCGTTCATTTTCAAAAAATCGTTGATTGTTGAGGACGCAGGTTGTTTGTCGTTCCTGAGGCAGCACACATCGCTACGTGTGAAACACCGGGAACGACGAACTACAGCTTACCTGCGGCCGCCGGCAATGAAGAAGGAAGGAGGTGGGCAGGATGTTACGGCTGCTCATCTCCGCCCCTCTGCTTCTATTGGGTGGCCGCTTAGTGACGCCGCTGTCACCGCTGCACGAACCGCCCTCTTAGAAAGGAGGCGGTTCGCCGGCCACAGCGACGTCACTAGCCAGGTAAGTGCGTGTGACGGCTCCTAACGATATTGTGTGCCACGGGCAGCGATTTGTCCGTGACGCATAAACGACGGGTGCGGGTACGCTCGCTAGTGATATCGCTGCGTGTAAAGCCCCCTTTAGGCTATGTGCGCACGCTGTAGAGATTTTCTGCACCAAAAAAAGAACCTTGTGAAAGAAAAACGTACCAAAAAACACATGCAATTTTTACCTTATTTTTTTGTGAAATCAATGCTTGGAAGGGCTTAATAATGTAGGAAAAAAATGCACCAACAATTGACATGCTGCAGATTTTTTTCTGCACCCAAACCTGCAAGGAAAAAAGCAACATGCACACAGCAATTTAGAAATCTTATTGACTTTGCTAGTATAAAGATAAACATGCTGATTCAGACAACAATGTGCACAATAAACTGCATCTGCAAAAAAAAAACTCAGCGTGCGTACACAGCCTTAGGCTAGGTTCACACACTGTGTTTTTTTGACGCTGCGTTTTTGTGCGTTTTTTGCGGCAAAAACAGCACAAAAACGCACCCGCGTCAAAAAAACGCAGCAAAAAACGTGCGCGTTTTGCCGCGATTCTGTGCGTTTTTTTGCTGCGTTTTGCTGCGTTTTTGCTCACTGCGTCTTTATGTGTTTTTTATCAGTGAACAAAAAAAAAAGGTCTGATGTAATTTCCTTCTTCAATATGTTCTTCATTCTCCACTAATGTATGCAGGAGAGCAGACAGCTGCAGAACTACAAGGCTCAGCATACTCCATCCAATAGTGCATGCAGGAGAGCAGACAGCAGCTGCAGAACTACAAGGCTCAGCATGCTCCATCCAGGACTGTATGCTGGAGGGAGAGTCAGGGGGAGCAGACCTACAAGGCTTAGCATCCTCCATCCAATAGTGTATGCAGGAGAGCAGACAGCAGCTGTCGAACTACAAGGCTCAGCATCCTCCATCCAATAGTGTATGCAGGAGAGCAGATAGCAGCTGTCGAACTACAAGGCTCAGCATCCTCCTTCCAGGACTGTATGCAGGATTTCTTTGCCCCCCCCAAACAAAAAAAAAATAACGTGGGCTTCGCCATATTTTTGTATGCTAGCCGGGTACAGCAGGCAGGTACGGGCTGCCCCCAACCCCCAGCTGCCTATTTGTACCCGGCTGGGAACCAAAAATATAGAGAAGCCCTTTTTTTTTTAATTATTTCATGAATTTCATGAAATAATTAAAAAAAAAAATGTGAGCTTCGCCTAATTTTTGTGTCCAGCCGGGTACAACTAGGCAGCTGGGGATTGGAATCCACAGTGCAGGGTGCCCATGCTTTCTGGGCACCCCCGCTGTGAATTGCAGTCCCGCAGCCACCCCAGAAAATGGCGCTTTCATAGAAGCGCCATCTTCTGGCGCTGTATCCAACTCTTCCAGCTGCCCTGATGCCGGGTGGCTCGCTGGGTAATAATGGGGTTAGGGCTAGCTGTATAGCTGGCCCTAAGCCCGAAATTCATGGTGTCACGCCAATATTAGACATGGCCACGATGAATTTCTAGTAAAGATAAAAAAAAAACACAACACACAGAAAAATATTTTTATTAGAAATAAAACACAACACAATTAGTGACTCCATCTTTATTGAAATAAAGAACCCCCCTCCGCAGTAATCCTTGGTTAAGGGTCCCGCGCCATCCAATCCGGATCCAATATCATCTGATCGGTTTGCTGGAAGGCAGAGCGATCAGATGATGTGTCAGGTTCTAGGGGCTGAATCACATCACACAGCAGCTGATTGTATAAAAGCCCTTTATACAATCAGATGATGCATCGGTGCAAAAAAAAAAAAATACTCACTTATGTGCTGATTACCGGCAGCTCCTGGGGCGGAGACTGATCCCATCCGATCGCTGCAGGAGCTGCCGGTAATCAGGGATGAAGTCTCCTGACGCATCTGCTGATAGGTGAAGCCGGCCGGCCGCTGGCGTCAGCCCGAGACTTACGATCGGCTGATGCGTCAGGTGACTGCATCACGTGATCCATCGCCAGGTCCTGCATCCTGCAGGCATACGTACCCGGGGAGACTGCACACTGCCGGAGCGGCGATACCGTGACAGGATCTGGGAGCGGGCATGGCACCGGGACCCTGCAGACAGGTGAGTATAACTTTTTTTTTTTCTACTGTTCACTTTTGATTGCCGCTTCCACCTCCCGCCCAGACATGGCGCCGCACGGGAGCATACATGCACAGGACGGGAGGTGGAAGCGGCGGTGACGGTACCGGGAGGATTCACGCTTCTGTATTTACTGACAGAAGGAATCCTCTTCCTGTACACGTCACTTTACTACCCACCTCCTGCGTTTATAGCTGCGTTTTTGGTCTTAGAAACGCACCAAAACGCAGCTATATTTGCAATTTGCGTTTCTCATTGCATCTTTCAACATCCCATTGCACTCAATGGATGAAAAGCGCAGTGAAAAACGTGGGAATAATTGACATGCTGCGTTTTTGTGGCACCACAAAAACGCAGCTGAAAAAAAATGCTGCGTGCAGACAGCAAAAATGAAAACTCATAGACTTTGCTGGGGAAGCAAAGTCATGCCGTTTTCTGAGCAAAAACGCACCCAAAAACTGCGCAAAAACGCACTGTGTGAACTTACCCTTAAACCTACTACAATCCTCCAAGCTACTGCCGCCTCCTCCATTATTCTGTAGACTGTAAACCAGGATTGTCTTTATGTTCCAGTCTGCCATTGGTCATTGTATTGTGTATGTAAACTCCTCCACATAAACAGCACCATGAAATCTATGGTGCTCTAAAAATAAATAGTACATGCACATGTCAGTCTGACACTGGATTAGATCTTATTTATAAAAAATGTTTAAAAAAAATCACCCACATGTGAAAGGCCCCAGAGACTAGCACAGGGACGAGTGCTATCTGTGAAAACCGTGGATACTGCTTGCATGAGAAACTCAGACGTGTGAATAAGCCCTTGCCATGACAGTTCGGGATCTGCTGAAGGACCTCTGTTATGACGATACTCCTATGAAGACAAGCCTGTGGGTGGTGTTCCTAGTAGACCACAATTATATTCTGGTCAAAGGACAAGTGATTGCAGGTTCAAGTCCTCAAACGGGACTAACAACTAAAAGTGACACTAATATATGTAAAAAGTTGAGTCACCCCATATCTTCCCACATTTAAAATACTGCACTTTTCGGACTGTAAGATGCACTGTTTTTTCTCGGCAATGGAAGTGGAGCGAGTCACAGGAGGCTGAAGCAGAGTCGCCGTTGCAGGAAGCTGTTGGCTGGCATGAACACGTGTGCCCGTTATTAAAGAACATGAATATTCACTGCTCCTCATGCCCATGATCCTGCTCATCTCTCTGCACTGAAGCCAGCATCGAGAGGTGGGTGGGATTATGTGCTTGGGGAGCAGTGAATATTCATTCCCTTTAAGGCTATGTGCCCACGGGACTTTGTACCTGCAGATATATCCGCAAGTACGGCCGCAGGTTTCCCACAGCTGCTCGCTGGAATCTGTAGCTATTTTTAGCTGCGGTAGTACAGAGAAATAGCTGCGGTAAACCTGCGGACATTCATGCAGATTACCTGTGGAAGTCCCGGCCCTATCTCCATAGTGGAGATTTCCGCAGGTAATTCCGCAGAAAGAATTGACATGCAATTACGTGCGGCTGCGGAACATCCGTAGCATATTCCGCAGCTGCACGTATCCGCAGCATGGACACAGACACTCCCCATGTCCTATAGGATAATATGGGGAGTGTCTGTGCATGCTGAAACCTGCGGATTTATCTGGAAAATCCAGAAAATCCGCGAATTTTCCGCAGATAAATCCGCAGGTTTATTTACCCGTGGGCACATAGCCTAATAGCAGCACAGTGATCACCCCAACCATCGGCCAGCTGCAGGGGTGATCACAAGTCTGGTATTAAAGAGAGTAATCACTGCTCCGCACACCCAAAATCCCAGGCATGGGGATCAGTGAATATTCATTCTGCATTAGCCGACAGCTGACTTTGGCATCTGACTGGGGGTGCATTGACACTGACGTCATGCTCTGCCCATCTTTTACATGGTGAAGTCAGTTGCTGGCATCAGAAGAGGACACCATGCACCGGAAGAGCGGATGGAAGGTGAGTAGCATTGTTTTATTTATTTTTTTTAAGTGTGTGGAATAACAGGAGAAATGTATACCAGGATGAGCCCATGATGATGGGGGACATATATACCGGGATGGGGATTGTACATACCTTGTTAAGGGGACATTGGTACAAAATTTCAGGACATTACCTCCAAAACAGTGTCAGCTGACAAATCCCCCCATAAGTGTGTGTCATGACCACATTTTTTGCTTCAACTTTTTTTTTCATATTTTACACAACATAGGTGTGTCGTATGGTCCAAAGAATACAGTAAATTTAAAAAAAAAAAAGCTCTGTGTCTGAAATATGAAAATATAAAAGTAATTAACCTGATCAGTAAATGACCTGATGAGAAAAAGAATCTCAATATGCCAGATGGGCGTAAATGCAATCAAAGCAATAAAAAAAATTGTTTCTATCCAAAAAGGATTGAGAAAAATGTCAGCTCATTATTATTATTTATTATAGCACCATTTATTCCACGGCGCTTTACAAGTGAAAGGGGTATACATAATAGTGACAAGTACAAGAATCATAAACAATACAAGACACAGACTGGTACAGGAGGACAGAGGTCCCTGCCCACGAGGGCTGAAAGTCTACAAGGGATAGGTGAGGATACAGTAGGTGAGGATAGAGCTGGTTGTGCAGCGCTGTATCAGACTGAGGGTTATGGCAGGTTGTAGGCTTGTCGGAAGAAGTGGGTCTTCAGGTTCCTTTTGAAGCTTGTTAAGGTAGGCGAGAGTCTGATGTGGTGAGGCAGAGCATTCCAGAGTATGGGGGAGGCACGGGAGAAATCTTGGATGCGATGGTGGGAAGAGGAGATGAGAGGGGAGTAGAGAAGGAGATCTTGTGAGGATCGAAGGTTACGTGCAGGTAAGTATCGGGAGACTAGGTCACAGATGTAGGGAGGAGACAGGTTGTGGATGGCTTTGTATGTCATGGTTAGTGTTTTGAACTGGAGTCGTTGGGCAATGGGAAACCAGTGAAGGGATTTGGCAGAGAGGAGAGGTCGGGGAGTAGCGGGGGGACAGGTGGATTAGCCGGGCAGCATAGTTTAGAATAGATTGTAGGGGTGCGAGACTGTTAGAAGGGAGGGCACAGAGCAGGAGGTTACAATAATCCAGGCGGGAGATAATAAGGGCATGTACTAGGGTTTTTGCAGCTTCTTGGGAAAGGAATGTATGGATCCGGGACATATTTTGGAGTTGGAGGCGGCAGGAGGTAAAGAGGGCTTGGATGTGTGGCTTGAAAGAGCGATCAGAGTCTAGAGATACTCCCAGGCAGCGAGCACGTGGGACCGGGGAGAGTGAGCAGCCATTGACATTGATGGATGTGTCAGGTGGGGGAGTTGAGTGAGGAGGAGGAAAGATAATGAATTCTGTTTGGTCCATGTTCAGTCCAGCTCATACAGCTCTATCTCCCATCTCGATAAATGAAAACATTACTGATCCTGGAAGATGGTCACATAAGCAAAAAGAAAAGTTTCTTTTTTCTTTTTTACACATTTCCTTCTGTTTTCACCACTTAAATAAGGTAAAAAATATATATAAGTTTGGTATTGTCTGTATTGCACTGACCTTGAGGTTCACAAAACCCAAGAAGACAATTGCAGAATTGCAAAATGTTTTTTACATTTACCATCACGTTGAATGGTAAAATGAATGATGCTATTCAAAACTCCATCTCATTCTGCAAAAAAAAACAAGCCCTCATAAAAAAAGTTATAGTTCTTGAACGAAGGAAGGAAAAAAATGAAAAAGTAGAAATGGAAAATTGTCAAGAAGAGGTTAAAAAGTGAAAATAACCCAATATGCTGGTTCAAAAGTTTATCAATAATAAACAGCAGACATTTTACCAAACAATTTTACTTTTTATATGTAGAATCACCTGAGCGTCTGGAAGATGAATCATACTACTAAATGTCCACATGGTGGCAGCAGCACAGCACTTTTATAATTTTTTGAAAGAATAGGTAAAATATATCTTTGTACCGTGTTAGCCAGACCCTAATCAGAGGACAATAAAACTTTCACGCTGAACTGCAGCAATATTTATGGCCACAACAGTTTGCCCCCCCCCTGCCATAGTGATAGTTCTGTTTCATATAACTTGTTGGTTTTTTTTTGTTGTTTTTTACTGCACTATGTCCTGTTGTGTGACTCTTCAGATTTTGTGTTATACCATGCCTGATGAAGAGACCTGAGTAGTCTCAAAAGCTTGCTATTATTACCATCTTTTCAGTTAGCCACTAAAAGGAATCAACCGACGAGGACTTCAGTTCTTTTAAACAATTTTGAAAGTAGAAGAAATTATCACACAATACTGTACTTTTTATCAAAAATGCAGAATTTTTCATCTGTGATTTAGATGTTCATTTTGAAACCTTGAGCAGAAGGGACAGGGTCTTCAATAAGATGGCTCCGGAGATGGCGGTATGTGCAGGAGCCAACTTCGGGACCATTTTATTGAAATAACTTAAATAATTTTGCGCACTACGCCGGCCATAATTCTAATGGCGGTGACAAGGGGAATCTATTTACATAGAGGCCATGAAACCACACAGGTCAATCAACTGCTGATCTCATTTCTGGACCTTTGATAAAACATTTAACTGCAATGAAACATTCAATCTGGAAACTGAAGTCATGACTTTATTCAGCACCCTAGCACCAGTATGGCACTGCCTTTACTATATATGTGAAAATCCTGCTGGTTGGTTCCCTTTTAAGATGAAAGAATAATGACTCGGCCCCTTCCTCACTTGATCTAAACCCTAAATTTACGTTTGTCATCTAGATCGCTAATAATTCTGCACACTAATAGTTGCCCAATACACATGCGATCTCGTATGCGATCGCACACGCCCCCATCGTATGTGTGGCACGTTCAATTTGTTGCCCGTGTCGCACAAACAATTAAATCCTGTCACACGTACTTACCCGTCCATACGACCTCGAATATCGACTTTCTTTAGTGGGAGGGACGTTCGGCGTCACAGCGTTGTCACACGGCAGCCGGCCAATAGAAGCGGAGGGGCGGAGCTGAGCGGGACGTAAACATCCCGCCCACCTCCTTCCTTCCGCATTGCCAGCGGGACACAGGTAAGATGTGTTCATCATTCCTGGGGTGTCACACACTTTGATGTGTGCTACCTCGGGAACATTGAGCAACCGGACACTCAATTTTTAGAATTTGAACGACGTGATTTCGTACAATCGCAATCGCACGTAGGTTTCACACACTACAATATCACTAACGATGCCAGATGTGCGTCACTTACGACGTGACCCCGCCGACACATCGTTAGATATATTGTAGCGTGTAAAGCCCGCTTAAGAAAAACAAAACTTCACTTTTACTTTCTTAAATCTTCAGATTTCAGGTTCATTAACCTTTTGGATTGACTAACAGTATTGCAGTTGTTTAATCATAAAATGAATCATCAAAAATACAAATTGCCTAATAATTGTGTGCACAGTGTAAAGGCTCAGAGAGTGAGGTCAGAGGTGCGCACCGGATTACCACAGTGACCTGACACATAGAGGAGCAGAGGGTGGACAAGGACCTCAACACTGGAATGGGGACGGGTGAGTAACAGTTTAATATTTAGGGTGTTGTATTGCTAATTCAGCAACAGGCGTCCGATTTGAACTTTATATATATATATATATATATATATATATGGGTTTTTTTTAACTTTAATAGCTCCCTTAAGGGACGTTAGGCTGCGAAAGGTCAATCACCATTGCTATACAGGGCCGTTGTTCACAGGAGGATCATGGTGACAGGCATGCAGGTCTTGAGCAGACCCCTGGCTGTCATGACAACCCATCGGGGCCCTGCGGTCACTGACAGGCACACCGTTGGGCAAGATCAGTGACGTGCTTCCTGTCTGTCATTAACAGCCACTGATGATTCTATCCACGGCTGTTAGAGGCACTTGATGGCTGATTAAATCAGCCATCATGTGCAGGGAAAGATGCAGGCTCAGCATGTGAGTATGCATCAAAGGCAGGTACGTGGCTGATGGCATAAATATACATCTCTAACTGCTTTATTTCTCTTTTTTACCTACTTCTCTTCGGATGACAATTCGTTTGAGAATCCCTCCTGTATGCTAGCATACTCAATCAAGATGTCACTGCTGCAGCCTGTGTCCCAACCCTGAAATGAATCGTCATCAGGGACGTCAGTTTCAGGACTTGCTCTACTGAGCATATGTCAGTTGCTATTTCTGACATATGCTCAGTACAAGCTTCCTTTTCCCTGTGTGATATTACTTTCAATGCACATTGACAGTGCACTCGCCCGCAGGCAAGAGAGTGCACTGTCAGTGCACATTGTAAGGAGAAAACCCAGCTTGCAAGGACAGCACAGACCAGCCCTCACACCAAAGCTACCATCACTTTTATGACTTGTCTCTGCTTTTCCTGCTCCGCGTTCATACATTTTATTCTCAATAGGGGATATGACAATGTTATCTAACCACAGAGGTTGAGTGGTTAGCACTGCAGTCTTGTAGTGCTGGGGTCTTGGGTTCCAATCCAACCAAGGACAATATCTGTATGGAGTTTCTACGTTCTCTCCATGTTTGTGTGAGTTTTCTCCCAAACTTTATAAAACAGACTGATAGGGTAAGTTAGATAAGTTATATTATGAGCCCCAATGGGGACAGTGTTGTTCATGTATGTAAAGCGCTGAGGAATTAATGGTGCTATATAAGTAATTAAAATAAATAAATAAATGATCAGTTAATGCTTCAGAACTCATTATATAATGCTACATACAAAGTGTCCACTCATATCCTGTCCACCGCCATTAACTTGAGAACAGCGGCAGCTATAGGCATAGAAGTGGTGTCTAGGTATAGTAAAGTAGCCATGCGCTACGCAATGAAACGACCTATAGCGCCACCTGGTGGAAAACAACGGAGTTAGCATTTTTATCTCGAAAACAGAATGAGATAGAGAAAACAAGTGAATTACAAAGTTGTAGGGCATCATCAATTCAATACGAATCGACACCTTGCATACAGAAATGCTATGATATGAAACCCATGACCCCCCCCCAAAACATTGAATGCTAGTCACGCATATGGTGCTCATTTACCTTTGATGTTCAAAGTGGCCCCTGTCAGCTGCAATGCACATCTGGACTCTGGACAGCATACTGTATCTTGCTGCATGTTGTGCAATATGGTAGGTGACACGTTTGCACAAGCATCTGTGATATGTCGTCGTAGGTCCTGCAATGTTGGTGGAGGGGTCGCATACACCTGCTGTTTGATGTGACCTCACAGAAAGAAGTCCAATGGGGTCAGGTCAGGTGAGCGTGGAGGCCACTCCACGCAGCCACCATACCCAATGACTTGTAGGAAGGTCTCCATGAGGTATCGCTTCACGTCCGCAGCCTTGTGAGTTTTACACATTCTAATCATAGCATTTCTGTATGAAGGTGTCGCTTCGTATTGAATTTATGATGCTCTACAACTTTGTAATTCAATTTTTTTCTCTATCTCGTTACGTTTTCAAGATAAAAATGCTAACTCCGTTGTTTTCCACCAGGTGGCGCAATAGGTGGTTTCATTGCTTAGCGCATGGCTACTTTACTATACCTAGACACCACTTCTATGCCTAGAGCTGCTGCCGTTCTCAAGTTAATGGCGGTGGACAGGATATGGGTGGACACACTGTATATGAATTAGGTAATCAGCGACATTGACATTCAAGGCTATTAGTCTGTCTTTTCCAATGGACATTTATATTCTTCTGGTATACTGGTTACTTTTTTAATATGTGTAATAATGCTTTGGTATACCTAGTACATAATAGGCCCTGGTGCCATGGCATCCCCTCTGTGTCTCCAGATCAGTTTCATGGTCCTCTGAGGGATGACAAGGAGGATTCCTTCCCTCTATCATACCATTCTTAGGGGCCCTTTGCACACTACGACATCGCAAGCCGATGCTACGATGCCGAGCGCGATAGTCCCCGCCCCTGTCGCAGCTGCGATATCATGGTGATAGCTGGCGTAGCGAACATTATCGCTACGGCAGCTTCACATGCACTCTCCTGCCCTGCGACGTCGCTCTGGCCGGCGAACTGCTTCCTTCCTAAGGGGGCGGGTCGTGCGGCGTCATAGCGACGTCACACGGCAGGCGGCCAATAGAAACGGAGGGGCGGAGAAAAGCGGGACGTAAACATCCCGCCCACCTCCTTCCTTCCGCATAGCCGGCCGGGCCGCAGGTTGGAGATGTTCCTTGCTCCTGCGGCTTCACACACAGCGATGTGTGCTGTCGCAGGAACAAGGAACAACATCGTAACATCGGTCTTTCCCAATTCATGGAAATGACTGACGCTACTCCGATGATACGATTACAACACTTTTGTGCTCGTTAATCGTATCAAAAATGCTTTACACACTACGATGTCGAGAGCGACTCCGGATGTGCGTCACTTTCGATTTGACCCCACCGACATCGCACCTGCGATGTCGTAGTGTGCAAAGGGCCCCTTAGAGTTCTCCAATGCCAACCATCCCAACCATCAAAACAGAATTTTTAACGACAGTCAATTCGGGGCCCTTGCTGTTATCACACAGGCACAGTTTCTGTGCTAATGATAACTATGATGTCACTGTATATCTTAAAGCAAATTGGTCAGTAAGTGTTTGCTATTAAAGAATAATAATAATAATTTTATTTTTATGAGACATTGCAGAATAACAAAATCCAACAGATACCAAGAGGAGTGAGGGCCCTGCTCGTAAGCTACAGTCTATGAGGAAATAGGGGAGGCACAAAAGGTGAATGGGGAGAGAAAAGCTTGTCATATATGGTCCAGCCATCAAAATAATAGGGGATTCAAATACAGCTGCATGGACCGGTCACCAGCCAGAAATTATACAGGTACAGAGTGTAAAAACGTACATGAAGAGGAAGGAACCAGAAGATACAGGGGAAGATTTGGAAGAAAATTTTGTGTAGGGCAGAAAGGGACTAGTAATCTGAAAGCAGCACGATGTAGGAGAAAGAAACCCTGATTCCAGGGTGTCACTACTTGTTGTAATTTCATTAAAATGAGTGTTTTATTAGCAAGAGATTATCACTACTTCTAGTTGTCTATTGCTATGTAGTCCTCCTGCTATGTGCATTCCCAGTACCACCACTAATTAGCAGTTTTTTGCCATTCAGTGTGCACAGAAAGTTGCCAATCAGTGATGTGGGCAGGGTTATACAGAGATCAACATTCAGAGAACTGGTAGATCTGCATAAAGGCCCCGTCACACACAGAGATAAATCTTTGGCAGATCTGTGGTTGCAGTGAAATCATGGACATATTGTTCCATTTGTACACAGCCACAAACCTGGCACTGATTGTCCACAATTTTACTGCAACCATAGATCTGCCGCAGATTTATCTCTGTGTGTGACAGGGCCTTTAGATAAAACAGGATTTTATCAAAACTGCAGCAGCCTAGTAAGTGACACATCACTGGAATCAGAGTCTTTTGCCATACATCATGCTGCTCTAAATTTAGAAAACCCAAGATGAAAATAATATGGACATATACCCTGCTGGAAATAAGTAAAAGCAATAGTGCATATAAATAAACAGAGTACTTAAGTACATTATATTCATATTATTTTCATCTTGGATTTTCTTTGTCTTATGGCCGGTGGGAACATGCGCTTACAAGTTGCATGTACTCATGTTCCGGCTTTTTTTTTTTTTGTTTCTTTGTAATCTCTTGTACTCAGTATAAATGGGGTGTAGCCCCCTTTACACTTAGCAGGGCATTTCATTTAGAGACCTTAAACGATCGCAAAAGAGACAAAAATCGTTGGTAAATGAGAGGTCGTTCATTTACCAAAAATCGTTGTGTGGTAAGTAGCGATGTTGTTCCTCATTCCTGTGGCAGCACACATCGCTATGTGTGACACCGCAGGAGCGACGAACATCTCCTTACCTGCGTTTACTGGCAATGAGGAAGGAAGGAGGTGGGCGGCATGTTCCAGCCGCTCATCGTCAATTGGACGGCTGCCGTGTGACGACGCTGTGACGTTGCACAAACCGCCCCCTTAGAAAGGAGGCGGTTCGCCAGCCAGAGCGACGTCACAGGGAAGGTAAGTCCGTGTGATGGGTGTAAGCGATGTTGTGTGCCACGGGCAGCGATTTGCCCGTGACGCACAACTGACGGGGGCGGGTACGCTCGCTAGCGATAACGGTACCGATATCACAGCGTGTAAAGTACCCTTAAGACAATGCTACAGCTCAGATCTGCAAGTTTTTTCTCATCCCTCATCGGACTGAGGAAAAAATTGCAGCATGCTGCAATTGTCAGCGAGAGCCGTATAACTCACACCCATACAAGTCTACAGGTGCTAGTGAAATATTGGACTGCACTCGGATGTCATCCAAGTGCAGTGCAATACACGCATAGGCTGACAGTGGAGGAGATGGGGAGGTTAATCGCTCCCTCTCTCCCGCTGCTGTGATCTGATCGCAAGATCGGGTCATAGTCACATGACACTCAGACCACGCTCGCAGTAGAGCCTGAGCCGAGGGTCATTAGCATATCGCATCTGATGTGACTCCAGACTAAGGCCCCTTTCACACGTCAGTGATTCTGGTACGTTTGTGCTTTTTTATATGTACCAGAATCACTGACATACGCAGACCCATTATAATCAATGGGTCTGCTCACACATCAGTGATTTTTCACTAAACGTGTCTCCGTGCAGCGTGCACCCTTGGCCGTGATTCTGCACGGAGACATGTCAGTTTTTGTCTGACATCACTGATGACCCACGGACCACACTATGGTGTGATCCGTGTGTGATAAGTGAAATACGTACAAGAAAATCACGAAAATATTAAATATTAAAAATTTTCAACTTACCTTGCCTGCGATTCGCTCTGGAGCCTCTGCTTTCGGCAGCTCCTGCCTGGGTCATGAATATTCATGAGAGCAGGAAAACTCGACCAGGAAGTAGGTGCAGAGAGCAGTGGGCGGACGCTGGAGACCCGAGGAGATCAGCACCATGGACAGCAGGAGCAAAGGCAGGTGAGTAATGTCCATATGCAATCACGGGATCACGGATCACGGATTGCACATGGACAACCCACGTGTGCCATGAATCATGGAACACGGAGGGACATGTGTTTTACACGTCAGTGAAGAACGTCAGTGTTTTTCACTGACGTGTGAAACGGGCCTAATAGTGCTTCCTATGGCTGTGTGTCCATAGTCAGGACCCAGTCACTCTCTGTCCTTATTCAGATTGAGGTCTGTTCTGACATATGGTGAGATTTTAATACTAGGGTGTAGGTACTGTCCCGATTGGGTACACCTTGTCGCGGTGGGATGGCTTTACGCTTTTTTGATCAAAAATAGTGTTAACTAAGTACGTTTTGTTTATATATATATATATATATATATATATATATATATATATATACATACATATATATATATATATATATATATATATATATATATATATATATATATATAAATATACACATATATACAGTATGTGTATATACTGTATGTATATATAAAAATTTCATACAAGTAAGTGAAAGTCCAGCTCCAGCCTACCCTACAAGCCACCTGGGTTCAGACTCACCCAGTAAACAGCCTTGCACGGACATGGACAGGAGTGTATGTGTGGAAGGCGGACAAGGCCACCGAAACGCGTAGTCTCATCTGTGATATCTCCTGCTAACCATACTTTGTTGTTCCTGAGCCTTACGGGTCGTGTTTACTTTTTATGGATATCACAAATAAAGAAGAGGTTTTATTATAGCAGCCGTGTTTCCAAGTCTTTGCTGGATTTTCTTTATAGCTATATATATATATATATATATATATATATATATAAAAATATGTATACTATTTATTTTACTTCTTTACAAAAGCAATGAACAAACAATACCATAATACACGAGAAGTCTCGTGCCATAATTAGCATATGGAAAAAGCCATATACAGAAATTTAATGTAACAGAGGAGAAAAAAATCTGTACAAAGACTTTATAGTTGAAACAAGATATAAATTTTATTAAGTAGAAAATACGAAAGACAAAAACGTGATTAAAAATTGTAGAGACAGGCGATGTTTACCACCAAATGGCACCCACACACCAAACTGGTACATATTACGTATTCAGAGCAGTCAGAGAGCCAAAAAGGCCAAAGTAATGGATAGTCCATAGTAATCAATCAGCATAAATGCAAAAATCCACTGACTGCTAGAGATACCCTATGCCAACGTTATAGTATAATCCCATCAAAAATCTTGCAAGTGCAAGTATAACTAGTGGCGCAGGGTATCTGATCACACTGAACTAACGTACCTGAAGTATGGTGTGAGGGTGAGAAACCCCGACCTATAGGTTTCGGTGTTGTAATCCTTCTTCCGGGGGTGGTCTCAGAGTAAAAAGAGCGTCCTTATAAATAAAACACATCCAATCCTAAGCCATGTCAGTCTAGGCCAATCAGCGTCTCACTATACACTGTCCCACCAAAGTGCATTGCAACAGTGTCTGCCATTGGTGAACGGTCCAAAAAGCCGAATCAGGCTCCGCCCCCATAAATGACGCGATACCGGAAGTGTACAAATATGGGCATCGCGTCATCAACCAGAAGGCGTGCCCATCGCGTCACACAAAGGGGTATGTGCATGTCGCTCAATCCGCATTGGTAAATAACCCAAAATGACAAATCAAGCTCCACTCCCATGAGTGACGCGATACCGGAAGTATGCAACAATGGGCAACGCATCATCAGCTAGGAGGCGTGCCCACCGCGTCATACAAGGGGTGTGTGCGGGCCGTACAATCCACATTGATAGGTGGCCCGGGATGACGAGTTAGGCTCCACCCTCATGGATGACGCGAAACCGGAAGTGCACAAATATGGGCACCGCGTCATCAACTAGGAGGTGTGCCCACCGCGTCATACAAGGGAATGTGTGTGTGACGTTTAGTCGGCCTATAGAAGCCCTTGAACTGAGCGCCATAGCAACCAGATACAAAGCTCGGCAAATGCCACGCCTCCCTTCATCCACATCCAGTGTGAGTACACAGGGGAGGTAACATTCAAATAGCAGAGTCGTACATGTAATTCACAGACAGGGACAGTCATGGGAGTGAGTGTCGCAAAAACGTTCAAAATCGCTCATCGGTGACATGGGGGTCCATTCTCAAATATCGCTGCTGCAGCGTGTACGATGTAGTTTGTCGCTCCTGCGGCAGCACACATCGCTCCGTGTGACGCCGCAGGAACGAGGAACCTCACCTTACCTGCCGCCGCCCGCAATGCGGAAGGAAGGAGGTGGGTGGGATGTTACGGCCCGCTCATCTCTGCCCCTCCGCTTTGATTGAGCGGCCGCTTATTGAAGTCGATGTGACGCCGCACGGACCACCCCCTTAGAAAGGAGGCGGTTCGCAGGTCACAGCGACGTCGCAAAGCAGGTAAGCAGTGTAAAGGGTCCGGGTGATGTTGTGCGCCACGGGCGGCGATTTGCCCGTGTCGCACAACCGATGGGGGCGGGTACCCACACTAGCAATATCTGTACCGATCTCGCAGCGTGTAAAGTGGCCTTTAGGTTCCCTACTTTCTATGTACAATGCACCACTGACAATATATACAGCTTGAAGAAGAGTCATCCATTAAAACCAACAGATTCATTTTCCTCAGAGACCTCCTTTTATTTTTTTGAAAATCTTCTCTATGTCGTTAATAAAGCCTGTGACCTGAAATCATTGTTCGGAGGTTAAATGGATCCAGAGGGTGTGTGTACATAAAGATGTGATATCACAGTACAATATTTGGAAAGGTGATCACTGCTACATAAACTATAGGAAACGCCGTAATGTAATTGTGGAATGAGTCATATCTCCTGAGGAATCGTCTCCGGAAACCTCTTAGATGTCTGTCATAATCAGGAGAAAAGTCAACATCCGCATAATAGAAAGTTTGTAAAGCTGGCAGCTAAGTTTCAATGTGAATGTGAATGGAACATACAGAGCTGGCGATGCTCTTCTAGGCTTTCATTCAGATGAGTGAGACAGACAACACCCAGCTTTCTGTCACTAGGAGGATAAAAGCTCGAGAGCAGGCCTGAAGGTGGTCATACACAACAGATCTGCCACCAGCTATCTTCCCAAATTTCCATATATATATAGTACAGTATGCATGCTTGCCTTGGTTAATCATGCATGTGTTCTATATGGAATGTATTTATAAACTAAAGCCAGTGCTATCATGCTGATTCTATATATACCTTTAGTTGTGAGATCGGATATATAGTTTCGGAAATATAGGCAAGTAAAGTTTGTGACTTGGACTGTTACTTGATGACAGATGCAACGGAATATCTAATAGGTGGGTTGGATTTTGCTAGTTATTCCCGCTCCTGTCTGCCTGCCTGTCCTTCCCTCCCCCTGTCTCTGTTATTAAAGAGGGAAGAAGAAGGAAAGAAGGACAGGCAGACAGGAGTGGGAATAACTAGCAAAACCCGACCCACCTATTATATATTCTAGAGCTGCTATCAATCAAGTAACAGTGCATTTCACAAACTTTACTTGCCTATATTTCAGAAAGTATACATCCGATCTCACAACTAAAGGTATGTTTAGAATCAGCATGATAGCACCAGTATAGCACTAGCTATAGTTTATATATGAAAATCCTGGTGGCTGGTCCTCTTTAAAATTAATTATGCCCTATCATTCTCTCCCCTAACATTACCTGACTTGGGTAGATCGGGAGGTCCCAATAAAATTACACTTGCTTGCATGCAGCTGTCACTAAAGTTATTGCAGCAACCCAATAAAAAACAAAAGCCAAATTCAACATAATTCCACACAAAACCCCTTAAAAATGGGCCAGACAAAATTTTTGGTACCTTTCCAAAATTGTGGGTAAACAACTTTGTTTCGAGGATGTGATGCTCATTCAAATTCACCTTTGGCAAGTAGCAAATGTGGGCAATATGAAAATCACACCTGAAACCAGATAAAAAGGGAGAAGTGGACTCAATCTTTGCATTGTGTGTCTGTGTTTGCCACACTAAGTATAGAGAACAGAAAGACAAGAAGAGAATTGTCTGAGAATTTGACAACCAAAATTGGGGAAAAATATCTTCAATCTCAAGGTTACAAGTCAATCTCCAGAGATCTTTGTGCTCCTTTATCCATCAAACATGACATAATCAAGAGGTTTACAATTCATGGCACTGTAGTTAATTGCCTTGGATGTAGTCGGAAAAGAAAAAATGATGAAAGGTGCAATCCAGGTTAGTCCAGATGGTGGGTAAGCAACCCCAATAAAGTTCCCAAGAATTCAAGCTATCCTGCAGGCTCAGGGTGCATCAGTGTCAGCACAAACTATTTATTCACATTCAACTGAAATAAAACGGTATGACAGTTGACCCAGAAGGACCCCACTGCTGACATACAGACAAAAGAGTTGGACTGTAGTTCGCCAAGATGTACGTAAGCCAAAAGGGCTTGGACAAGATGACCCTTGAGGTCCCTTCTAAGTCTACCATGCTATGATTCTACGAAGCCAAAATCCTTGTGGGAAAGCGCCTTGTCGACAAATGAGACCAAGATAGAGCTTTTTGGTAAAGCACATCATTCTACTGTTTACTAAAAATAGAATGAGGCCTACAAAGAAAAGAAAACAAAACTTATACTCAGATGTAGTGGAAGTTCAAAGATGTATTGGGGTTGTTTTGCTGCCTCTGGCACTGGGTGCCTTGACTGTGTTCAACACATCATGAATAGAGATGAGCGAGTCTCTGAAGGCTCGAGTTCGGTTCGATTCGTCAAACAGAGGCCCCGTTCGAGAACCATTCGACGAATCGTTCGACGAACCTCTCGAACCCCATTGAAAACAATGGGAGGCAAACACAAACACATAAAAACTCATTATACATGTACACATACAGTTAATAAACATTGCCATAACACTTAGGAGCACTTTGCACACTACGACATCGCAAGCCGATGCTTGCGATGCCGAGCGCGATAGTACCCGCCCCCATCGCAGCTGCGATATCATGGTGATAGCTGGCGTAGCGAACATTATCGCTACGGCAGCTTCACATGCACTCACCTGCCCTCCGACGTCGCTCTGGCCGGCGACCCGCCTCCTTATTAAGGGGGCGGGTCGTGCAGCGTCATAGCGACGTCACACGGCAGGCGGCCAATAGAAGCGGAGGGGCGGAGATGAGCGGGACGTAAACATCTCACCCACCTCCTTCCTTCCGCATAGCTGGCGTGAGCCACAGGACACAGGTAGGAGATATTCCTCGCTCCTGCAGCTTCACACACAGCGATGTGTGATGCTGCTGGAACGAAGAACAACATCGTAACATCGGTCATTTCCAAATTATGTAAATGTCCGTCGCTACACCGATGATACAATTACGACGATTTTGCGCTCGTTAATCGTATCAAAAAGGCTTTACACACTATGATATTGCCTGCGACGCCGAATGTGCGTCACTTTCAATTTGACCCCACCGACATCGCACCTGCAATGTCGTAGTGTGAAAAGTGCCCCTTACAGATCCCCGCGATGCGTCCTGCGCTCTGTCTCCCGATGCTTTTCCTTCCGATAATAGCTGCGTCCTCCCGGTAACCAGCACTGATGATAGGACCTATCGTGACATCAAAATACCATGTGACCAGTCACGTGTCTATTATCTCATTGGCTACAGACTGGTCACATGGCTAGACATCATTGCTAGGTCCTGTCAATGCATCTGTCCGGTATGCGGTGCTCGTTTGAGCATGTCCTTTTACCGGCGAGATGCTCTGGCACATGGTCGACTCCCCCATCCATGCATGTCGGCGCTCTTTACAGACTCAGCCCACATGCAGGGACTAGATGCCACAGCCGGGTAATAGCAGCACTGGAAATAACGTGATCGGAGCACCGTTGCTATGGTAACCCGTCTGTCAGCGGTGACTTCACCGCTTACAGCACGCAGCTGCTGCTCACTCACTGAGTGAATAGACTGCACGGGAAGCAGCAGCGTTCTTCCTCCCATGCAGTGCTGTCTGATGTAGCAGAGCTGCATGGGTTGAAGGAGAAAGAAGACAGAAGACCAGGATCGTGGAGGGCTGACAGGGAGTAATAAACATGGAGTCTCTAATGTGTCTGTGTATTTATTTCTATTAAAGTATTTTTTCTCTGTGTGGTGTCTTTTATTTAACCCTTTATTGGAGATTCTTAATGGCCGGGTCAAACTTGCCTGACTTTAAGAATCTCTGGCTTAATACTAGCTAGTAAACAAAACAAAGCTAGTATTAACTCATTATTACCCAGCAAGCCACCCATCTTCAGAGCTGCTGGAAGAGTTGGATACAGCGCCAGATGATGGCGTTTCTATAAAAGTGCCATTTTCTGGGACGGCTGCGGACTGCAATTCGCAGCAGAGGGGCCAAGAAACCTCGGGACAACCTGTGCTGCGGATTCCAATCCCCAGCTGCCTAGTTGTACCTGGCTGGACACAAAATTGGGGCGAAGCCTATGTCAATTTTTTTTAATTATTTCATGAAATTCATGAAATAATTAGAAAAAGGGCTTCCCTATATTTTTAGTTCCCAGCCGGGTACAAATAGGCAGCTGGGGGTTGGGGGCAGCCGTACCTGCCTACTGTACCTGGCTAGCATAGACAATATGGCGAAGCCCACGTCATTTTTTGGGGGGGCAAAAAATTCCTGCATACAGTCCTGGATGGAGTATGCTGAGCCTTGTAGTTCTGCAGTTGCCGTCTGCTCTCCTGCATACACTAGTGAATGGAGCCTGCTGAGCCTTGTCGTTCTGCAGCTGCTGTCTGCTCTCCTGCAAACACTAGTGAATGGAGCATGCTGAGCCTTGTAGCTCTGCAGCTGCTGTCTGCTCTCCTCCATACAGACAGACAGCAGCTGCAAAACTACAAGGCTCAGCATACTCCATCCAGGACTGTATGCAGGAGTTTTTTGCCCCCCAAAAAAATTATGTGGGCTTCGCCATGTTTTTATATGCAAGCCAGGTACAGCAGGCAGCTATGGGCTGCCCCCAAGCCCCAGCTGCCTATTTGCACCCGGCTGGGAACCAAAAATATAGGGAAGCCCTTTTTTTTTAATTATTTCATGAATTTCATGAAATAATAAAAAAAAAAAAAATGACGTGGGCTTCGCCAAATTTTTGTGTCCAGCCAGGTACAACTAGGCAGCTGGGGATTGGAATATGCAGCTCAGGGTGCCCAAGCTTTCTGGGCACCCCTGCTGCGAATTGCAGTCCGTAGCCACCCCAAAAAATGGCGCTTTCATAGAAGCGCCATCTTCTGGCGCTGTAATCAACTCTTCCAGCTGCCCTGGTGATGGGTGGCTCACTGGGTAATAATGGGATTAGGGCTAGCTGTATATTATCAACTGGCCCTAAGCCCGAAATTCATGGTGTCACGCCAATATTATATATGGCCACCATGAATTTATAGTACAGATAAAAAAAAACAACACACAGAAAAATATTTCTATTAGAAATAAAACAACACAATTGTCATGATTGACTCCTGGCTCAGCTGGAGCTGAGCCTTTTTTTTAGTTTCACTTCTGATGCAGGTCACGTTAGGGGTTAATCCTTTCTGCCTCGTTCTGGAGGTCAGGCTGCTTTATTAGGGCACTGTTTCTCTTGGACTTCGCCAGTGATACTTCTGGCTCTGCTGTGTTCTGCTCTTGAGTGACCTGTTGTCTGCCCTGCCCCCTCCTGACCTCCGTGTTCACCTGACCTGTTAACCTCCTCTGTTGTCTATTTCCATCAGTGTCTCTCCCGCTGTCTCCCTGTTCGTTCCTTATCTGTTTGCCTTAATTCTGTCTTGTGTTCCCACTCCCCCTCGCTTCTAGGCTCTGCTTTCCCGGCTACTGACTATTTACTTCCCGCTGACTACGTTTAGACTTTGCCCTTGTGTACTTACAAGACCTCATGTTGTGACACGGCTTTCTGACGATTCTACTGCCATCTGGTGGGCTTGACTAGTATTACCTCTGCTAGGGAATTCCCTGCTCATACGTTTCCTCCACTTTTACTCCCCCTAGTGGTTTACCAGCTAACTACCTTCTCAGATAGTTTCAGGAATCCTCTCAGTCCCACATTACTGCGCTGTACTGCTATTGTACATCTTAGAGTACAGCGTGACAACAATTAGGGACTCCATCTTTATTGAAATAAAGAACCTCCACTCCGCAGTAATCCTGGGTCAAGGGTCCCGCGCCAATCCAATCCGGATCCAATATCATCTGATCGGTTTGCTGGAAGGCAAAGCGATCAGATGATGTGTCAGGTTCAAGGGCCTGAATCACATGACATAGCAGCTGATTGTATGTATAAACGGCTTTTATACAATCAGCTGATGCATCAGTGCGAGAAAAAACCCAAAAAACTACACACTTCTGTGCAGACTCCTGTCCGACAGCATCAGCTGATAGTTTAGCTGGCCGGGCGGTAAAAAGCTGGCCTCACCGCTCGACTTATAGTGTCAGCTGATTCCGTCAGGTGACCGCATTAGCTGATCATCGCCAGGTCTGAGAGAGAGAGAGAGAGAAAGAAGAGAGAGCAGATAGAGAAGAGAGAGAGAAAAGAGAGAGAGAAGAGAGAGAGAGACAGAAGAGAGAGAGAAGAGAGAGAAGAGAGAGAGAGGGGGGGAGAGAGAGAGAGAGAGAATGCAGCCTCATTCCGTGAAATGGCTCATAGATGATGTCCGGCTACTCCTCTCTGTGCATATTTAAAATAATATTTTATAATTAATTATAAATAAAGAATAATTAATTAATTTAAAATATCTTTACTGACACAGCCAGGACTTGAACTCGTGAAGTTATGCTTCTTAGGCGAGCGCCCTATCCATTCAGCCACTGGCTCCAATGAGGAATGTAGGCAGATTTCGTTATCTTGAGGTCTGCAAAGCAGACTGAAGTCTGAGGTGACAGCGCGATTCTCTTCATGTGCTACGTGGAGAGGACACAGAGCACTCGTGTTCTGCAGAGGAGCTGACAGTGTCGCGTGGATTACTTCGGACCTGAAGGGGTATTTGGGGATTTTAATAAAATGGTGTAAGAGGATTTTTTTTGTCTTTTATTCCAAATAAAGGATTTTTCGCTGTGGGTTTCTTTACTTTCACTTACAGTTTAATCATGGAAGGTGATTAACCACGTTATTACCTCGATTGCCACAGCACCAGAGCAATTCGGGATGAGCAGGGTAGAGTCCCGGGACTGCCGCATCTAATGGATGTGGCAATTCCGGGCGTTTGCTTGGTGATATTGTTAGAGTGGTGGGCTCCCCATGACGTGGCGCTCTCCATCCTGACAATACCAGCCTCCAGCTGTGTGGCTTTATCCTGGCTGGTATCAAATATGGGGGAAACCGCATTTTTTTTTTTTATCATTTATTTATTTATTTTACTGCACGATATATACCCGCCCACCGGCGGCTGTGATTGGTTGCAGTGAGACAGCTGACACTCATCGTGGGGGCGTGTCTGACTGCAATCAATCATGGGCGCTGGTGTGCAGGGAAAGCACGGAATAACTGATTGAATAATGACGCGGCAGCCATTTTCAAAAGAGGAAAAGACGCCACAGATTTGTGACAGCCGTGCAGCGAGGCACCCGTGATCGGTGACTAGGAAAGAGAGAGGGATTGTGCTGGGGACGAAGGACGCATGCAGACAGCAATGTGTGCACATAGCCTCACTGTGAAAAGCCACGTTTTTGGTGCTCGAACCGTTCTCGAACGTAACTCGAACTGTCGAGCTTTTAGCAAACAGCTTGAGTTCGTTGAATGTCTCGAACAACCCCCAAAATCACTTGAACATGAAATTGGCGAACCTCGAGCCTCGAACATCGCTCATCTCTAATCATGAAGTCTGAAGATTACCAAAGCTTATATGAAGCGATTGACTGCAGTTATTTAATCCTAAGGTGTGTAGCAAAATATTAGGTTGAGAGTTCTAACAATTTTGTCTGGCCCATTTTGGGGGTTTTGTGTGAAATTGTGTCCAATTTGCCTTTTTCTTCCATTTTTTTGTGCTGTTTTAATACACAGAAAGGAAATAAACATCCGTATAAAAAAGGTGTAATTGCAATAATTTTCCAGGAGAAATACTTCATTTTGTGGAACAATTTCAAGAGTGCTAACACTTTCGGCCATGACTGTATAACATTTCCTTTTGTTGTCCATCCCTGTATTTTATATAAAGAAAAGTCCATAATGGTTAAAATAAACAAATAAAACAAAATAATAATTAAAATAATAAACAATTTCCTGATTTTATTAGTTGCTAAACGCTTTTACTTTAGCCCTGCTTGGTGACTTTTGCAGCCACTTACAGGTCACAGCAAGGATGTTTTTGTTTTGGGTTTTTTTATGGTTACAGCCTGTCCGGCCAGAAGATAAAACAAGAATTGGGCAGCACTGGAAAAAGAAGTATTTTGTATTTTTTATTTTTAGCCATTCTGGCCCCATTTTTTATAAAATATTAACAATATCTAAGGGGCACTTTGCACACTACGACATTGCAAGCCGATGCTTGCGATGCCGAGCGCGATAGTCCCCGCCCCCGTCGCAGCTGCGATATCATGGTGATAGCTGCCGTAGCGAACATTATCACTACGCCAGCTTCACATGCACTTACCTGCCCTGCGACGTCACTCTGGACGGCGAACCGCCTCCTTATTAAGGGGGCGGGTCGTGCGGCATCATAGCGATGTCACACGGCAGGCGGCCAATAGAAGCGGAGGGGCGGAGCTGAGCGGGACATAAACATCCCGCCCACCTCCGTCCTTCCGCATAGCCGGCGTGAGCCGCAGAACACAGGTAAGGAGATGTTCCTCGCTCCTGTGGCTTCACACACAGCGATGTGTGCTGCCGCAGGAACGAGGAACAACATCGTAACATCGGTCGTTCCGAAATTATGGAAATGACCGACGCTGCACCGATGATACGATTTGGACATTTTTGCGCTCCTTAATCGTATCAAAAAGGATTTACATACTACGATATCGACTGCGACGCTGGATGTGCGTCACTTTCGATTTGACCCCACCGACATCGCAGCTGCAATGTCGTAGTGTGCAAAGTGCCCCTAAGCCTTTTAAAGTAGAGAAATGGACTGTTAGTTGTGCCAGAAGGTGTCCTGCAATTTGCCACTGGGGCATGCTGCAGGGAAAGCTAGCACTGGTGCTATTGTCTGATGACCAACAGTTACCAGTTGGATGACGATAACTAGTTTTTCTAAATAATACCATTAATACCATCTAAACATGGCTGTATCTCGGGCAGAAAAATCCTGTACCTGGGTTGCCTAGTTTTATGTAAATGAAGCTTAAGGGGCACTTTGCACACTGCGACATCGCAGGCCGATGCTGCGATGCCGAGTGCGATAGTCCCCGCCCCCGTCGCAGCAGCGATATGTGGTGATAGCTGGCGTAGCGAAAATTATCGCTACGCCAGCTTCACACACACACTCACCTGCCGTGCGACGTCCCTGTGGCCGGCGACCCGCCTCCTTGTTAAGGGGGCGGGTCGTGCGGCGTCACTGTGACGTCACACGGCAGGCGGCCAATCGGACCGGAGGGGCGGAGATGAGCAGGATGTAAACATCCCGCCCACCTCCTTCCTTCCGCATAACCTACGGAAGCCGCAGTGACGCCGGTAGGAGATGTTCCTCGCTCCTGCGGCTTCACACACAGCGATGTGTGCTGCCGCAGGAGCGAGGAACAACATCGGACCGTCGCGTCAGCGTAATTATGAATTACGCCGACGCTGCACCGATGATACGATTACGACGCTTTTGCGCTCGTTAATCGTATCATCGAGACTTTACACACTGCGATGTCGCATGCGATGCCGGAAGTGCGTCATTTTCAATTTGACCCCACCGACATCGCACCTGCAATGTCGCAGTGTGCAAAGCCCGCCTAAGTGTACAGTGCTGGCCAAAAGTATTGACACTCCTGCAATTCTGTCAGATAATACTCAGTTTCTTCTTGAAAATGATTGCAATCACAAATTCTTTGGTATTATTATCTTCATTTATTTTGCTTGCAATGAAAAAACACAAAAGAGAATGAAACAAAGATCAAATCATTGATCATTTCATACAAAACTACAAAAATGGGCCAGACAAAAGTATTGGCACCCTTAGCCTAATACTTGGTTGCACAACCTTTAGCCAAAATAACTGCGAACAACCACTTGCGGTAACCATCAATGAGTTTCTTACAATGCTCTGCTGGAATTTTAGACCATTCTTCTTTGGCAAACCGCTCCAGGTCCCTGAGAATTGAAGAGTGCCTTCTCCAAACTGCCATTTTGAGATCTCTCCACAGGTGTTCTATTAGATTCAGGTCTGGACTCATTGCTGGCCACTTTAGTAGTCTCCAGTGCTTTCTATCAAACTATTTTCTAGTGCTTTTTGACGTATGTTTTGGGTCATTGTCCTGCTGGAAGACCCATGACCTCTGAGGAAGACCCAGCTTTCTCACACTGGGCCCTACATTATGCTGCAAAATTTGTTGGTAGTCTTCAGACTTCATAATGCCATGCACACGGTCAAGCAGTCCAGTGCCAGAGGCAGCAAAGCAAACCCAAAACATCAGGGAACCTCCGCCATGTTTGACTGTAGGGACCGTGTTCTTTTCTTTGAATGCCTCTTTTTTTTTTTCCTGTAAACTCTACGTTGATGGCTTTTCCCAAAAAGCTCTACTTTTGTCTCTTCTGACCAGAGAACATTCTTCCAAAACGTTTTAGGCTTTCTCAGGTAAGTTTTGGCAAACTCCAGCCTGGCTTTTTTATGTCTCGGGTAAGAAGTGGGGTCTTCCTGGGTATCCTACCATACAGTCCCTTTTCATTCAGACGCCGACGGATAGTACGGGTTGATACTGTTGTACCCTCGGACTGCAGGGCAGCTTGAACTTGTTTGGATGTTAGTCGATGTTCTTTATCCACCATCCGCACAATCTTGCGTTGAAATCTCTCGTCAATTTTCCTTTTCCTTCCACATCTAGGGAGGTCAGCCACAGTGCCATGGGCTTTAAACTTTTTGATGACACTGCGCACCGTAGACACAGGAACTTTCAGGTCTTTGGAGATGGATTTGTGGCCTTGAGATTGCTCATGCTTCCTCACAATTTGGATTCTCAAGGTAACGTAAGTTACAGGTGCTGTTAATTACACAAATTAGAGAAGCATCACATGATTTTTCAACAGTGCCAATACTTTTGTCCACCCCCTTTTTTATGTTTGGTGTGGAATTATATACAATTTGGCTTTATGACAATTTTTTTTTTTTTGCATTGAAGACAAATTAAATGAAGATAATAATACCAAAGAATTTGTGATTGCAATCATTTTCAAGAAGAAACTGAGTATTATCTGACAGAATTGCAGGGGTGCCAATACTTTTGGCCAGCACTGTATAAATAAAAAGTTCTAACAACTTTCTAATATACTTTGAGGTTTTGTCCCTCATTATCATCAAGATGATGAAATAGTAATCCTAAATGTAAAACTATTTGTATAGTTTATAGAATAATGATGGGTTACTCACGTACTATTCATAAATGGTTTATTCAGTTAAAAGAAGCATGAAAAAAAGCATGAAAGCATGAAAAGAAGCACAGAAAAAGCAGCTTTTTTGTGCTGAAAAAAAAGCACCGTGGGCACATAGCCTAACAGTGGAGTTTTGCTAATAGCCGCAGATCACGCTAACGCTTTGGGGTCTGTGAGTCGAAGAAGCGGGGTGCCGAGTAGTGTCTCAGTATCAACAGCATCTACCGTATATCAGGGGTGGGCAATTAATTTTCCCATGGGACCGCATGAGAAATTGGGATGGTTTTAGAGGGCCGGACTAATATAATTAACTCTGTTCTACCTAATATACTACATCACTACATCCCCTCCATATACTACACCTGTAATATACTACATCAGTACACCCCCCATATACTACACCTGTAATATGCTACATCACTACACCCCCCTATACTACACCTGTAATATACTACATCAGTACACCCCCCATATACTACACCTGTATTATACTACATCACTACACCCCCCTATACTACACCTGTAATATACTACATCACTACACCTCCTCCATATACTACACCTGTAATATACTACATCACTACACCTCCTCCATATACTACACCTGTAATATACTACATCACTACACCCCCTCCATATACTACACCTGTAATAAACTACATCACTACACCCCCCTATACTACACCTGTAATATACTACATCACTACACCTCCTCCATATACTACACCTGTAATATACTACATCACTACACCCCCTCCATATACTACACCTGTAATAAACTACATCACTACACCCCCCTATACTACACCTGTAATATACTACACCCCCCATATACACCTGTAATATACTACACCCCCCATATACACCTGTAATATACTACACCCCCATATACTACACCTGTAATACACTACATCACTACACCCCTATATACACCTGTAATATACTACATCACTACATCCCCATATACTACACCTGTAATATACTACAGCCCTCATGTACTACACCTGTAATATACTACATCACTACACCCCCATATACTACACCTGTATTATACTACATCACTACACCCCTATATACACCTGTAATATACTACATCACTACATCCCCATATACTACACCTGTAATATACTACAGCCCCATATAATACACCTGTAATATACTACACCACTCATGTACTACACCTGTAATATACTACACCACTCATGTACTACACCTGTAATATACTACATCACTACATCCCCATATACTACACCTGTATTATACTACATCACTACACCCCCATATACTACACCTGTATTATACTACATCACTACACACTACACCCCTATATACACCTGTAATATACTACATCACTACACCCCTATATACACCTGTAATATACTACATCACTACACCCCTATATACACCTGTAATATACTACATCACTACATCCCCATATACTACACCTGTAATATATTACAGCCCCATATAATACACCTGTAATATACTACACCCCTCATGTACTACACCTGTAATATACTACATCACTACACCCCCATATACTACACCACTATATACTACACGTGTAATAAAGCTACATCACTACACCCCATGTACTACACCACTATATACTACACCACTATATACACAACACCATATACTACACCTGTAAAACTACACCACTACACGCATGAGAAATTGGGATGGTTTTAGAGGGCCGGACTAATATAATTAACTCTGTTCTACCTAATATACTACATCACTACATCCCCTCCATATACTACACCTGTAATATACTACATCAGTACACCCTCCATATACTACACCTGTAATATGCTACATCACTACACCCCCTCCATATACTACACCTGTAATATATACCCCCTATATACGACACCTGTAATATACTACATCACTACACCCCCTCCATATACTACACCTGTATTATACTACATCACTACACCCCCTCCATATACTACATCTGTATTATACTACATCACTACACCCCCTCCATATACTACACCTGTAATATACTACATCACTACACCCCCTCCATATACTACACCTGTATTATACTACATCACTACACCCCCATATACTACACCTGTATTATACTACATCACTACACCCCCCTATACTACACCTGTAAAATACTACATCACTACACCCCCTCCATATACTACACCTGTAATATACTACATCACTACACCCCCTCCATATACTACACCTGTAATATACTACATCACTACACCCCCTCCATATACTACACCTGTATTATACTACATCACTACACCCCCATATACTACACCTGTAATAAACTACATCACTACACCCCCCTATACTACACCTGTAATATACTACACCCCCCATATACACCTGTAATATACTACATCCCCATATACTACACCTGTAATACACTACATCACTACACCCCTATATATACCTGTAATATACTACATCACTACACCCCTATATACACCTGTAATATACTACATCACTACATCCCCATATACTACACCTGTAATATACTACAGCCCCATATAATACACCTGTGATATACTACACCCCTCATGTACTACACCTGTAATATACTACATCACTACATCCCCATATACTACACCTGTAATATACTACATCACTACACCCCTATATACACCTGTAATATACTACATCACTACATCCCCATATACTACACCTGTAATATACTACATCACTACACTCCTATATACACCTGTAATATACTATATCACTACACCCCTATATACACCTGTAATATACTACATCACTACATCCCCATATACTACACCTGTAATATACTACATCACTACATCCCCATATAATACACCTGTAATATACTACACCCCTCATGTACTACACCTGTAATATACTACATCACTACACCCCCATATACTACACCACTATATACAACACCCCCATATACTACACCACTATATACTACACGTGTAATAAAGCTACATCACTACACCCCATGTACTACACCACTATATACTACACCACTATATACACAACACCATATACTACACCTGTAAAACTACACCCCCAGTATTAGTCACCAGTACCCCCTCCCACATTGTCACCTCACCAGCTTATTAGTCACTACTTACCTCTCCCTTCTTATTGTCCCCGTCCTCAGGTACCTCCGTTCAGGCCCCCGCTGAGCTGCTCCTTCTCTTGTTCGGGCCCTGGCTGCGCCGATGCTGTTCTCCAAGGGGCCCCCGCCGCTGCTTCTCTCCGTGAAGGCCCCCGCTGTGCCGCTTCTTCTCCTGCCCGGCGGGAACTTTTGAAATGACACACATCGCGCAGTACTACTGACTACATCAGAGCGCGCACGTGTGTCACAGAGAAAGTGCCGGCGGCAGGGAACAGAGGAGAGGTTCCTGTGTTCCGCTGCCTGCACTGACTGTGCGGAACTACAGGATCGCTCCCTGCCCGGCACGCATTATCTTGGCTCCACTGTACTGGCTGAAGACGGGCGGGCCGGTCACAGACAGTAGGCGGGCCGGATGTGGCCCGTGGGACGCCCCTTGTCCAGGTCTGAACAGATGAAATCTATGGTGGAAGAGGAAACCATTGGCAACTTTCTCCACCGTTTAACATGTGTCTAAGCATAGCAGGCATGATTACATCACTAGATTGTGCCTACTGCACAAAGGCCTCAATCCACATGCGGCAGAGCAGCACATCAAGGAAACTGGGTTAGGAGAGTAGATTTAATATTTTTTTAGGTTGTCAACACTGGTGAGGGCATCTTGCCATGTGTGGGGCTGTGGAGGGATCAGTGTATTTGGTAGAGCTATTGTGCCGCCCTAGCAGTGGATCGAACCGCTCGGATCCGTGGGCAATGTCCGTTCGTGGCTCGAGGGTCTCCGGACCCGGGGGCTCTGGGCCACACTCTAAAGTGAAAGGGGATATTTACAGGGGATGATAATTCGTGATGCCACCCGTGGTATGCGGTAATTTGGAGTACCACCGCTGCCGTTATTGGGAGTAGTCGGGGTGATGGATTGGGACAGCAAGGTGTTATTACCCTCCACGGGTAGGTGTAGGCCCCGGGGCTCTGGATAGGACTACTGGGTTCCGTGACAGGGAGATCACTCATGTACTCACTCAGCCAATAAGCAGACGCTGACACTGTGCATAGGCAAAAAGCTACATGTTTACCAGTCATCTAGCGATAATCTCCTGCTGATACAACAGTGATTTTCTTTAAACAACACTAAGCAGCTCAGTAAGTGACACATCGCTGGAGTCAGGAACTCTCTCCCTACTTCATGTTGCTATAAGATTAGTTGGAAAAAACTTGGTGACAGATTCCCTTTAAACAAATGCAGCACTGCAAGACCTTGCCCCTCCATGTTCTTCCCATGTATCTGTTTTATCCTGATATGGTACTTATTGTAAGTTAAGGGGTTGTCCAGAACTTTTATATTGATTACCTATCCTTAGGATATGTCATCTATATCAGATCAGTGGAGGTCCAGCACTTTCTCGCCTCATGATCAACTTTTGTAGCAGGTTCTGTGGGATTGTACAGAGCCAGAACACCACAGCTCCTTTCACTGTGTCCCCCATTGTCGGGTACTGCAGCTCAGCCACGATTTACTTAAATTCCACCTGAGCTACAGTCCCTGACAGAAGTTCTGTCGCTTATCCATGTTATGTAAATAAAAGCTTATAACCTGACTTTAAATTCATCCATTTGTTTTATAAATTACTCTTTTGAAAGCTGAAACCCTCCCAAATTTGGTTTAGGTTATGAAAAGTTTTGGGAGGGGACAGTCAGGGACTGTACAATACCCGAAAATGACTACTGCACAGTGTGAGATCTGGTATTCTACATCTATGCATTTTTCTTGGGATGCAGTAGGACCTGAAAACAGCTGGTTGGTGGGGGAGCAAGATGTTGGACCTTCCCCGATCTGATATTGATGCATTGATGACTTATCCCAATTATAGGCCATTAATACCAAAGTCCTAGACAACCCCTTTAATTAATTCTTTCAATAAGCCTAATTACACTGTAGTTCTAAAGTAAAATGTAGAGTGAAGACTTTGGCTCACAAGATGTTAACATTACGATGACGCAAACCAGTATACAGAGATAATAATGGACATTAATGCTGGATTGAAAAATGTGACTGGAAGGAAGAACATACGTGGCATGTTTTTAAGAAGGTGAGAGACATCACATAATGATAATTGGGGAAAAAATATCTATTCTGACGCATGAACTAAACTATTATAAGTCCAAGGTGAATATGTGGAACTTCATCTCTTGTTGCCTCTGGCAATGTTATTCAGAATATTACATCCAGCTGTCCGAGCCTGTCTTCATGAGGAGAAGATTTATCGACAAAATGGTCTTTTTTCACTATTAGGATCAGATTATCTTATTACACAGAACAGAATACATTCTCGGAGATCATCTATACCTCTCAGCTCTCTTTAAAAAGTTTTATAGCTTAACCCACCAACCAAGTGACGCAGAAATAGGGACATTCTTAGAATCAGTAAGCTTACCAACATTATCAACTTCACAGAAGGAAACGCTCTTCCAGGCACTCGCAATATCGGAAATCCATAGAGCTATAGATACCCTGAAATTACATAAGGCCCCAGGACCAGACGGCATCCCAAACGACTACTATAAAAAGTATAAAAACTCAGTTTCCCCTTACTTGGTGAGAGTGTTCAACGAGGCCACCAAGAACAGTTCCTTCCCAGTAGAAATGTTGAACGCTCATATTATTACCTTGCCCAAGTCAGAAAAAGAACCCAGACACCACAGCAAATTTCCGGCCAATTTCGCTATTAAATACAGACGTCAAATTATATGCTAAAGCATTGTCTCTGAGGCTCCTGCACATCCTCCCCGAGCTAATCCACTGGGACCAAGTTGGTTTTGTCAAAAATAGACAAACCAGTGACAGAACCAGACGCCTCATCGACCTAATCGCTGAGGTGGAGGGGAGTCGAACGCCTTCCCTGCTCCTATCACTGGACGCGGAGAAGGCGTTTGACAGAATCCACTGGGGATTCACGGAAAGGACGCTTAGAGGCTTTGGCTTTGAGGGATCCATACTATCTTCCATTATGGCACTATATTCTAAGCCCTCGGCCCAGGTATATACAAACAGGTACCTGTCCCCAAGATTTAATATCACAAACAAAACGAGGCAGGGGTGCCCTCTCTCCCTCCTGATATTCGTTCTGTTGATGGAACCATTTGCCCAGGCCATAAGAATGGAGAGGGAAATTTCTGGGATCAGCGTGGGTGCCTTGGAGAGCAAGATAGGCCTATTCGCTGACTACGTCATACTGTGCATCACGAACCCTGAGGTCTCCTTGACCCATGTATTTAGAATAATTACCCAATTCGGGCAAGCTAGCTATTATAAAATTAATCTGAGTAAATGCTTAATCCTTGATATGGGCATCCCACAGGCCACAAAACAGAAACTAATGGAACAGTATCCACTGACTTGGAAGGCTGACAAAATTCCATACCTAGGGATTCAATTAACTTATCCGATCAAAAACCTGGGGAAAATAAATTATGCACATCTATTGCAAAATATCTATAAGGAAATACAATCATTCCCCAAGGCAATGATATCCCGGTTAGGCCAGATATCAGTGGTAAAAATGATGGTACTACCCCAAATTTTATATTACTTTTGCAACCTGCCTATTCAAATACCAATGCACACCCTCAATAAGCTCCAGTCAGCTTTAATGAATTACATATGGAACCGACAAAAAGCGAGAGTATCAGCAAAATTTCTGTTCATGCCAATAAAATCTGGGGGGGCTAGGATGCCCGTGTGTACGCGCATTCTACCGAGCCACGATGCTAGATCAACTGAGATACTGGTGGGATGGGAACTCCCCAAAAGCCTGGGTAAAATTGGAAGCGCAAATAGCGGGTCACACCTCTATGGCCTCATATATGTGGTACCTCTGTTTGGCCAAAAAAGAGCAATTACCAGGACACCCCACAATACGAGCGGGCGCAAACACTTGGTTATTGCAGACAATAGGGCAGAGATTACTCCCCACGAGAACACATAAGCTCCCAATAACTATTATTGGTAACTTGATCCAAAATATAGATCTGGGGGATTGGATTTCAAAAGGGATAATTAAGGTAGGAGACATTATGAACAACTTGGAACTTAAGGCCCCTTTACACACTGCAACATCGCAAACGACATCGCTGTAACGTCACCGGTTTTGTGACGTAATAGCGACCTCCCCAGCGACATTGCAGTGTGTGAAACACATCAGCGACCTGGCCCCTGCTGTGAAGTTGCTGATCACTACACATCTCTCAGGACCATTCTTTGGTCCTTTGTTTCCCGCTGTGCAGCATGATCACTAGAATGTCTCAGTGTATAAAGGGGCCTTTACAGCGACTTCGTTAGCGACTTCCCTTTCAAAAAGCTGCTTTACAACGTCCCCAATGACTAGCTAGGTGGTTCTGCAGGTCCGTATCGCTGTTGCGTCGTTTTCCAGGTATGCCTGTTTGACAGCTCACCAGCGACTGACCAGAGACTTTGTAGCGATCCCGGCCAGGTTGGGATCGCTGGTGGGATCGCTAGAAAGTCTCAGTGTGTAAAGGGGCCTTTAGACCGTTTGGTGATCTTGTTAGCATATTTGGGGTAAACAAGAGGGACTTTTACAAATACCTCCAAATTAGACACTTATTATCAAGTGTGAAAACAGAACAACAGGAGTTGGTCTCACCATATGAAATTTTTTTGAGGTTAACAAAGACACAAAAGGGAGGGATATCAAAGGCGTATGAGGCCTTGAATGACACACGCAACTCGCACTCCTTACCTTTTGTGAAGAAATTCGAAACTGACTTGAAAACTCAATTCCGGGAAGAACAATGGGACTACTCCTTCCAAATACACAAAAAAATGTCTCACTGTATCAACCATTTAGAAATATCAAGGAAAATGTTATACAGATGGTATTATACGCCAGCACGCCTACAGAAAATATATCCTCAGATCCCAGACACGTGTTGGAGGTGCAACAAACAGCCTGGCTCATTGCTTCACATCTGGTGGGAGTGTCAGTTGATACAACCAGTATGGACAGAGACACAACAGTGCTTAAGTTTAATACTGGGTTACAATATGGAGCTGGGCCCTGAAACTGCCCTGTTGTCCATAGGTCTGGAAGACATGGACTACAACGATGTAATAATAATCGTACAATTTCTGACAGTGGTAAGAGTGTGCATTGCGAGTAAATGGAAAACATCGCAGGTTCCGACTGCTGAAGAAATAAGGGACAAGATGCGACACAATTGTAGCATGGAGAGGATGATAGCAATCAGTAACGATAGAGGGTTCAAGTTCGAAGTCACATGGGGGGAAGTGGATAGATTTCTCCGATTCCAGGTGAGAATAGGAAAAGGGTAATGCTGGTGCTCACGTCCATCTGGTGCTGAAATAGAGGCATAATCATTGGGGTTTTGATATTGCATATTGACAGTTAAAGTTTGACAAATGGAGGTCAGATATGGATAATTGTTTACTATCAAGGATAACCGACTGGACAAAAGAATGAATAATACTACCCCTAACTTGTATGTTCAATTTTTATTGTTACAATTCAATAAAAAGTTCATGGTATAAAAAAAAAAAAGTTTTATAGCTTTATACTATGTCCAGTGTATCAGTGCCTTTGCTATTGCTCTGATCTGGGGAGATTTCAGTGTATTTAATTATATCAAGTTACCGTATATATAAATAAATATAAATATATATATATATATATATATATATATATATATATATATATATATATATATATATGCAAAATTGTATATACAGTGGGGAAAATAAGTATTTGATACACTCCCAATTTTACAAGTTTTCCCATTTCCCACTTACAAAGAATGGAGGGGTTTGTAATTCTTATCGTAGGTACACTTCAACTGTGACAGACAGAATTCCCCCCCAAAAAAATCCATAAAATCACATTATATTGTTTGTACATGTATCGCCCTGGGGGCTCGGCTGCCTGCCGAGCCGCTCGGATCCGGGCTCGGGTTGTCGGTGGCTCGAGCACCTCCGGACCGGGGGTCACGTCGCTTCGAAAAGGGGGGTGATCTTGCTGACGCTACGGGTAGGGGTGGTGTGGTGGATGGTTCACGGCCGAAGCCGCGATATTGGTAAAGTTTGTGATGCCACCCACGGGTCGTGGTGATTGTAGACACCACCGCTGCGGTGAAGGTATGGGGGCTCCTGGGAGCGGTGTAATGGCGCAGCTAGGTGTTGACCCCTCCGTGGGTAGGGGATGTTGGTCCCGGGGCCCGGTTGGCAAGGCCCGGGATGCAGGGTGGAGTGTTGCGGTGCGGTGCAGTGCCTGATGGCACTGTTGTACTCACGATTATAATCACACACAGAGTCACTGGTAATCCAAGTTCAGTGATGATCGGTGCCCGCAGCCAGCTGCATTTTCTCCTAGTAAGGTTGGTAATGCCCGCCTTTCTCCTGCACCTCTGTGTAGTGATTTTTGACTCCTATGCCTACGCAACGGTAGTCCACTCCCCGACTTGTGTACGCCGGAGGAGCCCATTTGCCCACAGATGCTGGCCCTTTGGATCTCTGGCCCTTGGCGGTGGCACTTATCGTACTGGTTGGGCTGTTGCCTTCAATCGGGACTTAGGTGGGAAAGGACCCTGAGGTCCAGACCGCAATCAGTTAATTTGATTAAGATCCAGTGGCTTCTGGACTAGTTCGGGGTCTGAGAACCCTGCCTGGTGCTCCGGTATCCAGTTGGCTCCCCGGTTCGGTTCCGACGGGCCACTACCCTGTCCCGGTCCCTTACGGTTCCACCGGTCGTCTTCCCGGTCTCCTTCAGGCGGCACTACCGTCTGCCTCCTGGCTGACAAGGGTACCTAGGCTCCTACCCAGGCCCCTGACAGTTTCTAGTTCTCTCCTCCACTCCTCCTCTGTCAACTGCCAACACTGTTCTCTCGTTGTGTTCCCGCCCCAGGCCATCCGAACTCCTCAGTGGGCGTGGCCAACCGCCTGACTCCGCCTCACCGGGTGTGAACGTCCGGACCTGGGAGGGGCGACTCAGGGTTTCTATGTGCGGCTGCTATTACCTTATTAGGGTGGGGTGTGGTGCGTGGGACTACCTGTGACCCCTGGCTAGTCCAGGGCATCACATACATATGTTTTGTATGTCCTTCCTGGCCATGCTATCTGCCTCAGCCTAGAGACTCTGCCTATCTGCCTCTGCATCTGTACTTGCCCTGGGAGTCAGCTGACACAGTCCCAGTCACTGCCCTGGAAGTGGCACATGGCGTCTCGCGATGGGTGCTTACTCAAGTCCCCTCCACTAAAGGGTAAGCCCGGGTATCCCTGTGGCCTAGTGGCTCCACTTTGGTTTGCCACTTTACCATGTCCTGCGGTCATTCGGTTCTCCGCCTTAATCTGAACTGTAATGTGAGCTGTTACAGATGCTGGATCAACAAAATCAACTTCTCACCCAGCTAAAGTCAGCGAATGTCTGCCTGAACCTTCCAGCTCTGGCACTGTCTGAATCTGGTCCACCTCTGGCTGCTCTACCTCGCTTTAACGGTGATCCCAAGCAATTCCGAGGTTTCGTCAACCAGTGGACCCTGCACTTTAAGCTGTTGGCCCATCAGTTTTCTTCAGACCAATTCAAAGTGGCGTTTCTGCTGTTGCACCTCAGTGAAGAAGCTCTTACGTGGGTCAATCCCCTATGGCAGGGGTGGGGAACCTCCGGCCCGCGGGCCGTATGCGGCCCGCAATGACCTTTTCTGTGGCCCCCGGGGCACTGGAGCAGATTCCCGGAGGCTGCTCGGGCAGCCGCTCATCTTGTCTATTGCCGGCAGACAGCACTGGGGGTGGGACTTCCTCCCTCTTGCTCCTACATGCTCCCTGTGAGATTGCATCTAGACTCAAAGTGATGGGGGAGGGGCCTGCACGGGACATAGAAGGCTGTATAGTGCCGTGCGTTCTACCTCTCACACTCCCATTCTGTGCTCGGCTGTTCATGGCTAGCAGGTCTTTTCTTGGAGAGAAAAGACGAGAATGAGGCCAGCCCTTGAGCTGAGCTGCTGCATCCATCACTTGTGCTGCACCTGATCTTACAGGGCAACTAAGCAGCAGGTACTTATATCTGCGCTAAGTGTGTTTATATCTAATATATTCCACCATATATCAAATGTATTTGTGACTTAAGTGTCCAGCGTCTGTTATGTATACAACATGTGCGTGTGCTGTGTATACGGCGTGTGTGCTGTGTATACAGCGTGTGTGCTGTGTATGTGCTGTGTATACAGCGTGTGTGCTGTGTATGTGCTGTGTATACAGCGTGTGTGCGCTGTGTATGTGCTGTGTATACAGCGTGTGTGCGCTGTGTATGTGCTGTGTATACAGCGTGTGTGCTGTGTATGCGCTGTGTATACAGCGTGTGTGCTGTGTATGCGCTGTGTATACGGCGTGTGTGCTGTGTATGCGCTGTGTATACGGCGTGTGTGCTGTGTATGCGCTGTGTATACGGCGTGTGTGCTGTGTATGCGCTGTGTATACGGCGTGTGTGCTGTGTATGCGCTGTGTATACGGCGTGTGTGCTGTGTGTGGCATGTGTGAGCTGTGTGTGTGCTGTGTATACGGCGTGTGTGCTGTGTGTGTGCTGTGTATACGGCGTGTGTGAGCTGTGTGTGTGCTGTGTATACGGCGTGTGTGTGTGTGTGCTGTGTTTGGCACTTAATAAAGTTTCATATTGTAAGGTTTATTGGTATATCTAATTCCTGGTGTGCACATGTTTACATGCAGAACTTTTTGGCTTGTTGAGTGCTGTGTATGGCTTATGTGTGTGCTGTATACGGCATGTGAGTGCTGTGTGCAGTATACAGTATCTCCTGTGCATGTGTACTATATATGGCCAGTGTGTGTCATGGGTAGTGTACAATATGACAACTGTGTCAAGGCTGTGTGCGGTATACGGGCAGTGTGTCAGAGCGGTGTGTGTATGTACAGTGTCTCCTGTGTAATATATATGATTTACCAATCTGCGCTCCAAACAAAGACAAACCTGGAAAACCAGTTGTGAGACGCAAACATCACAGCGCACCAAAGAGAATCAGCTCTGGCCGCCACAGTAGGACTATAGGGGTGAGTTAATTAATTGTTTGACCAATTATAGCCGGGTCATTTTCAAGTTGATGATTTTGTGCGGCCCCCGAAGGTTGGTAGAATTTTCCAAATGGCCCCCGGCAGTAAAAAGGTTCCCCACCCCTGCCCTATGGGAAAGAAGAGACCCAATTACTACTGACGTGTTTGAATTTCTGCAGGCCTTCTGGAAAGTTTTTGAGGAACCAGCTCAGATCATCTCGGCTGCGTCCTGTCTTCTGCACTTATGTCAATGAGGTCTGACTGTGGGACTGTATGAGGTTCAGCTCCGCACCCTCGCTTCTGAATTAAGGTGGATTGATTAGGCACTGGTGGCCACCTTTTTATTATTAAGGTTTATCTGAGAGAACCAAGGATGAACTGGCTGGTCTTGATATATGCGTTACCCTTAATGATCTTATCTCCTTTGCCCCATCAGTGGATCATAAGTTCCAGGAACGTTCCAAGGGAATCTCCCGAGAGAAGAAACCTATTCGCCTACCTCCATGCTTCCAGAGGCCATGTGCTTCCCAGGTTCCAGTTTCCGATCCTGTTCCTGAACCTATACAAGTAAATAGTATCAAAATGTCTGATCAACAATGTGAAAATCACCAGGCCAAGGGTCTGTGTGGATGACTAGAGCACCTTGTCCAAACCGGTCCTTTGAATCTGGAACCCTCTTTCTTGGGCTTGGTAGGAGGGATCACCATTGGCAAAAGCAACCCTTCTTCTTTTTCCTTGAGCCAGTCCATGTCCATATCATTTGAAGGAGTTCAGCTCTCTGAGACAGCTCATCTGGACTCTGGATCCATTAAGAGTTTTGATCAGTTTGCTGTGGTGGACCATTTACTGATCCTCATCTGATGCCTTCTGAAGCCATTGATGGTGCCATTCATGGATGGAGTACTCCTATCTGAATCCATATGCCCTGTTTCTGAGCTTGTGGAAGTATGTGTGGGAGACAGACATTCAGAGAAGATCTCCATCCTTGTGCTTCCAAACTTTTCTTGTCAATTACTTCTAGGTCTGCCTGGGCACCATGGTATTGAGCCTGTTCTGGACATGAAATCGGTGAGGTGCTCCACTGGAGACTGAGATGCCATGAGAACTGCCTGGTTCATGCCCTTCCTTCTCGATCTTCTGTGGTTCCTTCTTGCCAACTGGTCTTGCTTTCTGCCTGTCTGCCGGCTACCATTCACTTCAAGGAGAGGAGTGAGGAGTACTTATGTGTCCCTGAATATTCTGAGATGTCTCACCTGGTTATTGGTTCTGTGTCTCTAAAACAGCCTTCCAAGCAACGACCTTTCAATCTTCCCCTGCATTGATCATTTCTTCTTTTAACTTCTGGAGAGAATACTTTCTTCTAGCCTAAAGAATAGGGAGCATAAGGAGGCTACTGTAATGCCAGCATCCCTGCACTGCTCCCTCTCCCCCCTGCAGGGATGCTGACTCACTGCGGCCGGCCCGCACCATACTACCTAGCTTCCTCGCGTTCTTCCATGTGGGTTTTCTCTGCTTCCTCTTCCATGCTGCACAGGTCCTCTGAGAGTGCTGCTAGGGCATGCACATGCACTGCTGCCCTTCTCTTAAAGGGCCAGTGCACCATTTCCTGGAAATATCTTAAGTACTTAGCACCTATTGCTGAGAGGCGATAAGTACTTAAGGCGCTTTCCCAGTAGGGGAGGTGCCTGACCAATGTTGTTATCCAGTTAGAGTTCAGCTCCCTAGCTAGCTACTTGTCATGTCCCCTTGGCCACTGCCCATTTCCTAGACAGTGTACATTCCTACCTTTGCCTTGCCAGTACCCTGGTGCCTCTCTATCCTGGATGTGCTATATGCCTCAGCTGTCCTAGTGGTCTCTGTCTATAATAGTGACTGTGCCTATCTGTCCTGGCCATCATATGAGTCTCAGCCATCCCGGTGGTCCCTGTCTATACTAGTGATTGTACATGTCCGTCTTGTGCTAGTAGCCTCAGCCGTCCCGGTAGTCCCTGTCTATAATAGTGACTCTGCCTGTCCATCCTGGCTGTGCTATCTGCCACAGCCATCACGGTGGTCCCTGTCTATACTAGTGACTATGCCTGTCCATCCTGGCCGTACTATCTGCCTCAGTTGTCCCGGTGGCTCCTGTCTATACTAGTGACTGTACCTGTCCCTCCTGGCCGTACTATCTGCCTCAGCCATCCCGATGGTTCCTGTCTACACTAGAGACTCTGACTGTCTGCATCTGTGTCTATCCTTGCCCTGGAGGTCAGCTGCCACAGTCACAGTCACTAGCTTGGGAGTGGCACCTGGTGTCTGTCTCGTGGTGGGTGCTTAGGTAAGCCCCTCCCACTAAAGGTAAGCCCAGGTCCCCCCTGTTCTCTAGTGGATCCACTTTGGCTCGCTGCCTTACCATCTCCTGCTGCAAGCATTACAGTCTTTTACATATGACTGACTTTTTGTTCTGCTGCCTTTCCCTTAACCCTTGCATTACACACAATTTGGCCAACACTGATTACTGGTTGTTCATCCTTCTTATCCCACGATACAAGGAGAACTTTCCATCTCTGCTTCCTGTGGAGGTGAAAGCTAGTGAAATGGTGCAATACAAGAAGGCCTTAGTTGAACAATTAGTACAAGAAATCCCATCTGAAATGTTGGAATCAGTGGTCATAGTTAGTTGGGCAACCAAGGAGGAGAGAGGGAGACACATAGCAGGTCCAAGAGAGGCAGGGGAACACTATCAAAGGTTTGGAACTATTTCATTAGACCTTCCTAGCAACCAGGCCCTAATGCGTGGGGTAGGCTGACAAGGAGGAAAATCATTTGGAAGATAGTGAAGGAATACCTAGCAAAAAATATATCAGCAACCTCCGTTATTCCAAGCTATACACATGGCATGAACTGTTCCTCTACTCCTTGAAGGTGGCCTGCCCTTCCACTAGCACTTTGTGGGTTTTTAGTGCCACCAGGGGCATAATAACAATAGGCACATCTGCTTGACAACTGGAAAGGCTGATAGGCTGACTTTTATGAAAATTAACAAGGCTTAAGCCCGCTTTACACCCTTCAATATATCTCACAATCCGTCGTTGGGGTCAAGTTGTAAGTGCCGCACATCCGGCATCGTTTGTGAGGTATCTGCGTGTGACACCTACGTGCGATCAGGATTGAAGGCAAAACCGTTGATCGCAAACACATCGTATCTTTGTCTAGAATTGAACGTTTTGTTGCACGAACCTAGTCAATTGAAACATGTGACATCCCTCATACGATTTTGATGTCTGAGGCTATGTGCGCAGGTGTGCGCTCTGCAACGCAGCTTAAAAAAGCTGCGTTCTGAAGCGCCTCACAATGTCTGTCATTCACTAATCTCTGTCAGTCGGTCACTATCTCTGTCCCTCTCTCTCTGTCCATGTCAGTCTATCCCTCTTACCCCCTCTCTCATACTCACCGATCCCCGATCACCGTGTGTTTTTTATTTCTAATAAAGGATTTTTCGTGTGTGTGTGTATTTACTGTCACTTACAGATTAATCATGGAAGGTATCTCGGGGAGACGCCTGACATGATTAATCTAGGAGTTATTGGCAGCTATGGGCTGCCAATAACTCCTTATTACCCCGATTGCCAACGCACCAGGGCAAATCGGGAAGAGCCGGGTACAGTCCCAGAACTGTCGCATCTAATGTATGCGGCAATTCTGGGCGGCTGCTGGCTGATATTGTTAGGCTGGGGGGCTCCCCATAACGTGGAGCTCCCCATCCTGAGAATACCAGCCTTCAGCCGTATGGCTTTATCTGGTTCGTTTTAAAATTGGGGGAGACCGCACGCCGTTTTTGTAAATTATTTAATTATTTATTTCACTGCACAGTATATATGTCACGGACGGAGGAGGGGACACTGCGCTCTCCCACTGCTCGGGTCCGGCTGCCGCTGCTGCTGCGGCCGCTGCTGCTCGGTGGCTCGAGTGATGGACCAGATCCCGGGGACTCGAGCGGCGCTCCTCGCCCGTGAGTGAAAAGGGGGGTTTGGGTTTTGGGGATTTATTGTCCGTGACGCCACCCACGGTTGTGGTGATTGTGTGGACACCACCGCTGCTCTGTATAGGGATCCCGGGAGCGGTGACAGGGAGCAGCTTTGTTGTTAGTTCTCCCCTCCGTGGGTAGGGGGTTGGTTGTCCCGGGGCCCGGTGATGGGGTAGGGGTGGATGGCAGGCCGGGTGCGGGGCCTGGTGAGGTGCAGGGTTGCGGGGGCAGCGCTGTGCCGTACGGCACGGTGGTACTCACTCAGCCTGAGACCTTGACACAGTTCTCGGTAAAACACACGGCTGGAAAGACGGTTCCCTTGGACGGCTGCTGTTGCTTTTCCCCGGTAGGTGACGGTGACTGTCCCTTTTCCCTGCACCTAAGTTCAATGTTGATAGCGATGGATTCACACCGGTTACCCGCTCCCCGACTTGGATATGGGCCGGAAGAGCCCTTCTTTGCCCACAGGCGCTGGCCCTGAGAAACTGGTGCCTTGGCAGTGGCGGTGTCTCTCCTTCACGGTTGGACTGTTGCCTTCAATCGGGACTTAGTTGTTTGGAGACCCGGAGGTCCCCTTCACTGACGGATTTGGCAAATTCACGGCGACTCCTAGCCTTGCCGGGATCCGAAAGGCCCCTGCCAATGGTGCTGGCCTCACTTTGTGTACCGCTTCGGTACCGCCGGGCCACCACCCGTCCGCGGTCCTTTCGGCAACTCCGATCAGCCTCCACTGCCGACGGTCACCGCCGTCTGCTAACCTTGCTGTCTCAGTCCGGGGCACACACCCGGACCAACTTCAGGCTTTCAAACTGTCACTTTTCTCTTTCACTACTTTCCCCCCTTCTTCTTCCTTAGCTTCACTCTAACTCTCCTCTCACTTCCTCCTCCAAACTCTAAGGCGGGCTTTGCACACTACGACATCGCAGGTGCGATGTCGGTGGGGTCAAATCGAAAGTGACGCACATCCGGCGTCACTTGCGATGTCGTAGTGTGTAAATCCTAGATGATACGATGAACGAGCGCAAAATCGTCGTCATCGTATCATCGCTGCAGCCTCCGACATTTCCATAATGCCGGGGGAGCGACAGGTACGATGTAGTTCCTCGTTCCTGCGGCCGCACACATCGCTGTGTGTGAAGCCGCAGGAGCGAGGAACTTCACCTTACCTGCCTCCCGGCTGCAATGAGAAGGACGGAGGTGGGCGGGATGTTTACATCCTGCTCATCTCCGCCCCTCCGCTTCAATTGGCCGCCTGCCGTGTGACGTCACTGTGACGCCGCACGACCCACCCCCTAAGGAAGGAGGCGGGTCGCCGGCCAGAGGGACGTCGCACGGCAGGTATGTGTGTGTAAAGCTGCCGTAGCGATAATAATCGCTACGGCAGCTTTCACTATATATCGAACGTGCGACGGGGGCGGGACTATCGCTGCAGCATCGGTAACACATTGTTACCGATGTTGCAACGTGCAAAGCCCGCCTAACTCTACACTCAAGCTCTGCCTGAGCTCCACTGCCTGTGTTTTCCTGCCTCCAGGACTGTGAACTCCTTGGTGGGCGGAGAACAACCGCCTGGCTCCACCCCCTGGTGTGGACATCAGCCCCTGGAGGAAGGCAACAAGGATTTCAGGTCTAGCTTAGGTGTACCTAACCGGGGTGTAGGGTGTGGTGATGTCATTACCCGTGACCCCTGGCTTGCCCAGGGCGTCACATTCCCCCTTAGCAAAATGCAGACCGTCCGCGGGCTGCCCGTCCAACACCGGTTTTATTTTTCTGAAAAAGATAAAAAACACATACAAGTAGAATAACATCATCCCACAACGGGAGGCACTTTTCTTAAACGTTGCAAACGGTTAACGGTTACGGCTTCCGCTCTCACCCACCCAAGCAACCTGGCCCTGATGCTGCCCCTAAGAAAACAGGCAGCACCCCTTGACCCCAGTCCTGCACCAAGTTACCCGAGCGGGATCTGTCCTTTCCAGGGGACCCACGTCCATGGGGAGCCCCTGGAACCCCCAGAGGGTAGCCACCGGTTCCGGTGGTGGCTGGGCCCCAGCCTGCTCCACTGCGGGCCCTCCCTCCAATCTGCCTCTCTGGAGGCGGTAACGGTGGAAGCTGCAACAAAACATATTTACATTCCACAAGTTTGTGGTTGCCTCACAAGTTCACGGGCTTGTCTGTAAGGAGTCCCTTACGCAACTTCAGACGGTCCCCACGAGGACAACGGTGCCGGCAACGGCCGGTTCAATCAGCAGGCTAGACAATCAGGTTAACTTCGGTTAATCATTTTCAAAACTTGCAAACTTGAAACTTTCAACACACAGGTGGTCCCAACGGGGACTGTGACAACGGTGCTCCGCTGCCCTACTCAGAGTCCTCAGCATCACTTTGGGGAAGGGGTACGGCGCTCACACGGGCCTCCTGGCTGCCCCTCAGCTTTGCATCCAGCGCAAACCACCCCCTCTCCCCACAGTGCCGGGTGTACTGAACCAAGTCGCCCGGCATCAGGTTTCGACCTGGGTGCTCCTCTGGGAGATGGGCATTCACATCCCATCGGGCTGTGAACACTTCGGCCTCCAGGCCCGGTTCATAAATGAATCCATAGCCCCGGCAGACATCAAACCGCCTCACCTGCCCTTCATACAACAGGCCCCGGAAACGGAAGGTAGCTTGTCTCAGGCTCTCCTTCTCCTGGATCGTACAGGCCACCATCTCTGCCTTCTTTCTTTCCCTCTCCTCGATTTCCAGGCCCAACGGTACCGGCTCCCTGTCCCAGTACGGCACTGCTGCGAGCTCCGGCGCACGGGTCGGGCCCCGCGAGACATTTTGGACACTGCCCACCGTTAGTGATCTGGGCGGCAGGTCCCGCGGTGTCTTGGCCTTGGACGCCGCCTTGCAGCGGCAACCCGGCGCAACCTCAGCCGAGGTGTGGGGGATGGGCACAGGGGCTTTCCTCTGCTGGGCCTTCGGCACAGAGCGGGTATCGGCTCCGGCTCGGGGGACTTCTCGGGGGACGCCTCCGGTTCGGGCTTCGGGGCTTTCCACGGCAGCACCTCCTGGCGGCTACCAGCCCCGGCTGCAGATCGACCCGCCGGGGCGGGCATGCTGGGTATCGCTACCGGTTGCGGTGGCAGCGGGCCTAGTGGCGGGGTCACGGCTTCCGGAACGGGTGGCGAGGGAGGCAGCAGGGCGAGAGGGTTTAGACCGGGTCCCGCAGCCGCGATGACCGGCCCTTCAAGGGCATCGGGGCGTGGGTCACTCACCCTCTCTTCCGCAGCTTCCTCCTCGCGTCTCCGCACGGTCGCTATGACATCAGCCATGTCGGTCTCCCACTCCTCCATGAGGAGCTGCATCTTGACCTGCAGCTTCTGGTAGAGCTGCGCGGTCCGGATCTCCACCCACGCCGCGGTTCCCGGCGCGGGGGCTACGGTGCTTCGGGACGGCATCCACATGTTGCTGGCGGCCTCTCCCAGGAACAAGATGGCTGCAGAGTCCTGGCGTCCCTGCTTTTATAGCCGTGGCTACATGCGGCTAGTCTCCATTTCGTCCCCCTTAGCTTCTTTCCGGCTCCTCCTCTATCGGGGCGGGATTTTGGCCTTCGCGCCTCCACTACTCGAGAAGACGCTCGAGCGGGAACTTTTCGCGCCAAAGATGGCGGCTTCTGAAATTTTCCGGCCGGACACCTCCGGCGGTAACAAGGCGCACCTCTACCAGACGGCAGAGCGGTAAGATCCTGTTCGTGACGCCAAGTTGTCGCGGGCGGAGGAGGGGACGCTGCGCTCTCCCACTGCTCGGGTCCGGCTGTCGCTGCTGCTGCGGCCGCTGCTGCTCGGTGGCTCGAGCGATGAGCCGGATCCCGGGGACTCGAGCGGCACTCCTCGCCCGTGAGTAAAAAGGGGGGTTTGGGTTTTGGGGATTTATTGTCCGTGACGCCACCCACAGTTGTGGTGATTGTGTGGACACATCCGCAGCTATGTATAGGGATCCCGGGAGCGGTGACAGGGAGCAGCTTTGTTGTTAGTTCTCCCCTCCGTGGGTAGGGGGTTGGTTGTCCCGGGGCCCGGTGATGGGGTAGGGGTGGATGGCAGGCTGGGTGCGGGGCCTGGTGAGGTGCAGGGTCGCGGGGGCAGCGCTGTGCCGTACGGCACGGTGGTACTCACTCAGCCTGAGACGTTGACACAGTTCTCGGTAAAACACACGGCTGAAAGACGGTTCCCTTGGACGGCTGCTGTTGCTTTTCCCCGGTAGGTGACGGTGACTGTCCCTTTTCCCTGCACCTAAGTTCAATGTTGATAGCGATGGATTCACACCGGTTACCCGCTCCCCGACTTGGATATGGCCCGGAGGAGCCCTTCTTTGCCCGTAGGCGCTGGCCCTGAGAAACTGGTGTCTTGGTGGTGGCGGTGTCTCTCCTTCACGGTTGGACTGTTGCCTTCAATCGGGACTTAGTTGTTTGGAGACCCGGAGGTCCCCTTCACTGACGGATTTGGCAAATTCACGGCGACTCCTAGCCTTGCCGGGATCCGAAAGGCCCCTGCCAATGGTGCTGGCCTCACTTTGTGTACCGCTCCGGTACCGCCGGGCCACCACCCGTCCGCGGTCCTTTCGGCAACTCCGATCAGCCTCCACTGCCGACGGTCACCGCCGTCTGCTAACCTTGCTGTCTCAGTCTGGGGCACACACCCGGACCAACTTCAGGCTTTCAAACTGTCACTTTTCTCTTTCACTACTTTCCCTCCTTCTTCTTCCTTAGCTTCACTCTAACTCTCCTCTCACTTCCTCCTCCAAACTCTAACTCTACACTCAAGCTCTGCCTGAGCTCAACTGCCTGTGTTTTCCTGCCTCCAGGACTGTGAACTCCTTGGTGGGCGGAGATCAACCGCCTGGCTCCACCCCCTGGTGTGGACATCAGCCCCTGGAGGAAGGCAACAAGGATTTCAGGTCTAGCTTAGGTGTACCTATCCGGGGTGTAGGGTGTGGTGATGTCATTGCCCGTGACCCCTGGCTTGCCCAGGGCGTCACATATACACACCCACCGGCTGCTGTGATTGGGTGCAGTGAGACACCTGTCACTCAGCGTGGGGCCGTGTCTCACTGCAACCAATCATAGGCGCCGGTGGGCGGGGAAAGCAAGGAATACGAGATTGTTTAATGAGCGGCCGGCTTTTTCAAAATAGTAAAAGCTGCCGGAGCAGTGTGAATGCTGTGCAGCGCCGCGCCGGAGATCGAGGATCGGTGAGTATATGAGAGAGGGCTGCTCAATTCAGTTACTCAGGAGTTTAGCGGTCACCGGCGAGTCCTTCACTGGTGACCGCTAATCAGGACGCGACACAGACAGAGCCGCAGCATGACAATGAAGTCGGGTGAAGTTAACCCGAGTTCATTCTGATCGTGCAGCTCTTTCTGTGTCTGCTGTCATCTGCCATTCAGCTCTGCTACATGGCTGTCTGTGTCTGCTGTTAGCGGCCATGTAGCAGAGCTGAATGGCAGATGACATAGTAAAAACGCATCCCTACACATTACATACGCTTGGCAAGTCAATAACTGAAAAAGAAAAAAAGGGTGTCGAATGCATACGTCACAGAACACATGATCTAAAGGATCGCACACAAAATTGATCAATTTAACATAGACTACTAACGCACGTGTGACAGCAAATGAACGACCTACGTGCGATCTCATTAGATCACATATGCGATCTGGGCGTGTCACATTGCAAACGTGATTGCACAACAAATTGCAACGTGTAAAGCAGGCTTTAGATTGGCCCAGAGCACTCAACCTCACCAGGTGTCAGCAGCAGAACTTAAAGCCAATTCAAATGTTCCAGGTAGGCCTCAGTCAAAATATTTAGAGGGTCATCAGGCTGCCCTCTCTCAAAATTATTAGATGATCATCATGCGACCCTTGCTCTTAATTTTTCCAGGGTGCATATGATGGCCCTCCTTTACAATTTTTTTCAGGATGTATATGAGGCCTACCTCTACAATTCTCTTACATATATCAATGTTTATTACCCCCCCAAAGGTAACTGTTATTTAGCCCTTGCAATAAGTGCATAGGATTTACCAGTCTAGGAGTCCCATTCCTTAAAAATGGTAACAAAAATATGTTTTCTGAGAGCCTCCTCTATAGGGTACTTTACACGCTGCAATATCAGTACCGATATCGCTAGCGAGCGTACCCGCCCTTGTCGGTTGTGCGACACGGGCAAATCGCTGCCCGTGGCGCACAACATCGCTAACACCCGTCACACGGACTTACCTTCCCTGCGACGTCTATCTGGCCGGCGATCCGAATCCTTTCTAAGGCGGCAGTTGTGCGGCGTCACAGCGACATCACACGGTAGCCGTCCAATAGCAGAGGAAAGGCGGAGATGAGTGGCCGGAACATGCCGCCCACCTCCTTCCTTCCTCATTGTCGGTGGACGCAGGTAAGGAAATGTTCGTCGTTCCTGCGGTGTCACACATAGCGATGTGTGATGCCACAGGAATGACGAACAACATCGTACCTGCAGCAGCAACGATATTAAGGAAATGAACGTGTCAACGAGCAACGATTTTTCACGTTTTTGCGCTTGTTGATAGTCGCTCATGTGCGTCACTAACGACGTGACCCCGACGATATATCGTTAGCAATGTCGCAGCGTGTAAAGCACCCTTAAGTGTCTCCCAGGGTGTATTGTAGTCCCTCCTTATAGTTTTTGGCAGCCCTTGCACTTGGTGCATAGGATTTATGAGTCTAGGAGTCCCACTACCTAACAATTTTTTACTTAGTTACATAGGTTGAAAAAAGACCTAGGACCATCTAGTTCAACCTTCCTCTACCAATTATACATTTTGTCACTAAACCATTTATAACCGACAATGTTGTGTGTACCATTTTAACAGAATGTGTATGACGCCCTTCTTTATGTCTAATACAGGGTGTATTGGAGTCCCTATTGCTTCTAATTTTTGCAGTTCTTTCAATATCCGCATAGGCTTTGTGATTTTTCAGACTCCCTCCTTCATAAACCAACCAGGATGTGTCTGACCATGTTACACACAGCACATACCCAGATAAGATAGTAAAATGTTAAAATTGCATTTACCAGTGACTACTGGGGGGTGTAGTTTTATTTCCCCTCTCTACTATGGCATCTCTTGTAGTCATAGACGAGAGAATATGGTGATAGATGACCCAGCTATTAATGGTTGTAGGAGACGGGGGTTTTCTTTCTTTTTTAATTTTGCCTTATATACAAGCCATACAGGAAAGAATGTATCTTAAGTTTTTTTTCCTGTAAAATCCATTTTATCTTCAGTTTTATATTGTTTTATTGCCAGTCCATAAAAGTGGCGTAATACTCTGACAACATCAATCCCAGCACCTGGTAGTCAGTGATGTGTCCAGATGTCTTCCCCATGCTGTTCACATTGCATTTGAGCGCTGTTTCCATCCATTTCAGAGATTTTCCTGTCCCGCTAGCCCTCACAAGCCGTCCTGGGGAGCCTTCTTGAAAAATGCTTGCGTTTCCCATTGATTTACATTATACTTGTTACTCGAATCCGAGCCTGTCCGACCCCTCGATTCAAGTATCGAGCACTTGAGCATTTTAGTGCTCACTCACCACTATTCAAGAAACCACTCCCTGTGACATAGTGCTCCATCATGCGTGAAAATTATTATACATCACTAAATTGCTCCCGGATGATTGAGAGAAGTTGCTCTTGGAGGATGTTTAGATCCCATTCTTTATTCCGGTCAGTGTTCTTAGGCAAAGTTTTGAGTGAGCCCATTACCTTAGAAATAAAGCCTCCACACATCAATGGTCTCAGGATGTTTAAGGCTATGTGCCGACTGGGGGATTTTTTTTGAGTTTTTTCATTCCTTATTTTAATCAATAAAAGCAATGAAAATGCATCCCAGCAAAGTCTACGAAATTCCTGACTTTCTGTGCACACGCTGCTTCTTTTTTCTTTGAAGATTTTGTTGCTGAAAAAACAAGCAGCATGTCAATTGTTTCTGCGGGGTTTTTTTTCTGCATTTCTATAATCTCCTGCAATGCTTTATCACTTCAGTGGATTATATTACATCACTTTGCCTCACACACCATACATACAGCATGGTGTGTGAGGTTCTCCATAGCTCAGTAACCCGGTGTCGTCATAGTGACAACCCAGGATTACCATGGCAGAAATCGGGAGAGGTAAGCAATTCCTCTCACTGCCCCCTGAATGATGAGATCGCATTGATTGCAGCATTTAGGGGGGTTAAACCGCTGGGAACGGTGCTGGGGCCGCTATGGGCAGTGAGAGCCGGATCCCGGCTAGAACATCAGCCAGAGACCCTGCGGTGATTGTGAGGGTACAGCGCCTTGACCCCCCCAATTGCCATGACTAAAAGAAAGCACAATAAGAAGCAGGAAAAAAAAAGCATATGAAAAAACGCACAAACGCAATAAAAAATGCTTGTTTTTTCTGCTGCGTTTTTCCGGTCAAACATGCTTTTTATGTGCAGAAAAGAAGCACATAAAAAAGCAACGTGGACACAGTCTTACTGTTGGCCAGCACAGTACTCAGGTAGCGCTCACCTTTTGTTCTCCGCATGCCCCCAACAGTCTGAGGGGGCTTCATCAGAGAAAATAACCTTATCCCAGGCCTTTGGGGTCCAATCCCTGACCTTCCAGCAAAGTTATATAGCCAGAACAGAGGACTGTTACTAATACTATTGTAGGTAGAGATGTATACATGCCAATGAGTGAGTTTTATTATTGAGGGGAAGTAGTTACCCAATTTAAGAAATGGAGGCTGTAGTAGAATTTTCACCTGACTGCTCATATGTGATCATTGCATGATTGAACTAATGTTTCTAAAGCACCTTAAAAATAGGTTCTTCTGGCATAAACTTGTTTTGCATATGTTTGGGAGATGTGAATATTAAGTGTCAAAAATCCTTGATTAATAATAAATACTTTTTAAATAGTAGGTATCCAACCAAGCTTGGATGCCAATGTGAAGTGACACAATATAGACACCAAGATTGATGGCCGGTCTCCTACACGGATTAGCACTCTGAAATGTTCACTCAGTAACCACAAGTTGACAAGTGAAGATAAATTGCTGCAAATGGTCACTGAAGAGAACTGAAAGTAAAAGTGCATTGGTTCTCCCTCCCTGGTTATCAGGAACTATCAGGTTATTGTGCGCATTCTTAGCGTTCACAGCCTACAGATCACCCTAAAGGCCGCTTTACATGCTACAATATATCTTACGATGTGTCGGCGGGGTCACGTCGTAAGTGACGCACATCCGGCATCGTAAGGTACATTGTAGTGTGTGACAGGTACGTGCGATTGCGATTGAACGTGAAAACGTTCATCGCATACACGTCGTTGAATCCTGACGAATTGCACATCGGGTTGTTCAATGTTCCCGAGGTAGCACACATCGCAGTATGTGACACCCTGGGAACATTGAACAGATCTTACCTGCCTCCCGCGACTTCAGCCGGCAATGCAGAAGGAAAGAGGTGGGCGGGATGTTTAAGTCCCGCTCATCTCCGTCCCTCCGCTTCTATTGGACGGCTGCCGCGTGACGTCGATGTGACGCCGAACATCCCTCCCACTCCAGGAAGTGGACGTTCGCCGCCCACATCGAGGTCGTATGGACGGGTAAGTACGTGTGACGGGGGCTAATCGTTTGTGCGGCACGTTCAACAAATTGAACGTGCCACACATACGATGGGGGCGTTGCAAATCGCATATAATATCATATGCGAAATTGCAACGTGTAAAGCAGGCTTTAGGATGAACAAAACGCTGGGTCGTCACGTGAAATGATCTCTTGCTTTCCACAAAGATCATCATTCTTGACAACACATAGTCCCGTTTAATGAGGACTTGTGCTGCTGAAAGCAGTGGTAGCCTATGTGAATTGAATGATTTGTGGCAGATCGTTCAGTGCACATCTGAAGCACAGTCTGCCTGTGTAAATTGGCCTGGGTTGTCCAGTCTAAAATGATAAGTCTGCAGTCACTTTGTCATGTGACCGCAATTGTACACTATGCATGTGTGTCACCCCAGGGCTATGGGGTACTCTATCCCAGGCGGTGTATTGCTGAAGAGATGTCACTGGGTGGCCGTCGCCCAGTTCCGTGACCCTAGGGTCGATTTTTAAAAGGGGTATATTTACAGGGGTGATTAAATGACGGTTTGTGTTGTGACGCCACTTGCGGGTTGCGGCTATTTAGTGGAGCCGCCGCTGCACAGTTCTCACTACTGGGGCTGGTATTGGTAGCAGCCTGGATGTTGGGCCCTCTGCAAGTAGGGCCAAGCCCCATGGGATTGATGATGTTGATGGAGCGGAAAAAAGGTAGGCCACACAAGGGATTGCAGTGTAACTGGTTCCTTTACTCACAGTATGGTGGTAACTGGTAACCCAAGTAAGGCTGGTTCCAACCGCTGGTCCCCTTAGTCCCAGTGCCAATGTGGTGACCAGATGACTTCTTTCCCCTGCACCTGTCTTTAGTTGGTGGCTCCCCATGGCTTGGAGCGTCTGGGGGTCCCCTCCTAGTAGTCTCTCAACTTTAGTCCGTATGACAGTAGCTTGAACCCTGTGGGGACGGTTTCTCTGGTCCTGTTCTACGGTTCTCCTGGTGCCATGGTGTCCCAAACTTTACGGTCAGTGAGGTCCTGGATGGTCCCCTCACTGTGCAGATTTTATCAGGTCTGCCTGGAGCATTTGCCTGACCTATGCTATGGTGCTATGGTTCCGGGAGTACTCCACCAGCAACCACACGCCTGGGCCCTCAGGTCAGCATTACACTCCTCACTCTCTCTTAAAGCCATTGCAAAGTAACACCTGAAGCACTACTCCACCGGGGGGTGGTTTTTAGCACTGGAGTGGTGCTTTGAACCTAACTCCCCTGCGCCGGGTCTGATACTCACCCTCCGTCATCTTCACCATTTTTTAGCGTCACTCCAATACTGCAGCACCATCTAGTGACGGTAACTTCTGACTGGCCAGAAGTCAAAAGTTATGTCACAAACTCTCAATACAAGTCTATGAGAGCCAAGATGCAGCCACAACATGGCTCTCATAGAGTTATATGGACTTGTGACCTTCACGGAACTGGATAAGCCGGCAGGTCATAAATCGCTTGAGACCGACCAGAGTGACAGTGAACACAGATGAAGATGCCGGAGGGTGAGTATAACAAAAGGGTCAGGGACTTAGATTTAAAGCACCACTCCAGAGGTGAAATAAAAAATCTGCAGTAGTGGTGCTTTAAAGAACTCTTTGGCCACTCTGCCTGTTCAGTGGATATTCAGCAAGTGGCAATATACTGCATCTTCTGACACCCTTGTGTTATAGTCACCATTACCTTGCTAATGGATCAGATCAGACAGGCTAGAGTTTTGTCCCCACAGTCATCAATAAGTCTAGGCTGTCCATGACCTTATTACCAATTCACCTTTCCTCCTCCCCTGGACCAGTTTGGTTATGTACCAATGTCTGCATATCAGCAATACCTCACAAAGACATGTCCTTATGGAGATGCTCTGTCCCAATCATACCTATCACATCTCTTGGGAAAGTCACTGAGATAATTACTCCCATATTGCCCATTTTTCCCTCACCCTATGATGGCACCACGAGAGAGGATCTGCCCATCAATGACAGGAAACCTACAGGATAAAAAAGGGCAGTCCTCTCCCCGCCTCACTAGGTTGGATCTTTCTTTCTCCGACCTCACCTTTGGGAGACAGGTTCTGCAGGGAGTGGTCCCTCCCTAACTCCTTTCACTGTAATTCTCTCGTGGTGCTGTCATAGGGTGAGGGAAAAATGTGCAATTACTTACCGGTAATGTGTTTTTTCCGAACCCATGACGGCACCCTTATATTCCCTCCCTGCACTGTTTTTTTTGTTGGTTGGTTCACCTTCCTTATCCTTATTCCACATGTTCTGGTGGTGGCCTTATATTAACCTGTTGGGGTTTTTTTGGAGGTCCTCTCATGCTCTGTAATCAACTGAGACAGGGAGAGGACCGCCCTTTTTTATCCTGTAGGTTTCCTGTCCTTGATGGGCGGATCCTCTCTCATGGTGTCGTCATGGGTTCGGAAAAAACACATTACCGGTAAGTAATTACGTATTTTCCTTCTTACAACACATCAACATTAAGCACTGACTGTGAACTTGCTGCATATTTTATATCCATTAATAGGTGAGTTTTGTAATGAGATCATCTAGATGTTAATGGTTTTAATGTTGTGACTGATCATTGTATACATATGGTTGTCATGAAGAAGTTAATATAATTTCATTACAATTTTTATTTCTAGCAATGAATTAGGCGAATTAATGATAAGTACATGCACACTTTCAGGGGGGCACCCAAAATAAGTAAAAATCATCTTCTGGATTTGCAGGGTGCTTCTAGTACAGGCTTATGCCACTAAGTGTAGTTCATAGAATCCTTGTTGAAGCACTGGCATCTCTTTAGGGACACCGACTTACTCAAAATCCTGTCCGGGTTGTGCCATCCCCCGCTGCCCTGCGGCTGTCCATGTGTGCTCCTGCTCTACTTCCCCCGGGGCTGGTGCACGCCGCACAGACTCCCCAGGAATACACTTTGGGAGTGTGCATACCGTCCTCCTGTTAAAGGGCTGGGGCTCCATTTCTCGGAAATGCCTCTCAGCCATAGGCTGAGAGGCACTAAGTATTTCAGGCACCCTCCACTAGGAGAGGTGTTTGTGCAATGCTCCTAGTTAGTTAGGTTACCAGTCTGCTAGCCATTTGTCAGGTCCCGTGCTTCTGGCTCATTACTTGTACCTGTCTGTCTTCCCATACCTATCTACTCTGCCATGCCATCATTCCTGTCTGTAACTGCCTTCCTGTCTGCCTCAGCAATCCCGCCTGTACCAGCCTACAGCTGTGTCCATACCTGAGCTCTTCCTCTGTCCTGAGAGTCAGCCGCAACAGTCCCGATTACTGCCCTGGGAGTGGTACCTAACGTCTGCCTCACGGTGGGTGCTTAGTTACCTTCCCACTAAAGGGTAAGCCCCGGTCCCCCTGTGGTCAAGTGGGTCCACTCCCGCTTGCCGCCTCTACAACACCAGTGGTGAGCATTACACTTCTGTGTCAGTGTCCTAGTCAATGTTGTTGGAGAAAGTTGTGTTTGGCTCCAGTGATTTTTTTTTTCCCCAAGGTATAATTCTCTTTTGCCTACTTTTTGAATAACGTAAGGCTGAAAAGTTTTGTTACTGTTTTTGTTTCCTCATCAGAAATTATTATTATGCTAAAAACAGTTGACGTTGACATGAGTTCAAGACACGCTTATGAAAGGTTCTCCTGTTTCAATTTAGGTGAAATGTCAGTTGATGATCAGCCTCCTTCCAGATGTATTTCGACCTCCGGAACTAATGATAATATGATGACAAATCTTCAGGACCTTCTGGAAGATCGCCAACGGACCATTGGTAAACTCATGGAGTTCACTTCGATTTCTTAGAGTTCCAGTTAGCAAATTTCAACTGATGATACTGGGCATAAAACAAGTTGCAGTAGAACAAGTAACCAACAAACAAGCATTTTCAATGCTTGCTTTTTTTTTTTTCAAATAGGAAACAGACTTCATAGCCACACGTTTTTGGTGTGAATCAGCCATTAGAAAATAGGTGAAAGATTGAATAACTTGAAAACAAATTACTGACCCAAAGCACAACCTTCCCCAACAAGCTCGGCCGACATACTGTCTAAGAATGATTCCATTAACATTGACCTAGCAGTAGAAGCCTGTCCTACAAGCTTCTCGCTATCCAGATGATTCCCATCTTTTTGGTACTTCCTCATATAATTCATATACAAGTATGATCTACAGGATTATGTACAATTCACATAATATGCTATAGACGAGAGGTCTCAAACACGCGGCCTGCGGGCTGCATGCGGTCTCTGAGGCTGCTTGTTGTGGCCTGAGTGCCCGCAGACCCCTGACAATTGTGTTACTATGCAGGGGGCCGGCGCCGACACGGCTTTACCACAGTTGATACATTTGCGGCACAGCGCGGGCTAGGAGCTCTCTGCACTATAACAATCAGGACCGGAACAATCGTGGTTGCATGGGTCACCACACAGAAGGCAGCAACCATTTTGGAGCTCACACAAGTCCCGGCTACTTAATCAATTGCTTATTCCCTTCTCTCCATGCCCAGAATCCCGCCCACCTCTTTCCACAGAAGCCGGTGCTGAGAGGTGGGCGGGCTTACGGGCACAGTGATCACCCGGCCGCTAGCTTTCAGCATCTGATGGGTGATAGATCCCCCACTGGGCCCCTGAAAATCTCTCCTACAGCATACAGCACATATGCTGCATGCTCCATCCATGAGGAGAGGGGAGAAATGCTAAGCATTGCCTCCTCTGAAGCACAGCCATCCCCTACCTACACTCACTGCTCCGGAGCCTCGCAGGAGTAAGCCCCGCCCACCGGTAGTAAGCCCCTCCCACCGGCACGGAGATGCTGTGGAGTCTCATGCCTGTGCAGATTGCGTTGCAGAAATATGAGTGACTTCGGAGAAGTTTGTATCCCTCTCTCCTGCTCTGCTATTGCTCTGTAGTCGGCAGTAGCAGGAGGCTCCAGAGGAACACAATGTGACCTGAAGTGAGTACTAGAGCTCCCTGAATGATGACTCCAGCCCCACTGCCCTCTTCTATCTTCTTACTTGCCTCTCACAGCTGCACTCTTCTGCCCCCCTCCCCCTCAGCTGCACTATCCTGCCTCCCTCCCCCACAGCTGCACTATCGTGCCCCCCTCCCCCCCCAGCTACACTCTCCTGCCCCCCTCTCCCACAGCTACACTCTCCTTCCCTCTCCCCCACAGCTGCACTCGCATGCCCCCTCCACCACTACCCTCTTTTATCCTCCTATTTGCCTCTCACAGCTGAACTCTCCTGCCCCCTCACTCACAGCTACACTCTCCTGCCCCCTCCCTCACAGCTGCACTATCCTGCCCCCTTCCCAACAGCTGCACTGTGCTGCCCCCTTCCCCACAGCTGCACTGTACTGCCCCCTCCCCCACAGCTGCACTGTCCTGCCCCCTCCCCCACAGCTGCACTGTCCTGCCCCCTCCCCACAGCTGCACTCTCCTGTCCCCTCCCCCACTGCCCTGTAACTGATGATATGCCTCACCGCTGTCCTGTGATGTTGGGGGGGTCTTCTTATCTTCATGGTTTGCTGTCAGACATTCAAATTTCTTATTTCTTTGTATATACCGTGTATACAAAATGCTCACATATACAGTATATAAAGAGAACTCTAGTGTATATGGCTGCATTTGTGTGAATGTGTACACATGTGGCATTTTTAAAATTCAGATACTAAAAAAGCAGAATTAATACTAAAAGGGCCAAAAAACCCTCTTAAAAATACAAAAACTTGTGTACCATTAAAAAAACAACTACCATTTTTAGATACAACATGATTATATCTATAATATTATTTACAGCACGATATAATGTACAGAAAAAAAAAAGATGGATAAGGCTATATACCAGGATGGGGGACAAAGATACAAACATGGGATGGGAAAGCTGGGTGCTGAGGGAAAGAGGCTCTTTCCCTCAGCACCCAGCTTTCCCATGCTCTGATATCCCTCAGAACCCAGATTTCATATATTCTGATATCTATCTTGTACTCGGTGCCCAGCTGATGCTGAGTGCTGGGTCACCCACCCATGCTCTGCTATACATCTTTCCCTCACCACCCAGCTTTCCCATGCTCTGATATCAAGAGCAAGCTGGGTGCTGAGGGAAAGTTGTATAGCAGAACATTGGAAACCTGGGTGCTGAGGACAAGATGGATATCAGAACATGAAAAGCTGAGTTCTGAAGGGAAAAAAGGGATATCGGAGCATGGGAAAGCTGGGTGCTGAGGGAAAGAGCCAAGTGTCGGCGTAATCATCCCGTACCCCAAGGGGGGCCCCACTCCTATTTTTGCAGCAGGGCCCATTTAACTCTAGTTACGCCACTGATATCAATGTCAAGCAGGTAACATCACTGTATGAAGTCACCTGCTTTCCTTTGAATGGTAGAGTGCAGAGAGCTCCTAGCGCGCGCTGCAAATGAATCAAGTGTAGTAAAGCCCTGCCGGTGCCGGCACCCTGCATAGTAACGCAATCGTCATGGGGTCTACGGATCTGCAGGCCACAACAAGCAGTTAATAAAAAACAGGGAACGGAAGAAAAGTGAGAAGAATCTTGTTTTTTTTTGTGTATGTCAAGAATGGCATAATAGCGAACTAGGATAAGGACTGGAGACATTATTGCTTGGGCACAATGCTACAAGAATGGGCACAATGCTACAAGGATGGGCACAATGTTACAAGGATGGGCACAATGCTGCATGACGGGCACTATGCTGCATGATGGGCACAATGCTACAATGATGGGCACAATGCTGCATGATGGGCACAATGCTACAAGGATGGGCACAATGTTACAAGGATGGGCACAATGCTGCATGACGGGCACTATGCTGCATGATGGGCACAATGCTACAAGGATGGGCACAATGTTACAAGGATGGGCACAATGCTGCATGATGGGCACAATGCTACAAGGATGGGTACAATGCTACAAGGATGGGTACAATGTTACAAGGATGGGCACAATTCTGCATGATGGGCACAATGCTGCATGATGGGCACAATGCTACAAGGATGGGCACAATGTTACAAGGATGGGCACAATGCTGCATGATGGGCACAATGCTGCATGATGGGCACAATGCTACAATGATGGGCACAATGCTGCATGATGGGCACAATGCTACAAGGATGGGCACAATGTTACAAGGATGGGCACAATGCTGCATGATGGGCACAATGCTACAAGGATGGGCACAATGTTACAAGGATGGGCACAATGTTACAAGGATGGGAACAATGTTACAAGGATGGGCACAATGCTGCATGATGAGCACAATGCTGCAAGGATGGGTACAATGCTACAAGGATGGGTACAATGTTACAAGGATGGGCACAATGTTGCATGATGGGCACAATGCTGCATGATGGGTACAATGCTACAAGGATGGACACAATACTACAAGGATGGGCACAATACTACAAGGATTTACACAATGCTACAAGGATGGGTGCAATGTTACAAGGATGGACACAATGCTGCATGATGGGCACAATGCTACAAGGATGAGAACAATGCTACAAGGATGGGCACAATGTTACAAGGATGGCACAATGTTACAAGGATGGGCACAATGTTGCATGATAGGCACTATGCTGCATGATGGGCACAATGCTACAAGGATGGGCACAATACTACAAGGATGGGCACAATACTACAAGGATGGACACAATGCTACAAGGATGGGCACAATACTACAAGGATGGGCACAATACTACAAGGATGAGCACAATTGTACAGGATGGGCACAATGCTATAAGGATGGACACAATTCTACAAGGATGGGACAATGCTACAAGGATAGGCACAATGCTACTGGGCACATTACTACTGGGCACAAAGATGGGCACATTACTACAAGGAACAAGAATGGGCACATTATTACTGTGCAGAAGGATGGGTACAACATTACTACTAGACACAAGGATGGGCACATTACTACTGGGCACAAGAAAGAGATAAAAAAAAATCTATTTACCATTAAAAATGCTTTTTTACATAGAAACATAACAAAAAAAGTGCAGGTTTTTTTTAATAAACAAGGAAAAAATGTTCACAAAAAGTGATCCAAAGGTGTATAGAAGAAAATACATGGAATCACTAAAATGTCACTTGGCCCTGAAAAGAATGTGGCCCCCCAAATATTTTTTTTCTATGTGCGGCCCATACACCTAGCCGAGTTTGAGACCCCTGCTATAGACGATATTCACCAACTGCATCCAGAATCCAAATCTTCTTCTTAAGATATTGCACTTTGTCTGCGTTAGGCCCATTAATATTTAACTAAATAATAAATTATGTTTTTACTAGGTCATAGTATAAATACCAACAGGGAAATCCTCGTCCTAGGCTACACAACCAGTTCTGGGGAATACCCTATGAAATTTTCATTCATCCCTAAGGTTTATTAAAAAATCATAACTTGTTATAACTGTTCCCGCTTTAAGCACTCAATTACATAAGCACGGCGTGCAGTCGCGATGTAGCTCGGAAGTTGTGAATCATTTATTACATCTTTGATTTCTTAGTCAGAAAGGTTAAAGAGAAATTACTACCAAAAAGTCAGAACTTCCCACAAAACTTCCTGCACCCAAAGCACTAGTCCTTACTCTATGTGGACATAACTATTGTGCAATTGGTCCAATAAGTTTAGGATTCTTTGGTCCTAGTTTCCTTTAGGACCTCCTTTTGTCATGACAGCAGTTTTGATTGAGGTATTCAACCGCTTTAAGATGGGTCAGTGTTTGCAAGTCTTCTATAAAGGTGATTTCAGGCATAACCCGAGAACTATGGCAAATGTCTTCTCAACTGGGGATGGCTTTTGGCCACACAAAAAAAGTAAAACAGTCTCTAATGGAAGAGAAAATAATTTTATTTAAATATTTCTTAGAGAGGCACAGCAAACATAATTGGTCTCATGGACAAAATGCTTCAAAGTTTCAGCGTGTAAGGTGGTAGTCAACTGTCCACCATGAGTCACACAGCTGTCCATTTAGGATTGACTGTGCTGCCCTGATACAGGGGGTTTCTTCAGCAATATGTAGGATTCTACCTTCTCGTCTGTTGCTGACAGCACATTGGTCACATTCAAAACTAACAAAGGTAGAAGGAGAAAATTGACCCTTTTTCAACCTTTTTAGACACGCATATCAGTGGTGAATAGCCTTGGCGCACTGATCTTCTGCTGACTTTGCGTCAGAAACAACCCACCTACCATGACATCTGGTGCAGTGATTTCCCAGCATGGAAGTATTACAGACCATAAGAAGGATCCACATGAGATTTCAGTCACCATCATGTATATTCTCCTAATTTATATGTCAGTTTTGGTGGGAACTTTTCTAACCAAAATTGTTTTCTTCATTGGTATTTCAGAGGGTAAGCAATGGCAGCTAATTTAAAGGTTCAGTAGCAATAGTCTACCTAAAGACCTATGGGATTGTTTAGCAATAAATAATACCAGGCAAGTCATTGGATTAGGGTATCCATGTGATCACAGACTTTGCTAAACATTTTCAAGGGCATAGAGCTGTCTGATAGCTGTTTTCTTTAGAAGAAGGAATGTGTGTACTTCATTTCCCATCACTTCCATGCATGTTATGATGTCTTTAATCGAGAGAGAGGTTTACTTGCTCACATCGTTGGCGGACCAGGTAATTGGTAATACTGGAATGATTGATTGTTTGGATCATAATAATATTTAGAGAAGAGCAGTTTGATTTATTTGATGACCATACAGAAATGTTATCCTCCAAAACGGTTTCTTGTCTCTGGGGTTAGCTAAAGGGAATCTGTCTGCAGGATTTTACATCTAAACTATTTATATGCTCAAGTAGTTCTTTCAGAGGCAAGTTTAGCAATAATTTTACATTGACAGTTTGTTCCACCATTACTTAAAAATAGCGTTTGAATTCATATGCAAATGGATATTGAAGATCTGAAGCCTCTGTCACTCCAGCTCAATTTCTTGCTCACTGTTGCCTCCTTCTACTTGACTGATAGTCTCTATGCTGTGTGACTTTAATCAAAAGGAGCTGTCAGTCATGCTGGAGACAGCGGTCCTGTGTAGGAAAGAGAGTTGGATTAATAGAAGTTCCGTATTTACAAATAGTTCTTAAGTCTCATTTGCCTATAAATTCAAACATTGAAAATATTTCCGGACTTGTCTCTGAAGGAGCTACATGCACACGTACAGTACATAGTTTGGAATATGAAATCCTACTGACAAACTCCATTTAGCCTCTTTACGACTTTGTCGGCAGAGGATGAGTAGAGAAGGCTCAGGAGCTGAGCCAGCCTTATTCCCGTCAGATAATGGGTGTGTAATTTACATATCATCTGCTTCCAAAAGCTGTGAGCGGAGCTGAGCTTTACCCCAGCTAAGTGCTGCTGTCATTCTTTGGTCAAAGGAAACTGTGATTTGTGTTATATAAAGCAATACTGTGGAGTTAAAGTTCCCTAAAGGGACTAACAAATACACTAAAAAGTGGAAAAACATTTAAAAACAAAAATATTTAAAAAATGAAAAAAACATTAACATTTGAAGCATCCGATTTGTCCCCATTTAAAATATAGATCTTGAAACATTTTTGAAAGTACACATATGTGGTATCTATGCGTCCGTAAAAATCTGATTTATCAAAATCTGAAATTAATTAACCTGATCTGTAAATTCTGTGAACAGAAAAAAAGGTCGAAATAGAATTGCATTTTTTTAGTTGCCACAACATCTCAAAAAGATTTAGCAAGTTCAAAGTTAATGAAACACTGGTTACACTACCTGGACGAGACAGAAAGAAGAAGCTGCCACGCATTGCCACCAAGTTCCTGAAGATGCTGATGGTAAAAAATCCTTGAGTGACTACAAATGACTTGCAGGAAGAATTGTTGACAGCAGAAACTGAGGTTTCAATTTGCATAGTAAGGGATCCCTCTAGTGATGAGCGAGCATGCTTGTAACTACTCGGTACTCGCACGAGTATCGCTGTACTCGGGCTGCTCGGCGGGGACCGAGTAATCTCGCGATACTCGTGCTGTACTCGTGGTCTTCATCCCTGCATGTTGGCGCACTTTTGAGAGCCAGCCCTCATGCAGGGATTGGCTGGCAGACCACTGCAATGCCACAGCCCTGTTAGTTGTGGAATTGCAGTGATTGGCCGGCCTGCACAGCGTGACCGAGCCTTTATACCGGCCGGCGCGCTGTGCTCTGCTCACAGCTATCCAGACTTTTAGTGCAGGGAGAGTGTCGCTGATTCAGGGAAAGCTTTGCGGCCCTTTATAGCTTTTTCAGTTGCAGGGCTGCAAACAGTGTGACCAAAAGTCCTTCTCAGGACTATTCTAGTTGTATACAGGCAGGCAGGGTATAGCCAGGTCGGAGTACAGTAGCAGAGTCCTTCTCAGGACTATTGTTGCTATATACAGGCAGGGTATAGCCAGGTCTGAATACAGGCTAGTGACCAGAAGAGTCCTTGTCAGGACTATTGTAGCAGTATACAGGCAGGCAGGCAGGCAGGGTATATAGCCATTCCTAGTGGTGACCGTATACCAGCCTTCATCATATCTGGGGCTGGTGTACACAGTCTAAAACAGTCCAGATAGTGTCAGACTTCTCAGTAATTGTCGCTCCTAAAAACCAGTTAGGTTCTTATTGCGTCCGTGCTTGCATTTAAAAACAGCACGTGTGTGTCTGTCGGTGGCAGCGTACAGGTGCACGTTTTGCACAAACTATTATATAACGCACAAGTCTAGTGTATAATACACGTCAGTCAGCAGTGGCTGATAGTGTCAGACTTCTCAGTATTTGTCGCTCCTAAAAACCAGTTAGGTTCTTATTGCGTCCGTGCTTGCATTTAAAAACAGCACGTGTGTGTCTGTCGGTGGCAGCGTACAGGTGCACGTTTTGCACAAACTATTATATAACGCACAAGTCTAGTGTATAATACACGTCAGTCAGCAGTGGCTGATAGTGTCAGACTTCTCAGTATTTGTCGCTCCTAAAAACCAGTTAGGTTCTTATTGCGTCCGTGCTTGCATTTAAAAACAGCACGTGTGTGTCTGTCGGTGGCAGCGTACAGGTGCACGTTTTGCACAAACTATTATATAACGCACAAGTCTAGTGTATAATACACGTCAGTCAGCAGTGGCTGATAGTGTCAGACTTCTCAGTATTTGTCGCTCCTAAAAACCAGTTAGGTTCTTATTGCGTCCGTGCTTGCATTTAAAAACAGCACGTGTGTGTCTGTCGGTGGCAGCGTACAGGTGCACGTTTTGCACAAACTATTATATAACGCACAAGTCTAGTGTATAATACACGTCAGTCAGCAGTGGCTGATAGTGTCAGACTTCTCAGTAATTGTCGCTCCTAAAAACCAGTTAGGTTCTTATTGCGTCCGTGCTTGCATTTAAAAACAGCACGTGTGTGTCTGTCGGTGGCAGCGTACAGGTGCACGTTTTGCACAAACTATTATATAACGCACAAGTCTAGTGTATAATACACGTCAGTCAGCAGTGGCTGATAGTGTCAGACTTCTCAGTATTTGTCGCTCCTAAAAACCAGTTAGGTTCTTATTGCGTCCGTGCTTGCATTTAAAAACAGCACGTGTGTGTCTGTCGGTGGCAGCGTACAGGTGCACGTTTTGCACAAACTATTATATAACGCACAAGTCTAGTGTATAATACACGTCAGTCAGCAGTGGCTGATAGTGTCAGACTTCTCAGTAATTGTCGCTCCTAAAAACCAGTTAGGTTCTTATTGCGTCCGTGCTTGCATTTAAAAACCGCACGTGTGTGTTGCAGTCGGTGGCAGCGTCAGGCTCCACATTGTCCCTGGATAGAGATGTGCATAAGGGCCTCAAAACATTGTTCCCATTGCAAAGGAGCGGGTCGCCTGTCGTTGTAATGTCCATTCTGAAAGAATGGTCGAAAAAATTTACCACTGGGGGTATACCTGAAACAACGGCCTAACTATTGTAACGGTCATCATGATGGCGCATGAGGAGAAGGAGGAGCAGTCCAGCGATTAGCCAAAGTCCAGAAGTGTGTACCCATGGGTGAGTGTAGGTACATGGCAAACTTTAAATTCCGCTCTCATTTGCTGGTGGTGTGGTGAAGTCTGGCCCAATCCAACCCTTGTTCATCTTGATCAGAGTCAGCCTGTCAACATTTACAGTTGACAGGCAGGTGCGTTTATCTGTAATGATTCCACCTGCGGCACTAAAAACACGCTCTGACAAAACGCTAGCGGCAGGGCATGCCAGGACTTCGAAGGCGTAGAGAGCCAATTCATGCCACGTGTCCAGCTTGGATACCCATTAATTGTAAGGCACAGAGGAATGTCGGAGTACAGTTGTTTGATCTGCAAGGTACTCCTTGAGCATCTGGGCAAACTTAGGATTTTTTGTGGCACTACCCCGCACCTCAGGGGCTGTGGTATGTGAGGGCCTGAGAAAACTGTCCCACATCTTAAAGACTGTTCTCCTACCTCTGGCGTATTGGACTTCTGCCCCTCTCGGCTGTACGCCTTGGTTGTCCACTGATTCCTGACCTATGCCGCTAGCGTTTTGTGAGGGGAATGCTTTGCCTACTTCCGTGACTATGGCCTTCTGGAACTGCTGCATTTTGCCTGACCTCTTCGCCTCGGGAATAAGAGACATAAAGTTCTCCTTGTAGCGTGGGTGTAACAGTGTTACCAACCAGTAATGATTGTCGGCAAAGATGTTCTTAACGCGAGGGTCACGAGACAGGCAGCTTACCATAAAGTCAGCCATGTGTGCCAGACTCTTAACAGCCATCACTTCAGTATCCTGACCAACACGATGACTGAACATGCTGTCCTCCTCCTCCTCCTCCTCCTCCTCATCTACCCTGTCCTCTGGCCAGCCACGCTGAACCGAGGATATGACTGCATGTCATATCCTCAATTTGGCCAGAGAGTTGCTCCATGTCTTCATCCTCCTCCTCGTCATAGTCCTCCACTGCACGTTGTGATGAGACGAGGCTGGGCTGTGTGTTATCACCCACACCCACTACTGTTTCTTGCTCAAACTCATCGCGCTCCGCCTGAAATGCATCATGGTTGTTTTTTGAGCAGAGACCATTTTAGAAGGCAGAGAAGCGGTATGGTGACGCTAATAATGTCGTCATCGTCGCTCACCATCTTGGTGGAGTCCTCAAAGTTTTGGCGGATGGTACATAGGTCGGACATCCATCTCCACTCCTCAGGTGTTATGTGTGGAGCTTGACCCATTTCCCTACGGCTTAGGTGATGCAGGTACTCAACAACTGCCCTCTTCTGCTCACATATCCTGACCAACATGTGCAGAGTTGAATTCCAACGCGTGGGGACATCACACACCAGTCTGTGAGCCGGAAGATGCAAAAGGCGCTGAAAGCCGGCAAGGCCGGCTGAAGCAGTAGGTGACTTTCGAAAATGTACAGACAGGCGGCGAACTTTTACCAGCAGATCAGACAGCTCTGGGTATGACTTTAGAAACTGCTGAACCAAGAGGTGAGCACATGGGCCACGCATGGAACATGTGTCAGCTGGCCTCGCCTCAAAGCCGCCACCAGGTTCCGGCCATTGTCACACACAACCTTTCCTGGCTTTAGGTTCAGAGGTGTGAGCCAGTGATCTGCCTGCTGTTTCAGAGCTGTACACACCTCTTCTGCATTGTGGGGTTTGTCACCTATGCAGATTAGCTTCAGCACAGCCTGTTGCCGCTTCGCCGAGGCAGTGCTGCAGTGCTTCTGTGTCGCCCTGGACAAGCCAGGGGCCACAGAGCACAACACTTACACACCCCACACTCCCTGCAGGCATATCATAGTCAAAACACAAAATCCTTGTTGCCTTCCCCAGGGGCTGTTGTCCACACCAGGGGGTGGAGCCAGGCGGTTGGTCTCCACTCACCAAGGAGGAGGGAAAACACAGGCAGTGAGAGTTAAGCTAAGGAAGTGGAAGGAGGAAAGTAGTAGAGAGGAGAAAAGTGACAGCAAAGAGCCTGAAGTTGGTCCGGGTGTGTGGCCCGGACAGGACAGCAAGGTTGGCAGGATGTGGTGACCGTCTGCAGTGGAGGCCGATTGGAGTCTGCCGTAAGGACCGTGGACGGGTGGTGACCCGGCCGTACCGGACCGGTATACAAAGAGAAGACAGCACCATTGGCAGGGGCCTTTCGGATCCCGGCAAGGCTTGGTGTTGCCGTGAATTTGCCAAATCCGTTAGTGAAGGGGACCTCAGGGTTTCCAAACAGCCAAGTCACGATAGAAGGCAACCGTCCAACCGTGAAGGGGAGACACCGCCACCGCCAAGGGCAACCGTCTCCCAGGGCCAGCGCCTGTGGGCAAAAGGGTCTCCTCCGGCCCATATCCAGGTCGGGGAGCGGGTTACCGGTGGGAAACCATCACTACCAACACTGAACTTAGGTGCAGGGAGAGACAGTCATCACTAACCTGCAGGGAGGAACAACCGCAGCCGTCCGAGGGACCCGTCCATCCAGCCACTTGTTTTACCGTGAACTGTGTCATCATCATTGGACTGAGTGAGTACCTCCGTGCCGTGCGGCACAGCGCTGCCCCTGCGACCCTGCACCTCATCAGGCCCCGCTACCCGCCTGTCATCCATCTCTACCCCATCACCGGGCCCCGGGACAACCAACCCCCCTACCCACGGAGGGGAGAAATAACAACAAAGCTGCTCCCTGTCACAGGCTCCCGGGATACCCGTCCAGAGCAGCGGTGGTGCCCACACAATCACCACAACCGTGGCTGGCGTCACGGACAATATCCCCAAAACCCAAACCACCCCTTTTCACTCACGGGTGAGGAGCGCCGCTCGAGCCTCCGGGATCCGGCCATCGCTCGAGCCACCGAGCAGCAGCAGCAGTAGAGCAGCGGCAGCCGGACCCGAGCAGTGGGAGAGCGCAGCGTCCCCTCCTCCGCCCGCGACAATTCCAGCTTGGGACTGGTGTGGAGGGTAAAGTGGATGAGGATGCGCAGGAGGAGGAGGAGGCTGAGGAGCATGACATTCCGGAGCTGTAGAGTGTGGGTGAAACACTGACTGAGGTAGGGCCTGCAAACCTTGGTGTGGGAAGGACGTGTTACGTCCCTCGCTCAGACTGGGTCCCAGCTTCCACAATATTAACCCAGTGTGACGTCAACGAGATGTAGCGGCCTTGCCCACATGCACTTGTCCACGTGCCTGTGGTTAGGTGGACTTTGGGTGAAACAGCGTTGTTCAGGGCACGTGTGATGTTTTGTGACACGTGGTTATGCAATGCGGGGACGGCACACCGGGAGAAATAGTGGCGGCTGGGGACCGAGTAACGTGGGACAGCTGCCACCATCAGGTCGCGGAATGCTTCTGTCTCAACCAGCCTAAAAGGCAACATTTCCAGCGCAAGCAGTCGCGAAATGTTAGCATTTAGAAGTGTGGCATGTGGGGCGTTGTCAGTGTATTTGCGCCTGCGTTCAAAGGTTTGCTGAATGGATAACTGAACGCTGCGCTGGAACAAGGACGTGCTTGATGATGGTGTTATTTCTGCGTGGGCAACGCAGAGGTGCAGGGCCGGAGGAGGCTTGTTCGCGGGCAGCATGGACAGGGGATTGGCTCGCATGCACAACAAGCGAAGATGTAGCAGTGACATCAGCAAGCACTGCTCCTCGACTCTGTTGTACATCCCACAAAGTCGGGTGCTTGGCTGACATGTGCCTGATCATTCTGGTGGTGGTCAGGCTGCTAGTTTTGGTACCCCTGCTGATGCTGGCACGGCAGGTGTTGCAAATGGCCTTTTTAGAATCATCTGGAGCCAACTTAAAAAACTGCCAGACTCGGGAAGACCTAACATTTGTACAGGCACCTTGTGTCGTGTTGTTCCGGGGAACAGTTGCCTGACGTCTGCCTGGGGCCACCACCCTGCTTCTTACTGCCTGTTGGGATGCTACGCCTCCCTCCCCCTGTGCACTGCTGTCCTCGCTCTGCATATCCTCCTGCCAGGTTGGGTCAGTTACTGGATCAGCCACCACGTCGTCTTCGTCTTCCGCACCCTGCTCCTCCTGACTTCCTGACAATTGTGTCTCATCATCGTCCACCCCTTGTTGAGACACGTTGCCAACTTCGTGAGAAAATGGCTGCTGAAATATTTGGGCATCTGTACATACGATCTCCTCATGACCCACTTCAACAGGAGCTGGCGAGAGGCCAGAATGTGTGAATGGAAACGTGAACGAACAGCTCTTCCGAGTGTCCAAGTGTGGGATCAGTAATGTCCGTGGACGTGTATTCGGCCTGGTGGTAGGAAGGAGGATCAGGTTCCAAAATGTGCGGTGCAGTATCACGGCTACTGACACTTGACCGTGTGGAAGACAGAGTGTTTGTGGTGGTGCCAATCTGACTGGAAGCATTATCCGCTATCCAACTAACAACCTGTTGACACTGGTCTTGGTTCAAGAGCGGTGTACTGCTGCGGTCCCCAAGAATTTGGGACAGGACGTGCGAGCGAGTAGATGTGGCCCTTTGTTGTGGCGAAATTAGAGCTTGCACACGACCTCGGTCTCTGCCTGCACCACCATCACGTCCACTTCCTTGTTCGTTGACAACGCCCTTGCGCATTTTGCAATGCTGTGCTGATGTGTATTCACTAGACTTGTGCGTTATATCCAAGTTTTTGCAAAATGCACACAAGTGCAGCGGAAAGCTGCCACCAACAGGCACACACGTGCGGTTTTTAAATGCAAGCACGGAGGCACTAAGAACCTAACAGGTCTCTATCCAGGGACAACGTGGAGCCTCCCAATTTTTGGCTGCCCTGCCTAAGGGCTATACTACAATAGACCCACTTCCTTCCAATGGGCACTTCAGGTTTACAGGCCCTCATGCACGTCTCTATCCAGGGACAACGTGGAGCCTCCCAATTTTTGGCTGCCCTGCCAAAGGGCTATACTACAATAGACCCACTTCCTTCCAATGGGCACTTCAGGTTTACAGGCCCTCATGCACGTCTCTACCCAGGGACAACGTGGAGCCTCCCAATTTTTGGCTGCCCTGCCAAAGGGCTATACTATAATACACCCACTTCCTTCCAATGGGCACTTCAGGTTTACAGGCCCTCATGCACGTCTCTATGCAGGGGCATTGGTGAACCTCACAATTTTGGACTGCCCTGCCAAAGGGCTATACTACAATAGACCCACTTCCTTACAATGGGCACTTCAAGTTTACAGGCCCTCATGCACGTCTCTACCCAGGGACAACGTGGAGCCTCCCAATTTTTGGCTGCCCTGCCAAAGGGCTATACTATAATACACCCACTTCCTTCCAATGGGCACTTCAGGTTTACAGGCCCTCCTGCACGTCTCTATCCAGGGACAACGTGGAGCCTCCCAATTTTTGGCTGCCCTGCCAAAGGGCTATGCTACAATAGACCCACTTCCTTCCAATGGGCACTTCAGGTTTACAGGCCCTCATGCACGTCTCTACCCAGGGACAACGTGGAGCCTCCCAATTTTTGGCTGCCCTGCCAAAGGGCTATACTATAATACACCCACTTCCTTCCAATGGGCACTTCAGGTTTACAGGCCCTCATGCACGTCTCTATGCAGGGGCATTGGTGAACCTCACAATTTTGGACTGCCCTGCCAAAGGGCTATACTACAATAGACCCACTTCCTTACAATGGGCACTTCAAGTTTACAGGCCCTCATGCACGTCTCTACCCAGGGACAACGTGGAGCCTCCCAATTTTTGGCTGCCCTGCCAAAGGGCTATACTATAATACACCCACTTCCTTCCAATGGGCACTTCAGGTTTACAGGCCCTCCTGCACGTCTCTATCCAGGGACAACGTGGAGCCTCCCAATTTTTGGCTGCCCTGCCAAAGTGCTATGCTACAATAGACCCACTTCCTTCCAATGGGCACTTCAGGTTTACAGGCCCTCATGCACGTCTCTACCCAGGGACAACGTGGAGCCTCCCAATTTTTGGCTGCCCTGCCAAAGGGCTATACTATAATACACCCACTTCCTTCCAATGGGCACTTCAGGTTTACAGGCCCTCATGCACGTCTCTATGCAGGGGCATTGGTGAACCTCACAATTTTGGACTGCCCTGGCAAAGGAAAATACTACAAAGACTCACTTCCTCAAAATGGGCACATTAGACTCAAGAGGCCTTCATGTACGTCTCTTCTCAGGGACATCGGAGTGCCACACAATGTTTTCACGTAAAATCTTTCATGTATTAATCTCAAAAAGTAACATACACCAGCTCTATCTCACTATTGGGTATGTGCCCTTAACATTTCTGCCATGAAAAATCATTTTGGGGTCATTTTGGAAGGTTTTCTGGTGAGTCCGTAAAAATGGCGTGAAACGCGGACAAAATTGTTCACAGCTGTGACTTTTGAGTGATAAATGCTTCAAGGGGTCTTCCCCATGCTGTTGCCATGTCATTTGAGCACTCTTCTGAGACTTTTGTGACATTTTTAGGGTTTCTCCATGCTGCCGGGGGGTCATTTCACAAAAATACTCGGGTCTCCCATAGGATAACATTGGGCTCGTTGCTCGGCCCGAGTACACGAGTATCTTGGGATGCTCGGCCCGAGCTTCGAGCACCCGAGCTTTTTAGTACTCGCTCATCACTAGTTCCCTCACATCGGTGTATAAATAATCACTCCAATACTCATCCAGAAAATCATTTTTTACATCCTAGAATAATTTATGTAAATTCTTACTATTTGTCAGAAATAATAAAATATAAACATATAGATAGCTAGATATATATAAACATATAGATAGCTAGATAGATAGATAGCATTGATTGACATCCTACAGATAATGTCTGAAATCCACTACATGTTATAAACTAGACCCCCTTATTGACTTTCATGTGGCACTAAAGGGTGTTTAGCATTGTTTAACCTAATAAATAATTTAAAAAATGTTGTGGAGTTCCCTCTATTTTTGATAACCAGCAAATGTAAAGCAGACAGCTCGGGGCTGGTATTATCAGGCTGGGAAGGTCCATGGTTATTATAAATAAAAAGAAAAAAATTACACACAAAAATAGTTTATTTGAAAAAACACTCTCAAACTCTTTTCATTGTTCACCAATTTATTTTAAAAAAAACTATGTAGGTCTGATGTTGTCCACAGATTCAAACTTAGTCCAGGGGTTCTGACGTAATCCAGGGAATCTGATGTAGTCCACAAATGGACACCTAAAAGACAAAAAAATTAATAAAAACTAGACAATTGCCTTCATCCACCAATTTATTAAAAAGCAAAGTTCCCAGGTCTGACATAGTTCAGCACTTTCCACTACTTTCCTTGATTACAATGAGCAAAGGCTATATAGAGCCTCAGAACGATATTCCACTGACTTTAAGGAGCAAGAGCCACTTACGACTTATGCTGCGCACCGCGAGACCTGGCGACTGTGATGAGCAGGGATGTTACTTTTTAAATAAAGCATTTTTGTGTGTGTGTTTTTTTCTTTTTACTTACTGGGTTAGTTTTTTGGGTGTTTGATAGATGCCTCTCCATTACTAACACTAGGGTTTGATGCCAGCTGACACTACCCTGACATCAACCCCAACTTTCATGACCCCAATTGCCAATGCACCAGGGCAATAGGGAAGAGCTGAGGCGAAGTGCCAAATTTGGCACAGCTAATGTGATGTGCCACTTTTGTGGTGGCTGCAGGCTGCTATTTTTTGGCTGAGAGGGGCACAATAATCATGGCTCTTCCCTGCCTGATAATAGTAACCCACAGCTGTCTGCTTTACCTTCTCTGGTTATCAAAATTAGGGGGAACCACACATTGTTTATTTATTATTTATTTATTAGGTCAAGCTAGGCTAAACAACCTTTTGTGCCACATAAAAGGCATTAAATAGTGCAAGTGTATCATATGGGGAGATTGAGACATGATTTAACTTCAGAAATTCTATCTATTCTATCTATAGAATATCATTGTCATTTATCTATAGCATTATAATTTTATTACTTTTTACTTTGAGATGTGTGCATAAAAATCGGACTGCACATGCATGGGCCATGTGCCATCCAATATCTTTCTCGCACCCATTCATTTACATTAGCGAGTTTTGGCCGATATACGCAGCCATACACAGCGTGCTGCAATTTTTTTCCTCTTCCCGATTGGAGTGAAGGAAAAACTTGCAGATGAACACTGCCTCTTGAATAACATTGGTGTGAGTACAATGCGATGTTTTATTGTATTGCACTCACCATTTTTCAATGCAGACGTGATTGAACCATAAGGTAGATACTAAAATCAACCTTTTCCTTGCCCTGCAATAAACAGAGAAACTCCTCACCTTGAAGAAGCTTACAAATCTGAGGTCCAACAAAGACTCTTTCCTTTAACTTTGGAAATTTTGCAATGAGATACTTGAAGGCTTTTACATTTGTATCCATTGCCTTCACAAAGTTATTCATTAGACCCAACTTGATATGCACTGCTGGTAACAAAATCTTCTGTGGGTCAATAAGTGCTGGATGCAGAAATTTTTACTCTGTCTGAAGTGAATGTCGGAGAGGCCAGGCCCTTTTATTGTAATAATATTTCCTTGCACCACTATTCCACTCATACAAAAGGCAGCAGTACTTTGTGTATCCAATCTGGAGACCAAGTAAGAGGCCAACTACCTTTACGTTACCAGAGGGACCACAAATGTTGGTCTTACTTCAAGCACCTTAGCTGTTTCATTTTGTCATAAGTTTCTTTCATGTGGGCAGCATATCCAACTGGAATTGCCATTATGCAGCAAGACGGCTTTAAGGCTTGTTTTGGACGAATCAATGAAGATTTTTCATTCCTCTGGATTATAACTTATCTTCAGAGCTTCCATTAAACTGTTGATGTTGTTGCATGCCACAAGATTGCCCTTCATTAAGAAGTATTGGAGAAGTTGTTATTACGGTTATGGATCAAAGAAATCCAAAAATCGCCCACTATGAGATTCTAGTGCTGTAACCTGGAACCCAAGAGCTCAGCCTTAAGGCGGCGGTAGACGGGACGATTTATCGTGCGATCGCATGAGCGATCACACCCGCCCCCGTTGTTTGTTGCACAAAGTCATTTACCCCGTCCTACGTACTTACCTCCCAAACGACCTCGCTGTGGGCAGCGAACATCCTCTTCCTGAAGGGGGAAGGACGTTCGGTGTCACAGCGACGTCACAAAGCGGCCGCCAAATAGAAGCGGAGGGGCGGAGATGAGCAAGGCGTAACATCCCGCCCACCTCCTTCCTTATGCATTGCCGGCGGGACGCAGGTAAGCTGTGTTCGTCATTCCCGGGGTGTCACACGTAGCGATGTGTGCTGCCTCAGGAATGACGAACAACCGGCGCGCAGAAGGAGGAACGACTTTATAAAAATGAACGACGTGTCAACGAGCAACGATAAGGTGAGTATTTTTGATTGTTCACAGTCGTTCGTAGCTGTCAAACGCTACGATATCTCTAACGATGCCGGATGTGCGTCACGGAATCCATGACTCCGACGACATATTGCCCAATATATCGTAGCGTGTGACACCGCCCTTAAGGGGACTTTACACGCTACGATATCGTTAATGTTTTATCGTCGGGGTCACGTCGTTAGTGACGCACATCCGGCGTCATTAACGATATCGCAGCATGTGACACTTATGTGCGATGTAAAACGATCGCAAAAGTGGCAAAAATCGTTTGTCGTGGAGAGGTCGTCCTAAAACCAAAAATCGTTCACCTCTCATTAGCGATGTTGTTCCTCGTTCCTGAGGCAGCACACATCGGTGTGTGTGACACCGCAGGAGAGAGTAACATCTCCTTGCCTGCCTCCACCGGCTATGCGGAAGGAAGGAGGTAGGCGGGATGTTTACGTCCCGCTCATCTCCGCCCCTCCGCTTCTATTGGACGCCTGCCGTATGACATCGCTGTGACGCCGCACGACCCGCCCCCTTAGCCGCCCAGAGCGATGTCGCAAGGCAGGTAAGCCGTGTGACGGGGTGCGCGATTTTGTGCGCGACGGGCAGCGATATGCCCGTGTCGCACAAACGATGGGGGCGGGTACTCTCGCTAGTGATATCGGTACCGATATCGCTACCTTGTAAAGCCCCCTTTACTCTTGGGCAGATCCAATCTCTAACAAAATTATTCATTTCACTTTGAGTTATAAGGTGTGGTTCAGCTGAACTTGGTGACAGAAAGTCTGTGTCATGAGAGGAAGATTCTTCATGACACCAAGCGCCCTCTTCTTCTTCCTTTGACTTGACTGAAAATGTTTCTAGTGCTTTTGGAACCAGCAGTTCTTCTGTATGTGGTACAGGGCATATTGCAGATTGAATGTTTGGATATTGTAAAGTCGGATATTGTAAAGTCCACTTCTTACTTGAAATTCCTTTCATTATGGAGGGCACATGCAGAAATAGCAATTAGTAATGTGATTATTTGGCTCTGTCTAGATCATTGGGACTGCGAATGGTATAGATTGCCTCTTCCCATGCAACCACTGGGTAAGATGTGATGTGCATCTATTGCTACATATATATGAAGCCCAACTCTTGTCCTGATCTCCTATTCTGCAGACAAAATACAGGTTGGAGGCTTTCCTTATCATGGTAGTCAATATTGTCTTTCTGACACAAAAGTGACTTCTCCGCATACAGTCATATGAAAAAGTTTGGGCACCCCTATTAATGTTAACCTTTTTTCTTTATAACAATTTGGGTTTTTGCAACAGCTATTTCAGTTTTATATATCTAATAACTGATGGACTGAGTAATATTTCTGGATTGAAATGAGGTTTATTGTACTAACAGAAAATGTGCAATCTGCATTTAAACAAAATTTGACCAGTGCAAAAGTATGGGCACCCTTATCAATTTCTTGATTTGAACACTTCTAACTACTTTTTACTGACTTACTAAAGCACTAAATTGGTTTTGTAATCTCATTGAGCTTTGAACTTCATGGGCAGGTGTATCCAATCATGAGAAAAGGTATTTAAGGTGGCCACTTGCAAGTTGTTCTCCTATTTGAATCTCCTATGAAGAGTGGCATCATGGGCTCCTCAAAACAACTCTCAAATGATCTGACAACAAAGATTTTTCAACATAGTTGTGCAGGGGAAGGATACAAAAAATTGTCTCAGAGATTTAAACTGTCAGTTTCCACTGTGAGGAACATAGTAAGGAAATGGAAGAACACAGGTACAGTTCTTGTTAAGCCCAGAAGTGGTAAGCCAAGAAAAATATCAGAAAGGCAGAAAAGAAGAATGGTGAGAACAGTCAAGGACAATCCACAGACCACCTCCAAAGACCTGCAGCATCATCTTGCTGCAGATGGTGTCAATGTGCATCGATCAACAACACAGTGCACGTTGCACAAGGAGAAGCTGTATGGGAGAGTGATGCGAAAGAAGCCGTTTCTGCAAGCACGCCATAAACAGAGTCGCCTGAGGTATGCAAAAGCACATTTGGACAAGTCAGTTACATTTTGGAAGAAGGTCCTGTGGACTGATGAAACAAATATTGAGTTGTTTGGTCATACAAAAAGGCGTTATGCATGGAGGCAAAAAAAACCACGGCATTCCAAGAAAAGCACTTGCTACCCACAGTAAAATTTGGTGGAGGTTCCATCATGCTTTGGGGCTGTGTGGCCAATGCTGGCACCAGGAATCTTGTTAAAGTTGAGGGTCGCATGGATTCAACTCAGTATCAGCAGATTCTTGACAATAATGTGCAAGAATCAGTGACAAAGTTGAAGTTACGCAGGGGATGGATATTTCAGCAAGACAATGATCCAAAACACTGCTCCAAATCTACTCAGGCATTCATGCAGAGGAACAATTACAATGTTCTGGAATGACCATCCCAGTCCCCAGACCTGAATATCATTGAACATCTGTGGGATGATTTGAAGCGTGCTGTCCATGTTCGGCGACCATCAAACTTAACTGAACTGGAATTGTTTTGTAAACAGGAATGGTCAAATATACCTTCATCCAGGATCCAGGAACTCATTAAAAGCTACAGGAAGCGACTAGAGGCTGTGATTTTTGCAAAAGGAGGATCTACAAAATACTAATGTCACTTTTATGTTGAGGTGCCCATACTTTTGCACCGGTCAAATTTTGTTTAAATGTGGATTGCACATTTTCTGTTAGTACAATAAACCTCATTTCAATCCAGAAATATTACTCAGTCCATCAGTTATTAGATATATGAAACTGAAATAGCTGTTGCAAAAACCCAAATTGTTATAAAGAAAAAAGGTTAACATTAATAGGGGTGCCCAAACTTTTTCATATGACTGTATGTATCAAAAACTATTGTTAATGCAAGATTGAGTGGGATAGCTGCAAAAACATATAAAACATGCCAATATGCTAAGAAACTAAACTGCTAAAACCTAAAACTGTATACTTTACACAGAGAGCATTTATATAAGTAGGTGCTGCAACTGTAATTACGATTAAGTCATCAGAGCTGAGTTTTTGTTTTTTTATTCATCAGCCTAAAGGCCGCTTTACACGCTACGATATCGCTAAAGCGATGTCTTTGGGGTCACGGAATTTGTGACGCACATCCAGCCGCTTTAGCGATGTTGTTGTGTGTGACACCTATGAGCGATTTTGCATCGTCGCAAAAACGTGCAAAATCGCTAATTGGTGACATCCCCCCTATTCCCAATTATCGTTGCAGCTGCAGGTACGATGTTGTTCGTCGTTCCTGCGGCACCTTTACATCGCTACGTGTGACACCGCAAGAACGAGGAACCACACTTTACCTGCGGCCGCCGGCAATGCGGAAAGAAGGAGGTGGGCGGGATGTTACGTCCCGCTCATCTCCGCCCCTCCGCTTCTATTGGGCGGCCGCTTAGTGACGTTGCTATGACGCCGAACGAACCGCCCCCTTAGAAAGGAGGCAGTTCGCCGGTCACAGCGACGTCACTAGGCAGATAAGAAGTGTGACAGGTCTCAGCGATTTTGTGCGCCACAGGCAGCGATTTGCCAGTGACGCACAATCAATGGGGGCGGGTACGCACGCTAGTGACCTCGCTAGCGAGATCGCAGCGTGTAAAGCGGCCTTAAGATGATAGAATACTGAAAGCTCAATATTCTAAATACAAGTGCATCTCAATAAATTAGAATATCATTGAAAAGTTAATTTATTTCAGTAATTTAATGCAAAAAGGTAAACACATATATTATATAGAGTCATTACACAAAGAGTGATCTATTTCAAGTGTTTATTTCTGTTAATGTTGATGATTATGGCTTAAAGCCAATGAAAACTCAAAAGTCATTATCTCAGAAAATTAGAATAATTACCACAAAACACATGCAATGGCTCCTTAAGTGTTTAAAATGATGTCTAAAGGGGGCTTTATACACAGCAATATTGCTAGCGATATCGCTGGTGAAAGCACCCGCCCCTGACGTTTGTGCGTCACGGGCAAATCGCTGCCTGTGGCACACAATATCGTTAGGAGCCGTCACATGGACTTACCTGCCTAGCGACGTCGCAGTAGCCGGTGAACTGCCTCCTTTCTAAGGGGGTGGTCCGTGCGGCGTCACAGCGGCGTCACTAAGCGGCCGCCCAATGGAAGTGGAGGGGCGGAGATGAGTGGCCGTAAACATCCCGCCCACCTCCTTCCTTCCTCATTGCCGGCGCCCGCAGGTAAGGTGTTGTTCGTCATTCCACGTAGCGATGTGTGCTGCCTCGGGAACAACGACCAACCTGCGACCTCAACAATCAATGATTTTTTGAAAATGAACGACGTGTCAATGATGGACAATTTGGTCAGTATTTTCCATCGTTAACGGTCGCTTGTTGGTGTCACACGCAACAACGTCGCTAACGATGCCGGATGTGCGTCACGGAATCCGGAACCACGGCGATATATCGTTGGATACGTCGTTGCGTGTGATGGGGCCTTTAGTCTGGTTCAGTAGGCTATACAATCACGGGGATAAACTGCTGACTTGACAGATGTCCAGAAGGCAGTCATTGACACTCTCCACAAAAGGAGGGTAAGCCACAAAAGGTCATTGCTAAAAAAGCTGGCTATTATCAGAGTGCTGTATCCAAGCATATTAATGGGAAGTTGAGTGGAAGGAAAACATGTGGTAGAAAAAGTTGCACAAGCAACTGGGATAACCACAGCCTTGATAGAATTGTTAAGAAAAGGCCATTCAAAAATTTGGGACAGATTCACATGGAGTTGACTGCTGCTAGAGTCAGTGCTTCAAAAGCCACCACACACAGACATATCCAGGACATGGGCTACAACTGTCGCATTCCTTGTGTCAAGCCACTCATGACTAATAGACAATGTCAGAAGCGTCTTACATGGGCCAAGGAGAAAATCAACTGGACTGTTGCTCAGTGGTCCAAGGTGCTGTCTTCAGATGATGGTAAATTTTGCATTTCATTTGGAAATCAAGGTCCCAGAGTCTGGAGGAAGAGTGGAGAGGCCACAACCAAGCTGCTTAAGGTCTAATGTGAAGTTTCCACAATCAGTGATGGTTTGGGGAGCCATGTCATCTGCTGGTATAGGTCCACTGTGCTTTACTGTATCAAGACCAAAGTCAGTGCAGAAAATTTTAGAGCACTTCATGCTTCCCTCTGCCGACAAGCTTCTTGGAGATTGAAATTTCATTTTTCAGCAGGACTTGGCACCTGTCCACACTGCCAAAAGTGGCAATAACTGGTTTAATAACCACAGTATCACTGTGTTTAATTGGCCAGCAAACTCGGCTGACCTCAATCCCATAGAGAATCAATCTATGGGGTATTGTCAAGAGGTAGATGAAAGACACCAGACCCAACAATGCAGATGAGCTGAAGGCTGCTATCAAAGCAACCTGGACTTCCGTAACACCTCAGCAGTGCCACAGGCTGATCACCTCCATGCCACACCGCATTGATGCAGTAATTCATGCAAAAGGAGCCCAAACAAGTATTGAGGGAATTTGCTGTACAGACTTTTCCGTAGGCGCCAACATTTCTGAGTTTAAAATCATTTTTTCAGTTGGTCTTATATAATATTCTAATTTTCTGAGATGACTTTTGTGTTTTCATTGGCTGTAAGTCATAATCATTAACATTAACAGAAGTAAACACTTGAAATAGATCTCTCTGTGTGAAATGACTATATAATATATGAGTTTCCCTTTTTTTGTATTGAATTACTGAAATAAATTAACTTTTTGATGATATTCTAATTTACTGAGATGCACTTGTAGATGATGTAATAGACTAGCTACTAACAATACAATAATTATGATGAAACAATAAAGATAATTTTTTTCTATAAGCCCACATGAAAGGTGTTATAACCTCCTCTGGATCTTGCAAATTAGAGCCAATCAACAATTTTAAGCATTATGCTCATTTTCAGCACCACAATATTAGTTAAGTACAATTGTTTTCGCCTTGGAACCAGTTTGGCTGTACAACAGTGTAATTTATTATTGTCATTTCTATATATGCATTACTCATGGATTTACACAACATATATTAAGGTACGAGCTATTGCGTGATGTTTGCTTGATACTAATGCCGCCAGTAGATACAATCTTCAGTTTGGCTATTAGGGGATTAGAAGTTTTGGCTGGAGTGTTGTGTATTTTGGGTTGGCACAATTGGTTTATTTATTTGCTTTCTTCCTTGCTTGACTATAGAAGGCAAACATCCCTAAGAAAAGCTCATAACCGCTAGGTGCACCCTTGCCGCATACGGCATGACGTAACCAAGGACTTTCCTCACCTTCTGGATATCCTTTCTATAGTGTGCTGTGATTTGCTTTGTGTTTAGAGCCATATAGGGAAAAATCCAAGACAAATCTGAACAAAAAAGGGATTGTTTTTCACCCAAATATACTAAATAAAGGAATACTTCATGTTTTCTGAACTGGTCGGAGCATGCCTTAGTACAAACAGACCTAAGTGCTTTTTTGGCCTCCTGTGAATATCTTGTCATATTAAGTACTTGTCGTTGTTCTGGCTTTATAATGACTGTCTCCAGTCTGGCATGGCAGAAAAGTATTACGGGAACTTATTTACTTCGTAGAAATTGTTCACCTTTTGTCCTGAATTGTAGGAATGTTATTATAGGTGTTTATCGGAGGCAAGCAGTACTCAGAGAAGCCCAGGAATACTTGACAGACAGTACGGTAGTGTGATGGGTAGTAGATAGTAAAGGAGATCTATGGAATGTAATATTTATTTATTTTGCTTACTTAAAGAATATGATAAAACTGAGTACACCCCTCACGTTTTTGTAAATATCCTATTATATTTTTCATAGAAAAACACTATTGATATGACACTTTGATACAATGTAGAGTAGTCAATGTACAGCTTGTATAACAGGGTAAATTTAGTGCCCTCTAAATAACACAGCCATTAATGTCTAAACCACTGCCAACAAATGTGAATAAGTGAAAATGGTCAAATTGTCCCCAAGTAGAGGTTTTTCATCCCCGATGTCATTTGACTCATTAGTGTTTCAACACCTCAGGTGTGAAAGGGGAGCAGGTGTGTTAGATTTGGTGTTATCTCTTACACACTCTCTCATACTGGTCACTGGAAGTCCAACATGGCCCCTCATAGCAAAACATTCTCTGAGGATATGAAATAAAATTGTTGCTCTACATAAAGATGGCCTAGGCTATAAGAACATTGCCAACACCCTGACACTGAGCATTGAGTTGCAGCAGGGGGGCCAAGACCATATAGCAGCTTAAGAGGAGGTTCCACTTAGAACAGGCCTCACCATGGTTGACTAAAGAAGTTGAGTGCATGTGCTTAGCCTCCTATGCAGAGGTTGTCTTTTCAAAATAGACATATGAGTGCTGCCAGCATTGCTGCAGAGGGAAAAGGGGTGTGGGATCAGCCTGTCAGTGCCCAGAACATACACTGTACACTAGATCAAATTTTTCTGCATACCAGAAGGAAGCTTCTTCCCAAGATGATACAGAGGAAAGCCCAAAGTTTGCAAAATCTGACAGCGCGCTTTAAATGGCTGCAGCAGGGATCATGCTGTTTCGCATCACAGGGCCCCATGGTGTTGCCATGGTAATGGGTCAGCTGATGACCCCTGACGCTACCATAGTGTATTTCCTGTGAGAGCCGACAGATCGCCGGCACTCACAGGAACGCTATATTTTCGCTAATCAGAACGATGCTGCAGGACAAGTGATCGCATGGTACAGTGGTAAAGTCCCCTAGGGGGACTAGTATAATCAATAAAAAAAAGTTTAAAAACAGTTTTAAAAAATATGAAAAAAATTAAAAAAAGTAAAAGTTCAAATCACCCCCTTTCATCCCATTGAAAATAAAATAAACAATAAACAATAAAATAAAAAAAAATAAATAAAAAATAATATATATATACACATATATATATATATATATATATGTGTATATATATATATATTATTTTTTATTTTTATTTTATTTTATTGTTTATTGTTTATTTTATTTTCAATGGGATGAAATGAAAATAAAATAAAAAAAAAAATAAAAAATAATATATATATACACACACACATATTTGGTATCAACACAGTCAGAAATGCCCGATCTATCAAAGTGTAAAATCAATTAATCTGATAGGTACATTGCGTGGCGAGAAAAAATTTCCAAACGCCAAAATTAAATTTTTTGGTCGCCGCAACATTGCATTAAAATGCAATAACGGGATCAAAATATTGCATGTATGCAAAAATGGTATAATTACAAACATCAGGTCAAAACACAAAAATAAGTCATCACTGAGCCCTAGATCCAGAAAAATGGGAACGCTACGTGTCTCGGAAAATGGCGACAAAAGTGCTATTATTTTGGACAAACTTCTAAATTTTTTTTTCAACCCTTAGATAAAAGTAAAAGTATACTTGCTTGGTATCTATGAACGCATACCGACTTGAGGTATCATACTGACACATCCGTTTTACCATATAGTAAACTTGGTAAATAAAAGACCCCCAAAAACAATCGTGCAGTTTCACTTTTTTTTTTGCAATTTCACCGCACTTGGAATTTTTTTTCTGTTTTCCAGTACATTATTTAGTAAAAGTAACTTCATTCAAATATAAAACTTGTCTCGCAAAAAACAAGCCCTCATATGGCTATATTGACAGAAAAATAAAAAAAAGTTATGACTCTTGGAAGAAGGGGAGGAAAAAACGAAAAATGAAAATTTGCCGGGGGGTGAAGGGGTTAATACTTTATAGAGAATCCTTTGCAGGCGATGACTGTCTGAAGTTTGGAAGCCGTGGAGATCACCAGATGCTGGGTTTTCCTCCTTTGTGATCCTTTACGAACTTTACTGCAGCTGACTTAAGTTGTTGCTGGTTTATGAGCAGGGGTGTAATGATCGCAGTCGCAGAGGTCGCCATCGTGACCGGCCCAGAAGGGTTAGAAGCTGCCCTCCCTGCAGAGAAGCTGTTCAGTGGTAGACCACGCGGCCACTATCTGGCCCGTGAGTCGAGGAGGCCCGCTGACAGCGGCGGCACCAGGCCCCCCTCGCCCGTCATCACACACTGCAATGATGAAGGATCGAGTATTACGCTCCATACCTCTTCATTCTCCGCTGAGCCTACGCTCGATGTCACAGCACAGCAGAGCATGGTGATGTCGCTACTGTGCGACTTTGTGCTGAGACGAAAGAGCGCAGGACAGGAGGACACCCTGACCGGAGCAGGAGAGCAAGGAGAGGTGAGGACCAGTAGCTTAGCTACTGAGAGTTACATAGTTACATAGTTAGTTACATAGTTACTAAGGTTGAAAAAAGACCTAGGTCCATCGAGTTCAACCTTCCTCCACCAGTTCTACATTTGGTCACAAAGTCATTTATAACCAACAAGAGAGGGTAGAGGGGGGAGGTTCCCCTAAGCCCATGTCCTAGAGGGGCCCACACGGAGCTACTGCCACCCAGAGTCATGTTAAGACACCAGTTTTTTGTTTTGTTTTAAAACCCCATTCCCTCTTGTGAGCTGACTATCAAATCCAGCGAAGGGGGAGGGCAGAGGGGATTTAATATATGAGCACACTGGAGAGGCAGGGAAGCTCTAATTTGCTCCTGGCCCAGATGGAAGAAAATATCTGCTAGATGTGCAAGACTTGTGATGATGTCATGACCATGTGACCCGTGTGGGAGGAACCAGAATATAAAGGAGAAGCTGTAGAAGATGAGGACACAGCTGGGCAGAGTGCGACAGAGGGGGGCAGAATATGACAGGGGAGAAGGCTGTGACAGAGGGGTGCAGGGTGTGACAGGGAGAAGAGTGTGACAGAAGGAGGGCAGAGTGTGACAGAGGGGGGCAGAATGTGACAGAGGGGTGCAAAGTGTGACAGGGCAGAGTGTGACAGAGCTGCAGGGTGTGGCAGAGGGGGCAGAGTGTGACAGAGGGGGCAAAGTGTGATAGAGGGTGGCAGAGTGTGACAGAGGGGGCAGAGTGTGACAGAGGGGGCAGAGTGTGACAGGGCAGAGTGTGACAGAGCTGCAGGGTGTGGCAGAGGGGGCAGAGTGTGACAGAGGGGGCAAAGTGTGATAGAGGGTGGCAGAGTGTGACAGAGGGGGCAAAGTGTGATAGAGGGTGGCAGAGTGTGACAGAGGGGGCAGAGTGTGACAGAGGGTGGCAGAGTGTGACAGAGGGGGCAGAGTGTGACAGAGGGGGCAGAGTGTGACAGAGGGGGCAGAGTGTGACAGGGCAGAGTGTGACAGAGGGGGGCAGAGTGTGACAGAGGGGGCAGAGTGTGACAGGGCAGAGTGTGACAGAGCTGCAGGGTGTGGCAGAGGGGGCAGAGTGTGACAGAGGGGGCAGAGTGTGATGGGGCAGAGTGTGACAGAGGGGGGCAGGCTTTGACAGAGGGGTGCAAAGTGGGACAGGGTGGGGCAGAGTGTGACAGAGGGGTGCAGGGTGTGACAGAGGGAAACAAAATTTGACAGAGGGGGCACAGCATGACAGAGGGGGGCAAAGTGTGACAGAGGGGGGGCAGTGTGACAGAGTGGTGCAGGGTGTGACAGAGGGGGCAGAGTGTGATGGAGCAGAGTTCGACAGAGGGGGCAGGGTATGACAGAGTTGTGGCAGAGTGTGACAGAGGGAGGCAGAGTGTAACGGGGGAGGGGGGATAGCTGATCGATGGAGGTACTGGGTGTCGTGCCTCCACCTAGCTGATAATAATGACCTATCTTAAGGAGAGGCAATCAATACTTAAGTACTGGACAATCCCTTTAATTAAGAAGTCTCTAATAGAATATTTTAAAATTGATTATTTCAACTAGATGTCCACTATAAGTAAAATGCAAATTATTTACTATTAAGCTAAAGTCATAATTAGCTTTTTTTTTAGAATTAAATTAATAAATTTTATTATACTTGGAAACTTCTATCTTCTGCAATTTCATTTCATTACTGCCTGTCCCAGGTAGATTCCTAAGCAGCTATCATTTTATTTTGAAGGCTTGTGGGTGGGTGATTCACCAGAACTGTCCACATATATCAATCTCCCCTCTTCTGTTTTTCACTTGAGCTGACGAAATGCATTCTCCTTACGCATCTGCTACTATCTGAGAACCCAGGTCTTCTGCTGACGCTGGGATTCGTGTTCAGATTAAACACTGATTGATCAGTGCTGGATGCAACCACAGGGATACTGAACAGAAATAAGATAAAACTTGAGAGTTTAGATTAAAGATATACTTAGGGGAATCTATACAAAATAATTCCAAGATTTCCTTTTTGCATAATATTTATTATTTCGGTCTTTAGGTTCCACATAGAATGGATGTACAATTACAATAATGCTACAATCCCATCAGAATGGCTGAACTCTTATTTTCTGTACTGTAGGTAATTCTTCTTCTACAGCCCTAATTGTGCAGTTTTTATACTTTTAAGGTCCCGTTACACGCTACGATATATCTAACGATATGTCGTCGGGGTCACATCGTTAGTGACGCACATCCGGCATCGTTTGACATATCGTAGCGTGTGACAGCTATGAGCGACTGTGAACGAGCAAAAATACTCTCCTTATCGTTGCTCGTTGACACGTCGCTCATTTTCAGAAAATCGATCGTCCTTCTGCGCGCCGGTTGTTCATCAATCCCGAGGCAGCACACGTCGCTCTGGGTGACACGCCGGGAACGATGAACACAGCTTACCTGCATCCCGCCGGCAATGCGGAAGGAAGGAGGTGGGCGGGATGTTACGTACCACTCATCTCCGCCCCTCCGCTTCTATTGGCCGGCCACTGTGTGACATCGCTGTGACGCCGAACGTCCCTCCCCCTTCAGGAAGAGGATGTTCGCCGCCCACAGCGACGTCGTCCGGGAGGTAAGTACATGTGATGCGGGTTACCGACTTTGTGCGACACGGGCAACAAATTGCCCGTGACGCACAAACAACGGGGGCGGGTGCGATCGCACATGCGAATGCACAATAAATTGACGTGTGTAACGGGCCTTTAAGACTGGCCACTATATATATATATATATATATATATACATACAGTCAGGGCCAGAAATATTTGGACAGTGACACAAGTTTTGTTATTTTAGCTGTTTACAAAAACATGTTCAGAAATACAATTATATATATAATATGGGCTGAAAGTGCACACTCCCAGCTGCAATATGAGAGTTTTCACATCCAAATCGGAGAAAGGGTTTAGGAATCATAGCTCTGTAATGCATAGCCTCCTCTTTTTCAAGGGACCAAAAGTAATTGGACAAAGGACTCTAAGGGCTGCAATTAACTCTGAAGGCGTCTCCCTCGTTAACCTGTAATCAATGAAGTAGTTAAAAGGTCTGGGGTTGATTACAGGTGTGTGGTTTTGCATTTGGAAGCTGTTGCTGTGACCAGACAACATGCGGTCTAAGGAACTCTCAATTGAGGTGAAGCAGAACATCCTGAGGCTGAAAAAAAAGAAAAAATCCATCAGAGAGATAGCAGACATGCTTGGAGTAGCAAAATCAACAGTCGGGTACATTCTGAGAAAAAAGGAATTGACTGGTGAGCTTGGGAACTCAAAAAGGCCTGGGCGTCCACGGATGACAACAGTGGTGGATGATCGCCGCATACTTTCTTTGGTGAAGAAGAACCCGTTCACAACATCAACTGAAGTCCAAAACACTCTCAGTGAAGTAGGTGTATCTGTCTCTAAGTCAACAGTAAAGAGAAGACTCCATGAAAGTAAATACAAAGGGTTCACATCTAGATGCAAACCATTCATCAATTCCAAAAATAGACAGGCCAGAGTTAAATTTGCTGAAAAACACCTCATGAAGCCAGCTCAGTTCTGGAAAAGTATTCTATGGACAGATGAGAGAAAGATCAACCTGTACCAGAATTATGGGAAGAAAAAAGTTTGGAGAAGAAAGGGAACGGCACATGATCCAAGGCACACCACATCCTCTGTAAAACATGGTGGAGGCAACGTGATGGCATGGGCATGCATGGCTTTCAATGGCACTGGGTCACTTGTGTTTATTGATGACATAACAGCAGACAAGAGTAGCCGGATGAATTCTGAAGTGTACCGGGATATACTTTCAGCCCAGATTCAGCCAAATTCCGCAAAGTTGATCGGATTGCGCTTCATAGTACAGATGGACAATGACCCCAAGCATACAGCCAAAGCTACCCAGGAGTTCATGAGTGCAAAAAAGTGGAACATTCTGCAATGGCCAAGTCAATCACCAGATCTTAACCCAATTGAGCATGCATTTCACTTGCTCAAATCCAGACTTAAGACGGAAAGACCCACAAACAAGCAAGACCTGAAGGCTGCGGCTGTAAAGACCTGGCAAAGCATTAAGAAGGAGGAAACCCAGCGTTTGGTGATGTCCATGGGCTCCAGACTTAAGGCAGTGATTGACTCCAAAGGATTCGCAACAAAATATTGAAAATAAAAATATTTTGTTTGGGTTTGGTTTATTTGTCCAATTACTTTTGACCTCCTAAAATGTGGAGTGTTTGTAAAGAAATGTGTACAATTCCTACAATTTCTATCAGATATTTTTGTTCAAACCTTCAAATTAAACGTTACAATCTGCACTTGAATTCTGTTGTAGAGGTTTCATTTCAAATCCAATGTGGTGGCATGCAGAGCCCAACTCGCGAAAATTGTGTCACTGTCCAAATATTTCTGGACCTAACTGTATATATATAGTGCTGCCTCCATCTTTTTGCATTGTGTAGCGGTATTGGAACGGTTACTTGGGAGGCTTGGCACTCACAGCATTACCGTGGAAGCAAAAGTGCTGCTCTAATCTTCTGTTTTGAGATATATATATATATATATATATATATATATATATCTACAGTGCCTACAAGTAGTATTCAACCCCCTGCAGATTTAGCAGGTTTACACATTCGGAATTAACTTGGCATTGTGACATTTGGACTGTAGATCAGCCTGGAAGTGTGAAATGCACTGCAGCAAAAAAGAATGTTATTTTTTTTTTTTTTTTTTTCCTAAATTGTGAAAAGTTTATTCAGAGGGTCATTTATTATTCAACCCCTCAAACCACAAAAATTCTGTTTGGTTCCCCTAAAGTATTAAGAAGTATTTCAGGCACAAAGAACAATGAGCTTCACATGTTTGGATTAATTATCTCTTGTTCCAGCCTTTTCTGACTAATTAAGACCCTCCCCAAACTTGTGAACAGCACTCATACTTGGTCAACATGGGAAAGACAAAGGAGCATTCCAAGGCCATCAGAGACAAGATCGTGGAGGGTCACAAGGCTGGCAAGGGGTACAAAACCCTTTCCAAGGAGTTGGGCCTACCTGTCTCCACTGTTGGGAGCATCATCCGGAAGTCGAAGGCTTATGGAACTACTGTTAGCCTTCCACGGCCTGGACAGCCTTTGAAAGTTTCCACCCGTGCCGAGGCCAGGCTTGTCCGAAGAGTCAAGGCTAACCCAAGGACAACAAGGAAGGAGCTCCGGGAAGATCTCATGGCAGTGGGGACATTGGTTTCAGTCAATACCATAAGTACTGTACTCCACCGCAATGGTCTCCATTCCAGACGAGCCCGTAAGGTACCTTTTACTTTCAAAGCGTCATGTCAAGGCTCGTCTACAGTTTGCTGATGATCACTTGGAGGACTCTAAGACAGACTGGTTCAAGGTTCTCTGGTCTGATGAGACCAAGATCGACATCTTTGGTGCCAACCACACACGTGACGTTTGGAGACTGGATGGCATTACATATGACCCCAAGAATACCATCCCTACAGTCAAGCATGGTGGTGGCAGCATCATGCTGTGGGGCTGTTTCTCAGCCAAGGGGCCTGGCCATCTGGTCCACATCCATGGGAAGATGGATAGCATGGCCTACCTGGAGATTTTGGCCAAGAACCTCCGCTCCTCCATCCAGGATCTTAAGATGGGTCGTCATTTCATCTTCCCACAAGACAACGACCCAAAGCACACAGCCTAGAAAACCAAAGCCTGGTTCAAGAGGGAAAAAATCAAGGTGTTGCAGTGGCCTAGTCACTCTCCTGACCTTAACCCAATTGAAAACTTGTGGAAGGAGCTCAAGATTAAAGTCCACATGAGACACCCAAAGAACCTAGATAACTTGGAGAAGATCTGCATGGAGGAGTGGGCCAAGATAACTCCAGAGACCTGTGCCGGCCTGATCGGGTCTTATAAAAGACGATTATTAGCTGTAATTGCAAACAAGGGTTATTCCACAAAATATTAAACCTAGGGGTTGAATAATAATTGACCCACACTTTTATGTTGAAAATTTATTAAAATTTAACTGAGCAACATAACTTGTGTTGGTTTGTAAGATTTATGCATCTGTTAATAAATCCTGCTCTTGTTTGAAGTTTGCAGGCTCTAACTTATTTGCATCTTATCAAACCTGCTAAATCTGCAGGGGGTTGAATACTACTTGTAGGCATATATTGATCCACTAACGCCTTTTCATACCCCTGCCCTGGGTTCCTGGGTTTTTGCCAACTTCCTTGCTTTCCTTGCAATCAGGAATAGTGTATGACCACTGCAGACAATCACTGTCTGAACCGGTGACCAATGCAGAAATAGGGGTAGGGAATGCCTTTAAGATGTAAGAAGAGAAACTGATATGAATTTAAAGGGGCAATACAAATTTCCCTGGTATATGGGCAGGGGTTAAGGAATGGACTATTATTTAACTAAATCGGTGACGATCCGCCCACTAAAAAGAATGTTTGTCTCTGCTAAACCAATATATATGTCTGTTAATACACATACACAAAGTTGTGGATACACATACCTGTCACGGGGTCCTTCTCCCATATCACACAATCAACAGAGCGAGAGATGGTGGTACAATCCAAAAAGCCTTTATTCCAAGCAAATCAAATGATCCATAAAATAATCCACAAAACAGAGGGTAAAATTAGTCCAGTAACACAAATATAGTCCGGTAACTGATAAATATCCAGGTCTCTCTCTCAGAATCCAGTTTCTCCCAGAGGTTCAATCTTCCTGCTTCACTCATGAAGTTCTCAAACAGACTGCCCATGCCCCAGGTAAGCACAAATGTTACAGTAGGTGGACTCTAGGCCCACCTCTTCCCACACCCAGGGACGGAAGCGCCTCAAGAGGCTATAACCTTGCACTATAGGGGGTGATTACTTACAAACAATACAATGTACACAGAAGCAGTACAAATAATGGACCATGAACCAAGCTTAAAATAGGAATCTGTACAGCAAGATACACCTCCCCCATATCCCACCATCACAACTTCTCCCTCCTTCTGAATAAATGAGCATGCCATGAGGTCTACACAGACCTCTGGCCATCTCACTTAAGTCCATGTTGCTCAGCTGTGGATAGTCTATCAGCATTCTGGTGTTGGCTTCCACGCTTGTATTGGATGGAGAAGCTGTAGGTTGTCCCTTGTACAGCGATAGGGTTGGAAGGACAAGCTTCCCTTTGTGTCCTCCTTCACTCAAACTGTGTTTCCTGCACCCACAAATCGACATTGTAGATCTCCCACATCATTTACTAGGAGGATATCTGCAGGCAGGCCACACATCACCCCAACCACACATTGCTTGATCTCAAAGCCAAAGTCCAGATCTACAGTCGCCTTTGGGATATTCCTCCTTTGTCCTCCAGCCAGTTCAATAACAATCCCTGGTCCATGATGTATCACCTCTCGCCAAACCACGCCGATCAGCTATTGTGAGAAATGCCCCGGAGTCATAAAATCCAATGACTCTGTCCATCCAGCACAACCAAATGCAAATGCCCAGGTTGCCCACATCGATAACATCTCCTCTGCGTCGTGCTCCTTCCAATGTGCATTCTGGAGAAGGCAGTAGGAGAACCTGGTGACAAAGGCCGGAGGCCATACACTCCAACAGGGGCATCTATGGTGCAGGGGTCAGCGGTACAGTCCGGTAGAGGTGGTGGTAACTCTTCCTCAGGCGGGATGGAATGCACAAAATGCACTGGACGACATAGAGGTGCGTGGAGGTCCCTCTGAATCCTTGCAAAACAACTGGATTGCAGGTGCTCAGGTTGTCCACACCCATAACAGCTCCTCTCTGTGATTCTCCTAGGGCGTGGTCGGAACTGTTGGGGCCCAGGATTGGGAGCCGTGGTTGTTATCCACCTGCTGCTGGGTGAAGGGGCAGATATAACCGGAGAGGGCAGGGGTGCAGGAGCAGGCTGTGGATTATTGTCCAAAAGCATCCTCCATTGCGATCGGATAGTAAGGGCCTCATCCGCCAGTGCTGCAGCTCCATCCAAGGTGCACGGCGTGCGTTCTCTGACCCATTCCCATATTTCTGAAGGACACGTGTAAAGAAATTGTTCTATAAGAAATACCTGTATAATGTCTTCCACAGTGAAAGCATCTTCCGCTTCCAGCCATCTCCGACATGCCTGGGACATCTTATGGGCATACATCCTAAACGTTGCCCCCGTGGTGCATGGGAGATCTCGGAACTGTGCCCTATGTGAGTCTGGGGTGATGGCATGGTAATCCAGGATAGTCCACTTTACAATGTTGGAATCCCGGTTCTGATGTGAGTCAATGGTGCGATAAGCCTCCGCCAGGCTTCCGTTCAGGAGTCCCACTAACAAACACACCCAGCCAGAGTGGGGAACCTCCATCATAACACACTGCTGCTCAAAGTCCTTGAAGAACCCTTCCACATCTCCGGAAGCCTCATCAAATGGCTTGAAGTCCGCCCAGGTGATCCGTACAGGCTCCCGGATCGCTGGGTTTACGCTCCAACTCACATTATTCTATCTGTCGGACTCCATTGCTTCTTGTCTCCTCTGTGCTCGGTGAGCAGCCTACTCCTTTTTATATTCCTGAGATACACTAAGGCCAAGAGCTGCCATCTCCTATTCGAACCACACCACCCACTGGCTTTTTGGGGCAGGGATGCCCGTCCCCAGTGTGGTTTGTTCGTCAGACATTTGGGACGAGGTGAACTGGCTTTCACCCACAAGTAGATCAATTAAGGCTTCTTTACTCAGTCCCTGGTAGCTCAGGCCCAGATCTTTGGCTCTCTCCTGTAGACTGGAAGCAGTCTAGTTTCTGTACTCACTCTGTTGGTGGATCTCCATTAGGCTGCACTCTGTTGATCCCGCCGCTGCATCGAGTTGTCACTGGGTCCTTCTACCATATCACACAATCAACAGAGCGAGAGATGGCGGTACAATCCAAAGAGCCTTTATTCCAAGCAAATCAAATGGTCCATAAAATAATTCACAAAACAAAGGGTAAAATTAGTCCAGTAACACAAATATAGTCCAGTAACCGATAAATATCCAGGTCTCTCTCTCAGAAGCCAGTTTCTCCCAGAGGTTCAATCTTCCTGCTTCACTCTTGAAGTTCTCAAACAGACTTCCTATGTCCCAGGTAAGCAAAAATGTTACAGTAGGTGGACTCTAGGCCCACCTCCTCCCACACCCAGGGACAGAAGCGCCTCAAGAGGCTATAACCTATGGTGATAGGGGGTGATTACTTACAAACAATACAATGTATACAGAAGCAGTACAAATAATGGACCGTGAACCAAGCTTAAAATAGGAATCTGTACAGCAAGATACACCTCCCCCCATATCCCACCATCACAATACCCAAGAAGCTAGGGCAAGCCTCTTCCATTTATTTTTTTAAGGGGAATTTTGGGAAATGTGTAACATATGGCACTCCTGTTTAGTAGGCACGGGTAAAGAGAGTGGTAGTGAGAAATATCATGTACTTAGAACATCTTCTGAAAAGTGAAATATGTCACCTTTCTGAAACAATAAATTGTGAAGATATACAGTACATATGAAGATAAAACAGACAACACATACCTGTGACACATTTAAAGGGATTCTGTGTGAATAGGAAAAAAAAAGGGAAATGTCATTATAAATTCCCCAATACATTTAATTAACAAATCACAATTGTTTTGTCTAAAGTGGTAATCACTGTTGAATTAAAGTAAAAAACTGATGGCACATCCTACCTTTCTAATGTGAACACGTGCAGACTGGACATGAAACATAGTAACAAAAAGGAGACAAGTGCACTCTGTAGTGCTAAGATATGTGTAACAATGAATATGGGAATACAGACATGCATTATTGCTATAAAAAAAAACATGTAAAAATTGAGATACTTAGCACACAAAATTGGCCAGTTTTACTTGAGCCCAACAGCAAGCAGCAAGGCAACCTCATTTTTGTTGGGTACCTATCAAACTAATGCTTCTCTTTGGGTTAAAAAGACCTACAATTTATGGGCGGACAGAAACCTGCAAATGGAGAATTAAAATTGCATGAGGCTGAAGAGCTCTCAGCTTATTGGTGAGAGGCTCTAGGGGTTTAAGGCATCTTCCCCCCTTGGGAGGTGCCTGGGTATTGTGGTTTATCCTTAGAGACACGTTGCTGGTTGTCAGGTCCCTTCCTATGTGCTGTACCTTATGCTGTGTGTTCTAACATGTATCTGAAAAATAAAATCTGCTGCACCTGCTCCATCTGTCTGTACCAGCGATGTCCGTTGTACCTGCTGTACAGGCTGCACTCACTGTACCATCTGTGCCTGCTGTACTTGCTGAACCTGCTGCACCTGTCAGTACCTGCCTTCCCAACTGTACCAGCTACATCTGCCATATCAGCTGAATCCTCCATACCTGCCGGTCCCAGCCGTCTAGTCTGCATCAGTTATCCTGGCTGCACTTGACCACATCAGAGACTGTTAGTATCCTACCCCGACCCCTGGGGCCAGCTGTCACAATACCATGTCTCCAAGAGTAGCACCTGGTGACTACCGACAGCCAAACCCAACCTCAACATCAGAGGCAGACCCTCAGCTTAGTTACACCCCTCCAGGTTGAGCCAATGCTGCAGCCCAGTGTATCCTTTCCCGCTTGCACCAATGATCCTTACAGATTCAAATAGTAGGGGTTTGTCACTGTACTATTCAGAAAGTATATGGCAGTTCTGTATTTACTAGACACACCTGCCCACACTGTAACATCAACACCAAAGGCTCATCTGGTGACAACATTGGCTGATGCTGATGCATAACACTCTCCTTGATGTCTACAACATCATTGGCGGTTATCATTTCTGCTCAAATCAACTTTAATCAGTGATTAGCAGTGAGGAACACTGGTTCCTCATCCTGCAAGACGATGACGCTTGTGCCTGGTGGTGTGGTCAGGTACCCTTGCAGGCCATCTAGCATGCAGACAACTCTTTTGTAAATGGATTTGAATTGTCTGACATGTCACTCGGCTACCTCTTACCTCCTTTAAATGTACCTGAATTTGTGTGGCATTCATCATCCGATTCCGTAGGGCATTGTTCATAATGAAGTGATCATCAGTGTGGGCTATGGCAAAACGTTGTCTATTTCTATGCCTTTCTGTGACTCTAAGTTCAGTGGCCACTTCCATCTGAGATCATCCTGCTTTAAGCTGCGCATTGGCGAGGTACTGTTGATTAATTGTAAAGTGTCGTCTTGGTCTTATGATGTCAAAATTTGAACGGCATGAAGAGGAGGACTATTTAAATACCAAATCTAATTGAACCTCTGAAATGTATTGGCTGAGTCATGGCTCAAACACCTGTTGTAAATGTTGCTATTAAGCTCCTTCTTAGAGAACAGCAACTTGTACAAAAAATACTGAAACATTGAACAGTTGAATATGTGCATCCAAAAGTTTAGAGAAGGTCAAATTAAGTTTCACTGAAAAGGTCACAGGACATTATAGGATCATCCTGATATTTCACTGGAAAGCCATATATCCCTAACTTTTTGTGAGTAGTGTATATACAGCGGTGTAAATAATGTGATTGTCCCCCCACTCTTAAAACATAATTTAACAGTGCTTTATAAAATCTTTGGGAAGCTGAGTTCAATTTCCCTAGCAACACCCAGGTCTGATTACTGCCACACTTGTTCTCCATCAAGAAATCACTTAAATAGGACCTAACTGACAAAGTGAAGTAGATCAAATGATCATCAATCACTAGACATCATTCTTCAATCCAAAGAAATTCAGGAACAAAGTAATAGAGACCTATCAGTCTGGAAAAGGTTATAAACCTTTTTCTAAAACTTTGGGACTCTAGAGAACCACATTGAGAGCCATTATCCACAAATGGTGAACACATGGAACAGTGGTGAACCTTCCCAGGAGTGGCCGATCGACCAAAATTACCCCAAGAGTGCAAAAAAAAGAACAAGACGTTTTGCCAGAAAACATCTCAATGATCCCCAAGACTTTTGGGAGAATACTCTGGATTGGCGAGACAAATGTTGAACTTTTTGAAAGGTGTATGTCCTATTACTAGTGATGGCCGGACCTGGACTGTAAAAGTCCAGATCCATGCAGGTTCAAAAGTACCCAAACAATGACTCTGGGCCTGGAGTTCTCAGAGAGCTCCGGGTAATGATCTGGGTCCAGCATCTTGGGTAATTTAAAAAAAAAAAAAAAAGGAATAATAAAGAAAAAAGGGGAAAGCAGGTGCATTATAATTACCGAGTCTCTCTAGCAGCTGTACACTGCTTTAGGGTCCGCTCATACTACTTCTGTGGCCACTCAGTAATGTTCAGGCATATGCACTGCTTCCCCCACCCACTAGTAGTCCCCCAGTCTCTGAATGGTTGCAGTCAGATGCGCCCAACCCTGCATGACAATGTGTCTGATTGCAACCAATCATAGATGCTGTGTGTACCTGTAAATGTAAAGTGCTGGAGAGGGGCAGTCATGGGCAAAGGTCATGGCAGACCTCAACCCACCCTGGCACAGTACAGACATGAGGGGCAGAGTGGAGGGGTGTTATGTGGTGTGGAGGTGATACCTTTCAGCTGCCATTCATCTGGGTCCTGTTCACTTCTATGGGCCTTCAGCCCTACTCGGTTAGGAAGGAGACAGACACCTGGTAACACTTGCATCACTTTACTGAGTAACTTGCTGGCAGACAGTTTCAAACTCCTTACAACAGACTTGTCATCATCATTAACTTTCAGGTACTTTGACTCTAGTATCCAACTCGGCTTTGCAGGGAAGGCCGTAATGGGGTCACTTAACCTCCTGCTTTGGATCCACTCCCCCAGCATGGTGGTGGGATGCTCAGCTCGGCTAATGGATGGATGGACCCACTTGCCCTCCCGCCACAACTGCTTTCCCACAGGTACCGGCAGATAACGCCTCAGGTAGGGGCGCCCCAATTTCTCCTTATGTCTCCATGACACCTCTGGACATATATGTCCTGCTGCAATAGATCCCCTTCTGACAACTTTGCTTCTCTTCTTCTCTTCTTTCTGTCCTGTCTCTGTGACAATCCCAGAACTTTACCCAGCTCATCCTGATTGCCTTGGTGCGGTGGCAATCGGGGTTATAAGGGGTTAATAACAGCTCACAGCTGCCACTAAGCCCTAGATTAGTAATGGGAGCCATCTATAAGACCCCCATTACTAATCTGTAAGTGAAAAGAAATAAACATTAACACTGGAAAAATCCTTTATTTGAAATAAAATACAAATAAAACACCCTCTTTTACTCTTTTATTAACCCCCCAAACACCCAGGTTTGACGTAATTAACACGAGGTCCCATGACTAGGGATGGCCGAACCCGAACTGTAAAATTCGGGGTCCTTACCGAATACATGATGTTCATGCACACGACCCCGAACACGAGCTTTCTGGGACGTTCGTGTTACAGTTCATGTTACAGTTTGGGTTCAGGGGCTGTTAAAAAAATCATGTCATTAAAAAAACATTATGATCATACTTACAGGTCCCACGACACATCCTGCAGACTCTGCCTCCCAGCGTTTCTGCTTCCGCATCCGTCTGATCATTGCTGTTCTCCCTGGTAACCACCTCTGGCTAAAAGGACCTGCCGTGACCGTAACATCATACCCATGTGACCAGTCACTTGTGAATGTTGGATTACCTCATTGGCTACAGACTGGTCACGTGAGTATGACATCATCAAATGTCCTCGTGCACCGTGATGCGAGTGTCATCGCATCACGGCGCACAATCTTCCGACGGCAGCGGGTCAGCTGCATGTATTTCCACAGCTGAGGCGCTCCTGTCGGGAGAGTGGGGTGATGCAATGCGAGACGCAAGTGCAGTCATCCCCTCACTGTCAGCCTCTGCTTCATTGCTCTGTCCAGAGCGATGTAGCAGACCTGACATGGCTCTCTGTGCTTCTCACTGTGTATAGACACTGTCTGTGCACAGTGATGAAGCAGAGTTGACTTTGCTCTTTGCTTCTCACTGTATATAGACATTGTTTGTGCACAGTGATGAAGCTGACATGGCTGTCCCTGTGGATTACGTCGGACTAAGGATTTTTTTTATAATAAAGATGTAGTCTCTAAATGTTTTTATTTTTTATTTCTAATAAAAAAAATTCTCTGTGTTGTGTTTTTTTTTACTGTTTACTAGAAATTAATGGTGCCCATGTCGTGATTTGGCGTGACACCATGAATTTCGGGCTTTGTACCATCTGAGAATACAAAGCTGGTATTAACCCCTTTATTACCCAGTGAGCCACCGCCATCAAGGCCGCTGGACGAGCCGGGTAAAGCACCTGGAAATGGCGGAAATAATGCGCCATTTCCAGGGGTGGCTGTGAGCTGCCGAGAATCCCAGCCCCCAGCTGCCTGACCTTACCTGACTGGCGATCAAAATACGGCGGGAACCCCCACTTTTTTTTTTAATTATTTTTTTAAATAAAAAAAAATTAATGGGCTTCCCTGTATTTTGATTGCCAGCTAAGGTAACGCCAGGCAGATGGGGGTGGCAGCCCGTAGCCATCTGCTTTATCTGTGCTGAGAATCAAAAATACCGCGGAGCGCTACGTTATTTTTTTAATGATTTATTTATTTTTACAGTACTGTGATGTCAGGCAATCAAAATACAGGGAAGACCATTTTTTTTAGTTATTTAAATAAATAATTAAAAAAAATGCGTGGGTTCCCGCTGAATTTTTTGTATTGCTAGCTAAGGGTAATCCAAGCAGCTACTGGCTGCTAACCCCCAATGCTTGGTTTTACCTTCACTGGCAATGGAAAATCCAGGGAAGCCTTTTTTTTTTTTTTGAAGTTTTTTGCCAAAAAACGGGAAAAAAGATGACGTGGGCTTTGCCATATTTGTGTATGCTAGCCAGGTACAGCAGGCAGGTACAGGCTGCCCCGACCCCCAGCTGCCTATTTGTACCCTGCTGGGAACCAAAAATATAGGGAAGCCCTTTTTTTAATTACCGTATTTCATGAATTTCATGAAATAATTAAAAAAAACAACATGGGCTTTGCCCCATTTTTCTGTCCGGCCAGGTACAACTAGGCAGCTGGGGATTGCAATCTGAAGTGCAGGTTGGCCCAAGCTTTCTGGGCCCCTTCCCCGCTGCAAATTGTAGTCCGCAGCTGCCCCAGAAAATGGCGCTTTCATAGAACTCTTCCAGCGGCCCTGGTGTCGGGTGGCACGCTGGGTAATAAGGGGTTAATACCAGCTTTGTTTTACGAGCTATTATTAAGCCAGAGATCCTTAATGTCAGGCAAGTTTGACCCGGCCATTAAGAATCTCCAATAAAGTGTTAAAAAAAAAAGACACCACACTGAGCAAAAATACTTTATTAGAAATAAATACACAGACACTTTATTAGAAATAAATACACAGACACACTCAGAGACTCCATGTTTATTACTCCCTCTCACCCTTCCATGATCCTGGTCTTTTGTCTTCTTTCTTCTTCAACCCATGCAGCTCTGCTATATCAGACAGCACAAGGGAGGAAGAACGCTTCTGCTCCCCTGTGCTGCATAATCACTCAGTGAGTGAGCAGCAGCTGCAGGTTGGTAAGCGGTGACGTCACCACTGCCACTGTTGCCATAGTAACCTGACAAGTGGGTTACTATAGCAACGGTGATCTCCGATCACCTGATTCCCAGCGCCGCGATTCACTGGCTGTGGCAGCCAATCCCTGCATGTGGGCTGACTCTGTAAAGAGCGCCGACATGCAGGGATGGGGAGCCGAGAATGTGCCCGAGTATCTTGCCGGTACACCGAGTATACTGAGTACTGAGATGCTTGGGTGAGCACCATGTACCGGCGAGATGCACTGACAGGACCTAGCATGACATCATAGCCATGTGACCAGTCTGTAGCCAATGAGATAATACAAAATTCACACATGACTGGTCACATGTTATGACGTCACGGAAGGTTCTTTGGTTACCGGGCGGCACAGCGATGATCGTACTCGGAAAGAGAAGCGGCAAGAGACAGAGTGCAGGACGCATCGCGGGACCTGTAAGTATAATGGCAATGTTTATTATTAACTATATTCTTTATTTTACAGTACCCCCGCCCCATCACATAACTGTAAAGTCCAAGTTCGGGGTTTGGATGCAAGTTCTCGTTACATCAGAACCTGAACTTTAACAAAACGTTTGGGAGAGTCTCCCGAACACCGAACAGGACCATGACCATTCCAGCTCTGCTACATATGAAGTTACAACGTGCGGGCATAGAACATGATCACCTGCTTTGAGCTTCAGGAGGAGAATGAGTCACAGGAATGAGCGGTGACATCACTCTGATTATTTGTGCTCACAGCTGGAGGTTCCTACAGTCCCCCACCTGTGACCACAAATAACCTGTGTGATGTCACCGCTCATCGCTGTGGCTAAATTATTCTCTGCCTGAAGCTCACAGTGATTGACCACATTAGGGACGATTTTATTGTAATGTACAAATGTATGGGGACAGTACAGAGACCTTTCTAATGATATTATTACAACTAGACCTGCAACAGGGACTTGGGATCATCCTTCATGTCAAAAGGAAAGAAGGCTTAATCATAATCACAGATGCAAATTCTTTATTGTAAGAGCAGCGAGACTAGGGAACTCTCTACCACATCGTGTTGTAATGCTTGATCCATTATTAAAACTAAAGAGATGCCTGGAGGATTTTAGGCCTAATATAATAATACCGGTTATGTGCACTAGGGTGTTGATCCAGGGAACTAGTCTGATTGTCGTATGTGGAGTTGGGAAGGAATTTTTGTAATAATATGGATCTTACTGTCTGCCCCATGGAGATTTTGCCTTCCTCTGGATAAACACGCTAGGCTAAGGGTTGACCTTGATAGACTTAAAGAAGTTGTCCAGTTACCAAAACTGATTTTTTTTTTTTCTGATAAATCTTGCTAATATGTGCCCCTCAACACATCTATTATGTTTTTTCAGCAAAATTAGCTTTTATTGTGCACTAGCAGCACATGCTCATTGCTGGCTCCAGCTCTGATGGGGTTAATCTCTCCTCTGACTTCCTGTGTTCAATTCCTACAAGTCCCAGAATTCTTTGTGGCTCTAGGGCGGTGTCTAGCTTATCTAACACACCCATTGTGTCTAATACACCCACTCTGCTCTCCGACCAAACCCTCCTCCCTGCCTCTACCCAGTGGATGCACTGAGATCAATCACACAGAGACAGCAGCAGCTCTACACAGCCAGGGGAAGAAAGTGTGTGTGCGCGTATATACAGTGTGTGTGTATGTGTGCGCGTATATACAGTGTGTGTGTATATACAGTGTGTGTGCGTATATACAGTGTGTGTGCGTATATACAGTGTGTGTGTGTGAGTGTGTATGTGTGTGTGTATGTCATACTCACCTGTCTGCAGGGTCCCGGTGCCATGCCTGCTTCCAGCCCCTGTCTCGGTACCGCCGCTCTGGCTGTGTGCAGTCTCCCCGGAGCACGTACGAAGCTTGCAGGACCTGGCGGTGGATCACCTGATGCAGTCACCTGACGCATCAGCTGATCGATTCTCGCGGTGCCGGCGGCCGGCTATCAGCTGATCCTGCCGTCAGGGGACTTCATCAGCTGATTACCAGCAGCTTCTGCAGTGATGGGCCAGGATCAGACTCCGCTGCAGGAGCTGCCGGTAATCAGCACAGACGTGAGTATTTATTTATTTATTTTTTTCTTCTACTGATGCATCAGCTGATTGTATAATCGGCTTTTATACAATCAGCTGATGTGTCATGTGATTCACGTAGTTTAACCTGACACATCATCTGATCGCTCTGCCTTCCAGCAAACCGATCAGATGATATTGGATCCGGATTGGACGGCGCGGGACCCTAACCCAGGATTACTGCGGAGGGGGGTTTATTTCAATAAAGATGGAGTCACTAATTGTGTTGTGTTTAATTTCTAATAAAAATATTTTTCTGGGTGTTGTGTTTTTTTTTTTATCATTACTAGAAATTCATGGTGGCCATGTCTAATATTGGCGTGACACCATGAATTTCGGGCTTAGGGCTAGCTGATAATATACAGCTAGCCCTAACTCCATTATTACCCAGCTAGCCACCCGGCATCAGGGCAGCTGGAAGAGTTGGATACAGCGCCAGAAGATGGCGCTTCTATGAAAGCGCCATTTTCTGGGGTGGCTGCGGACTGCAATTCGCATTGGGGGTGCCCAGAAAGCTTGGGCACCCTTCAATGTGGATTCCAATCCCCAGCTGCCTAGTTGTACCCGGCTGGACACCAAAATTAGGCGAAGCTTACGTCATTTTTTTTTTAAATTATTTCATGAAATAATTTAAAAAAAAAGGGCTTCTCTATATTTTTGGTTCCCAGCCGGGTACAAATAGGCAGCTGGGGGTTGGGGGCAGCCCGTACCTGCCTGCTGTACCCGGCTAGTATACAAAAATATGGCGAAGCCCATGTCATTTTTTTTTTCTTTTTGGGTAAAAAACTGCATACAGTCCTGGATGGAGGATGCTGAGCCTTGTAGTTCTGCAGCTTCTGTCTGCTCTCCTGCATACACTAGTGAATGGAGGATGCTGAGCCTTGTAGTCCTGCAGCTGCTGTCTGCTCTCCTGCATACACTAGTGAATGGAGGATGCTGAGCCTTGTAGTTCTGCAGCTGCTGTCTGCTCTCCTGCATACACTAGTGAATGAAGGATGCTGAGCCTTGTAGTTCTGCAGCTGCTGTCTGCTCTCCTGCATACAATGAACATTTTGAATAAGGAAATGACATCAGACCTTTTTTTTTTTCATCAACAATCTTTAATGGCATTGTGCACTGATTAAAAACGCAGTGAGCAAAAACGCAGCAAAAAACGCGCCAAATCGCGGCAAAAACGTGACATGCAGCACCGCAGGTGACAGAGCAGAGCAAGTTGGTGACATGCTCTGCTCTGACACATAGTGTGCTGCATGTCACTGTATCCACTCTGGGACTTGTGCAGGTGACCGGATGATACATGTCACTAACTTGCTCCACTGTGACTTCTGCTGCATTGTTCCAACTGTATACACTCTCACCTGAACAAGTCTCAGAGTGGGGCAGTTAGTGACTAGTGATGAGCGAGTATGCTTGTTACTACTCGTTACTCGCACGAGTATCACTGTACTCGGGCTACTCGGCGGGGACCGAGTAATCTCGCGATACTCGTGCTGTACTCGTGGTCTTCATCCCTGCATGTTGGCGCTCTTTTCAGAGCCAGCCCTCATGCAGGGATTGGCTGGCAGACCACTGCAATGCCACAGCCCTGTTAGTTGTGGAATTGCAGTGATTGGCCGGCCTGCACAGCGTGACCGAGCCTTTATACCGGCGGGCGCGCTGTGCTCTGCACACAGCCATCCAGACAGTGAGTGCAGGGAGAGTGTTGCTGCTTCAGGGAAAGGTTTGCGGCCCTTTATAGCTATTTCCGTAGCAGGGCTGCAAACAGTGTGACCAGAAGTCCTTCTCAGGACTATTATAGTTGTATACAGGCAGGCAGGGTATAGCCAGGTCGGAGTACAGTAGCAGAGTCCTTCTCATGACTATTGTTGCTGTATACAGGCAGGGTATAGCCAGGTCGGAATACAGGCTAGTGACCAGAAGAGTCCTTGTCAGGACTATTGTAGCAGTATACAGGCAGGCAGGCAGGCAGGCAGGGTATATAGCCATTCCTAGTGGTGACCGTATACCAGCCTTCATCATATCTGGGGCTGGTGTACACAGTCTAAAACAGTCCAGATAGTGTCAGACTTCTCAGTAATTGTCGCTCCTAAAAACCTGTTAGGTTCTTAGTGCTTCCGTGCTTGCATTTAAAAACCGCACGTGTGTGCCTGTCGGTGGCAGCGTACAGGTGCACGTTTTGCACAAACTATTATATAACGCACAAGTCTAGTGAATAATACACGTCAGTCAGCAGTGTCTGATAGTGTCAGACTTCTCAGTAATTGTCGCTCCTAAAAACCTGTTAGGTTCTTAGTGCGTCCGTGCTTGCATTTAAAAAACGCACGTGTGTGCCTGTCGGTGGCAGCGTACAGGTGCACGTTTTGCACAAACTATTATATAACGCACAAGTCTAGTGAATAATACACGTCAGTCAGCAGTGTCTTATAGTGTCAGACTTCTCAGTAATTGTCGCTCCTAAAAACCTGTTAGGTTCTTAGTGCGTCCGTGCTTGCATTTAAAAAACGCACGTGTGTGCCTGTCGGTGGCAGCGTACAGGTGCACGTTTTGCACAAACTATTATATAACGCACAAGTCTAGTGTATAATACACGTCAGTCAGCAGTGTCTGATAGTGTCAGACTTCTCAGTAATTGTCGCTCCTAAAAACCTGTTAGGTTCTTAGTGCGTCCGTGCATTTAAAAACCGCACGTGTGTGCCTGTCGGTGGCAGCGTACAGGTGCACGTTTTGCACAAACTATTATATAATGCACAAGTCTAGTGAATAATACACGTCAGTCAGCAGTGTCTGATAGTGTCAGACTTCTCAGTAATTGTCGCTCCTAAAAACCTGTTAGGTTCTTAGTGCGTCCGTGCTTGCATTTAAAAACCGCACGTGTGTGCCTGTCGGTGGCAGCGTACAGGTGCACGTTTTGCACAAACTATTATATAACGCACAAGTCTAGTGAATAATACACGTCAGTCAGCAGTGTCTGATAGTGTCAGACTTCTCAGTAATTGTCACTCCTAAAAATCTGTTAGGTTCTTAGTGCGTCCGTGCTTGCATTTAAAAACCGCACGTGTGTGCCTGTCGGTGGCAGCGTACAGGTGCACGTTTTGCACAAACTATTATATAACGCACAAGTCTAGTGAATAATACACGTCAGTCAGCAGTGTCTGATAGTGTCAGACTTCTCAGTAATTGTCGCTCCTAAAAACCTGTTAGGTTCTTAGTGCGTCCGTGCTTGCATTTAAAAACCGCACGTGTGTGCCTGTCGGTGGCAGCGTACAGGTGCACGTTTTGCACAAACTATTATATAACGCACAAGTCTAGTGAATAATACACGTCAGTCAGCAGTGTCTGATAGTGTCAGACTTCTCAGTAATTGTCGCTCCTAAAAACCTGTTAGGTTCTTAGTGCGTCCGTGCTTGCATATGTCACAAACCACCGGGGGGGTCACTCAGAAATCCCCCGCGCTGGCTACCAGTACGTCACAATCGGGGGGTAACAAGTGGGGGTCACCCCTCCTTTATACCTCCCGACCGACAGACAGAGCACGTGACGCGCTCTCTAGCGCCCCTCTTATAGTCAGGCCAATTATGGAATTGCCCGACAATAAGAAAGGAGGCCGCTATACTACTTATGCCGATTATTGAAGGGTCCCCGGTGAGAGTAAGGTATATATTCCCCCGACCTCCGCGGGCGGAATATATAATATCTTCCCGAATCTCACTGGCCTCCCCACAATAATCCTTGGCACAACTCGCTGCCACCAACCGCTTCACGGTAACTATTAGCCGAACACACGGACGTGGGATTCAAGATCGAGATAACAGAACAGCCCAAGATTAATTATATAATTTAATCGCCTAAAGCACACTAGAAACTACAATATATACAATAGGGAATCTACAGAATATACATATGTCAGAGTACAGTTACAGATAAAGCATGTTTTACCAACAGGTATGCAATTCAATCAGTTACCTTGTGCGTCTGGCCACAGGGGGGCGCTGTAGACCAGGTTTCCAGGAACTCTCTCACAGGTCTGTCCCAACCAGGCCCCCGAGCAGAAGAACGCTGGAAAATGGCCGAAGTAGGGTTATCAACCTGGGCAGATCCAGGTCCCCTCCTACCTTAGTGACCTCACAGGGAAGCACTGCCACTCCCCCTGCATGGATCAGAATTATCCAGCCAAGGGGATATTGGCCATAACTTTGCCTGGGAGCGTCGTAGGCGGACGCCAATGCTCTCATTGTGACAGTTATGAATTTAGCTACAGAACGAGGGGACTCATGACCTGTCTGCCAGTTCCCCATTGGCTGATATCACGCCTGGGGCATTTCCCAATGTCCTGTTCCCATAAAAAGGGGGTGCCGGCATCGTCCACATGCGGAGACACCATTTTTATGGTTGCCATATTTATCGGAAATATGGCTTGCGAGATATGAACCATTTTTTACTGGAGTCGTTCTGTCTGGCTATTTCCATAGCCTTGCTAACTAGCTAGCAGCTCCTACTACAGGGTGACGGCAGGGAGTCATCCTGTGTCCATTGTCCTAAAGCCACCTAATTTCCATATCACAGGACATGGCCATGGATTTGTTGCTAAACCAGTTGTGTGAAGGGAAGGGGGTAGTGACACCAGGAGAGGGCTTCCTGACATGACTTGAATGTCATGATTTATCGTCATATCTCCGGATTTACCTCACACCTCCCCCCTTTTGAGGGCGCTAGGGGGCAGCACACTCCGGTGTTCCCCCGTGCGCCCGTCCGCGACCTCTCCTTGTCGGGACAGCCCGTCTGCGTTACCGTGGTCACGGCCCCTTTTGTGGCGAATGGTGAAGTTGTATTGCTGGAGCGCAAGGCTCCATCGCAACAATCGCCCATTCGTCCCAGAGACGGTGTGCAACCAGCTGAGGGGATTGTGGTCCGTCTCCACGATGAAGTGGCGCCCGTATAGATAGGGTTGCAGACGCTGCAGGGCCCACACTATGGCCAGGCACTCCTTCTCCATCGTGGAATAGGCAACTTCCCTTGGTAACAGCTTCCTGCTCAGGTACAAGACTGGGTGCTCTTGGCTCGCAGAGTCCACCTGGCTGAGCACCGCACCGAGGCCGAAGTCACTGGCGTCGGTCTGTACTACAAACGGCCGCGTGAAGTCGGCTGCCTGTAGCACGGGCGGGCTGGACAGGGCGTCCTTTAGGGCCCGGAAGGCTGTCTCGCAGTCCACTGTCCAATCGACTGCAGAGGGCAGCTTCTTCTTGGTGAGGTCCGTCAAGGGCTTTGCCAGGCTACTATAGCGTGGAACAAACCTCCTATAGTACCCAGCGGTCCCCAAGAAGGACATCACCTGCTTCTTGGTCCTGGGGGTGGGCCAGGATGCGATGGCCTCCACTTTCTCAGGCTCGGGCTTCAGCGTTCCCCCACCTACCCGGTGACCGAGGTACTGGACCTCGCTCATGGCCAGCTGACACTTTCCCGGCTTGATGGTCAAACCGGCCCGGTGGATCCGCCTGAGCACCTGTGCTAGATGCTCTAGGTGGTCCTCCCAGGTGGGACTGAAGACGGCAATGTCATCCAGGTACGCGGCCGCGTACCCTTCAAGTCCCTTGAGCAGGGTGTTGACCATCCGCTGGAAAGTGGCAGGGGCATTCCTCATCCCGAATGGCATCACCGTGGACTCGTATAGTCCAAATGGGGTAATAAAGGCAGAGCGTTCCCTGGCCTTGCGAGTCAGGGGGATCTGCCAATATCCCCGGCTCAGATCCATGATGGTCAGGTACTGAGCCCCGGCCAACTGATCGAGCAGGTCATCGATGCGTGGCATTGGGTACGCATCGGCGACCGTGACAGCATTGAGCCCCCTGTAGTCCACGCAGAACCGAGTGGTTCGGTCCTTCTTAGGGACGAGGACTACAGGCGAGGCCCAAGCGCTGTTGGATGCCTGGATCACCCCCAGCTTCAGCATCTCGTCAATCTCCTGGCGCATGTGTTGCTGCACCTCCAGGGAGACCCGATATGCTGAACGCCAGATCGGGGGATGATCCCCAGTGTCCACGTGATGGACAGCCAAGTCAGTCCTTCCGGGCTGGTTGGTAAACAACCCCCGGAAGGGGTGTAGGGCGGCCCACAGCTGGGACCGTTGGTCCTCCAAGAGCTGGTGGCCAACCTCCACATCCTCAATGGATCCGCCTGCCCTAACCTGGGCTAGCATATCCAAGAGGGTTTCCGCTTCTCCCTCCTCGGGCAGGTTGCACACGGGGAGCGCACATGCCTCCCGCTCATGATGTGCCTTCATCATGTTCACATGGAAGGGCTTCCGCCTTCCACGGGCAGGGTCCAGGGTGACCAGGTACGTCACAGGATTGAGCTGCTGGTACACGAGGTATGGGCCTTCCCAGGCTGCCTGAAGCTTGTCCTGTGGTACGGGGACCAGTACCCACACCTCTTGACCCACTTGGTAGGTCCTCTCACAAGCGTTCTGGTCGTACCAACGCTTCTGATCGGCCTGGGCTTGAGCCATATTGTCGTGTACCAGTTGCGTCAAGGCCTGCATTTTGTCCCGGAAGCGCATGACATACTCGATAACCGACACTCCAGGGGTGGCCAAATCCCCTTCCCAAGCCTCTTTCACCAGAGCCAGGGGGCCCCGCACACGTCGCCCATACAGGAGCTCAAACGGTGAGAATCCTGTTGAGGCCTGTGGAACCTCCCGGTAAGCAAATAACAGGTGGGGGAGATACCGCTCCCAGTCACGCCCATGGGAGTCGACCAACATCTTAAGCATCTGCTTTAAGGTGCCATTGAACCGCTCGCACAGGCCATTAGTCTGTGGATGGTACGGGCTGGCCACCAGATGTCGCACCTGGACTTGCTTACAGAGGGCCTCCATCAGCTGGGACATGAATTGGGTCCCCCGGTCAGTGAGCATTTCCTGGGGAAAACCCACTCGGGAGAAAATCTCCAGCAATGCGGTGGCCACCTTGTCAGCCCGAATGGACGACAAGGCCACTGCTTCTGGGTACCGGGTGGCATAGTCCACTACCGTCAGTATGAAGCGTTTCCCGGAGCTGCTGGGGATGGCCAGCGGGCCGACCAGATCCACAGCCACCCTCCTGAAAGGCTCATCGATGATTGGCAGAGATACTAGTGGGGCTTTGGGGCGTGGCCCCGCCTTCCCCACTCTCTGACAGGTTTCACACGAACGGCAGTAGGCAGCCACATCGGCCCCCATTTTTGGCCAGTAGAAATGCTGGTTTAACCTGGCCTTGGTCTTAGCGATCCCTAGGTGTCCGGCCATCGGAATCTCATGTGCGATCCGCAACAACTCCGTCCGGAACGGATAGGGTACCACCAACTGTCGGTCCCTGGGCCACGCCTCCGGTGAACCCTGCTGGACCGTGGCCCGGTACAGCCGTCCTTGGTCCCAGGCCACTCGCTCCGGGTCCGAGTCCGAGGGAGGCTGTGCCGCCTGCTCCTTTAGAGCTTTCAGGCTGTCGTCAGCTTCTAACGCTGCCTGAAACCCCTGACTAGATGTGGCCAGAATCGACGAGACTGTCACATCTTCGGTCAGTACCCCGGGACCTGTGTCCTGGCCTCCACCTGACTCGGCTGCCACTTGGTCAGAAGGGGAAGAGCTATCGGACCTCCGGGAGGCCCCTTGGCTTCCAGCACTCCCACTGCGGGTGACAGCGGCCACAGCCGCTGCGACCGTGGGTCGTGCCTGCTCCTCCTCCGTTCCTGACCAAGTCGCCGGTTCAGGCAGACCTACCTGGCTTCCTGACACCCCGGTTGTGGGGGAACCATGCACCGAGATCTTACCTGGGAGCACTTCCGCTCCTGGACCGGCCCCAATCTCACCTGCCTGTTCCCCTCCTGCAGCAACAGAACCCCGCTGTGAAATCTCTGGGGACCCCACATTTGCTGTGGTAGCCCCCACCCCACACACTGGTCCTCCCCCTGCAGCACCCTGCTCTCTGCTTATCCCTGCAGAGGGCAGCAGATCCCAGCTCACAGGCTGGTTACTTGTAGAGGCATTGTCACACCTTTCTCTGACCCCCTCCCCTGTCACAGCTGCAGCTGCGTGTGTGTCTATGGTGTCTGTGCAAGCAGAAATATCAGAGTTCACTCCCTCCTCCCTTACATCATTCATAGATAACACATTAACATTGTCCGGAGGCACGTCAGCACTGGCTGAAGGTTCAGCCTTTGGGGCGGGGCCAAACTGGGAGGTTATTTGCCCCAAATCTGTCCCAAGTAGCACGTTTGCAGGGATCCGATCAGTTACCCCCACCTCCCTCACCCCTCGCCCTGCGCCCCAGTCCACATAAATGTCAGCAACAGGCAGCGCCGGGTCAATGCCTCCAATCCCGGAGACAGCGAGGGTTTTTCCAGGGATCAAGTCTTGGGGGGACACCATCTCAGGCCGCACCAGAGTCACCTCCGAGGCGCTGTCTCGCAGTCCTATGGTCACAGACTGGCCGACGGTGACAGGTTGGAAGCTGTCCAGGGACCTACCACCACCCCCACCCACACAATACACCTTGGGCGGCCCTTGGGACGGGGACGGAGCCGGGGCCTTGGGACGCTGAGGGCACATGGCCTTGAAGTGTCCAGGTAGGTTGCACTGGTGGCACCGTCTTGGTTCTGCCACGGGCCTGGAGAGGGGAGTTGAGGGGGACACCCCCTGCAGTCTAGGGGCAGGTGGGGCAGTCGCAGAGTTCATCTTACCCCCTCTCCAGGTGCTGCTGGTGGCTGCTCTCCTGGCTTCAGGAGCCCGATTGTTGGTGTAGTCATCTGCCAGGGCAGCTGTAGCCGTGGATCCCTTTGGCTTCTGGTCTCGGATGAACTGGCGGAGATCCTCAGGGCAGTTCCACAAGAGTTGCTCCGTGATGAACAAGTCCAGGATCTCCGGTCCGGTGGAAAGCTGCAGGCCTTGGGTCCAGTGGTCGGCAGCTCGGGCAAGTGCCCGCCGGTGGTCAGCCCAGGAGTCCTTTGGTCCCTTCTGCAGCGTCCGGAACTTCTTGCGGTAGGACTCCGGGGTGAGGTTGTACTGTTGGATCAGGGCCCGCTTGATGGTGTCGTAGCCCTGATCCGCCTCAGCAGGCAAGTCCCCAAGGATATCCAGGGCCTTACCCCTTAAACGGGGGGTCAGGTATTTGGCCCACTGGTCCTTGTTCAGATGATGCTGCAAGCAAGTCCGTTCAAAAGCAGTCAAGAAAGAGTCCAAGTCTCCATCCTTCTCCAGCACTGGGAAGTCCTCAACACGGACCTTTGGAAGTTTGGTGTCTGGAAGGTCACGGGTGGCTGATGAGGGCCGGAGCTGAGCTAGCTGCAGCTGGTAGTTACGCTCTGCCTGGCGCTCTTCACGCGCTGCTTGCCGCTCACGCTCGGCCATGAGTTCCTTGTAGCCCTCCCGGTCTCCAGCCTGGCGTAGGGCCATAGCCATTTGAAGAAGGCTATCCGAGCCTCCCAGGCTCGGTGGAATGGCACGTGGTGATCTGCGGCCCGCTGCGGAGCCTGGTGATTCACTGTCCATTGCAGAGCGGAGGGCTGGCATCTGGCTCGTTGAGGACCCTTGGGCGAGCTGCTCCTCATCTTGTCCAGCAGTGCCCGGTTGTGCAATGTCCTCTGCAGAGCTGTTTTCTGGCGTCGAGCTCCTGGAGGACTCGTGGACAACCTCCTCATCGTCTCTGGCCTTAGCATCGGCCATTCCTTTGGCTTTGCTCCTGGTGCTCTCAGCCATTCTTGCAGACTTTTGGTCACTGACACAGAACTGACACCTGATGCCTCCACACACCTTACAGTATCTGCACTCTGACACTCTAGTGTTGAGCTAGTCTGAAGACCCCAGCAGCCACAGCTGCTGCAGGCAGTCTTTAGTGTCTGGGAGTATGGGTCTCACACTCACACACACTATTATCTCGATCCCACCGCTATGCCACCAATATGTCACAAACCACCGGGGGGGTCACTCAGAAATCCCCCGCGCTGGCTACCAGTACGTCACAATCGGGGGGTAACAAGTGGGGGTCACCCCTCCTTTATACCTCCCGACCGACAGACAGAGCACGTGACGCGCTCTCTAGCGCCCCTCTTATAGTCAGGCCAATTATGGAATTGCCCGACAATAAGAAAGGAGGCCGCTATACTACTTATGCCGATTATTGAAGGGTCCCCGGTGAGAGTAAGGTATATATTCCCCCGACCTCCGCGGGCGGAATATATAATATCTTCCCGAATCTCACTGGCCTCCCCACAATAATCCTTGGCACAACTCGCTGCCACCAACCGCTTCACGGTAACTATTAGCCGAACACACGGACGTGGGATTCAAGATCGAGATAACAGAACAGCCCAAGATTAATTATATAATTTAATCGCCTAAAGCACACTAGAAACTACAATATATACAATAGGGAATCTACAGAATATACATATGTCAGAGTACAGTTACAGATAAAGCATGTTTTACCAACAGGTATGCAATTCAATCAGTTACCTTGTGCGTCTGGCCACAGGGGGGCGCTGTAGACCAGGTTTCCAGGAACTCTCTCACAGGTCTGTCCCAACCAGGCCCCCGAGCAGAAGAACGCTGGAAAATGGCCGAAGTAGGGTTATCAACCTGGGCAGATCCAGGTCCCCTCCTACCTTAGTGACCTCACAGGGAAGCACTGCCACTCCCCCTGCATGGATCAGAATTATCCAGCCAAGGGGATATTGGCCATAACTTTGCCTGGGAGCGTCGTAGGCGGACGCCAATGCTCTCATTGTGACAGTTATGAATTTAGCTACAGAACGAGGGGACTCATGACCTGTCTGCCAGTTCCCCATTGGCTGATATCACGCCTGGGGCATTTCCCAATGTCCTGTTCCCATAAAAAGGGGGTGCCGGCATCGTCCACATGCGGAGACACCATTTTTATGGTTGCCATATTTATCGGAAATATGGCTTGCGAGATATGAACCATTTTTTACTGGAGTCGTTCTGTCTGGCTATTTCCATAGCCTTGCTAACTAGCTAGCAGCTCCTACTACAGGGTGACGGCAGGGAGTCATCCTGTGTCCATTGTCCTAAAGCCACCTAATTTCCATATCACAGGACATGGCCATGGATTTGTTGCTAAACCAGTTGTGTGAAGGGAAGGGGGTAGTGACACCAGGAGAGGGCTTCCTGACATGACTTGAATGTCATGATTTATCGTCATATCTCCGGATTTACCTCACACCGCACGTGTGTGGCAGTCGGTGGCAGCGTCAGGCTCCATATTGTCCCTGGATAGAGTCGTGCATGATGGCCTGTAAACCTGAAGTGCCCATTGTAAGGAAGTGGGTCTATTGTAGTATAGCCCTTAGGCAGGGCAGCCAAAAATTTGGAGGCTCCACATTGTCCCTGGATAGAGATGTGCATGAGGGCCTCAAAACATTGTTCCCATTGCAAAGGAGCGTGTCTCCTGTCGTTGTAATGCCCATTCTGAAAGAATGGGCGAAAAAATTTACCACTGGGGGTATACCTGAAACAACGGCCTAACTATTGTAACGGTCATCATGATGGCGCATGAGGAGAAGGAGGAGCAGTCCAGCGATTAGCCAAAGTCCAGAAGTGTGTTACCATGGGTGAGTGGAGGTACATGGCAAATTCCCGTTACAAACTTTAAATTCCGCTGTCATTTGCTGGTGGTGTGGTGAAGTCTGGCCCAATCCAACCCTTGTTCATCTTGATCAGAGTCAACCTGTCAGCATTTTCAGTTGACAGGCGGGTGCGTTTATCTGTAATGATTCCACCTGCGGCACTAAAAACACGCTCTGACAAAACGCTAGCGGCAGGGCAGGCCAGGACTTCGAAGGCGTAGAGAGCCAATTCATGCCACGTGTCCAGCTTGGATACCCATTAATTGTAAGGCACAGAGGAATGTCGGAGTACAGTTGTTTGATCTGCAAGGTACTCCTTGAGCATCTGGGCAAACTTAGGATTTCTTGTGGCACTACCCCGCACCTCAGGGGCTGTGGTATGTGAGGGGCTGAGAAAACTGTCCCACATCTTAAAGACTGTTCCCCTACCTCTGGCGGATTGGACTTGTGCCCCTCTCGGCTGTACGCCTTGGTTGTCCACTGATTCCTGACCTATGCCGCTAGCGTTTTGTGAGGGGAATGCTTTGCCTACTTCCGTGACTATGGCCTTCTGGAACTGCTGCATTTTGCCTGACCTCTCCGCCTCGGGAATAAGAGACATAAAGTTCTCCTTTTAGCGTGGGTCTAACAGTGTTACCAACCAGTAATGATTGTCGGCCAAGATGTTCTTAACGCGAGGGTCACGAGACAGGCAGCTTACCATAAAGTCAGCCATGTGTGCCAGACTCTTAACAGCCATCACTTCAGTATCCTGACCAACACGATGACTGAACATGCTGTCCTCCTCCTCCTCCTCCTCATCATCTACCCTGTCCTCTGGCCAGCCACGCTGAACCGAGGATATGACTGCATTTCATATCCTCAATTTGGCCGGAGAGTTGCTCCATGTCTTCATCCTCCTCCTCGTCATAGTCCTCCACTGCACGTTGTGATGAGACGAGGCTGGGCTGTGTGTTATCACCCACACCCACTACTGTTTCTTGCTCAAACTCATCGCGCTCCGCCTGCAATGCATCATGGTTGTTTTTTGAGCAGAGACCATTTTAGAAGGCAGAGAAGCGGTAGGGTGACGCTAATAATGTCGTCATCGCCGCTCACCATCTTGGTGGAGTCCTCAAAGTTTTGGCGGATGGTACATAGGTCGGACATCCATCTCCACTCCTCAGGTGTTATGTGTGGAGTTTGACCCATTTCCCTACGGCTTAGGTGATGCAGGTACTCAACAACTGCCCTCTTCTGCTCACATATCCTGACCAACATGTGCAGAGTTGAATTCCAACGCGTGGGGACATCACACACCAGTCTGTGAGCCGGAAGATGCAAATGGCGCTGAAAGCCGGCAAGGCCGGCTGAAGCAGTAGGTGACTTTCGAAAATGTGCAGACAGGCGGCGAACTTTTACCAGCAGATCAGACAGCTCTGGGTATGACTTTAGAAACCGCTGAACCACGAGGTTGAGCACATGGGCCACGCATGGACCATGTGTCAGCTGGCCTCGCCTCAAAGCCGCCACCAGGTTCCGGCCATTGTCACACACAACCTTTCCTGGCTTTAGGTTCAGAGGTGTGAGCCAGTGATCTGCATGCTGTTTCAGAGCTGTCCACACCTCTTCTGCATTGTGGGGTTTGTCACCTATGCAGATTAGCTTCAGCACAGCCTGTTGCCGCTTCGCCGAGGCAGTGCTGCAGTGCTTCTGTGTCGCCCTGGACAAGCCAGGGGCCACAGAGCACAACACTTACACACCCCACACTCCCTGCAGGCACATCATAGTCAAAACACAAAATCCTTGTTGCCTTCCCCAGGGGCTGTTGTCTACACCAGGGGGTGGAGCCAGGTGGTTGGTCTCCACCCACCAAGGAGTTCACAGTCCTGGAGGAGGGAAAACACAGGCAGTGAGAGTTAAGCTAAGGAAGTGGAAAGAGGAAAGTAGTAGAGAGGAGAAAAGTGACAGCAAAGAGCCTGAAGTTGGTCCGGGTGTGTGGCCCGGACAGGACAGCAAGGTTGGCAGGATGTGGTGACCGTCTGCAGTGGAGGCCGATTGGAGTCTGCCGTAAGGACCGTGGACGGGTGGTGACCCGGCGGTACCGGACCGGTATACAAAGAGAAGCCAGCACCATTGGCAGGGGCCTTTCGGATCCCGGCAATGCTTGGTGTCGCCGTGAATTTGCCAAATCCATTAGTCAAGGGGACCTCCGGGTTTCCAAACAGCCAAGTCCCGATAGAAGGCAACCGTCCAACCGTGAAGGGGAGACACCGCCACCGCCAAGGGCAACCGTCTCCCAGGGCCAGCGCCTGTGGGCAAAAGGGGCTCCTCCGGCCCATATCCAGGTCGGGGAGCGGGTTACCAGTGGGAAACCATCACTACCAACACTGAACTTAGGTGCAGGGAGAGACAGTCATCACTAACCTGCAGGGAGGAACAACCGCAGCCGTCCGAGGGACCCGTCCATCCAGCCGCTTGTTTTACCGTGAACTGTGTCATCATCATTGGGCTGAGTGAGTACCTCCGTGCCGTGCGGCACAGCGCTGCCCCTGCGACCCTGCACCTCATCAGGCCCCGCAACCTGCCTGTCATCCATCTCTACCCCATCACCGGGCCCCGGGACAACCAACCCCCTTACCCACGGAGGGGAAAAATAACAACAAAGCTGCTTCCTGTCACAGGCTCCCGGGATCCCCATCCAGAGCAGCGGTGGTGTCCACACAATCACCACAACCGTGGGTGGCATCACGGACAATATCCCCAAAACCCAAACCACCCCTTTTCACTCACGGGCGAGGAGCGCCGCTCGAGTCCCCGGGATCCGGCCATCGCTCGAGCCACCGAGCAGCATCAGCCGTAGAGCAGCGGCAGCCGGACCCGAGCAGTGGGAGAGCGCAGCGTCCCCTCCTCCGCCCGCGACACTTCCAGCTTGGGACTGGTGTGGAGGGTAAAGTGGATGAGGATGCGCAGGAGGAGGAGGAGGCTGAGGAGCATGACATTCCGGAGCTGTAGAGTGTGGGTGAAACCCTGACTGAGGTAGGGCCTGCAAAACTTGGTGTGGGAAGGACGTGTTCCGTCCCTCGCTCAGACTGGGTCCCAGCTTCCACAATATTAACCCAGTGTGCCGTCAACGAGATGTAGCGGCCTTGCCCACAAGCACTTGTCCACGTGTCTGTGGTTAGGTGGACTTTGGCTGAAACAGCGTTGTTCAGGGCACGTGTGATGTTTTGTGACACGTGGTTATGCAATGCGGGGACGGCACACCGGGAGAAATAGTGGCGGCTGGGGACCGAGTAACGTGGGACAGCTGCCACCATCAGGTCGCGGAATGCTTCTGTCTCCACCAGCCTAAAAGGCAACATTTCCAGCGCAAGCAGTCGCGAAATGTTAGCATTTAGAAGTGTGGCATGTGGGGCGTTGGCAGTGTATTTGCGCCTGCGTTCAAAGGTTTGCTGAATGGATAACTGAACGCTGCGCTGGGACAAGGACGTGCTTGATGATGGTGTTATTTCTGCGTGGGCAACTGCAGGTGCAGGGCCGGAGGAGGCTTGTTCGCGGGCAGCATGGACAGGGGATTGGCTCGCATGCACAACAAGCGAAGACGTAGCAGTGACATTAGAAAGCACTGCTCCTCGACTCTGTTGTACATCCCACAAAGTCGGGTGCTTGGCTGACATGTGCCTGATCATGCTGGTGGTGGTCAGGCTGCTAGTTTTGGTACCCCTGCTGATGCTGGCATGGCAGGTGTTGCAAATGGCCTTTTTAGAATCATCTGGAGCCAACTTAAAAAACTGCCAGACTCGGGAAGACCTAACATTTGTACAGGCACCTTGTGTCGTGTTGTTGTTCCGGGGAACGGTTGCCTGATGTCTGCCTGGGGCCACCACCCTGCTTCTTACTGCCTGTTGGGATGCTACGCCTCCCTCCCCCTGTGCACTGCTGTCCTCGCTCTGCATATCCTCCTGCCAGGTTGGGTCAGTTACTGGATCATCCACCACGTCGTCTTCCTCTTCCGCACCCTGCTCCTCCTCCTGACTTCCTGACAATTGTGTCTCATCATCGTCCACCCCTTGTTGAGACACGTTGCCAACTTCGTGAAAACGTGGCTGCTCAAATATTTGGCCATCTGTACATACAATCTCGTCATGGCCCACTTCAACAGGAGCTGGCGAGAGGCCAGAATGTGTGAATGGAAACGTGAACAGCTCTTCCGAGTGTCCAAGTGTGGGATCAGTAATGTCCATGGACGTGTACTCGGCCTGGTTGTAGGAAGGAGGATCAGGTTCTGAAATGTGCGGTGCAGTATCACGGCTACTGACACTTGACCGTGTGGAAGACAGAGTGTTTGTGGTGGTGCCAATCTGACTGGAAGCATTATCCGCTATCCAACTAACAACCTGTTGACGCTGGTCTTGGTTCAAGAGCGGTGTACTGCTGCGGTCCCCAAGAATTTGGGACAGGACGTGCGAGCGAGTAGATGTGGCCCTTTGTTGTGGCGAAATTAGAGCTTGCACACGACCTCGGTCTCTGCCTGCACCACCATCACGTCCACTTCCTTGTTCGTTGCCAACGCCCTTGCGCCTTTTGCAATGCTGTGCTGATGTGTATTCACTAGACTTGTGCGTTATATCCAAGTTTTTGCAAAACGCACACAAGTGCACCTGAACGCTGCCACCAACAGGCACACAAGTGCGGTTTTTAAATGCAAGCACGGATGCACTAAGAACCTAACAGGTCTCTATCCAGGGACAACGTGGAGCCTCCCAATTTTTGGCTGCCCTGCCAAAGGGCTATACTACAATAGACCCACTTCCTTACAATGGCCACTTCAGGTTTACAGGCCCTCATGCACGTCTCTATCCAGGGACAACGTGGAGCCTCCCAATTTTTGGCTGCCCTGCCAAAGGGCTATACTACAATAGACCCACTTCCTTACAATGGGCACTTCAGGTTTACAGACCCTCATGCACGTCTCTATCCAGGGACAACGTGGAGCCTCCCAATTTTTGGCTGCCCTGCCAAAGGGCTATACTACAATAGACCCACTTCCTTACAATGGGCACTTCAGGTTTACAGGCCCTCATGCACGTCTCTATCCAGGGACAACGTGGAGCCTCCCAATTTTTGGCTGCCCTGCCAAAGGGCTATACTACAATAGACCCACTTCCTTACAATGGGCACTTCAGGTTTACAGGCCCTCATGCACGTCTCTATCCAGGGACAACGTGGAGCCTCCCAATTTTTGGCTGCCCTGCCAAAGGGCTATACTACAATAGACCCACTTCCTGACAATGGACACTTCAGGTTTACAGGCCCTCATGCACGTCTCTATCCAGGGACAACGTGGAGCCTCCCAATTTTTGGCTGCCCTGCCAAAGGGCTATACTACAATAGACCCACTTCCTTACAATGGGCACTTCAGGTTTACAGGCCCTCATGCACGTCTCTATCCAGGGACAACGTGGAGCCTCCCAATTTTTGGCTGCCCTGCCAAAGGGCTATACTACAATAGACCCACTTCCTTACAATGGGCACTTCAGGTTTACAGGCCCTCATGCACGTCTCTATCCAGGGACAATGTGGAGCCTCCCAATTTTTGGCTGCCCTGCCAAAGGGCTATACTACAATAGACCCACCTCCTTACAATGGGCACTTCAGGTTTACAGGCCCTCATGCACGTCTGTATGCAGGGGCATTGGTGAACCTCTCAATTTTGAACTGCCCTGGCAAAGGAAAATACTACAAAGACTCACTTCCTCAAAATGAGCACATTAGACTCAAGAGGCCTTCATGTACGTCTCTTCTCAGGGACATCGGAGTGCCACACAATGTTTTCACGTAAAATCTTTCATGTAATCTCCAAAAGTAACATACACCAGCTCTATCTCACTATTGGGTATGTGCCCTTAACATTTCCGCCATGAAAATTCATTTTGGTGTCATTTTGGAAGGTTTTCTGGTGAGTCCGTAAAAATGGCGTAAAACGCGGACAAAACTGTTCACAGCTGTGACTTTTGAGTGATAAATGCTTCAAGGGGTCTTCCCCATGCTGTTGCCATGTCATTTGAGCACTCTTCTGAGACGTTTGTGACATTTTTAGGGTTTCTACATGCTGCCGGGGGTCATTTCATAAAAATACTCGGGTCTCCCATAGGATAACATTGGGCTCGGTGCTCGGGCCGAGTACACGAGTATCTTGGGATGCTCGGCTCGAGCACCCGAGCTTTTTAGTACTCGCTCATCACTATTAGTGACATGTATCATCCGGTCACCTGCACAACAAGTCCCAGAGTGGAGACAGTTAGTGAAATGCAGCATCCGGTCACCTGCACAACAAGTACCAGAGTGGTGAAAGATAGTGACATGCAGCACACTATGTGTCAGAGCAGAGCATGTCACTGTCTCCACTCTGGGACTTGTTGTGCAGGTGACCGGATGATACATGTCACTAACTGCCCCACTCTGTGATTTCTGCTGCATAGTACCAACTGTATACACTCTCACCTGCACAACAAGTCCCATAGTGGAGACAGTTAGTGACATGTAGCATCCGGTCACCTGCACAACAAGTACCAGAGTGGAGAAAGATAGTGACATGCAGCACACTATGTGTCAGAGCAGAGCATGTCACTGTCTCCACTCCGCTGACCTCACAGCCCGTACACGCTGCGATGGATGCAGGGGGACACAGAACAAGTAATCGGCCGACACTGGAGTCATCTGATTACTTGGGATGAATGAGAAGTAAAATGCTCTGGTGCTTGATGGGCGAAGCCCATGCCGATTTTTTTTAAAAAAAATTCATTAAAAATAAAAAAACAAAAAAATCACATTGTTTGTGGGCTCCCGCTGCATTTTCTATTGCTAAGGGTAACCAAAGCAGCTACTGGCTGCTAGCCCCCGCTGCTTGGTGTTACTTTCACTGGCAATAGAAATGCAGGGAAGCATTTTTTTTTTATAAAGGTTTTTCCCTGAAAACTTTTTTAAGAAAATGACGTGGGCTTCGCCATATTTTTGTATGCTAGCCAGGTACAGCAGGCAGCTACGGGCTGCCCCCAACCCCCAGCTGCCTAGTTGTACCCGGCTGGGAACCAAAAATATAGAGAAGCCCTTTTTTTTCATGAATTTCATGAAATAATTAAAAAAAAAAAAAATGATGTGGGCTTCGCCAAATTTTTGAGTCCAGCCAGGTACAACTAGGCAGCTGGGGATTGGAATCCACAGTGCAGGGTGCCCAAACTTTCTGGGCCCCCCACTGCGAATTGCAGTCAACAGCTGCCGCAGAAAATGGCGCTTTCATAGAAGCGCCATCTTCAGGCGCTGTATCCAACTCCTCCAGTGGCCCTGGTGGCAGGTGGCACACTGGGTAATAAGGGGTTAATACCAGCTATGTTTTACCAGCTGGTATAAAGCCCGAGATTCTTAATGTCAGGCCAAGTTTAACCTGGCCATTAAGAATCTCCAACAAAGGGTTTAAAAAAAAAAAAAAAGACATCACACAGAGAAAAATACTTTATTAGAAATAAATACACAGACACAGTAGGGACTCCATGTTTATTACTCCCTCTCACCCCTCCACGATGAAGAGATTTCTGTACTGACCATGCCAGGAGAGAGCGAGGAAAAAGAGCGAGCGGGGGGGAGGAAAAGAGAGCGAGCGGGGGGAGGAAAAGAGAGCGAGCGGGGGGGAAAGAGAGGGAGCGGGGGGGAAAGAGAGCGAGCGGGGGGGAAAGAGAGCGAGCGGGGGGGAAAGAGAGCAAGCGGGGGGGAAAGAGAGCGAGCAGGGGGGAAGAGAGCGAGCGGGGGGGAAGAGAGCGAGCGGGGGGGAAATAGAGTGAGCGGGGGGGAAAGAGAGCGAGCGGGGGGGAAAGAGAGCGAGCGGGGGGGGAAAGAGCGAGCGGGGGGGAAAGAGAGGGAGCGGGGGGGAAAGAGAGCGAGCGGGGGGGAAAGAGAGCGAGCGGGGGGGAAAGAGAGCAAGCGGGGGGGAAAGAGAGCGAGCAGGGGGGAAGAGAGCGAGCGGGGGGGAAGAGAGCGAGCGGGGGGGAAATAGAGTGAGCGGGGGGGAAAGAGAGCGAGCGGGGGGGAAAGAGAGCGAGCGGGGGGGGAAAGAGCGAGCGGGGGGGGGAAGAGAGCGAGCGGGGGGGAAAGAGAGCGAGCGGGGGGGAAAGAGAGCGAGCGGGGGGGAAAGGGAGCGAGTGGGGGGGGAGAGAGCGAGCGGGGGGGGGGAAAGAGAGCGAGGGGGAAGGAAAAGGGAGCGAGGGGGTGAGAAGAGAGCGAGGGGGTGAGAAGAGAGCAAGGGGGGAGAAGAGAGCGAGGGGGGAGAAGAGAGCGAGGAGGGAGAAGAGAGAGGGGGGGAGAAGAGAGAGAGGGGGGGAGAAGAGAGAGAGGGGGGGTGAAGAGAGGGGAGAGAAGAGAGGGGGGGAGAAGAGAGAGGGGGGGAGAAGAGAGAGGGGGAGAGGGAGGGGGGGAGAAGAGAGAGAGGGGGGAGAAGAGAGAGGGGGGGGAGAAGAGAGAGGGGGGGAGAAGAGAGAGGGGGGGAGAAGAGAGAGAGGGGGGGAGAAGAGAGAGAGGGGGGGAGAAGAGAGAGGGGGGGAGAAGAGAGGGGTGGGGGGAGAAGAGAGAGAGGGGGAGAAGAGAGAGAGGGGGGGAGAAGAGTGGGGGGAGAGAAGAGAGTGGGGAAAGAAGAGGGGGGGCAGAGGTGCTCTGTCACCAACTGTCTCCACTCTGTGACTTGTGGTGCAGGTGACAGAGCTGCTGGGAGGAGCAGATGATCACACTGCCCGACATCAGAGGATGCTGGCGGCCACAGCTCCAGGGGGTCATGTGACCGGCACTGAGCGTGCAGGATAGCGCCGCTCAGTGCCAGAAATGGAAATACAAGCCAATGGAGAAAATACCTAGAATTGTAAGTAGAACTTCTACAGAAAATAAAAAAAATGGGTGAACCACCCCTTTAAGTCTACCTTCAACCTTTAAGACTATGAAACTATACTGTCACTCCGCATCTAAATCATTCACCAGGTGATTTATGATGAAGTCTTTCCATTCATGTACACAAGACTTGTGCCCATGATGAGTTTTTGGTGTGTATTTTCACTGAGTCAAAAACACCGCATCTTATAGTTCCAGCAAAGTGGATGTGATTTAATGAAATCTCCTGCCCACTGGGCTTTGTTTTTACTCAGTGTAAACTGACCTGTGGTAAATGTTTCAAATTCATGAGGCCACGTGCACACATTATTTGGTGAATTCTTTTACCTCAGTATTTGTAGCCCAAACCAGGAGTGGGTAAGAAATTCAGAAGTGGTGATGTGTTCCTATTATACTTTTCCTCTGATTGTCCCACTCCTGGTTTTGGCTACAAATACTGAGGTAACACTCAATGTATGCACTTGACCTAAGAAAAAAACAGCATACCATGTGGACATGTGTCGCCCTGGGCAAGCCAGGGGACACAGGTCACACACCACCGCACCCTACATCCCAGTTAGGAACAACAAAGCTAACCAAAAATCCTTGTTGCCTTCCTCCAGAGGCTGATGATTCACACCAGGGGGTGGGCCAGGTGGTTGGCTCCGCCCACCGAGGAGTTCACAGCTCTGGAGGCGGGAAAAACCGGCAGATAGGCTAGGGAGGTGAAGGAGTAAACAGCTAAGAAGAGCTAAGGAAGTGAAAGTAGAAGAAAGTAAAGTGGTAAAGGAGGAAAGCAAGAGTGTGACAGAGAGAAAGCCTGAGGTAGTCCAGCTGTGTGCAGGACAGGTCAGCAAGGTCAGCGACGGCGGTGACTGTCTGGAGGGGGGACCGTTTGGAAGTTCCTGGAAGGACCGCGGACGGGTAGTGGCCCGGCGGTCTGGAGCAGTGTTCCGAAGGACAGTCAGCACCAGGGCAGGGGCCTCTCGGACCCCGGCAAGGCTAGGAGTCGCCAGAATTTGCCAAATCCGTCAGTGAAGGGGACGTAGATCCCCCAACAACCAAGTCCCGATTGAAGGCAACAGCCCAACCAGAGTAGGAGAGACACCGCAACCGCCAAGGCACCAGTTTCTCAGGGCCAGCGCCTGCGGGCAAAGAGTAGAGCTCCCCCGGTCCAGCTTGAAGCCGGGGAGCGGGTTACCGGTGGGGACCCATCGCAACCAACAAGTAAACAAAGGTGCAAGGAAGAGGGACATCACCGTCACCTACTGGGAGAGCAAGTGCAGCCGTCCGTGGGACCGTCTTACCAGCCGTTTGGTTTACCGTAAAAACTGTGTCAACGTCTCAGGCTGAGTGAGTACCACAGTGCCGCAAGGCACAGCGCTGCCCCCCCCGCGTCCCTGTGCCCACCAGGCCCTGCAACTCTCAAGCCATCACCGGGCCCGGGATCACCAACCCCTACCCACGGAGGGGCAACACAACACCTGGCTGCTCCGCATCACCATCCCCTGGATCCCCATATTGAGCAGCGGTGGTGAAATCACCACAACCGTGGGTGGCGTCACGGACAATAAACAATCCCCACACCCAACCAACCCCTTTCACTCACGGGCGAGGAGTGCCGCTCGAGAAACCCCCGGGATCCGGCCCACCGCTCGAGCCACCACTGAGCAGCAACCGCCGGACCCGAGCAGAAGGGGTGAGCGTAGTGTGCTGACACCCTCCTCCCCGCCCGCGACAACTTGGCGTCACGAACAGGATCTTACCGCTCTGCCGTCTGGTAGAGGTGCGCCTTGTTACCGCCGGAGGTATCCGGCTGAAAAATTTCAGAAGTCGCCATCTTTGGCGCGAAAAGTTCCCGCTCGAGCGTCTTCTCGAGTAGCAGAGGCGCGAAGGCCAAAACCCCGCCCCGAGAGAGGAGGGGCCGGAAAGAGCTAAGGGGGACGCGATGGCGGCTGGCTGCATGTAGCTGCAGCTATAAAAGCAGGGACGCCAGGACTCTGCAGACATACCGTTCCTGGAAGAAGAAGCCATCATGTGGATGCCGTCCCGCGACACCATAGCCCCCGCGCCTGGAACCGCGGCGTGGGTGGAAATCCGGACCGCGCAGCTCTACCAACGGCTGCAGGTGAAGATGCAGCTCCTCATGGAGGAGTGGGAGGCCGACATGGCGGACGTTGTAGCCACCGTGCGGAGACGCGAGGAGGCGGAGAAAGGGAGGGTGAGTGACCCACGTCCCGATGCCTTTGAAGGGCCGGTCATCGCGGCTGTGGGGCCCGGTCCAAGCCCTCTCCCCCCGTCGCCTCCCTCGCCACCCGTCCCGGAGGCCGTGACCCCGCCACTAGGCCTGCTACCACCGCAACCGGTAGCAGTACCCAGCGTCCCCGCCAAGGCGGGCCAACCTGTAGCCGGAGCCCGTAGTAAACCGGAGGTGTTGCCGTGGAAGATTCCGAAGGTTGAACCGGAGGCATCCCTTGAGAAGTTCCCCGAGCCGGAGCCGATGACCCGCTCCGAACCGAAGGCCCAGCAGCGGAAAGCCCCTATGCCCATCCCCCACACCTCGGCTGAGGTAGCGCCGGGTTGTTGCTGCAAGGCAGCGCCCAAGGCCAAGACACCGCGGGACATGCCGCCCAGATTCCTGACTGTGGGCAACGTCCAGGATGTCCCGCGGGGCCCGACCCGTGCGCCGGCGCTGGCAGCAGCGCCGTATTGGGATAGGGAGCCGGTACCGCTGGGCCTGGAGATCGCTGAGAGAGAACAGAAGAAGGCCGAGCTGGTGGCCCGAGCTATCCGAGAAAAAGAAAATCTCCGCCAGGCCACGTTCCGTGTCCGGGGACCGCTGTACGAGGGGCAGGTGAGGCGGTTTGATGTCCGCCGGGGCTACGGGTTCATCTACGAGCCGGGCCTGGAGGCCGAAGTGTTTGTAGCCCGGCGGGATGTGAATGCCCACCTGCCCGAGGAGCATCCTGGCCGCAACCTAATGCCGGGAGACCTTGTTCGGTACACCCGACACTGCGGAGAGAGGGGGTGGTTTGCCCTGGATGTGAAACTACGGGGCAGCCAGGAGAGCAGAGTGAGCTCGGCACCCCCTCCCTCGGATGAAGCTGAAGGCCTGGAGTAGGGCAGCGGAGCACCGTTGTCCAGTCCCCGTTGGGACCACCACTTTGTTGTTTGTTTAAAAGTTTGAAAAGTTTGAAAGAATGATAAGAAGAAAATCATACCGAGTACATTACCTGATTTGCTTTGTGATTTGCAACCGGCAGGAGCCGGCACTGTTGTCCCCGTGGGGACCGTTTAAAAGTTTTGCATGGGAACAATCCATGGACAAGCCCGTGAACTTGCAGGGCACCCACAAACGTTAAGTGGCTTGTAAATATGTTGTTTGCCGTTACCGTTTTCCGCAATGCCGCCTCCGGAGAGGCAGGTTGGAGGGAGGGCCCTCAGCAGAGCAGGCTGGGGCCCAGCCACCAAAGGAACCGGTGGCTACCCTCTGGAGGGAAGGACAGATCCCGCTCGGGTACCGTGTGCTGGACTGTGGGTCAAGGGGTGCTGCCTGGGCTTTAGGGGCAGCATCAGGGCCAGGTTGCTTGGGTGGGAGAGAGCGGAAACCGTAACCGTAAACCGTTATGCAACGTTAAAGTAATGTGCCTCCCGCTAAGGGAAGAGTTATTAAAAATGTACATATGTTATTATTTTACCATGTTATCTTTTACAGAAAAAAAAAAAAATAAAACCGGTGTTGGACGGCAGCCCGCGGACGGTCTGCATTTTGCTAAGGGGAAATGTGTCGCCCTGGGCAAGCCAGGGGACACAGGTCACACACCACCGCACCCTACATCCCAGTTAGGAACAACAAAGCTAACCAAAAATCCTTGTTGCCTTCCTCCAGAGGCTGATGATTCACACCAGGGGGTGGGCCAGGCGGTTGGCTCCGCCCACCGAGGAGTTCACAGCTCTGGAGGCGGGAAAAACCGGCAGATAAGCTAGGGAGGTGAAGGAGTAAACAGCTAAGATGAGCTAAGGAAGTGAAAGTAGAAGAAAGTAAAGTGGTAAAGGAGGAAAGCAAGAGTGTGACAGAGAGAAAGCCTGAGGCAGTCCAGCTGTGTGCAGGACAGGTTAGCAAGGTCAGCGACGGCGGTGACTGTCTGGAGGGGGGACCGTTTGGAAGTTCCTGGAAGGACCGCGGACGGGTAGTGGCCCGGCGGTCTGGAGCAGTGTTCCGAAGGACAGTCAGTACCAGGGCAGGGGCCTCTCGGACCCCGGCAAGGCTAGGAGTCGCCAGAATTTGCCAAATCCGTCAGTGAAGGGGACATAGATCCCCCAACAACCAAGTCCCGATTGAAGGCAACAGCCCAACCAGAGTAGGAGAGACACCACCACCGCCAAGGCACCAGTTTCTCAGGGCCAGCGCCTGCGGGCAAAGAGTAGAGCTCCCCTGGTCCAGCTTGAAGCTGGGGAGCGGGTTACCGGTGGGGACCCATCGCAACCAACAAGTAAACAAAGGTGCAAGGAAGAGGGACATCACCGTCACCTACTGGGAGAGCAAGTGCAGCCGTCCGTGGGACCGTCTTACCAGCCGTTTGGTTTACCGTAAAAACTGTGTCAACGTCTCAGGCTGAGTGAGTACCACAGTGCCGCAAGGCACAGCGCTGCCCCCCGCGTCCCTGTGCCCACCAGGCCCTGCACCTCTCAAGCCATCACCGGGCCCCGGGATCACCAACCCCTACCCACGGAGGGGCAACACAACACCTGGCTGCTCCGCATCACCATCCCCGGGATCCCCATATTGAGCAGCGGTGGTGAAATCACCACAACCGTGGGTGGCGTCACGGACAATAAACAATCCCCACACCCAACCAACCCCTTTCACTCACGGGCGAGGAGTGCCGCTCGAGAAACCCCCGGGATCCGGCCCACCACTCGAGCCACCACTGAACAGCAACCGCCGGACCCGAGCAGAAGGGGTGAGCGTAGTGTGCTGACACCCTCCTCCCCGCCCGCGACAGACACATTGAGTATTTGGTGATTTTTTTTTTTACCTCAGAGGAAAAGTATAATAGAAACACGGTCTCCACTTCTGCATTTTTTACCCACTCCTGGTTTTGGCTACAAATACTGAGATAAAAAACTCACCAAATACTCAACATGTGCACATGGCCTAACATTTCAATCTTTCTTGTGGGTTTGCTGCGTTTTCTGGGCAGAGTTTCCCCATAGATTTGCATTAGATGCGGAAAATTGACAAGTAAATATACGCACTTAATCAGCACTTAAGTATGTCAATAAAGCTTTGTCAAAATCAAATACCAGGAAGTATCAAAAACAAAGAAGCTTTATTTAAAACCTTCTTAAGTCCCAGTATCTCCTCCCTCCCCATCCCTCACCCCCTTTTGTAGGAGCCCCTGTAGTCTATAGCCTTTAAAGGAACCTGTCACCAGATTTGGTGACTATAAGCTGCGGCCACCACTACTGGGCTCTTATATACAGCATTCTAACATGCTGTATATAAGAGCCTGGGCAGCTGTGTAGAGTGTAAAAATGACTTTATAATACTTACCTAAATGGTCGGTGCGGTGCAGATGAGTCAGATGGGTGTCTCTGTTCTCCAGTACCGGCGCCTCCTCTTTCAGCCATCTTTGTCCTCCTTCTTCTGAAGCCTGGGTGCATGATGCGTCCTATGTCATGCACACAGGCAGGCACTGAGGTCCTGTGTGAAGCCCCTCCAGTGTTGTGTCGGTGCATTACCTTCAGGGACTCCACGTGGATGAAACCGTCTGGTCACAGGTAGGGAACCTTCTTCTAGGATTGTCGTGACGCCACTCTCAGAATTGCGGTCAGTGGGGACCGCCACTGCAGATTGAGGGACGCCTGGGGCTGATGGTGGGTGCAGTCAGTTGTAATAGCCTCCTGAGAGTGAGGCAAGCCCCAGGGCCCTGTGTAAGTGTGTAGAACCACAAGGCGCAGAATAACTCCACACAAGCAGAATGTCTTTCAGGGGTTTTACTCACAGAAGGTGGCAGAGTGAGTAACCCGGGCGTAGCTGGGATGAACCAGGCTGGAACCAGGTGTCCTTCAGGCTGACTGATGAGGGTGGCTACCGACTCGCCTTCCTTAGCCCTTCTGTGGTTTGTGGTAACCCCGACTTTTAGTCCCTATGGGGGTCACCCAGGGAAGTAACTGCTCCCCTCGTTTGTTTGCCGTTTGCTTGTCGCCTGGACCAGATCACTCCAGCTGCTTGCCTCCTGTGAACTATGGGCCCTAACTGTGGCTACGTGGCTGCGGCTTTTGGGGTGTTGTGGCGTGGGCTTTAAGGGCCCCACACCGGCAGGTTTAGCAAGCAAAGGTGGATCTATCCCCGCACCGGGAACTGCCGCCCGTTTGGGCCTGGTACTCCCTGACAGTCTCCGTACTTTCCACTACACTGCTCTCTCTCCAGCTGTGTGTGGGGTTCGGGCAGCACTACCAGGTGACCGTTCTCCCCCGTCGGTAGTCACTGCGCGGACGCTGTTAGACTGCAACAGCTCCAGGGGTCTGCTCCTGACGTCTGCTCTCCCTGGACTCTGCACTAAACTGACTCACTGTTCCCTCCTCTCCTGTTCTTGCCTACGCCACCTAGCAACCAGGCTCTCTACCACACCCCTTGAGTGGAGATGGAGGCTTCGCCCCCTCCACTCCTCAAGTGGAGGTGAAGGCTTTTACCCCCTCCTGGGATCCCCAGGGGTCCTCTCAAAGGTACATGTGCGAGACCTGATCACTATGCGCCTGTGTAGTCACACCTCGGTCAGCCTTCTGGATTACCTGTATTGTACTGTCCCCAGCATGGGTGCAGTACTCAGTGGTGCCTGACCAGGTCAGGGGCGCCACACCTGCGCAGGCACACTTTGATCTGTCCTGAGCAGGGCAGATCAAAGTATTGTAGTGCACATGAGCGGAAGCTCAATTCCCACCTGTGGTTCCCTTTATTGGACCTCCTAGCTATTCCCTCCCCCCTACCCATGCATTACGCCTCCACTTATCTTTATTTTCACTAAGTACCCTCTTAACCCTCCTCTGTTTACTCCCCCATCCCACCTTAGACACAATCGGTACCTGTTTCATGGAACCGTTCACTGAAGAAGCTTCTTTAACAATGACACCGCATTTGTAGACCCATAAGTATTGGATTGGAACATTATTAATCAACAAGGATGGGCGACTGAACTCTCAGAACTGTACTACGCAACCAGATCTCCGTTCCAAGACATACACTGTATTTGTATGCACAATCCCACTTGCGTTAATTTACCCGATACAATGTTGTTGTGAGTGATCAACACTTGATTGTATGTTTTATGTTCAATGTGTTTTTGCCTTATAACAATAAAAAGAAAAATTGAAAAGAAAAACTCAAGTAACCTAAGTGCAACATGAAAAACTCACCAAAAGCTCAGCCCAATGCTACGTTCCCACAATGAGCTTTTGATGAGTTTTTGATGCATCATTTCTGCACCTATTATGTAAATTAGGTTACTTGCATTTGTTTCATTACGGTTTTTGTGTATGTTTTTACATGTATTTTTAACCCCTTTGTTTACACTGTTTTTTTTTGTCTCTGATATATCATGGTCTAAATAAAGTTACTTTGTTTTTGAAACTACCTAGTGTTTGCTTTTAACAAAACTTTATTGACATTGTTAAGTGCAGATTACATGCATTTTTTACACATTTCTGGAGCAGAAACGCACTAAAACACACGTGCGTTCTTTACCTGCGGATTTACAGTACATAATGCAAATCTAGGGGGAAACTCTGCACAGAAATCTCAGCGTACTCGCAAGAGACATTGACATGATGTTGACTTGAAACCCGCACTGCAGGTCATTTTATGCAGTGTACAAAGGGAACACAGTGGGAAGATTTCTATAAATACATCCACTTTGCTGGAACTGTAAGGCCTTGTGCACATGCTGCGTTTTCTGCTGCGTTTTTGCGCATTTTGTAAGTGCAGGTTTGCACATTTTTTGGGTGCAGGTTTGGTCCCAAAACTGCATGCATTTCCTTCCCCAGCTTTGCTGTCCGCACGTTGCAGCTTTTTTTGGCTACGTCTTTGTGGTGACCACAAAGCTGCAGCATGTCAATTCTTTCTGTGTTTTTGCCGGCGTTTTTGAGCCCTTCCAGTCAATAAATTTGACTTGAAAAACGCAATGGGCAAGAACACGGTAAAAAAATGCAGTAAAGCGCTGCAAAAAAAAGGGAAAGTTTTTTTGGGACCAAAAACGTGTATCTTTGTGGTCACCACAAAGATGCAGTGTGCGCACATAGGCTAAGACGCTGAGTTTTTGATATACACCAAAAGCTCATAGTGGCGAACGTAGCCCAAGAAGCCCCGACCTGAAGACCAGATAATAAGCAGCACCCATCATCAATGGCTGTATAGTAAAGTGTATGATTACTCCACATTATTCTGTTGTTTTCTCATGTGTAGTATACAAAGTGAAACATAAGTGTTGTTAGTGTATTACAAGAATTTACTGCCAATAATGACAGCACCACATCTGCTGGAGAAATTATAGGAATGGGGCAACAAACTTTAGTACAAGCTCACTAATAAAATGAACAACACGCAGTAAATAAACTTTTTTAATACGCTAATAAATCAATATTACAAAACATGGAGCTAAACAGAAATGTAATTGGCATGAAATTAGAAATAACCAAACCCCAAATCCAGGAAGCACATGACCAGGAACCATAAAAGTCTCACTTGTATAATTCCTGGGTTTTTATGAGCCGGTATAGAAATTCAATTCTAATGTGTCCCCGGGGAAGGCACATTATAGTGACACCATGCTAAGCACAAAACCTAAACATCGTGTAGAGTACAACCTGCCGAGCGTCTTAGTAATCTCTAGCTATAGCTTTTCCAATGCCTGACCATTGTATTATAACTGTGGTGGTAACTGTTGGGATGGAGCTATCATGCTGGCTATCATCCCTGACAATTCCCGGTCACATCTGTTGGGTTGATTTGGCTTTGATGGTCATATTTGGACCTATTTAAATAAGTAAATGCTTCCTCCTTATGGGCCTCCTTAACATGTCTAGATTTTTACATGAGTGTTATGGATATAAAAAGAATTAATAGAAGAAAAAAAATATCAAGCTTCTCATTTTGTTCCCTTCCTCTTTTATTCCAGGCTTCTTCCTGAAGATTTTGACACAAATCCTAAAACTTAAATAATGTAGTGCATGAAGTGTGCACCAGAATTAAGGCTCAATTCTGGAATTCTTTGTACCTTTCTCCACTACTGACTATTGCATGTGTACCACCCGGCGGGCTCGGCTGCGATCGCCGAGCTGCTCGGATCCGTGCTCGCACTGCGGGTGGTGGCTCGAGCCTCTCACGCACCCGGGGGTCACGTCGCTCTGCAAGGGAGTTGGTGCTACACGCGGGGATTTGGGGTGTTTGGATTTGAGGTGATAGTTCGTGACGCCACCCACGGGTTGTGGTGATTGTAGACACCACCGCTTCGGTGAAGGTGTAGGGGCCCCAGAGAGCAGTGTAGTAGCGCAGCTAGGTGTTGACCCCTCCGTGGGTAGGGGATGTTAGTCTCGGGGTCCGGTGGGCCGGGACCCGGGTGCAGGGTGTAGTGTTGCGGTGATGGCACTGGTGTACTCACTCTGACACAAGACACTGGAGTCACTGGTAAACCAAACGGAGTGATGAATGGGGCCCGCAGCCGGCTGCAGATTTTCCCAGGTTAGGCTGGTAATGTCCGCTTTTCTCTTGCATCTCTGTATGTGAATCTTGACTCCTGTGCCTAAGCACCGGGAGTCCGCTCCCCGGCGTGTATCTGTCGTAGGAGCCCGTTTGCCCGCAGGCGCTGGCCCTTTGGATCTCTGGCCCTTAGCGGTGGCACTTATCCGGAATGGTTGGGCTGTTGCCTTCAATTGGGACTTATGTGGGAATGAACCCCTGAGGTCCAGACTGAAATCAGTTAATTTGACTATGGTGGTGGCTTCTAGCTTAGTTCGGGGTCTGAGTACCCTGCCTGGTGCTCCGGTATCCAGTTGGCTCCCCGGTTCGGTTCCAGCGGGCCGCTATCCTGTCCCAGTCCCTTACGGTTCCACCGATCGTCTTCCCAGTCTCCTGCAGGCGGCCACTACTGTCTGCCTCCTTGCCAATGGTGACTGGGCTCCAACCCAGCCACCGGAGTAGTCTTTGGCAGGCCGGAACACAGGTCTGCTTCTGGACACAACCTCCCTCCTTCACTGTCACTACCACTCTCTCCACTAACTTGAACTTGACTACTAGGTTCCCGCCTCCAAGCCTGTGAACTCCTCGGTGGGTGGAGCCAACCACCTGGCTCCACCCCCCCTGGTGTGGACATCAAACCTGGAGGGTGGTGACAAGGCTTTTAGTTTGACTGCTGTTACCTAACTGGGAAGGGGGTGTGTAGTGTTGTTGTGTCTACCTGGGACGACCTGGATAGTCCAGGGCGTCACACATACTATACACAAAAGCCTCCTTTTTTCCAAAGGGAATAACCATGCTGCCGGTGTAAGGGGATGGCTATTCCCTCACTACAGATATACTGTATATATTCCCAAGGGTATAATTTCTCTGTTACTATTGCTTTACTGCTTTGCCCTATCTACCTGGTGTATCCCAAACACGCGCAAACTCAAGACATTTGTTATAATAATAATAATAATAATAATAAAAAAATATAACAAGCTTATTTGCTAACAAAACTACGCTTAATACACAGTATAATACTAGCACATGTAATCAATATGAAAAGCATATAATAAATTATATACACCTTGTTAATGACCCCAAACACACCTCTAAGACGACCACAGTGTTGCTAAAGAAACTGAGGGTAAATGTGCTGGACTGGCCAAGCAATTGTGGCACCCCTGAGGCTCAGGTCGCCACAGGGTACTGCACCTCAATTAAGGTGCGGTATCTCAGGTAAGGAGGGGGTTAATCACTGGTGTTCCACAAACACACACTATATACAGCTTAGGAGCCATCACAAAGGGTGGGTTGGCTCAGGGTAGGCAGAGGGGTGGTCATATCGGTCATGGGAGTTCCCGGTCACTGTAGCCAGCCACCTGGGGGGCGGGTAACACCTGGGATAGAAGTAGGCGCAACACACTCACATCAAGAGCAGACCTGTCAGCACCATAGCTCTGGAAAGACATCTCCGTAAAACTTGGACTTTACTGGGCCCGGGGCTTGGAGTGGGAGCTCAGCCAGGGTACCTAACTGCTGAGGGAGACATCCTAGAAATAAGACACTCTCTCTCCTCCTTTCTCCAAACACTGGTGGTGACCCCTTACCGGATCTGGGATTGACCTTAGCCCATCACAGCAGTGACCAGTGTGACCGGGCTGGCAGTTGAAGTTGTGAGTAAACTACACCCTGAACCCGCAGAGACTATGTTGGCTCGTCCTTATTGGCACCGCCGCCCAGAGCTTCGGCGCCAATGCCCATTACCTTCCCTCTTCATCCACCTGGGTTCCGCTCAGCCTGTGGGGAGGGATACCATTCCGGCTGCCTTAACACCTGCCCCGGAGAGGAATTCTGCAGCAGCGACTACTACTGGTGTGACGCCCTGGCCTATCAGGTCGTCACAGGGTATTGTGCAATCTGCCCTTCTGCACAGAATCCACCCTCCTTGGTTAACGGATCCCAGTCCTTTGGTGTTGTTACCAGCTTGTCCAATCAAAATCCTAGGAACACTTCCCACTTGAACCTACCAGACACACCATTGGGGGGCCTGAAGGGAATAGGACCGCCGACATGGGGGGGTTGGTGAGGAGAAAGTGAAGGCAGTGACAGTTGAGAGTGAAGGAGAGAGGAGGTGAAGTGGCTCTCGTGAGGAGAGGCCACGGAGGAGAGCTCCTGTATACTAAGTGACAGACATTGGTCTGGGCCCGGTAGGAGCTGGAACCCCGGTCGCAGGGGACAGTGTCAAGGGGCATGGACTGCCGAGTAGGGCAGCCGGCGGCCTTAAGCTATCACCGGGCAGGGGCAAGCGCACAACGGGGTACGTGGACCCCAGGCCGGAAAGTAGCTTCACGCGTTCCGGTAATTTACCTGATGGGGTGAAGACTTCAAGTGTCATCCCCAACGCGCTCCAAAATGGGATAGGACTTTCCCACTACAGTTCAAAGAAATCCTACGTATGAACCCTGAGAGCAAGCTCACTCCGTTAGCCATACGGGTGAGCGGGACCCAGAGAGTTTCATACCAATGGGTCCAATCGAAACTAAGGTGCCAGGGATAGGGCCACAGACCAAGAACAACACCAAGGGCACGGATCCAGGCATGCTCCCCGCAGACTACAGTGGTGGTCAGAACTTTGGTTTACAAGCTGTCGGTGTGGTTATTCTGGGACTGAGTGAGTACATTGGAAACCCCTGTACCTATCCCCCAACGGCAACCAAACAACATCCATCATCAACGGGCCCCAGGACAAAAACCCCCTACCCACGGAGGGGTTAAACATCAGACTGCCACACCATCGTCACCGGGCTCCCCAATGGCAGCGGTGGTCCCTCACATTACCACGCACCGTGGGTGGCGTCACGAACTTTCAAAAAATTCCCCTGTACGTATCCGCCCCCTTCTTTTAATCGAGTGACCACGCGACCCCCGAGTCCGGAGACCCCTCGAGCCACCGCGGATCCGGATCCGAGCGTAAGCAGCAACCCGGCTGCTCGCACGGGGGCGGTACACTGGCCGCATACCACAGGTGGAGTCACGACAATACTCAATACTCAATACTCCGCTTCCCCACCATTTACTGTACGCCTCGGGGCAATGGAAAAGTGCAACACCTGACCCGACCCGAAATGGCCCGGTGACGAGTTGGTTAACCGCCTGCCCTGTGGGGTGCTACAGATGTCTCCAGACCTGAACCCTATGAAGCATTTGTGGGGCATCCTTAAACTGAAGGTGGAGGGGTGCAATATCTCTAACATCCACCAGCTCCGTGAGGTCATCATGGAGGATGGAAAAGGATCCAGCGGCTCCTGTGAAGCTCTAGTGACCTCCATGCCCAAGAGAGTTAAGGCAGTGCTTGAAAATAATGGTGGCCACACAAAATGTTGACAGTTTGGTCACAATTTGACCATTTTTACTTAGGGGTGTACTTAATTTTCTTTCCAGCAGTTTAGACATTAGTGACTGTGTGATGAGTTTAAACGGCACCAAATTTACCCTGTTATACAAACTGTGCACTGGCTACTTTACATTGTATCAAAGTGTCATATCGTCAGTGTTTTTCCATGAAAAGATATAATGAAATATTTACAAAAATGTGAGGGGTGTACTCACTGTTGTGTCATATACAATAGTGATACAGTGATACAAAATGGAAATACCAATGGATGTTGCCTGTTTTTACATTTGGATCATAAATTATATTGACAGAGAACCAAAGCAATGTGCAGAAATGTGAGGCTAATCTACTTTCCCCATAATGAAGTGTAATTCTCATAAAGTGAAAAGGTGCCTGAATAACAGACTAAAATGTTCCCATATGAAAAACGGGAAAAGTTAAGCTGCAATATTTTTTGAGTGTTAGTCAATAGCCACCATTTTATTATAAAAGCCATCCTGGAAATCACAATTTTGCAATAGCAGATATCTTCAGAAAAGTGGTCTGCAGAGGAAACAAATGACTTATGTTTTATTTGTCGTACAAGGCAGGCACCAATGAGCTGCCACCTTAATATACAAACATACCGGATTTCAAAAGAAGAGGCACTTTAGGGTCATGCCAGGCAGCGTGGTTGTGATCCAGTCAATAATGTCAAAGAACGAATGAAGTTTACTAAATGCAATTTTTGTATAAACATGGAAATGTCTAGAAAAGACGAATTTATACGAGTGGAACTTAATTCTATTCAAATATACCATATTTTTTGCTTTGTAAGACGCATCCCCCCCTAAAAGTGGGGGTCAAATGGGGGTGCAACTTACAAAACGGATATGGTTTACCGGGGCGGCGGTGGTAAAGCAGGGCATAGGAGGCAGGGTCACAGGACGCTCTTGGGGTTGTAGCGGCTGGCGGCATTGATCTGCGGGCAGGCTTTGAATGTGTCACAGGACAGGGTGTCTATGTAGCAGGTACATTAAGCTGACTGCTGGCTCCATTGAATTGCCCGCAGTTGACGTGATGAACTTCAAGAAAATGGCAGCGGAGGAGGTGCATGCGCAGATTGACACAATGGACTTCAAGAAAATGGCCACGGAATCCTATCTGTGCACATTCCGTTTCTGCAGCCATTTTCTCGAAGTCCATCTAGTCAACCGCGGTCGATTCAATGGATCCGGCAGTCAGCTCAATGCAGCTGCCGCTGAGAAATCCCATCCTGTGACACCTCCACAGCCTGCCCACAGATAAATAGCACCTGCTGCAACACCCCCGAGCACATCCTGTGACCCTGCCTCCTTTGACCTCGCTCCACCACGGTCGCCTCGGTAAATCATATCCAGGAGATTTAATGGCGACCGTCGCTACACCCCCGAGCCCACAGTATCACCGACTCTCCTGAACTGCAACACTACTTCCTCTGAGCCCGCAGCATCACTGGCCCTGCCTCCTGTAACCTTCCTGAGATGCCCCACCATCGCCGCTCCACCCTGGTAAGCATTAGGATTAAGACGCACTAGGATTATAAGACGGACCCTCACATTAAAATTAAAAATGATTTTTTCCTATTTTCCTCCTCTAAATTTGGGGTGCGTCTTATAATCCGGTGCGTCTTATAAAACGAAAAATAAGATACTTAAAAATCCACATTTTTGAGAATACAGATTTTCTCATAAATTCAGTTAAATGGCAGCCGACTGGCAAATGTTTAAAAAAACAAAACAGAATTTATACTCACCTCACCACACATTTATCTATCCTTATCCTCACCTCCCCCCACTGCTCACCAATAGGTCCCCAGAGCTCCTTCTTTCTGCCATCGTAGCTTCATCCTGTTCACTCTAGGCCAGGATTTCTGTGGTCGATCAGCCCTCAGAGGTCATTGCACGTTACACATCCATGACTTCACAACGAGCAACGCACTGAGACCTTTGAGGCCTGGTCACCACCAGAATGGGGAGATAAGGTATGCACACCAGTGACTATGTAAGGGGAATACATGGAATAGCAGAAACTGCTGTGTGAATACTGACTTGAAAAATCCAATAGCTATATGTAAAGTGAAAATGTGAAAAATGGAATCTGCATTACTGCCATGAACATATGAATCAAGAGAAATTTAGCTACTGAATTGATCAATGCAATAGAGACCCAACACTACGCCAAAATATTTCTCTACGTTGGGGTCCCTAGCTTGTGTGTGTCCTCTCATGCAGTTAAAAAAACTTACCGTGTATGGGAAGCTGAGACCCAGGCTATATATGCGTATGATATGGATTGGCAATAGGTGTGGTTGGGGAGGGTTCACAAACGAAAAACAACTAACAATAAGGAATAACGTTTGGAACACCATTCTAAGTCTGAACTGGGTGCTAAAACCTAAAAAAACATCACTATGGGGAGATAAGGTATGCACACCAGTGACTATGTAAGGGGAATACATGGAATAGCAGAAACTGCTGTGTGAATACTGACTTGAAAAATCCAATAGCTATATGTAAAGTGAAAATGTGAAAAATGGAATCTGCATTACTGCCATGAACATATGAATCAAGAGAAATTTAGCTACTGAATTGATCAATGCAATAGAGCCCCAACACTACGCCAAAATATTTCTCTACGTTGGGGTCCCTAGCTTGTGTGTGTCCTCTCATGCAGTTAAAAAAACTTACCGTGTATGGGAAGCTGAGACCCAGGCTATATATGCGTATGATATGGATTGGCAATAGGTGTGGTTGGGGAGGGTTCACAAACGAAAAACAACTAACAATAAGGAATAACGTTTGGAACACCATTCTAAGTCTGAACTGGGTGCTAAAACCTAAAAAAACATCACTATGGGGAGATAAGGTATGCACACCAGTGACTATGTAAGGGGAATACATGGAATAGCAGAAACTGCTGTGTGAATACTGACTTGAAAAATCCAATAGCTATATGTAAAGTGAAAATGTGAAAAATGGAATCTGCATTACTGCCATGAACATATGAATCAAGAGAAATTTAGCTACTGAATTGATCAATGCAATAGAGCCCCAACACTACGCCAAAATATTTCTCTACGTTGGGGTCCCTAGCTTGTGTGTGTCCTCTCATGCAGTTAAAAAAACTTACCGTGTATGGGAAGCTGAGACCCAGGCTATATATGCGTATGATATGGATTGGCAATAGGTGTGGTTGGGGAGGGTTCACAAACGAAAAACAACTAACAATAAGGAATAACGTTTGGAACACCATTCTAAGTCTGAACCATTCATAGTCTTTGAAGATGTCGCATTGACTGATGATTTTCAAAATACCAGAAGAGCCCATTCACACACACCTTCTTTTTAGCAATCTCCATTGCATCAGTGCAGGGTTGGTTGCATATCAGTCATTACCAGGGTGCGGTTATAAATGATTTAGAGAGAAAATATATAATTAGTGGAGGACGGTTGAACTAGAAGGACCTAGGTCTTTTTTCAACCTTTGTAACTAGTTACAGCTGCCTCTCTCTGTATATTGAAAATATAGAGTTGACTGAAATGGCTCTGACCACGCCTCTTCAACTGAATTCCCAGGGCTGCTGGAAGGAGTAAAATTAATTTCCTCCCAGTAACCAGGCTTTTAGTGCAGTGGCCAGGCAACTTTAGAACACTATTAAAGGGAATCTGTCAGCAGATTTTTGCTATGTAAGCTTAAGCCAGCATGCTGCAAGGGGTAACACAGAAAATTCAGGGATGCCTGTTTTGTCACTGTCCAATCTGTTGTTTATTTACTATGTTTGTTTATGCAGCAGGAACCTTATCATTGCTTGGACTCCAATGTCACACGCACGGTTGTCTAGCACGCCCCTTCTCTGATTGACACCTCAGAAAGAACCTGGTGTGGGCAGGGACAGCTCTCTCAGTTCTGCTACATGGCTAAATTTAAACATGATTTGACATGATTGTGGCTGCACCCAGTAATCTAAGTGATACATTGTTGGATTCAGAATCTATTTGCCCTACATCATGTTGCTCTCAGATGAGGTGGCAAATCCTGCTGACAGATTTTCTTTAACCTACAGATTAACCCCATAAGTAGTTTGAAGGTGAAATCCTCCTGACAGATATTCTTTACCATAAATTATAACGTGAATTTTACAAGCTAATATGTACATAATGGAGAGGAAAAAATGAAAATTACTTGGTTTTAAGCTCTGCAGCCCCCAATTTCATGAGGTGGCTAGTTTAACATGCTCAAACTGGTGAATGATCCTCTTTAGGAACATGAGCACAGTAAGTGCTGGCCACTATAGTAACCTGTCCCTTTGTTAATTTTGCCATGTCCAAAATCCTAACAACCAGTCTGATACTATAGCTTATTGTCAATCATTGCAAGGTAACAAACGTACGCAAAACGAGAACATTTGTCATAAAGAACAAGAATAGTTTCTTTCCATATTGGTCATTGAAGCACCTTAATTAAAATGGTTATTAAGGAAAACTGGTGGTTGTCATTCTTCACGACCCCATACAACAAGCTCATTGCTCATGAACTGGCACTTTGAGATCTCAACTAATGACTTGATTTACGTACACACTACAAAAGATTTGACTGCACTTTGCACAATAATCATCATACCTATCCCCCCTCTAATAGAACTCATTAAATCTGCCTTTATTAACCACTGTAAAATATATTAAAAATCTCAGAATAAAATGCTGCAGGACAACAAATGTACGACAAAGGAAATTTCTCGTACAACATAATGCTAAAAAATAATCGTCTGGAACAGCACGGAATAATGGCAGAACAAAATATACGCAATCACACAGGCGGGGATTTGATACTCGAACAACGTAGATTTACTGATGACAGTCAATAGATCTAACCTTGGGAACTGAGATGTCAACCATTGCGTTGTCAATAGAAAGATTGTAGTTGGGACACAACATTAAGGATAATTGAAAAGCATTTGTCAATCTGTTACCAGAATTCACAATATAGAATATCTATGTTATCAAACAGATCACTTAGACTTAATATGGCTGGTAAAGATGAGCAGATTGATGCATGAAGGATCGAATTTGAGTTCATGGTTCTATACGAATTCTAACACTGTGATTTGGTTTGGGACAAGACTCGTTGGAGGGTCATTTTGACTTCTAGGATTGCTACCTCAAATAGGTGGCACCAGAGTTCGTCTTCTTCCTCCCTAAATAGAAAATTTGAATATTTCCCAGAGGAGCATTGCAGCTATAAGACTCCTCACTGGCATGCTGGAATGGTGTGTCAGTCTCCAGAAGGAGAATAGCTTCCCCTTTAGACTACATCTTAGCCTCTCATACAGCCAGATCCGATCTCATACTTTGCACTGACGAGAAACAATCATCCTGAAACACTGCAATTTGAGGTTCTGATCTAGCATAAATCCTAAGTCATATGACAAGACTCGTTGGAGGGTCACTTTGACTTCTAGGATTGCTACCTCCAATAGGTGGCACTAGACTTTGTCTACTTCTTCACTGAAGAGACAATTTGATTTGGGAGGTATGGCATAAATTTATATGTGACGCCCTGACCTATCAGGTCATCGCAGGGTATTGTGCAATCTGCCCTTCTGCACAGTATCGACTCCTCCTTGGTTACGGATCCTGGTCCTTTAGTGTTGCTAACAGCTTAGCCAGTCAAAACCCTAGGAATACTTTGCACCAAACCCACCAGACACACCAATAGGGGGCCTGAAAGGAATATGTCACGCTCCCCGGGTCCCCTACCTTGCTTCCCGGCTCCCCTGCCTCGCTCCCCGGCTCACCTGCCACGCTACCCGGCTTCCCTGCCTCGCTCCCCGGCTCCTCTAATAGGCGTCCCCCGCTCCACAGCCTCCAGCCCCCATCACCTGCGCTCCCCAGGCGGCTCGGTCCCCGCTCCCGGCGCCCGTCGGCAGCTCTGCTCCAGGCCGGCTCCCCTGCCTCCTGTTCACCGCTCTCTGCCCTGGCTTCTGGCACCCGGGCCTCGCGCATGCGCATTAGGGCGCGCGCGCGGTCATTGACCCTTTCTTAAAGGGCCAGTGTCCTCCAACAGGATATTGAAGGATCAGGTACTGGGTATATAGGGGGATCCTTTCCAAGTGGGCGGGGCCTGTTCTTCGTGTTTTCTAAGCTAGGAGTCAGGTCTCCTTGTGTCTGTGATATACTCACCTATCTCTCTCGTAGAGCCGATCCTGCCTCGCCAACCGGTCCTGACGATACCCGAACCCCGAACGGTGACGGCCTGCCATCCCGTCAGCTCCTGCCATCTCCGATCCCTGTGGTGACCCGTCTTCTCGCTCCATTGGTTCCGGACTCTGCCTGACGACATCTCGGCCTCCGAACCTGAGCTCCGTCACCCGGACTACCATCAGAGACCCCGTGGTCCCAGGGACTTCTTTACTCCACTCCTCTAAACGGACTGTCCTGCTAGTGCTCCGGCTACCGGGCACCTTGCCCTCGGTGAGGTGTTCAGCCCAGTGGATCCACCTCCTGGGTCTGCCCATCCACCTGGCCCTAACAGTAAGAACAGGCCATGGATCCCGCCGAAGCACTAGCGGCCTTGCAGCAGGAACTCACACGCCAGCGCGAGACCCAGACCCGCATGCTGAACTTCATGTCTTCTGTGGATACCCGCCTGAACACGCTACAAGCGACGGCCACATCCTTGGCATCTCAGGTTTTCACTGTACAATCCACGGCCACAGCTCCCGTGGCAGCCTCCTCGGATGCTTCCAGACTTCGTTTGGCTTCACCACCCCGGTACACCGGAGATCCCAAGACCTGCAGGGGATTCCTAAACCAGTGCTCCCTTCATTTCAAGCTGCTTCCGCACTTGTTTGCCTCCGACCAAGCCAAGGTGGCGTTTGTGATGTCACATCTAGAGGGTGAGGCACTGGCCTGGATGAACCCCTTGTGGGAAAAGGAGGACCCTGTGACTACCAACATCCAGGACTTCCTGCAGGCATTCAGAAACACCTTTGACGAACCTGGACGTGCCGCTGCATCCGCCTCATCACTCCTCAGGCTACGTCAGGGGACTACGACGGTAGGGCAGTATGCCATCCGCTTCCGCACTTTGGCCTCAGAATTGGGGTGGAACAATGAAGCCCTCACCGCCGCCTTCTGGGAAGGACTCTCCAGCCGTATTAAGGACGAGCTGGCAGGCCGCGATGTTCCTTCCACCCTGGATGCCCTGATCGCACTAGCCACCCGCGTGGACCTCAGATTCCAGGAACGATCCAAAGAGGTGTGAGAGACGTCTGATATGGCATTCCTCTCCTCCGCAGAAGCCCGCCGTACTTCAGTCAGCGTCGTCTGGTGTCTCTGTCCACGAGCCCATGCAGATTGACCGTTTGCGGCAGTTCGAACAACGCCGAGCAGAACGGCTCGCCAAGGGCCTCTGCTTCTACTGCGGAGAGGGCACACACCTTCTACGCTCCTGTCCAGAGAGGCCGGGAAACTCCAAAGCCTAGGGTTGGTAGGAGAGGCCACCCTAGGTGCTGGGACTCTCTCAGACCCGGTTACGTTGACTGTTCAAGTGACAACGGGAGAGACGCGGTTCACGGCCGTGGCGTACCTCGATTCCGGGGCAGCAGGCAATTTCATCCAGCAGGCCACGGTGGACAAGTACCAGGTGCCTGTTACTCCACTCGACAAACCCCTCGTGATTGCCTCTGTAGATGGGAGATCCCTCTCTGACACCATCTCGTGGATCACCAAGCCGGTGGAACTATGTATCGGTGCCCTGCACACCGAGAACATCGCTCTCTACGTCCTACCACACATGTCCCATCAAATCCTGCTGGGACTCCCCTGGTTATGGACACACGAACCATCAGTCAGCTGGGATACTGGTGAAATCACCCGATGGGGCTCCTCTTGCCACGAGAATTGTCTGAAGACTATACAGCCCATCCGACGACCTCCGGTTCCGGAGTCCCTACCGGGACTGCCCTCGGCCTATTGGTCCTTCGCGGACGTCTTTGATAAAAAGGAATCAGAGGTACTTCCGCCACATCGTCCTTATGACTGTGCCATCGACCTACTCCCGGGAACTACACCACCTCGAGGACGGATATATCCGCTGTCTCCTGCTGAAACAAGGGCCATGTCTGCCTACATCACGGAGAACCTGGCAAGGGGATTCATTCGGAGGTCCTCCTCTCCTGCGGGAGCAGGCTTCTTCTTCGTTAAGAAGAAAGAGGGCGATCTACGCCCATGCATTGACTACCGGGGATTGAACCAAATCACCGTGAAAAATAAATACCCCCTGCCGCTCATCCCCGAATTGTTTGATCGGCTTAGAGGAGCTCGTGTGTTTACCAAGTTGGATCTTCGGGGTGCCTACAACCTGGTCCGCATCCGCTCTGGGGACGAATGGAAGACCGCATTCAATACTCGCGATGGGCACTATGAATACTGTGTGATGCCCTTCGGCCTCTGTAACGCACCAGCAGTGTTTCAGGAATTGGTGAACGACGTGTTCCGGGACCTTCTCTACGTCTGTGTGGTGGTGTATCTTGACGATATCCTGGTCTTCTCTCCGGACCTCCAGACCCACAGAGAGAACGTGCAGCTGGTACTACAAAGACTGAGAGAGAATCGCCTGTACACCAAGTACGAGAAGTGTGTATTCGAGCAGTCTTCTCTTCCCTTCTTGGGTTACGTAATCTCCGATACCGGTCTGCAGATGGACCCGGAGAAGGTCTCTTCCATTCTCAACTGGCCCCCTCCTTCCGGACTGAAGGCAATCCAACGCTTTCTGGGATTCGCAAACTATTATCGTCAGTTCATCCCTCACTTCTCTGCTCTGACTGCACCTCTCTCCGCCTTGACCAAGAAGGGGGCTAATCCAAAGGACTGGTCACCTGCGGCCGACGCCGCGTTTGGCTCCCTGAAACAGGCATTTGCTTCTTCCCCTGTGCTCCACCGTTCTGAGTTAAACCGACAGTTTACCTTGGAGGTGGATGCCTCCTCCTCGGGAGCCGGAGCAGTGCTCATGCAGAAGTCCTCCTCCGGGAAGATGGTTACTTGCGGTTTCTTCTCCAAGAGCTTCTCAGCGCCTGAACGCAACTACACCATCGGTGACCGAGAGCTATTGGCAGTCAAACTGGCTCTGGAGGAATGGCGCTACCTTCTGGAGGGAGCAGTGTACCCCGTGATCATTTACACGGACCACAAGAACCTGGAATACCTGCGGTCCGCTCAGCGACTGAACCCACGGCAGGCCAGGTGGTCCTTGTTCTTTGCCAGGTTCGATTTTCAGCTCCATTTTCGACCCGCGGACAAGAATGTAAGAGCAGATGCCTTGTCCAGGTCATTCATGCCCATGGAGCAGGAGAAGGAGACATCCCAGCCCATCATCTGTCCTAGTAAGATCATTCCGGTGGCTCCTGTCACCCTGGCCCAGATACCACCTGGGAAGACCTATGTCTCTGAGACTGACAGGAAAAAAGTGTTGCACTGGGGCCATGCCTCGAAAATAGCGGGCCATGCTGGTCAGAAGAAAACATGGAGTACAATTGTACGTCACTACTGGTGGCCATCCCTTTGCATGGACGTCGCTTCTTTTGTCTCAGCCTGCTCCTCTTGTGCCAGGAACAAGACGCCCAAACACCTGCCATATGGTCGTCTTCTGCCTCTGCCTATACCCTCCGTTCCGTGACAACACATTGCGATGGACTTTATTACGGACTTGCCCCTGTCCTCCGGACACACAGTCATATGGGTCGTGGTGGATCGGTTCTCCAAAATGGCTCATTTCGTCCCTATGGGTGGACTGCCCTCTGCCCAGGAACTCGCTGACGCTTACATACAGCACATCTTCCGGTTGCATGGCTTTCCATCACACATTGTGTCCGACAGAGGAACTCAGTTTACCTCCCGCTTCTGGAGGGCTCTCTGCAAACATCTGGGAGTGACTCTGGACTTTTCTTCAGCCTACCATCCTCAGTCGAACGGCCAAGTGGAACGAGTCAATCAGATCTTGACCTCCTTCTTACGTCACTACGTTAACGCCCATCACGACGACTGGTCCACGCTTCTTCCTTGGGCTAAATTCTCCCATAACCACCACGTCAGTGAGTCCTCCTCCAGCTCTCCCTTCCATGTCGTTTACGGTCTTCAGCCTTCCCTCCCATTACCTGTATCCTCTTCCTCGGATGTCCCTGCTGCTGATGCTGTAGTCCGTGACTTTTCTACAATTTGGGACTCTGTCAAGACGTCCCTTGGACGTGCTTCCCTGCGGATGAAGAGACACGCAGACAAGAGGCGTCTGGATCCCCCGTGTTTCTCTCCAGGAGATCTGGTCTGGCTTGCTTCCAAGTACGTCCGATTGAAGCTACCATCATACAAGCTGGGTCCTCGCTACATCGGGCCGTTTAAGGTCATCAGCAAAATAAATGAGGTCTCCTACAAGCTGCAGCTCCCGGCCACGATGAGAATACCCAACTCCTTCCACGTCTCCCTGCTCAAGCCGGTTGTCCTTGGTCCCTTCTCCGCTGCTGCCAGTTCTGCTCCTCCTCCTATTGCTGATGATGACATCTATGCGGTAAGGGATATCGTGGCCATGAAAACCGTACGAGGCCGACAGTTTTTCCTGGTGGACTGGGCAGGGTATGGTCCTGAGGATAGGTCCTGGGAACCCCGGGAGAATGTGGGTACTCCTCTGATACGTGCCTTCCTGTCCCGGTTGCGGGGAGGGGCGCGTGGGGGGGGGTACTGTCACGCTCCTCGGGTCCCCTGCCTTGCTTCCCGGCTCCCCTGCCTCGCTCCCCGGCTCACCTGCCACGCTCCCCGGCTTCCCTGCCTCGCTCCCCGGCTCCTCTATCAGGCGTCCCCCGCTCCACAGCCTCCAGCCCCCATCACCTGCGCTCCCCAGGTGGCTCGGTCCCCGCTCCCGGCGCCCGTCGGCAGCTCTGCTCCAGGCCGGCTCCCCTGCCTCCTGTTCACCGCTCCCTGCCCTGGCTTCTGGCACCCGGGCCTCGCGCATGCGCATTAGGGCGCGCGGTCATTGACCCTTTCTTAAAGGGCCAGTGTCCTCCAACAGGATATTGAAGGATCAGGTACTGGGTATATAGGGGGATCCTTTCCAAGTGGGCGGGGCCTGTTCTTCGTGTTTTCTAAGCTAGGAGTCAGGTCTCCTTGTGTCTGTGATATACTCACCTATCTCTCTCGTAGAGCCGATCCTGCCTCGCCAACCGGTCCTGACGATACCCGAACCCCGAACGGTGACGGCCTGCCATCCCGTCAGCTCCTGCCATCTCCGATCCCTGTGGTGACCCGTCTTCTCGCTCCATTGGTTCCGGACTCTGCCTGACGACATCTCGGCCTCCGAACCTGAGCTCCGTCACCCGGACTACCATCAGAGACCCCGTGGTCCCAGGGACTTCTTTACTCCACTCCTCTAAACGGACTGTCCTGCTAGTGCTCCGGCTACCGGGCACCTTGCCCTCGGTGAGGTGTTCAGCCCAGTGGATCCACCTCCTGGGTCTGCCCGTCCACCTGGCCCTAACAGAATAGGAGGTGGACGGTGACTCTCTGAGAGGGAGAGGTCACCGGTCCGGAGCAGAGCTCCTGAAGTTTACTAGGTGGCAGATGTTGGTTTGGGCCTGATAGGAGCTGGAAACCCGGTCGCAGGGGATCCCGTCAAGGGGCACGGACTGCCAAGGAGGGCAGCCAGCAGCCTTGAGCCATCACCAGGCAGGGGCCAGGGCACGACTGGGTACGTGGACCCTAGGCCGGGAAGTAGCTTCACACGTCCCGGTAATTTACCCGACGGGGGTGAAGACTTCAAGATTCATCGCCAACCCGCTCCAAAATCGGGGTACTAGCGCACCGATGGGATAGGACTTTCCCAAATTACAGTCCAAAGAAATCTACACGTGAATTCTGAGAGCAAGCTCACTTTGTTAGCCATACGGGTGAGCGGGACCCGAAAAGTTTCAAGCTTGAGGGTATAACTAGTGAGAAGGTGCCACGGAAAAGGCCACAAGCTAACAGCAACACCAAAGACACGGATCCAGGCGTGCTCCCTCCATGCTGCAGTGGTGCTCAGAATTCTGGTTTACAAGCTGTCGGTGCTATTATTCCTGGACTGAGTGAGTATGCTGAAAAGCCCCTTTTCCTCTACCCAACGGCACCCCAATCACCAACACCCAATGGGCCCCGGGGTACAAACTCCCTACCCACGGAGGGGTTAAACATCCTGCTGCTACACCATCGCCAACGGGCTCCCCAACAGCAGCGGTGGTCTCCTACATTACCACGCACCATGGGTGGCGTCACAAACTTACACATCCCCTGTACATATTTACCCCCTCTCTTTTAATTCGAGTGTCCGCGCGAACCCCCGGGTCCAGAGACCCCTCGAGCCACCGCGGCTCTGGATCCGAGCGGCTCGGCCGCTGGCACGGGTGTGGTACATATACATATATATTTCATACTGCATGTTTCATGGATCCGCATGGATCCGGATGTTGTGCTCTAATTTGGAATTTGCTGGGGGCCCTGCATGCTCCCATGTCATCATCTGCTTGGGCATTTAAAAGGGTCACCAAGACATATATCGCAATGGAGATTTCTCTTTTTAATAAAAATAAACAAACAAAAAAAATTGGCTTTTGTATGACAAAATACAGAAATCACACTTTCAGTGATGCACAAGCCTTGATTTCAGAATTTCATTTTAGTTGCCCAATTAGAACAATGCCATTAGTGGCTTTTTTTAACCCCTACAGCATGCTGCCCTCAGCTTACATAGCAAAAGCCTGCTGACAGATTCCCTTTAAGTTGCTGGTGATGCAGTCACTGCCCTACCAATTTGTGAATTCTGTTGCTGTTCTTGAGAAATGTTAGCGTGCATCCAGCCTCATTGGAAGATATCGTGTTCACCATTATTTCTCCAGAAAAGGGTCACCATGCTCTGTTCTCACGTGCTGGAGTAAGTGGGCTGCTGTCTGGACTTGTCTTTAAGCACCAAAGTGCACTAAACTTTAGATAATTGGAGGAGCAGATCTCAGGGATAAAACATGAGTTTCACAGCTAACAAAGTGAATGCTTTTAGCGGCAGCAATGCACCATTGCATCTGGGACCGCTAGTGAGGTGTTTCCACAGCCAAGTGGCAGTTGACTGTTTCTCGAACCTTTTTACAAGTTCCTATTCAAGTTATGTGACCCCATTCCCAACAGCCATTGGGCACATTGGTGATACCACATAGTAACCGCTTCCTTTTCGCTCATGTAAAGCAAAGCGTTGGTAATCAATTTTACAGCTTGAATGCATGGGTGAAAAAAGCCATATACCAGATGAATTGCTTCCGTACATCATGTGATCCGATGGCTGGCTTCCCAGGACATGCAATTTGTCATTGTTATTAGCCATACTGCCCGAACAATCAAGCAAAGTCACTAATGCTCCATGAATGGCCAATTTTCTAATATTAACCCCTTCCCCCCTTGCCGATTTTCTACTTTTCATTGTTTTTTTTGTTGCTCCCCTACTTCCAAGAACCGTAACTTTTTTTATTTTTAAGTCAATCTTGCCATATAAGGACTTGTTTTTTGCGGGACGAGTTGTACTTTTAAAAGAAACCATAAGTTTTACTATATAGTGTACTGGAAAACGGCAAACAAATTCTAAGTGCGGAAAAATTGCAAAAAAAAGTGTGATTGCATGATTGTTTTTGAAATATTTTATTCACCGTGTTCACTATATGGTAAAACTGTATAGGTTTATTTTTATTTAAGGGGTTGAAAAAAAATCAGAAGTTTGGCCAAAAAAGGTGGCGCACGTTTTGTGCCATTTTCCGCAACCCGTAGCGTTCCTATTTTTTGGGATCAGTGTTGGCTTATTTTTTGCATCTCGAGCTGACATTTTTAATGGAACCATTTTTGAGCCGATGCTATGTTTTGATCGCCTGTTATTGCATTCTGCATAAAATTTCCAGTGACCAGTAAACGTAATTTTGGCGTCTGGAATTTTTTTGCTGCTACGCCGTTTACTAATTAGATTAATTGATTTTATATTTTGATAGATCGGGCATTTCTGAACGCGTCGATACCAAATGTATGTATATTTTTTATTCCTTTAACCTTTTAATGTTCAATGGGGCGAAAGGGGGGTGATTTGATCTTTTAGTTTTTTTTATTTTTTTAAATTTTTTAAACTTTTTTTTACTTTTTTTTTATTTTACTAGTCCCCCTGCCATCTCTTATCTCAGCAATGGGAAAGTCGTCACTGAATACAGATTTTGCATCAGAATTGAGAATTTTGATAATGACTGATCAATTCTGGAAGAAAAAGAAGCAAATTTGTCTGATAAGATATATTACAAAATTGCTTATTTTCATTCATATTAGTGAGAGGTCTAATGAAGAGCAGGAAAGGCGTGCAGGAATAGGATGATAGTTAGATAAACTCTAGATGATCTTAGAGGAGCTAGGTGATCCTCAATTTCTCCTGCCTGACTGCGGAGGGTATTATAAGGTTTTGAACACCCCCCGCTCCGGGTGGCTGTCCCTTGCTATCCCTGTTCTTCACTGGCCTGAAACCCACCACCAAACCAGGTGCATTGTGTAAGACCAGGACAACGTAAAAAAATATACAAAAAATTATGTTGGTTCCTGAACAAGACTGGATTCTATATTTCAGTCTAGATACTGTATAAACAGCAGTTAGGAAAGAGCTCCTGGGTCCACCAAGGCCGGTACCCAAAGCTTCTCCCGACGCGTTTCCCCCCCTCCTAACTGAATGGTCGGGGGTTCATCAGGGGTAAATATCCAACAACACCTGTGAATAAACAAAAAACAGACAAGAGGTGTCTTTTAAAATAGATAAGTTCGATATTCGTCTCCAAAAAGTCTCCTCAATATAGGGGACTTACTTGGAACAACATCCAAGATTGATACACTGGTTGCAGCAGAAAGTGCTTGCTTGATGTGTCTTAGTACAATCTCCAAAAAGGACTAGTAGTGTCCTCCTAAAATGGAAAAAGATCACATAAATCGTTTGTCCCCACCTATCAGTGATCCCTCCCAAAAGGCATACAAGGGATAACCATTGTCAGTCTAGATTATATTTCTACCTTATGTGGTCCACTTTTCTTGTCTCAGCAGAGAAGAGATATTACTATTCAGGGTAGAAGACACCTATGTAGTTAGAAGAAAAAGGCATACATATAAGCAGGTATATTGCTACTCCTATGTCTCAGGGAGTGTGGTGTCTTGGTCTAGTATAGGGAAATCATAGCTACTCAGAACATATGTATCACTATGTTCCTCATAAATCTGAGTATTTAACTCGACTTATAAGTCCCTGTAGATGGAGGGAGGCTATTTCAGTTGACAGAGGCAATATGTCAATCATCATATGGGGGAGTCATAAGCTCTCAGAATTCATATATAACATCAGCAAAAAAATACCTATAGTCTGATGCAAGGCTTATAGATGGTGCACTGTGTGCCGTTTAGGGCAGAGGGTCTCAGTCAGCTCTCTAGGTTAAATATTCAGCTGTCCAAGTTACCTGTAAAGGAAGACATATAGTGTGGCTCAAACAGAGCTGGTGCATATATGATCAAGTCATGGGCAAAACCAAAAGGGAGCTACGTGTCAGAATTGGGGAACACCTGGGAGACATTGGTCACAAGAGGGATACGGCCATAGCCCGACACGTCAATTCGTGCCACAATGGAGATACCGGCACCATATCATTCCAAGTGATTGAGGTGGTGAAAAAACCAATCCGGGGGGGGCGATTGGAATAATAAAATCCTCCAAGGAGAGGCCAGGTGGACTTTCTTGCTAGATTCCGTTACCCCAGGCGGACTCAATGAGACCTTGAGTTTCGTCAGCTTCATCTAAATCAGCAATGAATATACAAAATATTTGGTCGCTTTCAGATACAGGTTAAGATAGGATATCTACACCCATGCCATATGTAAGGTCATTCATACCTGCTTTGTATTTAATAAACATCTCCATGCCCCTTATAACACATACAGTGATGCCCCCTCAGACAGAGAACATACACAGGCGGATTACTAGAGTCACTGTTTGCCCTTTATTTTCTGCAGATGTGGAGACATCTGGAGACAGATTCTTTTAAGACACATATATGATCGTGTATGGGGATCAATAGTAGTGATATTTAATCAATGTGTATGCTAACGAAACTATATGTAGTCCCAGTGAATTTCAGTGTTAGGTGGACCTCATAAGATTTTAAACTACACTTTGAAAATCCATATACAAGGTTTCACTATGTAGTGATTATCAGCGGCAACTATAGGTAGCTGGTCCCTTCAATCAGATAGGGATACGCCTCTCCCAGCAGCTCTAGTGGATATGAATGGCTGCTGGACCTGTCATTATGGTTGGTGTTCATATCGAACTAGCGATATGTCACTTCTGTGAGTATTAGCAGCGACTTTGCCATTTATTTTTAGCAGATGTGGAGACATCTGGAGATAGACTCCTTTAAGATGCATATATGATAGTGTATGGGGATTAATAGTAGTGAGATCTAACCAATATGCAAGCGAACGTAACTATATGTAGTCCATGTGAATTTCAGTGTTAGGTGGAGCTGTCAAGATATGAAACTGCACTTTGAAAATCTATTACAAGTTTTCACTATGTAGTGATTATCAGCGGCAACTATAGGTAGCTGGTCCCATCAATCAGACAGGGGTACGTCTTTTCCAGCAGCTCTAGTGGACATGAATGGCTGCTGGACTTGTCAGTATTGTTAGTGTTCTTATGTCACTTGTGGGAGTATTAGCAGCGACTATAGGCTGCTGATCCTGTCAATCAAACTGGGATATGTCATTTCCGGTTCTAGCAGACATACCCACGATATAGAACCAGCGTTATGTCATTTCCGGGAGGATCAACAGCGACCATAGGACGCTGGTCCTGTCAATCTGACCGGGATGTGTCACTTCCGGTTTCGGCAGATAGATCCACGATAGGCTTATTTATGTGCCAATGCTTGGAAGACAGGATGTCCCGCCCCCACTTCCGGGCGCGGGCGCTTTAAATGATCTTGTTTGCCAGTGAAGCACACAGCAAGCGGGGACACCACAGGTTACTTCATCTCCGGCCCAGATGGCATCATCCACACTCTGCGTAACTAGATGTGCTTCGGCGCTCGGGACATTTGTCCTTGCAGATCGAATGTATCCCTGGTAGGTGTTTTTCTTTTTCTTTTAGGTCCAAACAGGACACTAAGGCGGGCTTTGCACACTACGACATCGCAGGCCGATGCTGCGATGCCGAGTGCGATAGTGCCCGCCCCCGTCGCAGCAGCGATATGTGGTGATAGCTGGCGTAGCGAAAGTTATCGCTACGCCAGCTTCACACACACACTCACCTGCCGTGCGACGTCCCTGTGGCCGGCGACCCGCCTCCTTGTTAAGGGGGCGGGTCGTGCGGCGTCACTGCGACGTCACACGGCAGGCGGCCAATCAGAGCGGAGGGGCGGAGATGAGCAGGATGTAAACATCCTGCCCACCTCCTTCCTTCCGCATATCCTACGGAAGCCGCAGTGAGGCCGGTAGGAGACGTTCCTCGCTCCTGCGACTTCACACACAGCGATGTGTGCTGCCGCAGGAGCGAGGAACAACATCGGACCATTGCGTCAGCGTAATTATGAATTACGCCGACGCTATACCGATGATACGATTACGACGCTTTTGCGCTCGTTAATCGTATCATCCAGCCTTTACACACTGCGATGTCGCATGCGATGCCGGAAGTGCGTCATTTTCAATTTGACCCCACCGACATCGCACCTGCGATGTCGCAGTGTGCAAAGTGCCCCTTAGGGTCTGTACATGCCTATTTAGGCGACTAAAAAGTAGCACTAGCATTTTGAATGTTTTTATTCCCTTAGGATGTACTTACATTTTAAGGGATTTGAAGTGGAGATCCAGGGCCTCCAGCAAGGAAACATTACTGTAGAGGTAATGATGGACATAAGGATGAGTCAGGTCCATATATTATTTTGTCTTATCTGAGATCTGAGAGATACAATATGCTTCTTCCACAGGGCTTACTCTCTGGGATTTGAAATGGAATCTAGGGATTCTCTTTATGGAAACATTAGTATATAGGTAACCATGGGCCACAATATGACTTGATCATATATGCACCAGCTCTGTTTGAGCCACACTATATGTCTTCCTTTACAGGTAACTTGGACAGCTGAATATTTAACCTAGAGGGCTGACTGAGACCCTCTGCCCTAAACGGCACACAGTGCACCATCCATAAGCCTTGCATCAGACTATAGGTATTTTTTTGCTGATGTTATATATGAATTCTGAGAGCCTATGACTCCCCCATATGATGATTGACATATTGCCTCTGTCAACTGAGATAGCCTCCCTCCATCTACAGGGACTTATAAGTCGAGTTAAATACTCAGATTTATGAGGAACATAGTGATACATATGTTCTGAGTAGCTATGATTTCCCTATACTAGACCAAGAGACCACACTCCCTGAAAAATAGGAGTAGCAATATACCTGCTTATATGTATGCCTTTTTCTTCTAACTACATAGGTGTCTTCTACCCTGAATAGTAATATCTCTTCTCTGCTGAGACAAGAAAAGTGGACCACATAAGGTAGAAATATAATCTAGACTGACAATGGTTATCCCTTGTATGCCTTTTGGGAGGGATCACTGATAGGTGGGGACAAATGATTTATGTGATCTTGTTCCATTTTAGGAGAACACTACTAGTCCTTTTTGGAGATTGTACTAAGACAGATCAAGCAAGCACTTTCTGCTGCAACCAGTGTATCAATCTTGGATGTTGTTCCAAGTAAGTCCCCTATATTGAGGAGACTTTTTGGAGATGAATATCGAACTTATCTATTTTAAAAGACACCTCTTGTCTGTTTTTTGTTTATTCACAGGTGTTGTTGGATATTTACCCCTGATGAACCCCCGACCATTCAGTTAGGAGGGGGGGAAACGCGTCGGGAGAAGCTTTGGGTACCGGCCTTGGTGGACCCAGGAGCTCTTTCCTAACTGCTGTTTATACAGTATCTAGACTGAAATATAGAATCCAGTCTTGTTCAGGAACCAACATAATTTTTTGTATATTTTTTTACGTTTTCCTGGTCTTACACAATGCACCTGGTTTGGTGGTGGGTTTCAGGCCAGTGAAGAACAGGGATAGCAAGGGACAGCCACCCGGAGCGGGGGGTGTTCAAAACCTTATAATACCCTCCGCAGTCAGGCAGGAGAAATTGAGGATCACCTATCTCCTCTAAGATCATCTAGAGTTTATCTAACCATCATCCTATTCCTGCACGCCTTTCCTGCTCCTCATTAGACCTCTCACTAATACACTGTTATGTGTTTTATATGTTAGTTGACATTGGTGTCGTACATTGTTTTTACTGAATAATATTAAAGGATATTTTTTATAGAGGTTTGTTTAGGTGGTTTCTTTTGAATCTTACCTCGTGAGTTTATCACAGTTGTGGTTCTATTTTTTATTTTCATTCATCCCAAAAGGAATACTAATGATGCTGATAGATCCATAAAAATTCCATTTTATTAACCACTCAATAAAAAATATAGTGACAACAATAGGCATAGTAGGGAAAGAGACTGCAAAATATAGCCCTCCAGAACTGGGGAAGGGTGGGTGGGACCACAAAGCAGCCCATAGTACAGGTAATAATAAACATACTAAACACCTATTAGTATAGGCCATATAATGTTCTTTATTATTTATGTATGCTTAATACTTAACTCGCGGATTTGCGCATCATCAGGTTATGGTGACAGTACATAATAATCCCATAGGGACCAGGAAAAACGGGTCTCTAATATAGAGTAACTATTGAATAATACTGAGAAGAGAACCCCCCGATCTCTATTCTGAAGTATGAATTATATAGGCTTTCCATATATATGGAATTATATGGGAGTCCTTCTACTCCTGATGAAGCCCAGGTGAAACGCGTTGAGGCACGGTGGGGTGCAGGATGCAGCAGTCTACTAGTCAGGTTTGTTGTTTTGATGTGTACTAAAATAACTACTGTATATTATTGTCGTCAAGGTTATTGGTGCCAGGGACTTTGTCCGAGGCAGTGTGGAAATCTAATTATTCTATCATTTATTATGGTGGATTGCCACACTGAATCTGGAAAGCCCATATAATTCATACTTCAGAATAGAGATCGGGGGGTTCTCTTCTCAGTATTATTCTATAGTTACTCTATATTAGAGACCCATTTTTCCTGGTCTCTATGGGATTATTATGTACTGTCACCCTAACCTGATGATACGCAAATCCGCGAGTTAAGTATTAACCATTACATAAATAATAAAGAACATGATATGGCCTATACTAATAGGTGTTTAGTATGTTTATTATTACCTGTACTATGGGCTGCTTTGTGGTCCCACCCACCCTTGCCCAGTTCTGGAGGGTTATATTTTGCAGTCTCTTTCCCTACTATGCCCATTGCTGTCACTATGTTTTTTATTGAGTGGTTAATAAAATGGAATTTTTTATGGATCTGTCAGCATCATTAGTATTCCTTTTGGGATGCAAGTGGTGTAACTGATATGTAGGATGCTATCCTGATATTTTGATTGCAAGATGTGTACTGTGTGGTTCTTTAATATTACATCCTAGCAGTCACAGTGTTAATCCCCGTGGGCTTCTTTAAGCAACCTGCGGCGATCAGCGCACGTCAGCTAATTTGTACAGCTGACATGTGTTCCTGCCAGGCACGAGTGGAATCACGTTCCACCTGTGCCTATTAACCCCTTAAATGGCGCTGTCAATATGTGACAGCACCATTATAATTGCGATTGCGCTAAAACTTTACTTACAGCCCAACACCGGAAGTCACGTGACGTGATCACGTGGATCCGATGGTTGTCATGATTTTTTTTGTTGTTTCCCAGTACACTATATGGTAAAACTCATAGTTTCATTTAAAATTACAGCTCGTTCTGCAAAAAACGAGTCCTCACATGACCATAATGACTGAAAAATAAAAAAGTTACGTCTCTCGAAAGAAGAATGGCAAAAAACACCAGAAAGAACAAAATCGTTGTGAAGGGGTTAAGATGCCGATTAGACAGCATGATTATTACACAGGTATGCCTTAGGCTGACCACAATAAAAGGCCACTCTAAAATGTCCAGTTTTATCCCACAGCACAATGCTATAGATGTAAGTTTTGAGGGAGTGTACATTTGGCAAGCTGAATGCAGGAATGTCCAACAGAGCTGTTGCCCATGAATTGAATGCTCATTCTCTACCATAAGCCATCTCCTATGGTGTTTCAGAGAATTTGGCAGTATATCAAACTGGCATCACAGCCTCATACCACATGTAACCACACCAGCCCAGGACCTCCACATCAAGCATCTTGTCTCTGCCTCTCTTTTACCGGCATCGTAGCCCAGCGCTGCGGTGCCAACGGGGGCTACCATCACCTCCCCGGGGTAACCCCACTCCGCCTGTTGGGAGCAACACCAACCCGGCTGCACCCAACATCTGCCCCGGTGAGAGACTTGGCAGCGGATGCCCCCATACCACAGGTGGCATCGCGATCATCTAATAGACTTTCCTGTCACTACCACCCCCATCCTCCATTCTGCCTCCCATACACCACTTTCCTTCCCTCCTGTATGCCTCGGGGCAATGGAACTGGGCCAGGCCACTCCGTGATGACGCAGAGGATCTGCACCCCCTGCCTGGTAATGATTGTGTAAAAACACCTGCCCCCTGGGGTGCTACAGCAGCATACTGACCAGACATGTCACCCATGGAGCATGTTTGGGATGTTCTAGATCAGCGTATATGACAGTGTGTTCGAGTTCCTGCCAATATCCAGCAACTTTGCAGTCACTGAATTGTAGTGGGACAACAATCCACAAGCCACAATCAACAACCTGATCAACTTTATGCGAAGGAGAAATGGTCACATCAGGTACTGACTAGTTTTCGGACTCCCCTGACACCTCAAAACTATAAAGCTGCACATTTTAAAGTGGCCTTTATTGTGGCCAGCCTAAGGCACACCTGTGCAATAATCATGCTTTCTAATCAGCATCTTTATATGCCACACCTGTGAGGTGGATGGATTATCTTTACATTATTATAGAGAAGCGCCCACTAACACAGATTTAGACAAATTTTTAAACAATATTTGAGATCAAAAGGCCACTTGTGTAATCAAAAAGACTGATCTCTGATTTCAGCTCATGAAAAATGGGAGCAAAAACAAAGTTTTGGGTTTATATTTTGGTTCAATCTATTAGAATAGCAGAAGGAAATACAAAAAGATGGATGGATGGATGGATGGATGGATGGATGGATGGATGGGTGGATGAATGGATGAATGGATAGATAGATATAGATGAATGGATAGATAGATAGATATAGATGAATGGATAGATAGATAGATATAGATCGATGGATGGATGGATAGATATAGATAGATAGATATAGATGGATGGATGGATGGATAGATATAGATAGATAGATACAGTTAGGTCCAGAAATATTTGGACAGTGACACAATTTTCGCGAGTTGGGCTCTGCATGCCACCACATTGGATTTGAAATGAAACCTCTACAACAGAATTTAAGTGCAGATTGTAACGTTTAATTTGAAGGTTTGAACAAAAATATCTGATAGAAATTGTAGGAATTGTACACATTTCTTTACAAACACTCCACATTTTAGGAGGTCAAAAGTAATTGGACAAATAAACCAAACCCAAACAAAATATTTTTATTTTCAATATTTTGTTGCGAATCCTTTGGAGGCAATCACTGCCTTAAGTCTGGAACCCATGGACATCACCAAACGCTGGGTTTCCTCCTTCTTAATGCTTTGCCAGGCCTTTACAGCCGCAGCCTTCAGGTCTTGCTTGTTTGTGGGTCTTTCCGTCTTAAGTCTGGATTTGAGCAAGTGAAATGCATGCTCAATTGGGTTAAGATCTGGTGATTGACTTGGCCATTGCAGAATGTTCCACTTTTTTGCACTCATGAACTCCTGGGTAGCTTTGGCTGTATGCTTGGGGTCATTGTCCATCTGTACTATGAAGCGCCGTCCGATCAACTTTGCGGCATTTGGCTGAATCTGGGCTGAAAGTATATCCCGGTACACTTCAGAATTCATCCGGCTACTCTTGTCTGCTGTTATGTCATCAATAAACACAAGTGACCCAGTGCCATTGAAAGCCATGCATGCCCATGCCATCAAGTTGCCTCCACCATGTTTTACAGAGGATGTGGTGTGCCTTGGATCATGTGCCGTTCCCTTTCTTCTCCAAACTTTTTTCTTCCCATCATTCTGGTACAGGTTGATCTTTGTCTCATCTGTCCATAGAATACTTTTCCAGAACTGAGCTGGCTTCATGAGGTGTTTTTCAGCAAATTTAATTCTGGCCTGTCTATTTTTGGAATTGATGAATGGTTTGCATCTAGATGTGAACCCTTTGTATTTACTTTCATGGAGTCTTCTCTTTACTGTTGACTTAGAGACAGATACACCTACTTCACTGAGAGTGTTCTGGACTTCAGTTGATGTTGTGAACGTGTTCTGCTTCACCAAAGAAAGTATGCGGCGATCATCCACCACTGTTGTCATCCATGGACGCCCAGGCCTTTTTGAGTTCCCAAGCTCACCAGTCAATTCCTTTTTTCTCAGAATGTACCCGACTGTTGATTTTGCTACTCCAAGCATGTCTGCTATCTCTCTGATGGATTTTTTCTTTTTTTTCAGCCTCAGGATGTTCTGCTTCACCTCAATTGAGAGTTCCTTAGACCGCATGTTGTCTGGTCACAGCAACAGCTTCCAAATGCAAAACCACACACCTTTAATCAACCCCAGACCTTTTAACTACTTCATTGATTACAGGTTAACGAGGGAGATGCCTTCAGAGTTAATTGCAGCCCTTAGAGTCCCTTGTCCAATTACTTTTGGTCCCTTGAAAAAGAGGAGGCTATGCATTACAGAGCTATGATTCCTAAACCCTTTCTCCGATTTGGATGTGAAAACTCTCATATTGCAGCTGGGAGTGTGCACTTTCAGCCCATATTATATATATATAATTGTATTTCTGAACATGTTTTTGTAAACAGCTAAAATAACAAAACTTGTGTCACTGTCCAAATATTTCTGGCCCTAACTGTAGATAGATAGATAGATAGATAGATAGATAGATAGATAGATAGATAGATAGATAAATATAGATGGATAGATCAAAAAATGTATAATGCGTTGAAATAATGTTTTCTACACAGGATCCTATTACGCTTTAATGATTTTCTCAGATTTTTACTCCTCCTAGACAAAAAAAATAGTTTTTACGCACGATTCCCTGATGTGTTTTATTGCATTAAATATAGCTTGGAGGAAGGCGTTCTGCCGCCGCTGATAATGGATGTGTCCTTACACAGCCTGCAACACTTTCATTCATAAACATTCAATTGTAGACTGTGATATCAGCCTAGCCGCAGTGTATGTGCTGTATTTCCTCAGACTAGAGCCCATCACCCCCTGTTAAATGTCACAGAACCACTTCATCAATTACTGGGTAAATGCGTTCACATGTAGCTATAAAAGCTGTGCTTAGCCTGAGCATTATATATAATTGCCATAATTCTCTAAACAAGTTTATAATTAACAGAATATTGCTTGGTGCATTTGGAGTATCACAGAGATTGGCAAAACTTTTATTACTCAAGATGTAATTTGACCGGTGTGTTATTAAATACATTAACTGCAGGTTATATATTGAGCAAATCCATGTGCTCGAGACTTAATCAAACCTTTGTGACTCGAGTTACTCAGGGTCTTAATTTACATGGACTCCCCATTCACTTCTAAAACCTGAAAAGAAGAAAGTTTATTTGGAATATATTGGCCATAACATCAATCCTTCCCAATATTGGTCTACTTGTGTATTGTCAGGACAGGGATTGTTTTTTTCTTTAACTAATTATTTAGATTATTTATTACAATACTGCAATTTCTCTGTGATTTGCCACCAAATTAAAATGTTCTAGGTCGTTTATGATTTTATTGGAAATTAAATTATTATTATTATTTATTATTATGATAGCGCCAGTTATTGCATGGCACTTTACATGGGAAAAAGGGGCACACATAGACAAGTACAATAATCGTGAACATTTCAAGGCACAGACTGGTACAGGAGGAGAAGACCCTGCCCGCGAGGGCTCACAGTCTACAGGGAAGGGGTGAGGATACAGTAGGTGAGGACAGAGCTGGTTGTGCAGTGGTGTACTGGTCTGAGGATTACTGCAGGTTGTAGGCTTGTTTGAAGAGGTTGGACTTCAGATACCTTTTGAAGCTTTCCACTTTAGGAGAGAGTCCGATATGCTGGGGTAGAGAATTCCAGAGCATGAGGGAGGCACGGGAGAAATCTTGAATGTGATTGTGGGAAGAGGAGATGAAAGGGGGGGTAGAGAAGGAGATCTTGTGAGGATCTGAGGTTACATGCAGGTAGGTACTGGGAGACTTGGTCACAGATGTAAGGAGGAGAGAGGTTGTGGATGGCTTTGTATGCCGTGGTTAGGGTTCAAAAACTGTGTCTTTGGGCAATGGGAAGCCAGTGAAGAGATTGGCAAAGAGGAGAGGTCGGGGAATAGCAGACGGACAGTTGGATTAGTTGGACAGCAGAATTTAGGATAAATTGGAGGGATGCAAGAGTGTTAGAAGGGAGGCCACAGAGCAGGAGGTTATAGTAGTCCAGGCGGGAGATAATGAGTTTTTTTTTGTACATATAATAATCATAATAATGGAAAACAAAATAAACTTAATGTACTTTGTGTTTGAATTATGGAATGAATATTGTTTATATTCTGCGGTTGAGAACCTATACAGACCTTTTATATCTGAGAACAGGGAACAGGACAAGCTCTAGCATTGTTCAGGTGGACTTTCACAATGTGCCCCACATATTGACATTCACCATCATACCTTTCTCCTATAGAGTTTTGTAGGCATGCTTTGAAATATGCACAGAGGTTATTGTACAGAGGAGAGGAGGTGAGCTATGACATCACCTCTTGTGTCTGGTGGGTCTAAATATAGGTGATCCCTCAAATTGTAACTTTGTCTATGATGATAATGAGATGTCTATATAAAAAGCCTCTTCAGAAGGAAGATAACTTGATCTCTTGCATCATCAATTGGATGTAACAATAACAAAAGTTAATATTGACCCTTTAAGGAGCCTTGTCACATGACTTAAGACAAGAAGCCAAAGCAGAAACTCTATTTACAGACAAGTGTTTTGGACTGTTGCTCCTCCTTAGCGCAAAACAAGAGATCTGATTTTACTAGGTGAGAGGTCTCTGGCTTGGGATGTAAAGCGGAACTTTCACCTTTTGGAAAGTGCCAAGATGTCAAGTAGGAGTTAATTGCTACAGAACAGAATGTGTCAACCTACTACGAAACTTGCATAAAAAACGAAAAGCTTTACATTTTTATTTTAAGACAGTTAGTGGCATGGGAAATGTAAAAAAAAATGCTAAACCATACCGTAGCACAAGTAGTTTAGCCCCTTCACAACCTTTGATGTTTATTTATGTCAAAGGTCGTGTCTCTACCTTTGATGCAGGGTCACATGCTGAGTCTGCATCTTTCCCTGTACATGATGACTGGTCTAATCAGCCATCATGTGCCACCAGTGGATCGAACATCCGCCTGCGGCTGTTAACCAGATAAATTTCATGAAACATTTCTCACATTGGAATTTAACATGCACCAACAGGGGGCGTATCATTCTCCACTCCCATTGGCACACTGTGATGTGATCGCGGAACACCAATGAGTTGTCATGACAGTGAGGTTCGACTGATCGTGTCTCTCGTGACGATCTTCCCGTGAATGCCAGTTGTGAGTCGGCATTCATGGGAGATCACGATTTCTGCTATACAGAGCAGTGAGAAAAAAAGTTTTTAAACATATGAAAAAAATAAAAAACACAAAAGTTCAAATTACTCCTCTTTTGCCCCACTGAAATAAAGCAATGAAAAAAAAATAAAATATACACACATATGGTATCACTCGGTTCAATAATGGTCGATCTTTCAAATAATTTAATACAATTGGTAAAGAGCATAACAAAAAAATAAAATAAAAGCTCCCGAATTACGTTTTTTTTGGCCACAGAAAAATTGCAACAAAATACATGAAGAGGCGGTCAAAACATCGCATCTACCCAAAAATGGTACCAGTAAAAATGTTGGCTTATTGAATTTTTTGTACCGTTTAAATTAAAAGAAAAGTAGACCTGTTTGCTGTCTGCATACTCCTACTGACCTGGAGAATCATAATACCAGGTCAGTTTTACCATATAGTGAATATGGTAAATAAAAAACTCAAAAATACACTTATGAAATTGCACTGTTTTTCACCAAGCTTGTAATTTTTTCCCATTTTCCAGTGCAGTATATGGTAAAATTAGTGGTTATAATTAGGGATGATCGAATACTTCGGTTATCCGGCTTCGTGAATATTTTCCGAATACCTCGCCGCTATTCGACTATTCGCAAATATTCGATGCGCAATGTAAGTCTATGGGAAACCCGAATAACAACTATTCGGAACTATTCGTGCTTCCCACAGACTTACATTGCGCATCGAATAGTCGAATAGCGGCGAGGTATTCGGAAAATATTCAAGAAGCCACATAATCAAAGTATTCCATCATCCCTAGTTATATTCAAAAGCACAACTTGTCTCTCAAAAAACAAGGTCTGATATAGCTATATTGACAGAAAAAGAAATAATTATGGCTCTTGGAATAAGGGGAGGAATAAACGAAAACGAGGAAAAAAATGGCAAGGTGATGAAGGGGTTAAAATGTTAAATGTTAATATACTGAAATCTGCTGTCATTGTACAACTGCCCAATCTTTAAAGTCAACCTGTCAGGTGCAATATGCACCCAGAACCACGATCAGTTCTGGTTACATATTTCTAATCCCTGGCTAACTGTCCCTGTATACACTAGCATACATAAAGAGATCTTTAGAAAAAGTATTTCTAAAGATCCTTATGATATGCTAATGAGGACTGACCAGGGGCGTTATTTCCCCCCAACTAGTCTACCCTTTTAGTATCTAGCATGCCCCTGTGGAGCATAGAAATGCGTACCTGTGTCTGCTGTCACCACTTCTGGGTTTAGGCTTAGTGCACATGATCAGAAGTCTGGACACTCCCAGTCATGCACACTAGACCTCTCTGAAGCCGGGACGCTTACACCTGGCTTCATAGTGCACATGACCGGAAGTGCCAGAACTTCTGATCATGTGCACTGAGCCTAAAGGCCGCTTTACATGCTGCGATATTGGTATCGGTATCGCTAGCGTGCGTTCCCGCCCCCATCTGCTGTGCGACACAGGCAAATCGCTGCCTGTGTCGCACAACATCGCCCGGACCCGTCACACTACTTACCTGCCTAGCGACGTCGCTGTGACCGGCGAACCGCCTCCTGTCTAAGGGGTCGTTCCGTGCGGCGTCACAGCGACGTCACTAAGCGGCCGCCCAATAGAAGCGGAGGGGCGGAGATGGGCGGGACGTAACATCCCGCCCACCTTCTTCCTTCCGCATTGCAGCCAGCGGCAGGTAAGGAGAGCTTCCTCATTCCTACGGTGTCACACATAGCGATGTGTGCTGCCGCAGGAGAGACAAACTACTTCGTACCTGCAGCTCCAACGATATTTGAGAATGGACCCCCATGTCACCGATGAGCGATTTTGCACGTTTTTGCGACGATGCAAAATCGCTCATAGGTGTCACACGCAATGGCATCGCTAAAGTGACCGGATGTGCGTCACAAATTCCATGACCCCAACGACTTCGCATTAGCGATGTTGCAGTGTGTAAAGCCCGCTTAAGCCTAGGGCCCCACTTTGTGTTCTCCTACTTGCAGTTCAGAATGCACGTTTTGGGCTTAATTGATTTGACCAAAGTTGCCTTTTTCAGAAATTTAGCGCTGAAAACGCATGCGTATTTACCGCGTTTTAAGCGCTTTTCCACCTGCGTTTTGATAGATGCGTTTTGAACATCTAGACACTGATAAAGTTTAAATAGTCAAACTCAATGAAAAAATTGGAAAAAGAAACAAATCTATATTTTTGTGAAAAATAATGGAAATAAATTATTTTAATGAAATTATAGCGGTAATATGATATTTAATGGAAAAATAACAATAATTTAGTACATTTCTTATTTTTAATTGTCGGACTATGTGTGTGTGTAAAGGGACATATGAAATCATTATTTTGATGTCCAAAAAGCATGCGTTTTCTGCACTGCAAAAGCAGGTAAAACGCAGGAATTTGAAGGAATCTTGGTTTTTGCCATTTCTCATTGACTTCAATGTTAGCAAAACGCACCCAAAATGGCAAAAACAATTGACATGTTGCTTCTTTGAATGCATGGTTTTTGCCACAAAATATGCAAATTAAACGCAGCGTTTAGAAACGCAAAGTGGGGTCAGGAAATCCACTTTTTCCATAGACTTTGCTGGAAAATCAAAACGCATGCCTTTTGGGATGAAAAAGGTGCTTCTCAAAACGGACCTAAAAAGCAGCTGAAACGCAGGTGGAAACGCAAAGTGGAGCCCTAGCTTAAATCTGGCATCTGATGCAGTGACAATGAACAGGTAGGCGCGTCCATGCCAATGATGCTCCGCATTGAATAGTATGTTAGCACACCCACAGGGGCGTGCTAACATGCTAAGAAGTTGGACTAATTAAGGGAAATAACGCCCTTGCGACTAGTCCTTGCGGTCATTTGCATTTCATAAACAATCTTTAGAGATACTTTTTCTAAAGATCTCTTTATCTATGCTACTGTATACAGGGACGGTTAGGCGGGGATTAGCAATATCCACCCAGAACTGCTCGTGGTTCTGGGTGCACATTGGGCCTGATAGGTTCCCTTTAATTTTGAAGCTAAAGGTTTCCACTAAGGTCACTGCAAATACTTTATTATAACACTTCCTTGGCTTTGTTACTGCACACAGTACACATAGTAAATAGCTCTGGTAGAATATGATACGCTCCAATGCACTGTTGCCAAAGTGATTTCATAGCTGGAATACCATGTGTAAACAATCCTGTGTCTCAGCGTTTTCCAAAGTCATGGTGGAATTGCTATGTGACATGTCCCTAGATCTAATTGTGGACAGAGCAGATGAGGCTCCAGCCGTTCACTCTCTACCATGCTCATAGAGCTGCAAGCTGTAAAAGCGAAGTTATATTGGTGGGCTGTACCGACTAAGGTGAACTTGATGGCCACACGTGCGCTGCCTAATTTTCAGTTAGTCGTTAGCTCCTTGTCTTAATATCCAAAATGCACAGTCTTACAGAAGAGGAAATTAAAAATCCGAGCAGTTCATGTTAAGGCAATGGACACGCTTATTAAAAAATAAAATAATTTGTACATATGTTAATGCTTCTGTTTCTATCCTTTCAGTTGTATCCGACCCTTGGATTCTCTGTAGACAGGTTCTTGCCATTCTTTCCTGTTTTCCACTTCTTTTAATTGATTGAAGCTCATTCTCATGTAATTCTTCATGGAATCTAACCAACCAGCCACTGGTCTCAACAGTTTCTTTTAGCACTGATCATTTTGAGCAACAACTCCTTTTCTAATGAGTGTGTCCCCATCACATGTCCACACCAAGTTATTGTTTACCTTTACTATATACAATTGCACCAGGTTTCCATCTGAAATCTTCATTCCTTCCTTCATTTTTAGACCCGCTGATATACAGTTTGCTTTCTGATGCAAGTTTCAGATTTATCTCCAATGGGAGTGTCCCTCCCAGTAATACAGGCTGGCTGTGTGGTCTATATGTACCCTTTACTTTCCTGCATCGGCACAGCTGCAATACTGTACTTTCCTCTCTATGTGTTTTCCTCCTTGTGTATATCTTGTTTTTTGTGTCCTCCCTCAGACCATCTAAGCGAATGCCTTGACAAAAAAAAACACAAAAAAACAATTTTGAGTTCCTAGCATGACAGAAGTTTTGCACCTTCATTTTCAACTGCATAATAAAGTGATGTTCCATGCACACAGATTCACACTACCATTAACAGCCCTGAATTTTGAGGGACAGTCCCATGTATTAGGCTTTAGAGGGAATATGTCTCCAGGTTTTTACTACCTGATGAGAGCAGCATGATGTAGAGGTAGAGACCTTGATTCCAAATATGTATTAGTTACTGGGCCACTTGCTGTAGTTTTGATAAAATCCTTGTTTTGTCTACTGCAGGACTTCTAGTTCTCTGAATGTTGAGCTCAGTATATCCCCGCTCCCTGATTAGCAGCTTCTGGCATACACTGTGCAAAGGCAAACAGCTGGCAATCAGTGGTGTGAGCAGGCTTATACAGAGCACAATATTATGGTTGACATGTTTTCCAGGCAGCATGTTTTCTAGTCCTCTAATGATAGTCTGCTGCTACTAAAGCAGTAATTTTGTCTAAACTATAGCAAGCAGCCCAGTAAATGACACATTGCTGGAATCGGGGTCTTTACATAATGCTGCTCTCAGATTAGGTGTCAAAAATTAGTGACAGATTCTCTTTAAAACCATTTATTTTAGAGAAACTTGTTTTAAAAGCTGTAGTTCTATCTGATTGAGGTATTATTGTTAAGTCTGGATTCCAATTTAATTTTGGATTGTCATATAATTTAATACATTGTAATTATAGCAGATTTTCAGTTATTAGGGGTTCATTATTGTGTTAGATTATATTCCTACCATGTTTCCCCGAAAATAAGACCTCCTCTGAAAATGAGGCCTAGCAGGAGTTTTCTGCAAGGCCTAAATATAAGAAATCCCCCAAAAATAAGACCTAGTCGTGGTTCAATAATTAAGTGTCCATGCAGGTAAAAAAAGTTAAAGAATACTGCAGGACACTTCATTATAGAAAGCAGACACCCACAAAAGAGAAAAGACAAAAGAGAGAAGACCCCGTGATCATACTGACCAGACGCTGACTGGGAGCAGTGGAACACATCAAGGCCCTGCGGGGGAATGTGGCACCCCAGTGGTCATGGGAGCCACAGTTGCATTGTCCTCCTCATCGGGGGGACAATGCTATGCTTGGAAGAAGCGGGGAAAATCTCCATGTCAGGTACAAACACACACAACACTTCCTAACTCAGGCCAGAAGGGAGAGCTCAAGTCCAGGTTGGGACAAGCTTCCCTGTGCATTCTGGGTTGGGGAGGCGTTAGAGGGGGAAACAGGAAGAGAAACCTCAGATCATGAGAGGCGAGCAAAGAGAACGGTCGCTGTAAGAGAGCTGAGTGCAAGCTTTCCAGGACCAAGCTCAAGAATCAGGACACCGGGGTCCTCAACTTTCGGGTGCTAACGGCCTAACAGTAAAACCCGGACAGCAGGAGATTCTACATCTCCTGGCTCACCAGAGACTCCCAAGACGAAGTAGCACCCTAGAGCCCAGGGCCGCGGAAATACAAGCGGGCCCTGCATCCGGCCCATTTTGCCCGCCACAAGGGGCAAGGTGAACTGCATCTAAGAAGAGGGACGCTGTGCTGCTTAAGGCCACTGCGACCCATACACAGAGTGCACTAAGGAAGGCCTCTAACTCACCTGGCGAGGAGAGATTCCCGACTGCTACCAGGCTGACCGGACCACTGTAACTCGGGACAGTAACAACTGACCAGTAAAAGGTAAAAGAAACTACCGGCCTGTATTGTCCAGTTACTGTCGGCCTCCTCAGTCCTGCACCCCAGCGCACGCCACCATAGACGGCTACCCGCATCATCCTCCCTGGTGCCTAGCTTAACCTGCGGGAAGCTAAACTATTCTAGCTGCGACATCACCCGCCCCAGAGGACAGCGACCACAGCGGCGGCTAATCCCTGGCCGCATACCGCAGGTGGCATCACGAGACAACTACTAATCCCATCTCCGCCCACATGTAGTCAGTCATAAACAGATCACTTCCTGGGGCGAATGGATGGGGATTTTCCATTTTTTTGTATGGTAAACAGTAACACTACATCCGATCATGCTGTTTTTACCCCCAGTGCGATCCATTCAAACACTAAGAAAGGCTCACACTGGGCTGAGCACCGAACATACCCAATCATAGCTATATTCACTCGAGTGGTCAGCATACATAAAGCACCAGAACTCCAAATCCAAACTATATATTTTTTTGTAAAGTCTGTGTACGGTACGAACACCAAACACCAAACTTTGGGTTCGCTCAGTCATCTCTACACAGGAGACCATATTAAAGTAAAATTGTCATTTTATTTTTCATATCATAAATCAACAGTACAAATGAAAATAAGAAACTGTAATATATCTTATCAGAGAAAGCTGCTTCTGTCACCTTCTGGATTGATACGAGATGGCAGTTGGTGCTTTTAAAATTCTATGAAGGGAGGAGCAACTAAAGACAGACACAGACAACCTGCTGCAAGTTTCCCTGAAAAGACTTATAGTTTTCCAGAGAACTTTATGAGCATCAACTGTTATCTGTTATTTCAGTAATGGGAAAATCTGAATTTACTAAAAACAGAATGACTGGTTAGTACGAGAGCAGAGAGAAGCAGATTTCTCTAATAAGATACTGTATATTACAATATAATGTTATTGATTTATAAAAAATATGAAAATGAAGAGTATTCTTTAAGCTCTGGTCCTTCATCACCCATCATGTGCATCATCTACTGCTCCTGTGCATATAAACATGGCATCTATAAGGAGAAACAAAGTAATAATGGCGACCGCTCGTCTCAATAGAGATCTCACTATGGCCCAGTGATTTGCCATAACATGTTGTCAGTAAAGACAAAATGTCAGATTACACAAAGTGCTAAAAGGAGTGTTGGGGAGAGAGGTTCAAAGTCTAGTCGTGGGGTACCAGATTAAAATTGGACACATACAGCAATGTGCAAACGTTTTGCAAGACTTGAAAAATATTCTGCAAAATAGGAATGCTATAAACAGTAGAGGTGCTAAGTTTACTTGTCTTCAAAATAGAGTTTATAATCTTGCTTGACTTTGAAACTTAACGAATTGCCTCAACGTCTCCCTACTTTCCTTTATCCTTCCCCTTTATATTCCCTAACTCCTTCCATTCCCACCTACCCTCCAATACACCTTCCCCATCACTTTTAGCCTACCCTTTCTTCCCTTCCTCTTCCCCTTCTTTGTTCTTTGAACAATATTTTTAAAAATGCTTTTTAAATACTTCAATTACCCCCTCCCCTGTTATTGTAAACCCCTTAAAATTTAATAAAACAGCATCAAATTTTCTAGATACTCATAAGTCATGAAATGGATGTTGTAGGAGTATAATAGGGTTTATATCATAAATTTGATACTAATCATCATTTTTATATATACAGTAAGTTGAAATACAGTCATTAACTGAAACAGAAACAGTTGTGTAGAAAGCTTAAAACTTGGTGAGGAACAGCCAAACTCTGCAGCAAAGGTGAGGTTATAAAAACAATAGAACCTCATGCACTAGATGTAGTGGTCGTACGTCCTAGATGTAATTGACATGATAGAAGGATTGACCCTAACATGACCCTAAAATGCATAATCCAATAAAAGTTTAAAAAGATTTCTAGCTTCGGAGTATTTTCTTCACCAGCAGTGAAAACCTCAACTACTACCGCTAGGACATTATTAAAAAGGTGAGGTTGTGGAAAACAGTTTTACACACATCCAGGGTTTCCAACTACTCTTTCTGGACAACTTCTCAAAAAATCACTGAAAGACAATACCGTATTTGTACTAATACATTGGAAAACCATAATAGATCATTATAATTGCAATTTGTAACTGATATTTGTCTACAAACTATAATTTTGATATTAAGACAGCCACTGCAGTCACTGTAAACTGTATAAAGATGATAATTATAGTCAAGATAATTTGTACAAGTTTCTGCAGCTTCAAAAAACAATAGCGGACGCCTTCAATTTTTTATACAAACAGGGCAAAAAAATGCTTATCTTTACAGACTGTCCTAAAATTTCTGGACGGTCACAACAACAAGACACAAGGTACTTAAGGGGGCTTTACACGCTGCGACATCGCTAATGCGAACTCGTTGGGGTCACGGAATTGGTGACGCACATCCGGCCGCATTAGCGATGCCGTTGTGTGTGACACCTATGAGCGATTTTGCATCGTCGCAAAAACGTGCAAAATCGCTCATCGGTGACATGGGGGTCCATTCTCAAAAATCGTTACTGCAGCAGTAACGAAGTTGTTCCTCGTTCCTGCAGCAGCACACATCGCTCCGTGTGACACCGCAGGAACGAGGACCTCTCCTTACCTGCCTCCCGGCCGCTATGCGTAAAGAAGGAGGTGGGCGGGATGTTATGTCCCGCTCATCTCCACCCCTCCGCTTCTATTGGGCGGCGGTTCAGTGACGCAGCTGTGACGTCGCTGTGACGCTGAACGAACCGCCCCCTTAGAAAGGAGGTGGTTCGCTGGTCACAGCGACGTCGCCAGGCAGGTAAGTAGTGTGACGGGTCTGGGCGATGTTGTGTGGCACGGGCAGCGATTTGCCCGTGTCGCACAACAGATGGGGGCGGGTACCCATGCTAGCGATATCGGTACCGATATCGCAGCGTGTAAAGCGGCCTTTACACTTCATCAGCAAAGTCTCTCCCAGGCAAAGATTTTACAGCAGACTGGGGTTTGAAGTTGTGATGATCATGCTCTTTTGAAGAAGTACCAAAAAATGGGCAATGTTGATGACCATATGTGCAGTAGTCATCCAAGGAAACTTGGTGTAACAGATGAAAGACACATCATGGTCATTTCCCTTCGCAATTGTAAGATGACCCTTAGAGCCCTGAGTTCAGAAATGGCAGTAACTCACAGGACCCAGTTAAACCCATCTACCATTCAGGGAAGTCTGGCAAAAAGTGGGTAGAAGTACCATATTTTTCAGATTATAAGACGCACTTTTGTTCCCAAAGATTTTGGAGGAAAATGAAGGGTGCATCTTATAATCCAAATGTAGCTTATCGGGGAGTGGTGGAGTTAGGTCACAGGAGGTAGGGGAGATGCTGTAGGCTTACTACGAGCTGCTCTGCGGACTATGCTGTGGGCTGTGAGGCAGGGGCCGCCATTCTGAAAATGTCAGCGGTGATGGCTTCAAATAATAGCGCCCAGGGTTAGCACGTGCACATATGGAGTTCTCGGTTCAAGATCTCATCTGCACACACGCAGCCCCCGGCCCATTGATTCCCCTGCAGCGGACTTGAGGAAAATGGCACCTGGAGGTGGCGCATGTACAGATGAGATCTCAGCTTGTCACTCGTTTCTTGGCGCCATTTTTTTTAACCCTGCATTGCCGACAATTTCTGAACGTTCCTTCTGCCTCAGCACACGCAGCGAGCATTTTGAACACCTGCTGCACCGCCCACAGCATCATCATACGCCACCACCGGTCCTGCTTTTTGTGACCCCGGTCCACCACCGCTACCACCCCCCCTCCAGTAAGACACCACCAGATTATAAGACGGACGCCATTTTTTTGTCTTTTATTTTTTTCAAATTTGGGGTGCATCTTACAATCCGGTGAGTCTTTTAAAATGAAAAATACGATAAAACATACCTCGTGGTTCTCATGTTGGTAATCTGTTAACACAGCTTACTCCTCATGCACCTGAAATTTGGTTGCATTGCTCACTATGTGGGCAATAACTTTTTCTCCCCATCACCCTCCACCTTTCACCTTTTCCAAATTACTGAGGCTCAACACTACAAGGAAACCTCCTCAGAGTGGTAGCCACATCATTGCTGCAAAATTGGACTTCCTGCAATTTACATCTGATTTATTTGCTGCAAATTGAATTTTTTGGGAAAGATTTGCAAATTATAGTTTCAAAAGGTTTGATCATTACAAGTCTTCATAAAATAATTGTGGCCAAAATCCATACCTTCTACCTGGAAATAAAGCCAAGTAATTCAACTGTGTACAAAAGTATAGGAACTAGGATTAGAAATGAGTGAACTTTTGGACGTTGGGTTCCCTTGGTACCTTCAAACCTTAAAAAAGTTTGTTTTTGACCCAACTTGATCCAAACCCCAATGAAAGTCAGTAATTGGGCATTTTGTGGCTCCATCCACATGATGCCAGCCATAAGCAGAAGGAAGATGGGTGGGGTTTTTCAATTTTATTTTTTTTTGTGTGCACACAGTATCTGATCACTATGATTTTACCCTAAATGTGAGCTGTTCAAACAGTGCAAGCGGCTCACACTGGGATTAGCATTAGAGATGAGCCACCCTCCTAGCGTTCGAGTTCGGTTCAGTTTGTCGAACAGAGGCTCCGTTCGACGAACGTTCGATGAACCAATTCGAACCCTATTGAAAACAATGGCAGGCAAACACAAACACAAAAAAAACACATTATACATGTACACATATAGTTTATAAACATTGCCATTACACTTACAGGTCCCCGCAACACGTCCTGCACTCTGTCTCCCGCCGCTTTTCCTTCCGATAATCGCTGCGTCCTCCCAGTAACCAGCACTGATGATAGGACCTTCCGTGATATCAAAATAGCATGTGACCAGTCATGTGTCTATTATCTCATTGGCTACAGACTGGTCACATGGCTAGACGTCATGCTAGGTCCTGTCATTGCATCTCTCCGGTACGCGGTGCTCGTTCCAGCATCTCCGTGTACCGGCAAAATGCTCTGGCAGATGGTCGGCTTCTCTGTTCATAGTATCATAGTATCATAGTATCATAGTTTTTAAGGTTGAAGGGAGACTCTAAGTCCATCTAGTTCAACCTGTAGCCTAACATGTTGATCCAGAGGAAGGCAAAAAAACCCCAATGTGGCAAACAAGTTCCAATGGGGAAAAAATTTCCTTCCTGACTCCACATCCGGCAATCAGACTAGTTCCCTGGATCAATACCCTGTCATAAAATCTAATATACATAACTGGTAATATTACATTTTTCAAGAAAGGCGTCCAGGCTCTGCTTAAATGTTAGTAGTGAATCACTCATTACAACATCATGTGGCAGAGAGTTCCATAGTCTCACTGCTCGTACAGTAAAGAATCCTCGTCTGTGATTATGATTAAACCTTCTTTCCTCAAGACGTAGTGGATGCCCCCGTGTTCCAGTCGCAGGCCTTGGTGTAAAAAGATCTTTGGAAAGGTCTCTGTACTGTCCCCTCATATATTTATACATTGTGATTAGATCCCCCCTAAGCCTTCGTTTTTCCAAACTAAATAACCCCAAGTTTAATAACCTGTCTTGGTATTGCAGCCCACCCATTCCTCTAATAATCTTGGTGGCTCTTCTCTGCACCCTCTCTAGTTCAGCTATGTCCTTCTTATATATCGGTGACCAGAATTGTACACAGTATTCTAAGTGTGGTCGCACTAGTGACTTGTACAGAGGTAGAACTATATTTTTTTCATGAACACTTATACCTCTTTTAATACATCCCATTATTTTATTAGCCCTGGCAGCAGCTGCCTGACACTGTCCACTAAAGTGAAGTTTACCATCCACCAATACACCCAAGTCTTTTTCTGTGTCTGTTTTACCCAGTGTTCTACGATTAAGTACATAATCATAAATGTTATTTCCTCTACCCAAGTGCATGACCTTACATTTATCTACATTAAACTTCAATTGCCACTTCTCAGCCCAATCCTCCAATTTACATAAATCTCCCTGTAATATAAAATTATCCTCCTCTGTATTGATTACCCTGCAGAGTTTAGTATCATCTGCAAATATTGAAATTCTACTCCGCATGCCCCCAACAAGGTCATTTATAAATATGTTGAAAAGAAGTGGGCCCAATACTGACCCCTGTGGTACCCCACTATGAACTGAGACCCAGTCCGAGTACGTACCATTAATAACCACCCTTTGTTTCCTATCACTTAGCCAGTTTTTAACCCAGTTACACATATTTTCCCCTATCCCCATTATTCTCATTTTATGTACCAACCTTTTGTGTGGCACCGTATCAAAAGCTTTTGAAAAGTCCATATACACAACATCCACTGCATTTCCCTGGTCCAGACTTGAACTTACCTCTTCATAGAAGCTGATCAAATTAGTTTGACAGGATCGATCCCTCATAAACCCATGTTGATACTCTGTCATAAGGTTATTTTTCTTGAGATACTCCAATATAGCATCTCTCAAGAAACCCTCAAGGATTTTACCAACCGTAGAGGTTAAACTTACCGGCCTATAATTTCCCGGCTCAGTTTTTGTCCCCTTTTTGAATATTGGCACCACATTTGCTATGCAATGCTATGCTATGCTATGTTCCTGCATGTAGGCTCTCTTTACAGAGTCAGCCCACATCCAGGGACTGGCTGCCACAGCCGGTAAATAGCGGCACCGGGAATCACGTGATCGGAGATTGCCGTTGCTATAGTAATGGTGGCAGCAGTAACGTCACCACTTACAGCCCGCAGCCTCTGCTCACTCACTGAGTGATTAGACTGCATGGAGCAGCAGCGTCTTCCTCCCATGCAGTGCTGTCTGATGTAGCAGAGCTGCATGGTTTGAAGGAGAAAGAAGACAGAAGAGCAGGATCGTGGAGGGCTGACAGGGAGTAATAAACATGGAGTCTCTAATGTGTCTGTGTATTTATTTCTATTAAAGAATTTTTTCTCTGTGTGGTGTCGTTTTTTTAACCCTTTATTGGAGATTCTTAATGGCCAGATCAAACTTGCCTGACATTAAGAATCTCTGGCTTAATACTAGCTAGTAAAACAAAGCTAGTATTAACCCATTATTACCCAGCAAGCCACCCGGCTTCAGGGCTGCTGGAAGAGTTGGATACAGCGCCAGATGATGGCGCTTCTATGAAAGCGCCATTTTCTGGGATGGCTGCGGACTGCAATTCGCAGGAGAGGGGCCCAGAAAGCTCGGGCCAATATGTGCTGCGGATTCCAATTCCCAGCTGCCTTGTTGTACCTTGCTGGACACAAAAATTGGGCAAAGCCCACGTCATTCTTTTTTTTTAATTATGTCATGAAGTTCGTGAAATAGTTAAAAAAAGGGCTTCCCTATATTTTTCGTTCCCAGCCTGGTACAAATAGGCAGCTGGGGGATGGGGGCAGCCGTACCTGCCTGCTGTACCTGGCTAGCATACAAAAATATGGCGAAGCCCACGTCATTTTTTGGGGGGGGCAAAAAACTCCTGCTTACAGTCCTGGATGGAGTATGCTGAGCCTTGTCGTTCTGCAGCTAGGCAGCTGGGGATTGGAATCCGCAGCGCAGGGTGCCCAAGCTTTCTGGGCACCCCTGCTGCGAATTACAGTCCGCAGCCGCCCCAGAAAATGGCGCTTTCATAGAAGCGCCATCTTCTGGTGCTGTATCCAACTCTTCCAGCTGCCCTGGTGACGGGTGGCTCGCTGGGTAATAATGGGGTTAGGGATAGCTGTATATTATCAACTGGCCCTATGCCAGAAATTCATGGTGTCACGCCAATATTAGACATGGCCACCATGAATTTCTAGTACAGATAAAAAAAACACAACACACAGAAAAATATTTTTATTAGAAATAAAAGACAACACCCCCTCCACAGTAATCCTGGGTCAAGGGTCCCGCGCCGTCCAATCCGGATCCAATATCATCTGATCGGTTTGCTGAAAGGCAAAGCGATCAGATGATGTGTCAGGTTCAAGGGCCTGAATCATATGACACAGTAGCTGATTGTATAAACGGCTTTTATACAATCAGCTGATGCATCAGTGCAAAAAAAAACGACACACTTCTGTGCAGACTCCTGTCCGACAGCAGCAGCTGATAGTTTAGCCGACCGGGCGGTAAAAAGCCGGCCTCACCTCTCGACTAATTGTGTCAGCTGATTCCGTCAGGTGACCGCATCAGCTGATCATCGCCAGGTCTGAGAGAGAGAAAAGAGAGAGAAAACAGAAGAGAGAGAGAGAGGAGAGAGAAAAGAGAAGAGAGAGAAGAGGAGAGGAGAGAGAGGAGAGAGAAGAGAGAGGGAGAGAGAGAGAAGAGAGAGAAGAGAGACAAGAGAGAGAGAGAAGAGGAGAGAAGAGAGAGAGAAGAGAGAAGAGGAGAGAGAGAAGAGAAAGAGAGGAAAGGGAACAGAGAGAAAAGAGGAGAGAAGAGAGGAGAGAGAGGAGAGAGAGGAGAGGAGAGAAGAGGAGAGAAAGAGAGAGAGAGAAAAAGAGAGAGAAAAAGAGAGAGGAAAAGAGAGAGAAAAAGAGAGAGAGAAAGAGAGAGAGAAAAAGGGAGAGAGAGAGGAGAGAGAGAGAAGAGAGAGAGAAGAGAGGAGAGAGGAGAGAGAGGAGAGAGAGAGGAGAGAGCAATGCAGCCTCATTCTGTGAACTGCTCCGATTTTAGAGGTGTGGCCCGCAGCTCACAGCTGATGTCCGGCTCCTCCCCTCAGTGCATAATTAAATTAAATTTTAATTATAGATTAATAATAATTATTATTTAAAATTAAAAATAAATTGAATTCTTTACTGGGATGGCCAGGACTTGAACTCGGGAACTAATGCTTTTTAGGCGGTAGCTCTAACCATTGAGCCACTGCCTCTAATGAGAAACATAGGCAGATTTGGTAATCTTAACATCTGCATTGCAGAGTGAAGTCTCCGGTGACAGCGCGGCTCACTTCAGGTGCTACGTGGAGAGGACACAGAGCGCTCGTGTTCTACGGTGCTCCCTGCATCTTCATGTAGCAGAGCTGAAAGCGTCGTGTGGATTACTTCGGACCTGAAATGTTGTTTGGGGATTAATAAAGAGGTAAATGAGGTGTTTTTTGTCTTTTATTCCAAATAAAGAATTTTTCGCTGTGTGTGTTTCTTTACTTTCACTTACAGGTTAATCATGGAAGGTATCTCGGGGAGACATTTGTCATGATTAACCCCGTTATTACCCCGATTGCCACCGCACCAGGGCAATTCAGGATCAGCGGGGTAGAGTCTCAGGACTGTCACATCTAATGGATGCGGCAATTCCAGGCGGCTGCTGGGTGATATTATTAGGGTGGTGGGCTCCCCATAACGTGGTGCTCTCCATCCTGACAATACCAGCCTCCAGCCTTGTGGCTTCATCCTGGCTGGTATCAAAATTGGGCGGAACCGCATTTTTATTATTATTATTATTATTATTATTATTATTATTATTTATTTATTTATTTTACTGCACGATATAGATCTGCCCGCCGGCGGCTGTGATTGGTTGCAGTGAGACAGCTGTCACTCATCGTGGGGGCGTGTCTGACTGCAACCAATCATGGGTGCCAGTGGGTCGGGAAAGCACGGAATACCTGATTGAATAATGAAGCGGCAACCATTTTCAAAAGAGGAAAAGCCGCTGGAGATTTCTGACAGCCATGCAGCGAGGCGCCCATGATCGGTGAGTAGGAAAGAGAGAGGGATTGTGCTGGGGACGCAAAACGCATGTAGATAGCAACGTGTGCACATAGCCTTACTGTGATCGAACCATTAACGGTAAGTCGAACTGCCGAACATTTAGCAAATCACACCACCCCAAATCACTCAAATTTGAAATTGTCAAAGCGTTCGACTCAAACATCACTCGACTCTAATTAGCATCACTCATACCCAAGCACAGCGCTGCTTGATTGAATGGATTGCACTCATAACTCACTTGAACTTCGAACCCAAACTTTATTTTTTTGGAACTTGGATTTCGAACCTTAACTCCGAACCTCGAACCTAAAGTTCGTTCATCTCTAACTAGGATGCAAAACAATTCTCAGCAGGTGCTCTGGGCTGAGGAGTCAAAGTGTGAAATATTTGTCTGTAAAAGAAGTTAGTTTGATCACCAAAGGACTGAAGAGATGTACAATAATGAGTGTTTCCAGGCAACACTGAAGCAAGGTGGAGGTTTCTTGCAAATTTGGGACTGCATTTTAGCAAAGGGAGTTGTATATTTGGTGAAGATTAATGGTGTCTTTAATGCTGGGAGATACAGGCAGATACTTATCCATCCTGAGATACAAAAATGGAGGCATTTGATTAGCTCTAAATTTGTTCTGCAGTAGGACAACAACCCTAAACACACAGCCAATGTGCCAATGTTACTAAGATGTCACGGAGAATCAGGGAAACAAAAGATGGACCCCTAAGTTGACCTCAAACTAGGGACCGTAAGCGGTCCTTTATCACAGAGATAAGCTTGATGGCAGCTAGGTCTAGGCCCCCAGCGTGTCCCTAACTCCGCTTTGAGCCCCGATCTTAAACCCCTCTCCCCCACCACAGGAGAGGGCCGGTACTGGAGAAGCAAACCCCACAAATAACTCAGACAGGATAAAGAACCAAAACTCATGCACAGGGCAACCAGACACAAGGAAGAGGCAATACAAACTTAAGAGGAAATAAACATGGGAAGGAAATAAACTAACGAGGATATTTCTACAGCACACAACAGGTCACCAAGCTCCAGATCACAACAATAAGGACTGATAAGCAGGAGCAACGCTGAAGCTATATTCAGCAACCAGCAACAGGATCCAGAACCTTTTAAAGGGTGAAGGTAGTTGTGAATGGTCATTAGCAGCCTGAGCGCCTAGCAACCGTTCATAAGCCAGCAGGAATTAACTCCTGCTGTACTGGAGAGCAGGGAAATGTGGCGCCCCTGACCTGGTCAGGCACCACAGAGTATTGCACCCATGCGGGAGCAATGCTTCCAGGTAATCTCCAAAGGCCAGGATGAGGTGCACACACAAACATATAGTGACCAGGCCTCCCACATTACCAGAGGGGACCCTTGGGTAGCCATAAGGGGTTAACTTTCAATTCCCAGCTGGGGGTGTGTTCAGGGGCTGGTTGCTAGGAAGCAGGGCAGAGAGAGAGAGAGAGGAAGAGAAGGAGTCTGGAGGAAGAAGTTGAAGTGTGAGGAAGCAGGGCAGAGGAGCTCTAGAGTGTGAGACAGGTCCTGAGGAGTGCAGTAGCTGAAAGCGGGGGAGAAAGGAGTACCGTGGGTCGGCCTGAAAACCATCCAGAGAGAGAAGGGTGGCTGAGTACGGAGATCCCGGTATCCGAGCACACAAGGGGAACTAGATCCCCAGTACAGGCAGCAGATCATCCAGAGCTGCTTAACCTACAGGTGGGGGGGGTACTTCATGCCCTCACCACGACTACACAGAGCTTGAGCCAAGCAGCAATCACCAGGCCCATAAGGGGACAGGGCCAGAAGCCATCCCACCAAGGCCACGCTGCCGGCAGACGAGCCAGAGAGAGGGGAGCAGGGTGGTAACAGCTTCCCTGGAGGGGTCCTACCACGCTTCAAGCAAAGGATCCTCCTAAAACAGAAAGAGTGCAAGGAAGGCGAGTGGACAGCTACCCTCAGAACGGCCTCCTGGAATTCCTGGTTCAACCTGGTTATCACAGTGTCGCCCGGGCATCTCACCGTGACCTCCAAACAGTGAGTAAACACGTTGAAAGACTTCTTGGACTGTGTTTGAGTCATTCTGCGACCTGTGGTCCCACACACATACACCGGGGCCTGGGGCTTGCCTCACTCTCAGGGGGCTAATATACTGACTGCACCCACCATCAGCCCCAGGCATCCCTTAATCTGCAGTGGCGGTCCCCGCTGACCGCAATACTGAGAGTGGCGTCACGACAATCCTAAAAGAAGGTTCCCTACCTGTGACCAGACTGTTCCATCCACGTGGAGTCCCTGAAGGTACTGCACCGACACATACTAGCGGGGCTTCACAACTTCTGGCGTCACGAACAGGATAAGGACTAGACCTGTTCAGACAGGTGACCGTGTGCCTCAGAGGTCCGACCGCAAAAATTGAACCGCCGCCATATTGCCATCTTCAAAAGCGCGCGCTGCAGCCCGCGCGAGGGAGAAGAGCACCGCCCACGAAGAGGTGTGGCCGCCCCAGAATCCCCACAATTCAGAGAGCGTTCTGATCCAGGAAGTGGAAAGGGAGCGCGCAGATTTTTGAAGAAAAATGGACGCTGCAGGAGGTAATGCCCCTGGTCAGGGCGACGCAGCCCAAGCGATGCCAGCCCCCGTCGCGCTGGACGCAGCAGCGCCTGGTGCCGGTGCCGCGGTCGCAGCCGCGCCGGCTGAAATCTCCCCCATAATGCCAGTTTCCTTGCTGTATGTCCCAGGAGCGCAATGGCTGCCCCAATACGCCGGTAAAATAGACACGCTGACCGGGTTTAAGAAGAAGATCAGCACCCTGCTAGACATGCACGCGATGACTGGTAAGCAGAGGGCCGCTGTGGTGCTGGGACAATTGACTGAAGCAGCAGAATTGGAAGCTGAGTCCTGGACCAATGATGACCGGAGCTCTGTTGAGACCATCTTTGCCAAACTAGCAGCTGCTTTTGAACACCGCACCGAGGGAGAGCTGAGGACGGACTTCTATAACTGCCGGCAGAAGCCCCAAGATAGCATAAGAGCCTATGCCCTCAGGCTGCAGGCTGCACTACGGGCTCTCAAGCTGGTGGACCCTGTCAGTGATCAGGAAGGAAACCGGATGATGAAGGAACAATTCTTGCGGGGCCTGCGCTCTCCTGAGGATGGGAAGCAGATGAAGCTGTGGTCCCTGGAACACCCTGACGTGGACTTTGCCATTCTGAAAGACAGGGCAGTGAAAGCACTCCAACCTCCTGTGGACACAGACCCCGTCGCACCAGCATGGCCTGCCAGTTCCACGGCTGCAGGAGCGGAATCCTCCTCGCAGTCCCTGGTAACTGCAAAAGGACTCAACGCGCCAGCAGAGACTATAAATACACTATCCTCCCAGGTGCAACAGCTCACTAAGGATGTCGCACAAATCCTGAAAGCAATGCAGTTGCCCTCAGAAACCAAAGTCCCTCATCGGATCCTGCTAGCTGACAGCCCAGAGGACGTCCCTTGGATGCGGAGGAGAAGAGGTCCCCCAACCCGAGGCAGGAGCAGTGATCGCTATGACTCATCTGGACAACCCATCTGTCGTCGTTGCCAGGAGGCAGGACACTATGCAAGGGCCTGTCCTTTAAACGAGCCAAACCTGGGGCCGGGGGCCAGTCCTCAGGATTAAGAAGATCAGGCCCAGGTCGCTGCTGTGATCAGTACGTGGGTGGACGTCCTGTCCTGTCCATTGTCCTGGACGGGATCCCTACCCCGGCGTTATTGGACACCGGCTCTCAGGTCACCACGATCCCGTATGTCCTTTATCGGAGGTTTTGGTCGGACGACGATCTCCGACCACCGGACCCCTCCCTCACCATCTATGCTGCCAACGGACAACCTATAGACCAGATCGGGGTCAAAGAGGTAACCATAAAGGTGGGAAGGCAGGAAATGAAGGGACAAGGACTGATTGTTGTGGACACTGATATTAGAGAAAGGAACCCGCAAATGATTTTAGGCACTAATGTCATAGAAAATTGCCTAGGGGAAGTGTTGTTGTTGCTTCACCAGATTGTTGAAGGTGCTGAGGGCAGGTCGCAAAGAGCTTTGCAAAAGGAGATCCGAATCATTCTGAGGAAGCAACAGGTAAAACAGGCTGGCGGTGAGATTGGTAGTGTACGGGTGATGGATGCTAACCCCATTGTGATACCCCCACGGAGTGAAATGATGATGTGGTGTAGAGCAGCGGTAGGTCTCAGAGGACAAGATTACCAGGCTGTACTAGAGCCCACTCATTCAGACCACTGGCCCACGATTCTGACAGCCAGGGGGGTAGTTGATGTACACAAGGGACGAGTGTCTGTACGAGTGTTGAACTGTGGGGAGGAGGAAGCCAGACTACCAAGGTACGCTACTATAGCCAAACTGTTTACATGCTCAAATGACGCCATAACACCTGTAGGTCCCCTGACACAAGCTGACTCAAAAGAGGACGAGACCTCCCAAAAGCAGTTAGAGGATTGGTGCCAGAAACTACACGTGGGGACTGACTCTACACCCGTCTACCAGAAACATGGGGTTTACAGGGTCGTGCAGGAATACGAGCAGGTCTTTAGTAAGAACCCACTAGACTTTGGTAGGATCAAAGGGGTGCAACATCACATACCCACAGGCAGTCATCCTCCCATTAAGGAAAGACATAGGCCTATTCCACCAGCCCATTACCAGCGCACGAAGGACATGCTGAAGGACATGAAGGAGGCAGGAGTCATAAGGGACAGTTGCAGCCCCTGGGCAGCTCCCCTGGTCCTGGTAAGAAAGAAGGATGGCACGATGAGGATGTGTGTGGATTACAGACGGATAAATCAGATAACACACAAGGATGCCTACCCAATGCCAAGGATAGAGGAATCCCTCGCTGCCTTGAAAGCCTCTAACTACTTTTCTACCCTAGATCTTACTAGTGGCTACTGGCAAGTATCTGTAGCAGAAGAAGATCGGGAGAAGACGGCCTTCACCACTCCAATGGGCCTCTGTGAGTTCAACAGCATGCCATTTGGACTCTGCAATGCCCCCGGGACCTTCCAGAGGCTTATGGAATGCTGCCTAGGGCACCTCAACTTTGAAACCGTCCTGCTCTACCTGGATGATGTCATCGTGTACTCCAAGACCTACGAGGACCACCTGAAACACCTGGCTGAAGTCTTTGAAGCACTATCCCGATATGGAATGAAGCTGAAACCATCCAAGTGCCATCTACTGAAGCCAAAGGTCCAGTACCTAGGTCACGTGGTCAGTGCAGAAGGAGTAGCACCGGACCCAGAGAAGGTCACAGTCATCCAGGAATGGCCCACACCTACTACCGTTCGGGAGGTACGTCAGTTCCTTGGCCTGGTAGGCTACTACAGAAGGTTCATCAAGGGCTACACGAAAATGGCAGCGCCTTTGCAAGAGCTCCTGGTAGGCCACCCAAAGAAGAAAGGAAAGACCTCCGGCCCGCCATTTCACTGGGGAGAAGCAGAAGAACACTCCTTCAGACAAATGAAAGGGGCCTTGACGGGTGAAGAGATCCTAGCCTACCCTGACTACGGTCTGCCATTCGTACTGTACACAGATGCCAGTAATGTGGGACTGGGAGCAGTGCTTTCACAGGTGCAGGGAGGCAAAGAGCGTGTGATTGCTTACGCCAGCAGGAAGCTCAGGCCTACTGAAAGAAACCCAGAGAATTATAGCTCATTCAAGCTAGAGTTCCTGGCCATGGTATGGGCTATCACAGAGCGGTTCAAGCACTACCTGGCAGCCACCAAATTCACTGTCTTCACGGACAACAACCCCCTGACCCACTTGGATACTGCTAAATTGGGTGCCATGGAGCAGCGTTGGGTAGCCCGACTGGCGAATTATGACTTTACTGTCAAGTATCGAGCTGGCCGCAAGAACGGCAACGCAGATGCTCTGTCCAGGATGCCTCACCTAGCAGACGAGGGTGAAGATGTAGATGATCTTGAAGAGATTGAGCTGCCAGCGTTCCATCGCCATGGAGCAAAACAGTGTCGGCAGTCGCATGCCAACCGCCAAGAGGTGACCCTGAACCCACTACCTCACTACAACTGGAAGGAGACCCAGGAAAATGATCCAGCGGTAGGCTTGGTAAAGAAACTGATCAGCCAGCCGGGCGCCAGCCTTGACAAAGGAGCCCCACCTGAGGCACAGTACCTATGGAAGGAGAGGGGTCGATTATTCATCTATCAAGACAAACTTTACAGGAGCATCATTGACCCGAGGACGCATGAGAAGGTGTGGCAAGTGATTGTACCACAGAAGGATACGAGGATGGTGCTAGAAGCCTATCACAATGGTGCAGGCCACTTTGGTTGGAAGAAACTGGAGGCCCTACTGAAAGTAAGATTCTACTGGGTGGGCATGAGATCTGCCCTAGAGAAGTGGTGTCGAAACTGCGGGCCCTGCAATCTTAGAAGAAAAGACCAGCACAGCCAGAGAGCACCACTCCAGCCAATCCAAACTAAACGGCCCCTGGAGATCGTGGCCCTGGACCATGTAAAGTTGGCACCCAGCAGACAAGGCTACAACTACGCTCTCACTATGGTTGACCACTACTCCAGATTCCTGGTGGTAGTACCAGTCAAGGACTTGACAGGTCAAACTGCAGCCAAAGCTTTCCAAACACACTTCTGTCGACCACATGGCTATCCAGATCAAGTGCTCACTGACCAAGGACCAGCCTTTGAAGCTGAAGTGTTTAAGGAGTTTTGTAACCTATACGGCTGCCAGAAGATCCGTACTACGCCTTACCATCCTCAGACCAATGGCATGTGTGAGAAGATGAACCACATCATTCTCGACCTTCTGAAGACGCTCCCACTAGAAGAACGAAGTCAGTGGCCGGAAAAGCTGCCCGATCTAGTGGACATGTATAACAACATCCCTGTGAGTTCCACGAACTGCACACCGGCATACCTGATGAGGGCCAGACCCGGGAGATTGCCAGTAGATCTGGAAATGGGAGTTGAGACCCCTGAAGACCATCTACAAGGTGCTGATTGGGATTCCAACCGCCAAGCCCAATACAAGAAAGTACAAGAGTGTGTGGAGCGAAGCCTGACTCAGCAGCGTGAGAAACAAGAAAAGGCCTACAATCGAAAAGCACCTGCTGTTCCTTTGATGCCAGGAGATATAGTTCTCAAAAGAAAGAGAAGACGTCATAAACTTGACAATCACTGGGAAGAAGAACCCTATACTGTGTTACCATCGACGCTTAGCAATGAAAAGACATGCCTTATCAGCAAAGATGGAGGAAAAACAACAGCTGTCGTTTCTAGAGATCGCCTAAAGAAATGTCCTGAACAACTAAGAATCCCTGAAGAAATTCCCAACCCTTTGCCAGTTCAAGAACCAAAAGAAAAGATGATCCATACTGTACTTGGAGATTTTCCAGCAAGTTGGCCTCAATACAATGGAGCAGTAGTTATTCCAGTCATTACATTCCCTCAATCTAGAGAAGTAAGAGAACCAGAAGAACCTGTTCAGAACCTGGAAGAGCCAAATGTAGCTGAAGCAGAAGACCATGCACTGGTATCAATACCTAGTACACCTATTATTCACATGGAGACACATACATCGGGTGGGAGGACACAACCTCAGACAGATGACAGTATAGTACTGCGTAGATCAACCCGCAGCAACTTTGGTCAGCTCCCATTACGCTATAGAGAAAGTACAGTTTAGTTCAAAGTGACTGTATGAAATGTAATGTTTAACCTGTTTACAGTTAGGTAACGTTTAAGCGAAATGTGCCCACAAGGACTATTGTGAGACCTCCTTAAAATGTTAGACCACTGGTTATGAACTGGATTTAACCACAATCTTTTGCATTGTAAAAAAAGTTACCTCCTTGGTATCAACCCCAGAGTCTGCCTGTTGAGGGGCATGGCTCTGCACCAACAAGGGGGCACGCCTGTTTATGGGGCCTGCCCTCCAACACTCGGAAGCGGGTACGCCTGTTTATGGGGCCTACCTTACACCACTCCCCTCAGGAGAGGAAGATTGGAGGAAAGGTCTGGGGAATGTGATGGCCCAGCCCTGGTCACCAAAAGGACCGGCGACCTACCTCCTGGAGGTTTTTGGGTGGGGTTCGGACATGTGGGTGGTTGGTGGTGGAATGGTACCTGGTATGTTTAAATGTAAATAATTGCCCCTGTGTGGGAAAAGTTTGTAATTACCTTTTTTCTTTCTCTTGTCTTTGCAGCCCGAGGACGTGCTGATGATAACTAAGGGGGAATGTGGCGCCCCTGACCTGGTCAGGCACCACAGAGTATTGCACCCATGCGGGAGCAATGCTTCCAGGTAATCTCCAAAGGCCAGGATGAGGTGCACACACAAACATATAGTGACCAGGCCTCCCACATTACCAGAGGGGACCCTTGGGTAGCCATAAGGGGTTAACTTTCAATTCCCAGCTGGGGGTGTGTTCAGGGGCTGGTTGCTAGGAAGCAGGGCAGAGAGAGAGAGAGAGGAAGAGAAGGAGTCTGGAGGAAGAAGTTGAAGTGTGAGGAAGCAGGGCAGAGGAGCTCTAGAGTGTGAGACAGGTCCTGAGGAGTGCAGTAGCTGAAAGCGGGGGAGAAAGGAGTACCGTGGGTCGGCCTGAAAACCATCCAGAGAGAGAAGGGTGGCTGAGTACGGAGATCCCGGTATCCGAGCACACAAGGGGAACTAGATCCCCAGTACAGGCAGCAGATCATCCAGAGCTGCTTAACCTACAGGTGGGGGGGGTACTTCATGCCCTCACCACGACTACACAGAGCTTGAGCCAAGCAGCAATCACCAGGCCCATAAGGGGACAGGGCCAGAAGCCATCCCACCAAGGCCACGCTGCCGGCAGACGAGCCAGAGAGAGGGGAGCAGGGTGGTAACAGCTTCCCTGGAGGGGTCCTACCACGCTTCAAGCAAAGGATCCTCCTAAAACAGAAAGAGTGCAAGGAAGGCGAGTGGACAGCTACCCTCAGAATGGCCTCCTGGAATTCCTGGTTCAACCTGGTTATCACAGTGTCGCCCGGGCATCTCACCGTGACCTCCAAACAGTGAGTAAACACGTTGAAAGACTTCTTGGACTGTGTTTGAGTCATTCTGCGACCTGTGGTCCCACACACATACACCGGGGCCTGGGGCTTGCCTCACTCTCAGGGGGCTAATATACTGACTGCACCCACCATCAGCCCCAGGCATCCCTTAATCTGCAGTGGCGGTCCCCGCTGACCGCAATACTGAGAGTGGCGTCACGACAATCCTAAAAGAAGGTTCCCTACCTGTGACCAGACTGTTCCATCCACGTGGAGTCCCTGAAGGTACTGCACCAACACATACTAGCGGGGCTTCACAGAAACACAGCCGATGCCCGTGACAGGCTGTACAACTAAGAGATCTCAGGCTGCTTGTCAGACTCTGTGGTGAGAACAGAGTCCGACGCCGCCATGATACCCAGCGACTGCAAAGTGAAATGTCGCATGACATAATAACTATCTTCATCGTAAAGAAGAGCAAGGAGATCTGGGTGTAATGATATGACCCCATAGAATTTTTATCTCAACATCATCGAGTCTGTCTGGGATTACATGAAGAGATAGGAGGATTTATATAAACCTACAACCACAAAGTTAGTTCTCCAAGATGTTTGGAACAACTTTCCTGACAAGTTCTGTTAAAAACTGTAATGATTTAGATTCTTATCTTGCTCATTAATTTTATCATTTGTTAATTGATACAAATATACTATTAGAAAGCATTCTTACTTTATAGAATTTTTTCCCCACCTGTCGAAAATGTTTGTATAGTACTGTATATCTCAAATTAATATTGCAAATTTGTATAATTTTTTGTCTGTTTGAATAAAAAAAATAGATTTTTTTTTATTATTCCTTGTAAACCTTGTTAATAAAACTTGATCTTCAGCACTTAAAGTAGCACAAGTTTAGAGGATTATGTGTTAACCTCTAATATATTTGTGCAGCTACAGCAAAGATGAGAGGTATTAACACACACATTTTTAATAAGAATAGCCATTTCTTTATTTCATATCTAATGTTTGCAATCCTCTTCTGCGAGTAATTCATCGTTTTAGTAGAAATGAAGAGAAATGTAAGGCGTGAGCAATCTTGTGAGTAATCAGGCGGATGCTGATGTCCTGCTGATCACGACTCATCAGGGCAAGGTTTACAAGTCAGCATGTTTGTTCAATACTTGGATAATTTAGTCGGTCACAACCACCTTAAAAACACAGAGAAAATGAAATGCAATTTTTCCCGATGATGATCATAAAGTGTTATATTTAGAAAAAAAACATATCTACATTAGTTTATGTCTTATCTGAAATTTGTGCACAGCCACAGTATGTAATATCTGTAGACTACTGTACACCAAAGTATTCTACACATGAAGAAATGGAAACTTAGTTAAAGGAGTTTCGTCCTCATCTAACGCAGTTGGTTGTCTCCACAGCTTAGAAATGTCATCTATGGCGGCATCATCAATGTGGTAAGCCATTTTATTTATAGACACGTGGACATGTTTTTTAAAGAAAAAAAATGTTGCCCATGGCGTTGGCCAATTGCCACACAATTATGTTTCACAATCATCTTGCCGTTGGCCTGCCACAGACGGCGGAAGCTTCAGCTGCAGTGTCGCCAAACTACCATTGTACCATATGGCCACACCCTTACAGTAGACAATGTGGTGGTGGCCGTACGCCCCAAGCTCCCATCCATTGTGGGATAATGGATTTACCACCTACCGAAGCATATTGCAATTAGCCATAAGGTTGATGGGATTTATCAGTCACCCACATCCCCACCCACCATCTGTCCCTACTTTTAGATTGTAAAAAAATTAAAGTTATCAGTGATTAAAGGGAGTTTAAAGGGTTCTCAGAAAATGACCTATGGTTTAACCCCTTCATGGCCGGGCTTATTTTCCTTTTTTCCCATTTTGTTTTTTTTCCATCCCTTCTTACAAAAGCCATAACATTTTTATTTTCCCGTCCCCATAACCTTTTGTGGGCTTCCTTTTTGTAATTTTGAATTACACAATTCATTTTATCATGTGGTGCACAGGAAAGCAGGAAAACATATTACAAATACATTAAATTCGCTAAAAATGTACCATTCCATTTTGCTTTTGTTGTTTTTTTTATTTACAATGTTCGCTATATGGCAAATCTGACCTGGCAATATGATTCTTCAGATCAGTTCAATTATGCAGATACCAAACATGTACAGGTTTTTTATTTAAGTAGTGAAACAAATTTGGAAACTTGTAAAAGAAAAAAAGAAAAAAATTGTTTTTGTTGCCATCTTCCAAGACCCGTAATGTTTTTAATTTTTGAGATATGGGCTGTATGAGATCTTATTTTTGCGCCCTTAGCTGATGTTTTTACTGATATTTTGGGATAGATATGATTTTTTCATCACCTCTTATTGAAATGTTGTGGCAACCAAAAAAACGTAATTATGGCATTTTGATTTTTTTTCCCACTTATGCCATTTACTAATAGGATTAATTTATTTTATATTTTGATAGATCTGACATTTATGAACACAGCAAAACCAAATATGTGTGATATTATTTTTTTTAACTGCTCTATTTTTAATGGGATAAAAGGGGGGTGATTTGAACTTTTGTGTTTTTTTTTAATTTTTAAAACTTTTTTTTCACTTTTTACTTTATTTTTTTATTCCCCTTAGAGGACTTGAAATTCATCCAATCGCTTGAACATACTATACATAGTGGTGCATCAGCAAAAATCAGTTAAACGCTGGCTTTCACAGGAGAATCATCTTCAGCAGACCCCCGAGCTGTCATAGAAACCCATCGGCACCATTCAATCAGGTCACAGGCGCACAGATGAGTGCATAGAATAATGTGATTTTCTGCTAGTGTGCATTAAATGCCACTGTCAGAATACCAGCAGCATTTAACAGGTTAACAGCCTGTTAGAGGCAGATGATGACTAAAAATTCAGCCTTCATCTTCCGGGAAGGATGCAGGCTCAGCACGTGAGCCCGCATCAAAGATAGGGACCTAACATATGTCGTAACTGCTTATCATATGTCATGAAGGGGTTAAATCAAATTTTTGTGAATTTTTAATAGTTTTTTTTATACCATGATGATATTCATTAAACAAAATTAGTCATCTTGTCATTTTCACATGTTTTTTTTTTTTTTCTCTTCCATTGAATAATTAGTATATGAAAACGCCTTTTGCTAGTCTAAATAGAGGGAGGGTCGACAGTCTATGTTGGTGTCATAAGTTTTAGGTAGGTTGTCTCACATTTAAATTACAATGAAGTACAATTAACTTTGTCAAGTAACAGGTGAATATGGTTTTATCTAATGGAATAGGTATATAAAGATGTGTTTATGTATTCTTCATATGAACAGGATTAAGACCTTTGTTTGAAACGCGTCAAGCATTTAGGGGCTGCGTCCCCACATGATTTTTTTATTCTTGACATGAAAATAAAATATTGAAGACTTTAATGAAGAGACACCTGGTGCCGGAATTTCTCCTGTTTTTCAGTGGGAAATCTTACAGGAAAATGCTTGATTTTCCCTTTGACTTCCATTACATTCGGGTACTCAAGTTACGCCCATCTGAGCATCCAACTACTCGTTACAAGTCCCAAGCATCTGAGAATTTAACCCCTTTCCGTCCAAGGATGTATGGTGTGGTGAGACAGACGGTGATCCCTCCACATGTCTGCTGATTTGAACAGCAGCCATTTAGGGCTAAAAGGTGCAGGTGTATCTGTGATCCCCCTGCACCTGTTAACTCCTTAGATTGTGATAGATCAAAATGTGACAGCGCGATTTAAATGGCTGTGGCAGGAATGCGCCTATCCCCACCGCCATCGGAGGTCCCGTGACGCAATCACGATGGTTGCCATGGTAGCAATGCGTCATGGACCCCTGTCGCTATCATGACGTATTTCCCGTTAGAGCCGACAAAGCACCGCCACTCACAGGAATCACTCAGGAATGCTGCATTTCTGCTGATCAGAGATGTGCAGCTCTGATCAACAGAAATGCAAAGGCGATCAGACTGCTGATCCATAAAGAACCCTATAGGGATTAGTAAAATAAATAAAAAATCTAAAATGAAAAGTTTTAAAAAATGTGAAAAAATAAAACAATACTTAAAGTTCATATTACCCCCCATTTCACCCCATTGAAAATAAAACAGTTAAAAAAAATGTACACATATTTGGTATCACTGCATTCAGAAAATATAAAATCAATTAATCTGATCGGTATATGGCGTGACAAGAAAAAAAAATTCAAACACCAAAAGTTTTTTGGTTGCCGCAAACATTTTTTAAAATGCAACAACAGGCGATCAAAAGGTAGCATCTGCACAAAAGTGGTATAATTAAAAGCTCAAGACGCAAACAATAAGCCATCACTGAGCCATAGATCCCGAAAAATGAGAACGCTACGGGTCTCAGAAAATAGCGCAAAAAACCGCAATTCTTTTTTTGGACAAACTTCATAATTTTTTTCAACACCTAAGATAAAAGTAAAACTATACATGTTTGGTATCTATGAACTCATACCTACCTGAGGCATCACAAAAACCCGTGAAAATGCTGAATAAAATATCCCAAAAACAATCGATCATGCAATTGCACTTTTTTTACAATTTCACCGCACTCGGAAATGTTTCCTGTTTTTCAGTACACGATATGGTAAGGGTACTTTCACACTTGCGTTTTTTTTCTTCCGTCACAATCCGCCCTTTTGGAAAACAGCGGAATCGTTCACAATAGTCTGCCGCCGGTAAACTGTAAAAAAAAAAAATCAAAACAGATTGCGTTGTTTTGCAGCATCCGTTGCATCCGTTGTGCCACTATATGCAGCACATCCGTTGCATCCGTCACACAATGCAATGCAATGGATACCGTTCAACGCAAGTGTGAAACTAGCCTAAAACTAATGGTTTCATTCAAAAGTAGAACTCGTCCTGCAAAAAAACAACCCTCATATGGCGATATGGATGGAAAAATAAAAAAGTTACGGCTCTCGGAAGAATGGGAGCAAAAAAGCAAAAATGTAAAATCGCTCGGGGGTGAAGGGGTAAATATTTTTGCTTAGCTACAAAGGCCAAAAACTTGTCCTGCTGCTTCTCTCACACATTTACAGCCTGTTATATCTGAGAAGTATTCAAAGCGATAAGGCCAGATGGAGGGGCCATGATGTGTCAGAAGCACATGTGAAAACCACAGCATATTTTTGATTGATTGTTAAATGGACACATGATTTTCACCCTTCAAATCACCAAACCAGCATTACTTTCAATTTTATATTAATTGTGTCAAAGCAATAAATAAAAAAAAAAGGGTACAGATACCTGTTTATAGTTAGAAGACCAACAATTTACAGAAATAAAAAAAACACGCTGATTTTACAACCTTTCAATTCCTTTCTTCTGATGTCAGGGTTCTTAGTAACGGTTTACAAGAAATCGATCAATAAGTATTCAATACCAAAATAAAAGCAGAACTTCACACAATCGGTAACACAATACTGAGTCAATTTGCCGGAAAAAAAAGCATGATGTCATAATGACAAAGAGGGGAAAACGTCAAACACATTAAACAAGGGAATAAAAAATAAGACATAAAATCAGATTGCAAATAAGATGTAACACACTCCAGATACCATGCTTACTCTTATTAAGAACCCGAAATGTCACTTCTGATTTATCGCTCTTTGTACTAAACAAAACAAAAAAAAGAATCAGTGTGCACTTTCCTCTGAGCTTTCCAGGTTTAGATCATAAAAGTCAATAGTTACCATCATTAATGTTAGCAATTTTAGGTTGTATTAGTTCCTCCCCAGTCCCACAACACCACTTTAAGGGCTGGTGTTGGGTGCCCTGCATGCAGTTTGCTTGGTACGTCTCAAATTTGATGTGTTTCCGAAAAATGATAATATTCTCTCTAAATCTAGGAATAAGGGTGTACCGCCCCGGTGTTGGTCGGGCTGCTCGGATCCGGGATCGTGGTGGCTCAAGGGGCTCGGACCTGGCTTGGCGGACACTTTGATCTGTGAAAGGGGGGTATTTACAGAGGATCAGTTCATGATGCCAGCTGTGGGTTGCGGTAATGGGAGTACCGCCACTGGTGTATGGAGTACCTGGGCAGATGGAATTAAGCAGCCTGATGTTAGTCCCTCTACAGGTAGGGATGGCCCTGGGCTCAGGGGGTGTTGTTTGGTGGTTATTTGGGAGAGCAGGGTGCAGGGATTGGGGTACTCTCTGCGGTAGTCGTGGTGACGGATGAGGTTTATAAAGTTTACACACACACTGCAGGTAAACCAAAGTCTCTGTGTATCACAGTCACTGCGGGGAGCCCGTCCAGGTGTCCGCTCCCATCGGTGTCACTTGGTAGTCCGGAGCCTACCTCCGTGCACAATTTTGTTGTCTGTTTGTGGCCCTGTGGCTTGAAGCTGTTAGAGCCCCACTCACTATGTGTTGTGTAGCTGTGCTCTTGAGGTCAGGCACTTGGGACTTCAGTGGGCTGCTTTTTGGCTGGAAAACCCTGTCCCCCACGTAGTGCTGATGCCCCCAATCTCTGAGCTCTTTGGGAAGGTACCTGAAGGTCTCCTTCCTCTGCAGGTTACTTGCCAGGACGTTGAATCTGCTCCTGACCTAGGGTCCTGTACCCCGTTTTGCTCGGTACCGGTCAGTTTCTTTTGGGCTTGCTGGTGCCCACAGAAAAATAACAAACACAGTATAAACAACAATAACTACTAAGGCAACTGGGTTCCGCTACCATTACACTATTTTTTCCATCCTTCATGGCATGCCTGCTAACCTCTAGGGCATACCAGCCCTGCTCTCCACAATGCCGGCAATATGAAACCATATCTACTGGATTCAGGTTTCGGTCGGGGTGCTCCTTTGGGAGGTATTCTGTGACATCCCTCCTGGAGACAAACACCCCAGCAATAAGGCCCGGCTCAGAGATGAACCCCCACTCCTTGATGGGGTCAAACCGCTCAACAAGGCCCCGATACCGCGGCCCTCTGACCCGGAAGGTAGCCATCCTCAAATGCTTTTTCCTTACGCGTGCGGGTGGCAACCTCTGCCCGACGCTGCTCCCTGGCGGACATCTCCGCAAGCAGCTGCTGATGGTGTCTTTCCCAGTATGGGACGTGGACTTCAGGTTCCGCCTCCTCGAGAGGAACTGGCTGCATTCGAATTCCCGCGGTCCCGGCAGCTACATGGGGGCCGCACTGTAGTGGAGTCAGCATGTCAGCGAATTTCTCCCCTTCATCAGCAACAAGACATACCGGATGCTCCGCAGCTGAGGTACAAATGGCCGGGTGCTCTGTAATGAGGTACAGGCCCGGTGAGGCGGCCTGGTCTGGCCTCGCCGGGAAGTTTTAAACTGCGATCATGGCCGACCTTGCTAAAAATTTTCAGAGGATCATCAGGCAACCCTTATTCAAAATTTTTAGAGGGTCATCAGGAGGTCCTCACTCCAAATTTTTACAGGGTCATCATGTGACACACTGCTCTGCAGCTGACCAAATTTCTTGAGCGGGAAGTTAGCTCCTGATGCCGGCTAGCTTCAGTACAACTGCACTTGTCGCGGGCGGAGGAGGGGACGCCGCGCTCTCCCACTTCTCGGGTCCGGCTGCCGCGGCTGCTGCGGCCTGCTGCTGCTCGGTGGCTCGAGCGATGGGCCGGATCCCGGGGACTCGAGCGGCGCTCCTCGCCCGTGAGTGAAAGGGGATTGGGTTTTGGGATAGTTTATTGTCCGTGACGCCACCCACGGTTGTGGTGATTAAGTGGACACCACCGCTGCTCTGTCTGGGGAGCCCGGGAGTGATGGTACGGAGCAGCCAGTTGTTGATTTGCCCCTCTGTGGGTAGGGGTTTTGGTGATCCCGGGGCCCAGTGATGGGGTTGGTATGGTGGACAGGCGGGTATGGGGCCTGTGGAGGTGCAGGGGCGCAGGGGCAGCGCTGTGCCGCACGGCACGGAGGTACTCACTCAGCCAGTAAACACGACACAGTTCTCGGTAAACAAACGGCTGGTTGGACGGGTCCCTCGGACGGTTACAGTGCTGCGGTTCCCTGCAGTTAGCGGTGACGGTCTCTTCCCTGCACCTATGTAAAGTCTCTTGGTAGCGATGGGTCCCCACCGGTTACCCGCTCCCCGGCTTGGATATGAGCCGGAGGAGCCCCTCTCTTGCCCGCAGACATCAAACCGCCTCACCTGCCTTCGTACAATGGCCCCCGGACACGGAACATTGCCTGACGGAGACTCTCTTTTTCCCGGATTGCACGGGCCACCAGCTCCGCTTTCTTCCTCTCCCTCTCACCGATCTCCGGGCCCAACGGTACCGGCTCCCTGTCCCAGTACGGCGCTGCTGCGAGCTCCGGCGCACGGGTCGGGCCTTGCAAGACCTGTTTGACATTGCCCACTGCTGGTACTCTGGGCGAGAGGTCCCGCGGTGACGTGGCCTTAGACGCTGCCTTGCATCGGCAACCCGGCGCAACCTCAGCTGAAGTGTGGGGGACGGGCACAGGGGCTTTCCGCAGTTGGGCCTTTGGCACGGAGCGGGTCATCGGCTCCGGCTCGGGGACTTTCTCGGGAGACGCCTCCGGTTCGGTTTTCGGGGCTTTCCAGGGCAACACCTCCGGTCGACTGCGGGCTCCGGCTACAGGTCGGCCCGCCTGGGCGGGCATGCTGGGTATCGCTACCGGTTGCGGTGGTAGCGGGCCTAATGGCGGGGTCACGGCTTCCGAGACAGGTGGCGAGGGAGGCAGCGGGGGGAGAGGGCTTGGACCGGGTCCCGCAGCCGCGATGACCGGCCCTTCGAGGGCATCGGGGCGTGGGTCACTCACCCTCCCTTCCTCCGCCTCCTCCTCGCGTCTCCGCACGGTCGCTATGACGTCTGCCATGTCGGTCTCCCACTCCTCCATGAGGAGCTGCATCTTGACCTGCAGCCTTTGGTAGAGCTGCGCGGTCCGGATCTCCACCCACGCCGCAGTTCCAGGCGCGGGGGCTACGGTGTTGCGGGACGGCATCCACATGCTGCTGGCGGCTTCTCCCAGGAACAAGATGTCTGCAGGGTCCTGGCGTCCCTGCTCTTATAGCCGCGGCTACATGCGACCAGTCGCCATTTCGTCCCCCTTAGCCTCTTTCCGGCCCCTCCTCTATCGGGGCGGGGTTTTGGCCTTCGCGCCTCTGCTACTCGAGAAGACGCTCGAGTGGGAACTTTTCGCGCCAAAGATGGCGACTTCTGAAATTTTCCGGCCGGATACCTCCGGCGGTCACAAGGCGCACCTCTACCCAACGGCAGAGCGGTAAGATCCTGTTCGTGACGCCAAGTTGTCGCGGGCGGAGGAGGGGACACCGCGCTCTCCCACTTCTCGGATCCGGCTGCCGCGGCTGCTGCGACCTGCTGCTGCTCGGTGGCTCGAGCAATAGGCCGGATCCCGGGGACTCGAGCGGCGCTCCTCGCCCGTGAGTGAAAGGGGATTGGGTTTTGGGATAGTTTATTGTCCGTGACGCCACCCACGGTTGTGGTGATTAAGTGGACACCACCGCTGCTCTGTCTGGGGAGCCCGGGAGTGATGGTACGGAGCAGCCAGTTGTTGATTTGCCCCTCCGTGGGTAGGGGTTTTGGTGATCCCGGGGCCCAGTGATGGGGTTGGTATGGTGGACAGGCGGGTATGGGGCCTGTGGAGGTGCAGGGGCGCAGGGGCAGCGCTGTGCCGCACGGCACGGAGGTACTCACTCAGCCAGTAAACACGACACAGTTCTCGGTAAACAAACGGCTGGTTGGACGGGTCCCTCGGACGGTTACGGTGCTGCGGTTCCCTGCAGTTAGTGGTGACGGTCTCTTCCCTGCACCTATGTAAAGTCTCTTGGTAGCGATGGGTCCCCACCGGTTACCCGCTCCCCAGCTTGGATATGAGCCGGAGGAGCCCCTCTCTTGCCCGCAGGCGCTGGCCCTGGGAAACTGGTGCCTTGGCAGTGGCGGTGTCTCCCCTTAATGGTCGGACTGTTGCCTTCAATCGGGACTTGGTTGTTAGGAGACAGAGGTCCCCTTCACTGACGGATTTGGCAAATTATGGCGACTTCTAGCCTTGCCGGGATCCGAAAGGCACCTGCCCTGGTGCTGACTTTTCTTCGTATACTGCTCCAGTACCGCCGGGTCACCACCCGTCCGCGGTCCTTCCAGCAACCTCCGAGCAGTCCCCCTGCAGACTGTCACCGCCGTCTGCTGACCTTGCTGTCTCAGTCCGGGGCACACACCCGGACCAGCTTCAGGCTTTCTTAACTGTCACTTAGTTTTCCACTTTTTCACTCAAGCTCTGCCTGAGCTCAACTGCCTGGTTCTTCCCGCCTCCAGGGCTGTGAACTCCTCGGTGGGCGGAGCCAACCGCCTGGCCCACCCCCTGGTGTGGACATCAGCCCCTGGAGGAAGGCAACAAGGATTTTAGGTTAGCCTTGGTGTTCTTGCAGGGAATGTGGGGTGCATGTGATGTTGTGACCTGTGACCCCTGGCTTGCCCAGGGCGTCACACACTCCCAATGGTGCAGAAGCAAAACTGACACATTTATTAGCTTCAGAGAGAGCACAATTCGGGCAAAGGGTATAACGATGCCACTGATCTAAACTGTCAGTTAAAATATTTATGCTATTATATTTAATGATGATATCAATGCTTCGATCAGTAACTCGCCATTTTGCTGATCACCTTATGCTATGCTTTTTGCTTTCCTTATTATGATGTATTTTGTTGGCTTCATTAATGACTATTTTGCTGAGTAGTGAGTGAGTAAGCGGATATTGTGTTCCTGTGACAGGGAAATTACCGATCTGCCAGTTCTAAGGCTATCCATCAAGAAGCAATTATTTTTACCTTCTGCAGAATCTATCATTAACTCTTTGTGATCTGCATCCCTTAGTTGTAATATATAGCTTTTGTATTTTGTCTTGAAACTTATGGTTAGCTGTGATATTCTTCTAAACATAACCATCTCTCCTATACTCTGATCACCAGTGTTCCATTTAATATTATTTATACTTATATAAACATTTAAGCTGAGATTTAAGTAGGTTTACCGCACACCTTTTGGTTATCATTTGGGAAGACCTACCTAATGAGATATCCACCAATATCCATATTTTTGGCTTCTTTAAGACTTAATTCATGTATATTTTTTGCTAAATGCTTGAGCTTTTGCAGCGCCCCCCTCGGCAGGCAGTTAACCTACTCGTCGCCGGACCGTCGACTGTCACTTGTCACGGGCAGCCTAGCCCGGCTCCGTTGCCCAGAGGCGTACAGGAGATGGCTTGGGGAAGGATGATGGGGGTAGTAGTGATGTGTCTGTCGTGATGCCACCTGTGGTATGCGGCCAGGGAATGGGCCGTCGCTGCTGTCGCTATCCTCCGGGGCAGATGGTAGTAGCAGCTATGGATTGTATTGCTCCCCACAGGTGGAGCGGGCCCCGGGGAGGATGATGAGAAGGGGAGCAGTAATGGCGGCGGGGAGCGGCAGTACCGGTAATAAGGCGTCAGAGTCTATGGCTGCAGTTCCAGGTTGTTTACTCTTTGTTGTTCGATACCGCTCACCCAGGTAATACCGATCACTTGCTATGATGGGCTCCGTTGAACCTGAATCCCTTTAGAGATCAGTCCGGTTTGGTGTTTGGTGGGTTTCTCCTTGTAACGCCTGTCTGTGGATCCCCTGGCTTGAAGCTATGAGGGGACCCTGGGATTCACAACATGTACTCTTGACCCTATATGCAGGTGCCCTGGTTCCGATGTGGGGTGCAGCTTGGAGCGAGGCCCCAGATCCTAAATGGCACTGTGCTGTCGGGTGCTGTGTGGTCAGTGAAGCTTGAAACTTTCCCCATCCAGGCAGATTCTAGAAAACCAACGTGAAGTATGACCTTCCCTAGCATCCTGTCGCCCTATGTCGCGTTGGTTCCGTGGGGAGCAGAGATCCCTCTCACCGCGGCAACCGTTGTGAACTTCTCCTACTTTCCCACAGAGCACCTATAGATGCGACTGCTCCCTTGCTCTCCTGCTGGAGAACTCCTTAACTGTTGTGTTAGCTCCTGACTTCCCCTGCTGGCTGCACCTCCCCCTTCCCAGATCTTAAGCTAGTGGGACTGAGGCCCCTGTTGGGGGCATCCTGAAAATGCCTCTCTGTCGGCGACACCTTTATTACCCGACCCTAGCCCAGTCACCAGTGTGAACAGGGAAACCTAGTGTGTATTTGAGTGTGTAATATGGCGAAACCGGGACTGACCTCCTCAGGAACCGGGTTTAGCATTACACCCAAATTTGGGTGCAATACTCTGTGGCGACTGAAGCCTCAGGGGCGCCACAGTCCCCCACAGCAATTGACGGCACTCCCGGGCCGCAGCAATTTAAAGTTTGGTACACCGCATTTTGTATATGCATTAAAAAAATAACATACTTCCCTTTATGGGAGGCACCATCATTAAACGTTTCAAACAAGTCAAACATTTTTAGCAGTTACCGTTCAGCAGTAACATTATGCAGTTAATATCAACTTTTGCATAGACACACTTGTAAAAAACTTAATACAGTTTATGCATTTTTTTTACAAACTTTTGTATGCTAATATATTTTTAACATATTTCTTTCAGGTGTTTATCTCCTATAGAGAAGTTAATGAAAAAAATGTTACGCTGCACAGTTAAAGGGAATCCCTTATCAGGTTTTTATCACCTGAACTTAACGCAGTATAATGTAGAGACAGAGACCATGAATCCAGCCTTGTGTCACTTATTAGTCTGCTTGCTGTTGATTTCATAAAATCACTAATTCATCAGTAAGAAATTATCACTAGAGGAATAGTAAACGTGCTGCTAAGTAGTCCTCCAGTGGTGTGGGCGGGGTTATACAGAGCTCAGCATTCAGAGAACTGCTACGTATGCAGCAGATAGAACATTGATTTTATAAAAACTGCAACAAGTAGCCCAGTAAATGGCACATCACTGGAATCATGGTCTCTGCCCCTACATTATGTTGCTATCAGATGGGGTAGCAAAAACCTTCTCATAGATTCCCTTTAAGAATAAACACTTTGGGCACAAAAAATGCCATACACCACTATGCGCTGAGCGGTAACTGAATTGCTCTGGACGGCCCTCTAGGACTTAAAATTGGAATTACATTTCCTCCTGGTAACCAGGCTGTAAGTAGGGCAGGCTTTGAATGCTATTAACCTGCAGATTAACCAAATATCTGCAGGTTAATAGCTTTTTTGACATGACCTTCCATGTCAGCTGCATATATGCAAGCATTTCCTCTGGCTTCATCAATCTCAGCTCAGGTGTGAGCGTCTTCTTCACAATGCCAGGCTTATTTGATAAAACGGGAGCCTCCATCTGGGGTCATACGCTCTCTGCGGTTTTTATAGGTTTGTCATGTGAAATTTGGAAAAATCTACTGCCTATGTACAGATATTAGGAAAGATCTGCTGCCTACATACAAATGTGGTCATCTTACCCTTTGCCGCTTAACATGCTACACATGTGAGTGAGTGTCTTCATCTCTTCCTCCAGTACTGATAGGTGAGGAGGGAGTGGTTCAGTTTTTATTACCTCATGTTGTGTAACCGCAGCATATCCAGTGTAGAATCGACCAACATCTTAGTATCTTGCTCTATCTATGAAAAAAAAAATCTGAATTAAAAATCTGCATTAGATTAATCAGCAATTTTAGCTCTGACTATGATACGGCAAGTGGTCATCTGTACTTGACATGGTTGAAGGCGCTAAATAAGTAAAATATTTGCCAAGATTTTCCTATTTTTCACTTTCTCATTTAGCAGAAAGGTTTTTTTTCTTACTGATCCAGGAAATATGACTGTTGCAGGAGAGGGCTAATTTCAGGGTCTCTCTAGTATGTCTATCTGCTGCACACTCTCTGTTGGAAAATATAATAGGTGCTATCTTTTCACCTATTGAATCCAGTATCCATAGCATAATTGGATTCAAAACTGTGTATCACTTGAACTCCACATTTATGTAATAAAAAAGACACATTATGTCTAGATTGCACCTAACTGAGAACACCATGAATATCACATTAATTGTAACTTTGTAAGCAAGAACTATTTCTGTGAACTTTTTAACTCTAGCTTGAATTATAGAAGTGGCTTTGACACATGGTTATTGTAGCGCCCCTGAAGCCATCAGGGAGCTACAAGGTTCTGCATCCTCACCAGGATGCAGGGCCTACCCCCTAGGGCCCCGGAAGACCAGTGCCGGTCACACACAAACACTTCACAAAATCCCAGTTTTTCCAGAACAATCCCCCATAGAATGGTACACAGCTAGGGTCAGACCAATGGATGGCCGCCTAGAGGTGGAGCCAGTCCAGTCCACTAGTTGACCAGGTGGGAGGGGCAGACAGTGGACAGTCAGGAGGACAGTAGTCAGTCTAGCAGAAACAGAGGAGAAAGAGAGTAGAGTCTAGAGGTGACTGTGAACGAGAGCAGACACACTGACTAGGAGTGAACAGTAACCTGGTGCCCAGGAGGGTAGTTGCCGGTCGTGTACGGTAGAGTACTCCCGGAACTATGCACCAACAGGGTACAGGACCCTAGAACAGGCAGAAGCTCCAGGCAGGCCTGTTAACACCTGCACAGTGAGGGGACCATCAAGGACTTCGCTGACTTTAAAAATCCGAGACTCAGTAGCAAAGGGAGAACTGGGGACAGGACCAGAACTCCAATATCACAGAGTTCACGCTACCATCATACGGACTGCAGTGGAAAACCACCGAACGGGGACCCCCAGTTGCTGTACGCCATGGGGACCCACCAACCAGAGATGGGTGCAGAGGAAGAAGGCACCAGATTACTAAACTGGATGAAGGGGACCTGCAGGGGAAACCAGTTGGCCTTCGGTAACCAGTTACCACCAGAAAGTGAGTAAAGAACCAGTTGCATTGAACCCCTTGTGTGGACTACCTTCTTCCAACACCCGCCATTTCACCTACCCTCTGGGGCCCGGCCCTTCTTGTGAAGGGCCTACCATCCAGGCTGCCATTAACACCATCCCCAGTAGTGGACATTGTGCAGCGGCGGCTCCATCGACATAGCCGCAACACTGCAAGTGGCGTCACATGTGAGCACTATTCTAATCCCCTGTAAATATTTCCCCTCTTCAAAAAGGCCCAGGGCATGGATCGGGCAAAGGCCACCAAAGTGATATTCCTCAGAAATACACTGCCCGGGACCAAGTACCCTATAACCCTGGGCGACACATTATTGGGTCCCCCCAGCCTAAAAATAGCTGCCAGCAGCCACACAAAATTATTGCATCCATTAGATGTGAAAATCCAGGCACTTTACCCAGCTGATCTTGATTGTCCTGGTGCAGTGGCAATCAAGGAAATAGTGGATTAATGACAGCTCACAGCTGCCACTAGTCCAAAGAGTAGTAATGGGGACCCCCCATTACTAATCTGTCAGTGAAAAGAAATTATGACAACCACAGAAAAATCCTTTATTTGTAATAAAATACAAAATACTGCAGCCACCCTCTTTCATCCCCTTTATTAACCCCAGACTCCCAGTTCCGATATATTCCACAAAAAGGTCATAAAACGATTCCGGCTCTACAACATACCAAAGTCACAGCACCCGTGCACAAAACATGTCCACTTGCTGTAGGCTTCAGGCAGACACTGACTTTGCCACAGCGATGAGCAGTGTTATCACTCAGTTTATTTGCAGTCATAGCTGGAGGTTCCCATGGTCCTCCACCTTTAATCACAGGTAAACTGACCTCAGTAACCTCATTAAAGTGGGTGAGGTCACTTAGTTCACACATCAAATTTAGTTACCTCTAGGGCCTCGGGGATAATAGTAGTCTATTTTACACATATACTGATCCCCAATCGTATGAAATATTTATTTTTATTCAGGTAAAAAATTAACACCACACCATTATGTGCACATTAACAACACACTGATCAACTGTCTTAAGCCAACTCTATGGCAACCCCTGATCTTGAATATCAAGAACAGGGTTTACAATGAAAAAAAGACAAATTGATAGAATTTACATACATAACCAAGAGCTGAAAAAGGAAAAAACATCAGGCACTCACCAGTTGCTGCTTGTGCAAGTTTTGTTGTTTTATTCACATTATGTCAAAAGTCTGATTACCTGCAGGTCCAAAATGGTGGTGTATGTAATATTCTGCCCTTGTCAATATTTTTATATTGGCAAAACTATTCGAAATTTGTTTATAAGATTTAGAGAGCATAGAAATTCCATCTCTAGCGGAATAGGCGCTACAAGATTAATCAATCATATAAAAGAAGTCCATAATTCTGACCCCAATGTATTGTCATTTATAGGCATTGATCTAGTTAAAACTCCAGCCAGAGGTGGGGATACGCACAAACTTCTGCTCAGAAAGGAGGCAGAATATATTATGAAGTTTAATGCTTTGGGTCCATTAGGACTAAATGATAAAAATGAGTTGAGCGTATTCTTGGGATAATTTTTCTAGATTCCAGCTATATGTAAAATTATTGTATGACTTTATATGTTTGTACATGCTTATTTTGCACTCCATTCAGTAGTAATACTGCAGTTTGATTTTAAACCTGTTTTAATCACTGCTGACATCAACCACCTGTATTATGTGGATATAATGGATGTGATGTCAGCTCAGTTCAGACCAGCTGAAGCACCAGACAGGTGCGAAACGGCCGCCGTCGTCTTTGGACGTGTGTAGCGTCCACTCCCTCCCCTCCACTCCATGCACTTGTAACCTGCACGAATAAAACAACAAAACTTGCACAAGCAGCAACTGGTGAGTGCCTGATGTTTTTTCCATTTTTATTGCTCTGATGTTCACAATTTTATTCACATCAATGGCACCGCAGAGCATGTGCACCTTTTTCGGCCCAGTATAGGATGTTCTGAAAGTTTTTTGGTGTTGGGGCAGTGCCCTGAACTTTTCTCCTTTTTCGCATGAATAACCAAGAGCTGGTTCACAACAGGACATTAATTGTATAAACCAAACTTAACTTGGTAACTCCCACTGTGACTATGCTGGCACAAAGGTGCTGATTCTGTGGTCACAGTCCATAATATTCATCCAGGAGTATCCACACAAGATGTTTGACAAATCAGTCCTTTAATCAATATGGTGAACCGCCAACCATTTCACATTAGTTTAAGACGTCTCCACCTCGACGCGTTTCCCCACATAGGCATGTGGTTCATCAGGAGGCTGGGAAAATAAGTATGGTCTTATCAGCTTTAAATCAACAGACATAAAGATACAACAGTGCACAAAGTTTCAATACACCAATAACACAATAGATAACTCACTTGTCAAATAGTACAGCTTGGGGTATGCAGGTCCGCGGCGCCAGGCAAATAGATCAGTAGCATTGCAGTAAATACTGTCTTGATGACATGCTCCCGTCCTCCAGGCGTCATGGAGCTGCATATCCCACGCTGCCTTAAGTAGCCCTCAGTCACTCAGAACAGCTGTGAAAAATCCTTGTCTTTCCTCATTCAGCGTCACCGCAGTCTCAACTGCGCATGCGCCGCTGGCACCACCAGTGCGCATGCTCTGATTACGTAATGTGAAGGGGAAGCCCTTCACAACACAGAGCAACGCCTTCCTCATCGTGAGCTCACAAGGTCACATAATCGATGATGGGCGTGTTCAAAACAGTATGAAACGCCACCATATAAAGATACAAAAGTAACCTGTAGCGTTTCACAATTATTATAGTGCATTACCCTTAAGAATAGCCGCACTGAGATAGGGTGCACAGCAGTCGCACTATAAAATAGGAATTTCAGGCAATCCACAGTGTCCACGGCGACATAAGGACATCCACAAGGCAGCATATACAGATTTTCATTATAAAACAGTTATCATGATTGGGGTCCCACACTTACATTAATGCACATACCCGGTCATAATGATAAACGTATTCACCAATTGTGCATATACAGTCAGTGGTCCCCAGTATATATTGACTACATGCATATTACATACATGCAATCAGTGGGTCCATAACTGACAGAATCACTATAATCCAAACCCAGATACCACAATGATCAAAGGTTGAGGATCCCCCCATCAATTCATTGAATCAGGATATCAGAACCCATCCAACAAGTGAACAATATAATATCTCAAATAATTCCAATAATATAGATAATCCCCAGAAGGGGATATATTCTCCCTAGACATGAACCCTAACTTCTAAGCTAATAGGACCTATCGACAGTTACGTGGGGAGGAAGCAATTAAAAGAGAGCTGCTCATTGAGCCCCCCCCGGACTTAGTGAACCCAATCTAAATATCCATTTTTTTTTAATTGCTTCCTCCCCACGTAACTGTCGATAGGTCCTATTAGCTTAGAAGTTAGGGTTCATGTCTAGGGAGAATATATCCCCTTCTGGGGATTATCCATATTATTGGAATTATTTGAGATATTATATTGTTCACTTGTTGGATGGGTTCTGATATCCTGATTCAATGAATTGATGGGGGGATCCTCAACCTTTGATCATTGTGGTATCTGGGTTTGGATTATAGTGATTCTGTCAGTTATGGACCCACTGATTGCATGTATGTAATATGCATGTAGTCAATATATACTGGGGACCACTGACTGTATATGCACAATTGGTGAATACATTTATCATTATGACCGGGTATGTGCATTAATGTAAGTGTGGGACCCCGATCATGATAACTGTTTTATAATGAAAATCTGTATATGCTGCCTTGTGGATGTCCTTATGTCGCCGTGGACACTGTGGACTGCCTGAAATTCCTATTTTATAGTGCGACTGCTGTGCACCCTATCTCAGTGCGGCTATTCTTAAGGGTAATGCACTATAATAATCGTGAAACGCTACAGGTTACTTTTGTATCTTTATATGGTGGCGTTTCATACTGTTTTGAACACGCCCATCATCGATCATGTGACCTTGTGAGCTCACGATGAGGAAGGCGTTGCTCTGTGTTGTGAAGGGCTTCCCCTTCACATTACGTAATCAGAGCATGCGCACTGGTGTTGCCGGTGGCGCATGCGCAGTTGAGACTGCGGTGACGCTGAATGAGGAAAGACAAGGATTTTTCACAGCTGTTCTGAGTGACTGAGGGCTACTTAAGGCAGCGTGGGATATGCAGCTCCATGACGCCTAGAGGACGGGAGCATGTCATCAAGACAGTATTTACTGCAATGCTACTGATCTATTTGCCTGGCGCCGCGGACCTGCATACCCCAAGCTGTACTATTTGACAAGTGAGTTATCTATTGTGTTATTGGTGTATTGAAACTTTGTGCACTGTTGTATCTTTATGTCTGTTGATTTAAAGCTGATAAGACCATACTTATTTTCCCAGCCTCCTGATGAACCACATGCCTATGTGGGGAAACGCGTCGAGGTGGAGACGTCTTAAACTAATGTGAAATGGTTGGCGGTTCACCATATTGATTAAAGGACTGATTTGTCAAACATCTTGTGTGGATACTCCTGGATGAATATTATGGACTGTGACCACAGAATCAGCACCTTTGTGCCAGCATAGTCACAGTGGGAGTTACCAAGTTAAGTTTGGTTTATACAATTAATGTCCTGTTGTGAACCAGCTCTTGGTTATGTATGTAAATTGTATCAATTTGTCTTTTTTTCATTGTAAACCCTGTTCTTGATATTCAAGATCAGGGGTTGCCATAGAGTTGGCTTAAGACAGTTGATCAGTGTGTTGTTAATGTGCACATAATGGTGTGGTGTTAATTTTTTACCTGAATAAAAATAAATATTTCATACGATTGGGGATCAGTATATGTGTAAAATACACTTAGTTCACACACTTGCATCTCCTGGCAAAAAAACAAGGCATTTTGCCAAAAGATGCAGATTTGGTGCTGAAATTTATATACCATATTCCTGCATCAAATCTGCATCATCTGGCAAAAAAATTGCATCAAAACTGCATAGGTTATGGTGCAGCTTTGATATGTTTTATTTTGCCAGGAGATGCTGGTTTGGTGTAGGAATATGGTGTATAAATTTCAGAACAAAATCTGCATCTCTTGACATACAACACGCATAAAAACGGTTTTGATGCCGTTTTGATGCGGTTTTCTACCAGGATATGCAAATTTGGTGCTGAAATGTCTGCACCAAATTTGCATGTCCTGGCAGAAAACTGCACAAAAATGGCGTCAAAACCATTTTTGTGTGTTGTTTTGCCAAGAGATGCAGATTTGTTGCTGAAATTTATACACCATATTCCTGCACCAAATCTGCATCTCCTGGCAAAAAAAGTATCACTATCACATCAAAACCACAATGAGTTTTGATGTGTTTTTTTGCCAGAATATGCAGGCTTGGTGCAAAAATTTGGTGTATAAATTTTAGCACAAAATCTGCATCTCTTGGCAAAAAGACACGGTTTTCTGCCAGGAGATTCAGGTCTGTGAACTCAGATACCTTAGTTGAGGTGAGGTCACGAAGTTCAATGATGTTACCTGAGGTAAGTTTACCTCTGATCACAGGTGGGATACCCCGGGAACCTCAAGCTGTGACTGCAAATAAACTGAGTGATGTCACCACTTACAGTGTTTGGATATGTTTTGTGCCCATGTGCTGTAACTTCAATATGCATTTTTTTGCCAGAAAATGAAGGTTTAGTGTAGGAATATGATGTAAAAATTTGAGCACCAAATCTGCATCTCTTGGCAAAAAAAAACAGTTTTTCTGCCAGTAAATGCAGATCTGTAAACTCAGTGACCTCACCTGAGGTGAGTTCAATGAGTTTACTTGAGGTCAGGTTACCTGCGGTCACAGGTGGGGTACTGTGGGAACCTCCAGTTGTGACAGAAAATAAACTGAGCCTCAGCTGTGAGTGATGACATCACTCAATCAGTCTCTGCCTGAAGCCACAGCATGTGGACGTGTCCTGTGCCCACACACTGTGACTTTAGTATGTAACAGAGATGGAATCGTCGAGGTACCTCATGTAGATTGTGTAGGAACTGGATGTTTGAGGTTAATAAAGGGGTGAAAGAGGGTGGGATTTTTTGTATTTAATTTCAAATAAAGGATTTTTTTTGTTTTTGTGCTTATTTCTTTTCACTTACAGATCAGTCTTGGGGTCTCATAGATGCCTCCCATTACTAATCTGGGGCTTAGTGACAGTTGTGAGCTGTTATTAACCCCTTTTTACCCCGATTACCACCATACCAGGGCAATCGGGATGAACCTGGAAAAGTGCTGGGATTGTTGCATCTACTGCGTGCAACAATTCTGGGTGGCTGGAGGCTGCTGTTTTAGGCTTGGGGTCCCAATAGCCATTGGCCTCCCCAGCCTGGGAATATTGTCTCCCAGCTGTAAGCTTTATCATGGCTGGGCATCAAAATTGGGGGGACCGCACGCCGTTTTTTAAATTATTTATTTAAATATTTAAAAAAAAGCTGCATTTGGTCCCTCTGATTTTGATAAACAGTCAAGCTAAGCACACGGCTGGGGCTGCAGCCTATAGACATATGCTTTATCTGTGCTGGATATCAAAATATATGGGTACCCTACGCCAATTTTTTTATTTATTTATTTATTTATACACCAGTATAAAGACACACAGCATATGCAGTTGTAAGCAGTCAAACATGCTGTCACATAGGGTGGGGGCGTGGTCTGACTGCAACCAATCACAAATGCCGGGACTGCCGGTGGGCAGGGAGCGCAGTACATATACATGAGGTTAATGAGCATCCCCAGAAGTAGTGTTACAGCCACACAGAGACTGGTAAGTATTCTGTGCTGCCACCAATCTGATATTGACAGATAGATTGTAAATATCATAGTCCTAGACAACCCCTTTAACAATCTAGTAACATATGTTGTATATTGTGTGTAGGGTGGCACGGTGGCTCAGTGGTTAGAACTGCAGTCTTGCAGCGCTGGGGTCCTGGGTCCAAATCCAACCAAGGACAATATCTGCAAGGAGTTTGTATGTTCTCCCTGTGTTTGCGTGGGTTTCCTCCCACACTCCAAAGATATACTGATAGGGAATTTAGATTGTGAGCCCCAATGGGGACAGTGTTGTCAATGTATGTATAGGCGCTGTGGAATTAATGGTACTATATACGTGAATAAATATAATTATTATATCAAATATTTTCTTGTTTTACACTCTAAATAGTTTGTTTTTGTAGATCGTATTTTTTGTATTATTTGAAATCCACTTTTTAAAATATGCAAATTAAATAGAAAAAAAAGGAAATCACTTATTATTTCAAACCGATTTATAATTTTCCACATATAAAAGAAATAGCACTGGATACATTTTGTGGGCGGTTAATCTGTTTACAAAGATTGCGAAAATCCTTAAGGTATTATTTTATTACCATGAATGCTTCCAAATTTAAATTGCTCCATACAGTTCATCTTTCATACAATTTAAACAAATAAGATTTCAGTATTATCAGAATCTAATTAGAATGTGACCTCTCGCATCCATAAAATATATTTATACTTTTAATTCATAATTTATTTAGTGTTTTATAAAATGTTGAAAATGGAGTTTTTGTATCTTTTATTAAAGGTACTTTATCACCCCTGAAAGTTGATTGAAACTACTTTTATAGGTTTAAAAGGAACTTAGCCCCAGTAAAATTCATACCTACAGTATAGATTTATCTTCTTTATTTATACAGAAAAAGTTATATAGTGTATCAAAATGAGGACTTCTCCATGCACATGTGGCCTGTCCAAGGGCTCCATGCATCATTTACCCCACCCCTTATCAACATGCCGTACACCTATCCTTAGCTTGATTGATGGCACTTGCTTGGCCAAAATAAGTGCTGGCTGAAAAGCATCTGGTGTAAGTGATGTCTGCATTGTGTGCTGCGAAGATTCACCGGGTTCTAAGCTAGGAATGGCAGTCACATGACAGCAATTGTGCGTTACGCATGTTCCCGACCAAAACCCGACTAGTGGGGGCTGCCTTACTCAATGCAGTGTATGACGTGGGCTCATTCGACTAGTAGGTGTGGCCATCTAATGGGTGCTAACTTGTTCAGTACATTTGTATTGAGCGAGGCTGCTCCCAGTGTTCTGGCCGGCTTAGAAACCAGCGAATCCTCGCAATACAGAGTGTGCGCGTTCGGAGGATTCATGAGTCTGCACTGCAGTCACATAGAGTGACCACAGATTTCTCATTTTAGTCCGCAAAACTCCTTGAAGCCCTTGGTCATGTGAAGCCCCGCTAGTATGTGTCGGTGCAGTACCTTCAGGGACTCCACGTGGATGGAACAGTCTGGTCACAGGTAGGGAACCTTCTTTTAGGATTGTCGTGACGCCACTCTCAGTATTGCGGTCAGCGGGGACCGCCACTGCAGATTAAGGGATGCCTGGGGCTGATGGTGGGTGCAGTCAGTATATTAGCCCCCTGAGAGTGAGGCAAGCCCCAGGCCCCGGTGTATGTGTGTGGGACCACAGGTCGCAGAATGACTCAAACACAGTCCAAGAAGTCTTTCAACGTGTTTACTCACTGTTTGGAGGTCACGGTGAGATGCCCGGGCGACACTGTGATAACCAGGTTGAACCAGGAATTCCAGGAGGCCGTTCTGAGGGTAGCTGTCCACTCGCCTTCCTTGCACTCTTTCTGTTTTAGGAGGATCCTTTGCTTGAAGCGTGGTAGGACCCCTCCAGGGAAGCTGTTACCACCCTGCTCCCCTCTCTCTGGCCCGTCTGCCGGCAGCGTGGCCTTGGTGGGATGGCTTCTGGCCCTGTCCCCTTATGGGCCTGGTGATTGCTGCTTGGCTCAAGCTCTGTGTAGTCGTGGTGAGGGCATGAAGTACCCCCCCCACCTGTAGGTTAAGCAGCTCTGGATGATCTGCTGCCTGTACTGGGGACCTAGTTCCCCTTGTGTGCTCGGATACCGGGATCTCCGTACTCAGCCACCCTTCTCTCTGGATGATTTTCAGGCCGACCCACGGTACTCCTTTCTCCCCCGCTTTCAGCTACTGCACTCCTCAGGACCCGTCTGACACGAGAGCTCCTCTGCTCCCTTCCACACACCTCAACTTCTTCCTCCAGACTCTCCTCTTCCTCTCTCTCTCTGCCCTGCTTCCTAGCAACCAGCCCCTGAACACACCCCCAGCTGGGAATTGAAAGTTAACTCCTTCTGGCTACTCAAGGGTCCCCTCTGGTAATGTGGGAGGCCTGGTCACTATCTGTTTGTGTGTGCACCTCATCCTGGCCTTTGGAAATTACCTGGAAGCATTGTCCCCGCATGGGTGCAATACTCTGTGGTGCCTGACCAGGTCAGGGGCGCCACATTCCCCCTTAGTTATCATCAGCACGTCCTCGGGCTGCAAAGACAAGAGAAAAAGGTAAATACAAACTTTTCCCACGCAGGGGCAATCATTTACATTTAAACATACCAGGTACCATTCCACCACCAACCACCCACATGTCCGAACCCCACCCAAAAACCTCCAGGAGGTAGGTCGCCGGTCCTTTTGGTGACCAGGGCTGGGCCATCACATTCCCCAGACCTTTCCTCCAATCTTCCTCTCCTGAGGAGAGTGGTGTAAGGTAGGCCCCATAAACAGGCGTACCCGCTTCCGAGTGTTGGAGGGCAGGCCCCATAAACAGGCGTGCCCCCTTGTTGGTGCAGAGCCATGCCCCTCAACAGGCAGACTCTGTGGTTGATACCAAGAAGGCAACTTTTTACAATGCAAAAGTTTGTGGTTAAAGCCAGTTCATAACTGATGGTCCATTTTTAAAGTGCACGTGAACTAGTGCAAAGAAAACATTTTAAAGAGGTCTCACAATAGTCCTTGTGGGCACATTTCACTTAAACGTTACTTAACTGTAAACAGGTTAAACATTACATTTCATACAGTCACTTTGAACTAAACTGTACTTTCTCTATAGCGTAATGGGAGCTGACCAAAGTTGCTGCGGGTTGATCTACGCAGTACTATACTGTCATCTGTCTGAGGTTGTGTCCTCCCACCCGATGTATGTGTCTCAATGTGAATAATGGGTGTACTAGGTATTGATACCAGTGCGTGGTCTTCTGCTTCAGCTACATTTGGCTCTTCCAGGTTCTGAACAGGTTCTTCTGGTTCTCTTACTTCTCTAGATTGAGGGAATGTAATGACTGGAATAACTACTGCTCCATTGTATTGAGGCCAACTTGCTGGAAAATCTCCAAGTACAGTATGGATCATCTTTTCTTTTGGTTCTTGAACTGGCAAAGGGTTGGGAATTTCTTCAGGGATTCTTAGTTGTTCAGGACATTTCTTTAAGCGATCTCTAGAAACGACAGCTGTTGTTTTTCCTCCATCCTTGCTGATAAGGCATGTCTTTTCATTGCTAAGCGTCGATGGTAACACAGTATAGGGTTCTTCTTCCCAGTGATTGTCAAGTTTATGACGTCTTCTCTTCCTTTTGAGAACTATATCTCCTGGCATCAAAGGAACAGCAGGTGCTTTTCGATTGTAGGCCTTTTCTTGTTTCTCACGCTGCTGAGTCAGGCTTCGCTCCACACACTCTTGTACTTTCTTGTATTGGGCTTGGCGGTTGGAATCCCAATCAGCACCTTGTAGTTGGTCTTCAGGGGTCTCAACTCCCATTTCCAGATCTACTGGCAATCTCCCTGGTCTGGCCCTCATCAGGTATGCCGGTGTGCAGTTCGTGGAACTCACAGGGATGTTGTTATACATGTCCACTAGATCGGGCAGTTTTTCCGGCCACTGACTTCGTTCTTCTAGTGGGAGCGTCTTCAGAAGGTCGAGAATGATGTGGTTCATCTTCTCACACATGCCATTGGTCTGAGGATGGTAAGGCGTAGTACGGATCTTCTGGCAGCCGTATAGGTTACAAAACTCCTTAAACACTTCAGCTTCAAAGGCTGGTCCTTGGTCAGTGAGCACTTGATCTGGATAGCCATGTGGTCGACAGAAGTGTGTCTGGAAAGCTTTGGCTGCAGTTTGACCTGTCAAGTCCTTGACTGGTACTACCACCAGGAATCTGGAGTAGTGGTCAACCATAGTGAGAGCGTAGTTGTAGCCTTGTCTGCTGGGTGCCAACTTTACATGGTCCAGGGCCACTATCTCCAGGGGCCGTTTAGTTTGGATTGGCTGGAGTGGTGCTCTCTGGCTGGGCTGGTCTTTTCTTCTAAGATTGCAGGGCCCGCAGTTTCGACACCACTTCTCTAGGGCAGATCTCATACCCACCCAGTAGAATCTTACTTTAAGTAGGGCCTCCAGTTTCTTCCAACCAAAGTGGCCTGCACCATTGTGATAGGCTTCTAGCACCATCCTCGTATCCTTCTGTGGTACAATCACTTGCCACACCTTCTCATGCGTCCTCGGGTCAATGATGCTCCTGTAAAGTTTGTCTTGATAGATGAATAATCGACCCCTCTCCTTCCATAGGTACTGTGCCTCAGGTGGGGCTCCTTTGTCAAGGCTGGCGCCAGGCTGGCTGATCAGTTTCTTTACCAAGCCTACCGCTGGATCATTTTCCTGGGTCTCCTTCCAGTTGTAGTGAGGTAGTGGGTTCAGGGTCACCTCTTGGCGGTTGGCACGCGACTGCCGACACTGTTTTGCTCCATGGCGATGGAACGCTGGCAGCTCAATCTCTTCAAGATCATCTTCATCTTCACCCTCGTCTGCTAGGTGAGGCATCCTGGACAGAGCATCTGCGTTGCCGTTCTTGCGGCCAGCTCGATACTTGACAGTAAAGTCATAATTCGCCAGTCGGGCTACCCAACGCTGCTCCATGGCACCCAATTTAGCAGTATCCAAGTGGGTCAGGGGGTTGTTGTCCGTGAAGACAGTGAATTTGGTGGCTGCCAGGTAGTGCTTGAACCGCTCTGTGATAGCCCATACCATGGCCAGGAACTCTAGCTTGAATGAGCTATAATTCTCCGGGTTTCTTTCAGTAGGCCTGAGCTTCCTGCTGGCGTAAGCAATCACACGCTCTTTGCCTCCCTGCACCTGTGAAAGCACTGCTCCCAGTCCCACATTACTGGCATCTGTGTACAGTACGAATGGCAGACCGTAGTCAGGGTAGGCTAGGATCTCTTCACCCGTCAAGGCCCCTTTCATTTGTCTGAAGGAGTGTTCTTCTGCTTCTCCCCAGTGAAATGGCGGGCCGGAGATCTTTCCTCTCTTCTTTGGGTGGCCTACCAGGAGCTCTTGCAAAGGCGCTGCCATTTTCGTGTAGCCCTTGATGAACCTTCTGTAGTAGCCTACCAAGCCAAGGAACTGACGTACCTCCCGAACGGTAGTAGGTGTGGGCCATTCCTGGATGACTGTGACCTTCTCTGGGTCCGGTGCTACTCCTTCTGCACTGACCACGTGACCTAGGTACTGGACCTTTGGCTTCAGTAAATGGCACTTGGATGGTTTCAGCTTCATTCCATATCGGGATAGTGCTTCAAAGACTTCAGCCAGGTGTTTCAGGTGGTCCTCGTAGGTCTTGGAGTACACGATGACATCATCCAGGTATAGCAGGACGGTTTCAAAGTTGAGGTGCCCTAGGCAGCATTCCATAAGCCTCTGGAAGGTCCCGGGGGCATTGCAGAGTCCAAATGGCATGCTGTTGAACTCACAGAGGCCCATTGGGGTGGTGAAGGCCGTCTTCTCCCGATCTTCTTCTGCTACAGATACTTGCCAGTAGCCACTAGTAAGATCTAGGGTAGAAAAGTAGTTAGAGGCTTTCAAGGCAGCGAGGGATTCCTCTATCCTTGGCAAAGGGTAGGCATCCTTGTGTGTTATCTGATTTATCCGTCTGTAATCCACACACATCCTCATCGTGCCATCCTTCTTTCTTACCAGGACCAGGGGAGCCGCCCAGGGGCTACAACTGTCCCTTATGACGCCTGCCTCCTTCATGTCCTTCAGCATGTCCTTTGTGCGCTGGTAATGGGCTGGTGGAATAGGCCTATGTCTTTCCTTAATGGGAGGATGACTGCCTGTGGGTATGTGATGTTGCACCCCTTTGATCCTACCAAAGTCTAGTGGGTTCTTACTAAAGACCTGCTCGTATTCCTGCACGACCCTGTAAACCCCATGTTTCTGGTAGTCGGGTGTAGAGTCAGTCCCCACGTGTAGTTTCTGGCACCAATCCTCTAACTGCTTTTGGGAGGTCTCGCCCTCTTTTGAGTCAGCTTGTGTCAGGGGACCTACAGGTGTTATGGCGTCATTTGAGCATGTAAACAGTTTGGCTATGGTAGCGTACCTTGGTAGTCTGGCTTCCTCCTCCCCACAGTTCAACACTCGTACAGGCACTCGTCCCTTGTGTACATCAACTACCCCCCTGGCTGTCAGAATCGTGGGCCAGTGGTCTGAATGAGTGGGCTCTAGTACAGCCTGGTAATCTTGTCCTCTGAGACCTACCGCTGCTCTACACCACATCATCATTTCACTCCGTGGGGGTATCACAATGGGGTTTGCATCCATCACCCGTACACTACCAATCTCACCGCCAGTCTGTTTTACCTGTTGCTTCCTCAGAATGATTCGGATCTCCTTTTGCAAGGCTCTTTTCGACCCGCCCTCAGCACCTTCAACAATCTGGTGAAGCAACAACAACACTTCCCCTAGGCAATTTTCTATGACATTAGTGCCTAAAATCATTTGCGGGTTCCTTTCTCTAATATCAGTGTCCACAACAATCAGTCCTTGTCCCTTCATTTCCTGCCTTCCCACCTTTATGGTTACCTCTTTGACCCCGATCTGGTCTATAGGTTGTCCGTTGGCAGCATAGATGGTGAGGGAGGGGTCCGGTGGTCGGAGATCGTCGTCCGACCAAAACCTACGATAAAGGACATACGGGATCGTGGTGACCTGAGAGCCGGTGTCCAATAATGCCGGGGTAGGGATCCCGTCGAGGACGATGGACAGGACAGGACGTCCACCCACGTACTGATCACAGCAGCGACTTGGGCCTGATCTTCTTAATCCTGAGGACTGGCCCCCGGCCCCAGGTTTGGCTCGTTTAAAGGACAGGCCCTTGCATAGTGTCCTGCCTCCTGGCAACGACGACAGATGGGTTGTCCAGATGAGTCATAGCGATCACTGCTCCTGCCTCGGGTTGGGGGACCTCTTCTCCTCCGCATCCAAGGGACGTCCTCTGGGTTGTCAGCTAGCAGGATCCGATGAGGGACTTTGGTCTCTGAGGGCAACTGCATTGCTTTCAGGATTTGTGCGACGTCCTTAGTGAGCTGTTGCACCTGGGAGGATAGTGTATTTATGGTCTCTGCTGGCGTGTTGAGTCCTTTTGCAGTTACCAGGGCCTGCGAGGAGGATTCCGCTCCTGCAGCCGTGGAACTGGCAGGCCATGCTGGTGCGACGGGGTCTGTGTCCACAGGAGGTTGGAGTGCTTTCACTGCCCTGTCTTTCAGAATGGCAAAGTCCACGTCAGGGTGTTCCAGGGACCACAGATTCATCTGCTTCCCATCCTCAGGAGAGCGCAGGCCCCGCAAGAATTGTTCCTTCATCATCCGGTTTCCTTCCTGATCACTGACAGGGTCCACCAGCTTGAGAGCCCGTAGTGCAGCCTGCAGCCTGAGGGCATAGTCTCTTATACTATCTTGGGGCTTCTGACGGCAGTTATAGAAGTCCGTCCTCAGCTCTCCCTCTGTGCGGTGTTCAAAAGCAGCTGCTAGTTTGGCAAAGATGGTCTCAACAGAGCTCCGGTCATCATTGGTCCAGGACTCAGCTTCCAATTCTGCTGCTTCAGTCAATTGTCCCAGCACCACAGCGGCCCTCTGCTTACCAGTCATCGCGTGCATGTCTAGCAGGGTGTTGATCTTCTTCTTAAACCCGGTCAGCGTGTCTATTTTACCGGCGTATTGGGGCAGCCATTGCGCTCCTGGGACATACAGCAAGGAAACTGGCATTATGGGGGAGACTTCGGCCGGCGCGGCTGCGACCGCGGCACCGGCACCAGGCGCTGCTGCGTCCAGCGCGACGGGGGCTGGCATCGCTTGGGCTGCGTCGCCCTGACCAGGGGCATTACCTCCTGCAGCGTCCATTTTTCTTCAAAAATCTCCGCGCCCCCTTTCCACTTCCTGGGTCAGAACGCTCTCCGAATTGTGGGGATTCTGGGGCGGCCACACGTCTTCGTGGGCGGTGCTCTTTTCCCTCGCGCGGGCTGCAGCGCGCGCTTTTGAAGATGACAATATGGCGGCGGTTCAATTTTTGCGGTCGGACCTCTGAGGCACACGGTCACCTGTCTGAACAGGTCTAGTCCAAATCCTGTTCGTGACGCCAGAAGTTGTGAAGCCCCGCTAGTATGTGTCGGTGCAGTACCTTCAGGGACTCCACGTGGATGGAACAGTCTGGTCACAGGTAGGGAACCTTCTTTTAGGATTGTCGTGACGCCACTCTCAGTATTGCGGTCAGCGGGGACCGCCACTGCAGATTAAGGGATGCCTGGGGCTGATGGTGGGTGCAGTCAGTATATTAGCCCCCTGAGAGTGAGGCAAGCCCCAGGCCCCGGTGTATGTGTGTGGGACCACAGGTCGCAGAATGACTCAAACACAGTCCAAGAAGTCTTTCAACGTGTTTACTCACTGTTTGGAGGTCACGGTGAGATGCCCGGGCGACACTGTGATAACCAGGTTGAACCAGGAATTCCAGGAGGCCGTTCTGAGGGTAGCTGTCCACTCGCCTTCCTTGCACTCTTTCTGTTTTAGGAGGATCCTTTGCTTGAAGCGTGGTAGGACCCCTCCAGGGAAGCTGTTACCACCCTGCTCCCCTCTCTCTGGCCCGTCTGCCGGCAGCGTGGCCTTGGTGGGATGGCTTCTGGCCCTGTCCCCTTATGGGCCTGGTGATTGCTGCTTGGCTCAAGCTCTGTGTAGTCGTGGTGAGGGCATGAAGTACCCCCCCCACCTGTAGGTTAAGCAGCTCTGGATGATCTGCTGCCTGTACTGGGGACCTAGTTCCCCTTGTGTGCTCGGATACCGGGATCTCCGTACTCAGCCACCCTTCTCTCTGGATGATTTTCAGGCCGACCCACGGTACTCCTTTCTCCCCCGCTTTCAGCTACTGCACTCCTCAGGACCCGTCTGACACGAGAGCTCCTCTGCTCCCTTCCACACACCTCAACTTCTTCCTCCAGACTCTCCTCTTCCTCTCTCTCTCTGCCCTGCTTCCTAGCAACCAGCCCCTGAACACACCCCCAGCTGGGAATTGAAAGTTAACTCCTTCTGGCTACTCAAGGGTCCCCTCTGGTAATGTGGGAGGCCTGGTCACTATCTGTTTGTGTGTGCACCTCATCCTGGCCTTTGGAAATTACCTGGAAGCATTGTCCCCGCATGGGTGCAATACTCTGTGGTGCCTGACCAGGTCAGGGGCGCCACAGTCATGCCAAGGGTACTTCCAAAAACTCTTATTAGCTTATGCAATATAACCATTTTTCTGTGCAATTAAACAAGGAAAATCTGTATGGCAAATATAAAATTTACAGGGGATAAGTGCCACTATAAGGCTGCATACAGTAAATAGTTTAAATTGAGTTTTCGGAGGTTGCGGAGTCACCTTATTTACTTTCTTACATGTGTACTTATGCAGATTTCTGCTCCGTTATGTTAAAAAGGGAACCATGAACTTGTCAGTGAAAATGTCTGATGCCTCTTTTAGTTCAAGGCTGATCAACTTGGAACTTTCAGCGAGATAATTGGTCTGTACTAATTTGCTGTCAGTGTCATTAAGGAAGTGTGTTAGTAGGACTAAAGGGGGATTTACACGCAGCGACATCGCTAGCGATGTCGCTCGTTAAAGCACCCGCCCCCGTCGTTTGTGAGTCATGGGCAAATCGCTGCCCGTGGTGCACAATATCGCTGGGAGCCGTCACACGTACTTACCTTCCTAGCGACATCGCTGTGATGCTGCACGAACCGCCCCCTTAGAAAAGAGGCTGTTCGCCGGCCGGCCAACAGCCTCTTTTCTAAGGGGGCGGTTCGTGCGGCGTCACAGCAACGTCACACGTCAGGCGTCCAATAGAAGCGGAGGGGCAGACAGCAGCCGCAGAAAGTGACGCCCACCTCGTTGCAGGCAGGACGCAGCTACGGTGTTGTTCATCGTTCATTAAGTGTCACACGTAGCGATGTGTGCTGCCTCAGGAACGATGAACAACCTGCGTCCTGCACGAGCAACAACATTTTGGAAATGGACGATGTGTCAACAATCAACGATTTGGTGAGTATTTTACATCGTTAGCAATCGCTCGTACGTGTCACATGAAATGGCATCGCTAACGAGGCCAGATGTGCGTCACGAATTCCGTGACCCCAACGACATCTCGTTAGCCATGTAAATTTGGGCATAAAAGTCATAGAAGTTTGAACAAAGTGATACCTTGATATCAGGAATCCGATGTCTTATTCCAGAGAAATCCACATTTTTTATTTTATGTAAACGAGCTGTTAAGATCTATGAGTCGGACGTAGATTTCCCTAAGAATCTGCCTCCAGAGCTTATTATATATGAAAGGAAGTGTTATCAGAGTGAGACATGTAATTACTGACAGTCTGCTCTCCTGATCTCACTGCAGAGCTGAGTGTGATTATAACTAACACAGTACAGCAGAGCTGAACTTTGTATTATTAGTGACACATTAGCAGTTGTCTTCTCACGGTGTTGTTAGCTCTGCTTCAGAACTATCCATGACTGCATCCAACTCTTCTTAAGAACTCATTTACAAATAAGAATTAGATGACTTTCTCTAGAACATGACAACGAATCTCAGATACCAAGATATTTTATTCAGCTTTCTATGGCCTACATGTGACATGCCCCACCAGGGCCGTCCAAGGGGACACTCGGAACTGGGCCAGTTCTGTTCTGAGAGGATGTAACGGCGGCAGGGCCCGACTCCGTGACCCTGGCAGTGTCATTTTAAATGGGGAAGATATATTTACAGGGGATGATACTTCGTGACACCACCTGTGGTATTCGGCCAAATATGGCCGATGCTGCTTAGATGGGACCGCTGGGGCAGATGGTGATGCAGCTGAGATGGTACAGCTACCCCCACAGGTGGAGCTGGGATCTCAGGGCAACTGTAGGCAGTTTTCAGCCAGTAAAATATTTGAATAGCGCATGGCTGGCGGCGCAGGCAATGAGTCCAGGACACAGCGAAATGCAGTCACAAGTTCTTTACTCACAGTTGTCAATAGAGATGAGCGATGTTCGAGGTTCGAGGTTCACCAATTTCATGTTCGAGTGATTTTGGGGGGTGTTCGAGTCGTTCAACGAACTCGAACGATTTGCTAAAAGCTCAACAGTTCGAGTTATGTTCGAGAACAGTTTGATCACCAAATGCGTGGCTTTTCACAGCTACATGTGCAGGGAGCCATCGCTGGCACCCTGCGGTAAGCTGGTAACCAGAGTAAATATCGGGTATCCAAGAAAGCGCTTTGCTTAGTATGACAATGTGTACTCTGGCTACGTGTGCAAAAAAACCCCGAAAGCCACACAGAAGTACTTGCGTGTGACTTGTGTCGGATGCCGCTGCAGTCTGTGTCCCGCTCCAGCTCCAGCCCCGCGGCTGCCCGCTCAGCAGTGTCTGCAGCTGCCCGCACTGTACCGTGTCCGCAGCTGCACACACTGCAGTGTCAGCAGCTGCCCGCACTGTACGGTGTCCGCAGCTGCCCATACTGCAGTGTCAGCATATGCCCGCACTGTAGTGTGTCCGCAGCTGCCCGCACTGTACGGTGTCCTCTGCAGCTGCCCACACTGCAGTGTCAACATATGCCCGCACTGTAGTGTGTCCACAGATGTCCTCTCAGCAGTGTCAGCATATGCCCACACTGTACGGTGTCCGCAGCTGCCCACACTGCACTGTCAGCAGTCGCGGGCATGACAAGTGCTGCCGTTAGGAGGTTAGTAAAGTTCCTTACCTGCGGTGATGAAGTCCTGCCCTCCTGACGTCAGCACTGTCACTGTCTTCCATGGCCGCCGCTTGTCACATCTCCTCTCGCTGCCGACCTGAGACTGTCACTAGCAGTGACGTCACAGGCTCCCGCGATACTTGGTTTGTGAAGGCGGCGGTCATTGAATTCAGTGACAGCGCTGATACTAGGAGTTCAACGATCAACGCAGGTAATGTACCTCACTAAACTCCTGACAGCAGCGCTCGTCATGCCCTGCAGTGACCTGGGCTGACCTATTGATATTAGCTCAGGTCACTGCACTGCTCTCCCAGCCAATATGGAACATTCTGTTCTTTATTGACTGGGACATTGACTATGGTATGGATTGTCGTGGGACCCCCTTGGATTACACCAGACATTGATTTGGTTTTCTTTCTAATAAATTGGTGAAAGAGGGGATGTTTTGGGGAGTGTTTTTTCAAATAAATTTTTTTTGTCTATTTTTTTTGTTAGTACTGACAGTTTGTGATGTCGGGTATCAGATAGACGCCATGACATCACAAACTGCTGGGCTTGATGTCAGGTGACATTACAGCTAGTATCAACCCCATTTATTACCCCGTTTGCCACTGCACCAGGGCACAGGATGAGCTGGGATGAAGCGCCAGGATTGGCGCATCTAGTGGATGCGCCACTTCTGGGGCGCCTGCGGCCTGCTATTTTTAGGCTGTGAAGGGCCAGTAACTATGGACCTTCCCACCCTGAGAATACCAGACCATAGCTGTCCGCTTTACCTTGGCTGGTGATCCAATTTGGGGGGACCCTACTTTTCTTTTGTAATTATTATTATTTATATAATATTTATAAAAAAGAGCCTGGGGTGACCTCCACATTGTATCACCAACCACGGTAAAGCTGCCAGCTGTGGTTTTCAGGCTACAGCCATCTGCTTTGCCCTAGCTGGCTATTAAAAATGGGGGGAACACACGTCATTTTTTTTTTAAGTATTTTTTTAAATAAAAAAAATTAATGGGCTTCCCTGTATTTTTATTGCCAGCCAAGGTAACGCCAGGCAGATGGGGGTGGCAACCCGTAGCTGTCTACTTTATCTGCGCTGAGAATGAAAAATACAGCGGAGCGCTACGTCATTTTTTTTATGATTTATTTTTACAGTACTGTGATGTCAGGCAATCAAAATACAGGGAAGCACATTTTTTTTTTAAATAATTAAAAAAAAATATATGGGCTCCCGCTCCTTTTTTTGTATTGCTAGCTAAGGGTAATCCAAGCAGCTACTGGCTGCTAACCCCCATTGCTTGGTGTTACCTTCACTGGCAATGGAAAATCCAGGGAAGCATTTTTTATTTTTTTACCAAAAAAACTGAAAAAAAAAATTACGTGAGCTTTGCCATATTTTTGTATGCTAGCCAGGTACAGCAGGCAGGTACGGCTGCCCCCAACTGCCTATTTGTACCCGGCTGGGAACTAAAAATATAGGGAAGCCCTTTTTTTAATTATTTCATGAATTTCATGAAATAATTAAAAAAAGAAATGACATGGGCTCCATTTTTGTGTCCAGCCAGGTGCAACTAGGCAGCTGGGGATTGGAATCCGCAGCACAGGTTGGCCCGAGCTTTCTGGGCCCTTCTGCTGCGAATTGCAGTCTGCAGCCGCCCCAGAAAATGGTGCTTTCATAGAAGCGCCATCATCTGGCGCTGTATCCAACTCTTCCATCAGCCCAGAAGCCGGGTGGCCTGCTGGGTAATAATGAGTTAATACTAGCTTTGTTTTACTAGCTAGTATTAAGCCAGAGATTCTTAATGTCAGGCAAGTTTGACCCTGCCATTAAGAATCTCCAATAAAGGGTTAAAAAAAAAGACACCACACAGAGAAAAAATACTTTACTAGAAATAAATACACAGACACACTTAGAGACTCCATGTTTATTACTCCCTCTCATCCCTCCACGATCATGGCCTTCTGTCTTCTTTCTCCTTCAACCCATGCAGCTCTGCTACATCAGACAGCACTGCATGAGAGGAAGAACGCTGCTGCTCCGTGGAGTCTAATCACTCACTGAGTGAGCAGAGGCTGCGGGCTGTAAGCGGTGACGTCACCGCTGACAGGCGGGTTACCATAGCAACCGTGCTCCGATCACGTGATTCCCAGTGCCGCTATTCACCGGCTGTGGCATCTAGTCCCTGCATGTGGGCTGAGTCTGTAAAGAGCGCCGACATGCAGGAACGGGGAAGCCGACCATGTGCCAGAGCATCTTGCCGGTACACGGACATGCTCAAACGAGCACCGCGTACCGGAGAGATGCACTGACAGGACCTGGAATGACGTCTAGCCATGTGACCAGTCTGTAGCCAATGAGATAATAGACACGTGACTAGTCACATGCTATTTTAACATCACAATAGGTCCTATCATCAGTGCTGGTTACCTGGAGGACGCACGCTGCGATTATCGGAAGGAAAAGCGGCAGGAGACAGAGTGCAGGACGCGTAGCAGGGACCTGTAAGTGTAATGGCAATGTTTATTAACTGTATGTGTACATGTAGAATGTGTTTTTATGTGTTTGTGTTTGCCTCCCATTGTTTTCAATGGGGTTCGAACTGGTTCGTCGAACGTTCGTCGGAACCTCTGTTCGACGAACCGAACTTGAACGCTAGGGGGATGGCTCATCTCTAGTTGTCAGTTCCAGAGTATCACGTCCAGCCGGTCAAATGCTGCCCTTGGAGTGCAGAGTCCTGCGGTGATGGAATCCAGTCGATCCCCAGGTAATTCAGAGGCACAAGACCGGTGTACCTTTCTGTGTCCCTTTCCTTTTTGTCTTCCTACGCTGGCTTCGCCCTCCTGCCCTGCATCTCACACACAGTGTTCTGAGCCAGTGTCCTCGGACCCTGTTTTTGGAGGCTCTTCTGCCTAATCCCTTGGCCCTCTGTAGTCACCTTTTCAGTGGATTTGCATGTGGTTGTGCCTTCAGCACATAAAGTTACCTCAGCCTCCGGTTTTGCTAGCTGAGCCTTGTAGATCTCCACTAGTCTAGGGGCCAGTCTCCTTTGAGGCCAAGTCCCCCCACACCGGTATGTCACATGTGGATGCGAGCCAACAGGTGGATCTCTCACTTCCCGTGGCTCTAGGACCCCTTCTTTCTTTTCTTTCTTCCTTTTCCTAGGACGAGCTTGCTGGCTCCAGTCTCCAGGACCTCTCCCCTCCACTTCCTCCTTTGTTCTTCTCCTAACTCCTTCTCTGTAGTCTCACTTTCTGCACTCCGTTTTAAGTGTCCACCCACTAACTAACCCCACCTCTAGACTGGCTCCGGGACTGTTCTCTCCCTAAGGAGCAACTCACCCTAACCCCGGCCTTGTGGAGTGTAGCTGTACTAAGAGTGTGTGTGTACTGTGGTCTGTGTGCTCTTTCTTACCAGGGATGGGGTCCCACACCTCTGGCTGAGGTGCAGTACCTCTGTGGTGACTGGACCCTCAGTGGCACCACACATGCACATATAGATGGCTTTGGAGGATTAATTCTACTGACAGATTCCCTTTAAGTGAAAAAACTCATAAAGTGACAACATTCTGACTGCCTGCAGCTGACAGTAGGTAAAGCTCACTGCAATCAGTTTTATTATTGAGATATATATATATATATATATATATATATATATATATATATATATATAGTGTATTCAAAGTGCTTTCCAGCTCCACCTAGGGGTAGCTTCAAGCAACCGTATTTTATCACTTAATTCTGCAACTAGAATTTTGTAGCTCTATATCCAATTTCCGGCTATTATAAAGATACATTTTAGAATTCTCTGGTGTATGAAAACAAGAAGTGGACATGCACTTCACTAGATTGATTAAATATTGCCCAACTTTGGATGTTGATTTTTCATTCCTGTTTGGTTTTAAGGTTATTTACTGTAGATAGAGGCCAAAAGTTTATACAGCTTCTCCTGGGTATAAAATTATTGTATTCTTTGTGGTCTGTCAGTTATAGTGCAGGGATTTAGAATAACTAAACAACAGGAGTTTGTTTAAAAGAACTGAAGTCCTCAGTAGTTGATACCTTTTAATGGCTAACTGAAAAGATGGTAAGAATAGATATTAATAATTTCAGTTAGCCATTAAAAGGTATTAACCACTGAGGACTCTCAGTTCTTTTAAACAAACTTTTTTTATCTCTACTGGCTAACACGGTACAAAGATATATTTTACCTAAACAACAGGAATAATGGAAATAGAATCTGGTTAGTGGATTGTGTTGAAATGAAATAAGGGGTACTTTGCACGTTGCGACATCGCTACTGCAATATCGTCGGGGTCAAATCGAAAGTGACGCACATCCGGTGCCGGTAACGACGTTGCAACGTGTAAAGCCTAGATATGCCGATAAACGATCGCAAAAGCGTCGTAAATCGGTGATCTGTGTAGTGTCGGTCATTTTCATAATGTCGCTCCTGCTGAAGATACACTGTTGTTCCTCGTTCCTGCGGCAGCACACATCGCTGTGTGTGAAATCGCAGGAGCGAGGAACATCATCTTACCTGCGTCCACCGGCTATGCAGAAGGAAGGAGGTGGGCGGGATGTTTATGTCCTGCTCATCTCCGCCCCTCCGCTTCTATTGGCCGCCTGCCGTGTGACGTCGCTGTGACGCCACACGACCCGCCCCCTTAGGAAGGAGGCGGCTCGCCGGCCAGAGCGACGTCGCAGGGCAGGTAAGTGCGTGTGAAGCTGCCGTAGCGATAATGTTCGCTATGGCAGCTATCACAAGATATTGCATGTGCGACGGGGGCGGGTACTATCGTGCTCGGCATCACTAGCCGATGCTAGCAATGTCGCAACGTGCAAAGTACCCCTAAGTCACTGATGAGAAAAATTGGAGCTTCTATACAGGTTGTCTCCAAAAAGGAAATAATGAAGTATGATTGGGCGTTATCATGATTTCCAGATTGGCAGAACTAAAGCTGGGTTCACACATAACGACAGCGACAACGACATCGCTGTTACATCACCATTTTCTGTGACGTAACAGCGACCTTGTAAGTTGCTGTTATGATCGCTGCTTAGCTGTCAAACACAGCAACGCAGCAGCGATCATAATGAAGCTACATGTGCAGAGAGCAGGGAGCCGCGCACACTGCTTAGCGCTGTCTCCCTGCTCTCCTAGCTACAGTACACATGGGGTTAATTAACCCGATGTGTACTGCAGCTACATGTGCAGAGAGCAGGGAGCCGCGCACACTGCTTAGCGCTGGCTCCTTGCTCTCCTAGCTACAGTACACATCGGGTTAATTAACCCGATGTGTACTGCAGCTACATGTCACAGTGCAGAGAGCAGGGAGCCGCGCACACTGCTTAGCGCTGGCTCCTTGCTCTCCAAGCTACAGTACACATCGGGTTAATTAACCCGATGTGTACTGCAGCTACATGTCACAGTGCAGAGAGCAGGGAGCCGCGCACACTGCTTAGCGCTGTCTCCCTGCTCTCCTAGCTACAGTACACATGGGGTTAATTAACCCGATGTGTACTGCAGCTACATGTGCAGAGAGCAGGGAGCCGCGCACACTGCTTAGCGCTGGCTCCTTGCTCTCCTAGCTATAGTACACATCGGGTTAATTAACCCAATGTGTACTGCAGCTACATGTCACAGTGCAGAGAGCAGGGAGCCGCGCACACTGCTTAGCGCTGGCTCCTTGCTCTCCAAGCTACAGTACACATCGGGTTAATTAACCCGATGTGTACTGCAGCTACATGTCACAGTGCAGAGAGCAGGGAGCCGCGCACACTGCTTAGCGCTGGCTCCTTGCTCTCCTAGCTACAGTACACATAGGGTTAATTACCCGATGTGTACTGCAGCTACATGTGCACAGAGCAGGAGCCGGCACTAGCAGCAAGAGCGGCGGAGGCTGGTAACGAAGGTAAATATCGGGTAACCAGGGAAAGGTCTTCCCTTGGTTACCCGATGTTTACCCTGGTTACAGCTTACCGCAGGCTGCCAGAAGCCGGCTCCTGCTCCCTGCTCGCTTCATTTCGTCGCTCTCTCGCTGTCACACACAGTGATGTGTTCTTCACAGCGGGAGAGCGACGACGAAAAAATGAAGCAGGACATTCAGCAACGAGCAACGACCTCACAGCAGGGGTCAGCTCATTGCTGGATGTCACACACAGCGACAGCGACAGGACATCGCTGCAACGTCACAGAAAATGGTGACGTAGCAGCGACGTCGTCGTCGCTGTGTGTGACACCACTATAAGAAATCCAGTGATTAACAGATGCCTTTTACAGACAGTAGCTAATCAGGTACAAATATTCAGGTACAAATCTATGTGGCATTTGTACATTTACATTTGTGATTCACAGCAGGGACTGTATACCTCCCCAGGTTTCTCCATCAGTACATATATAGTCCTATCAATCCAGGCAAGTGAGAGGGCAGAATCCTCCAGGGACATGATTGTCCGACCAGTCTACTGCGCAACTCGGTCATCGTCAGCTTTTAAAGTATGCTTTTTTCTCTGAAATGTTGCAGCTTTTAAAAGTAAAATATCCCTGGCTGAAATCATCCAGCCAGTGCCTAAAACATGATGCCTGTGGATCAGATATAATGTACAGTGCCTTACAAAAGTATTCACCCCTTTGGCTTTTACCTATTTTGTTACATTACAATCTGTGTCCAAGTTAGGAAAGAGAAGTGAGAATAAAATGGGCAAAAATTAAATTTTTAAATAAATAAAAATTGCCAAGTGCATATGTATTCATCCCTTTTGCTATGAAGCCCCTGAAAATTTCTGGTGCAAGGAATTACCTTCATAAGCCACATGCTTAGTGAAAGGAAGTCCACCTGTGTGCAATCTAAAGGTTGCTTTACACGCATCCACCCCCGTCGGTTGTGCGTCACAGGCAAATCGCTGCCCGTGGCGCACAACATCGCTAGGACCCGTCACATGTACTTACCTGCCTAGCGACGTCGCTGTGGCCGGCGAATCGCCTCCTTTCTAAGGGGGGCGGTTCGTTCGGCCTCATAGTGGCGTCATCAAGCGACCACCAAATAGAAGCAGAGGGGCGGAGATGAGCGGGCCGAATATCCCGCTCACCTCCTTCTTTCCTCATTGCGGGCGGCCACAGGTATGGTGATGTTCCTCGTTCCTGCGGTGTCACACATAGCGATGTGTGCTGCCACAGGAACGATGAACAACCTGCGTCCTGCAACAGCAACGAAATTTGGGATTAGAACGACATGTCAACAATCAACGATTAGGTGAGTAATTTTGATCGTTAATGGTCGTTCGTGCATTTCACATGCAACGACATCGCTAACGAGGCCAGATGTGCACCACGAATTCCATGACCCCAACGACATCTCGTTAGCGATGTCGTTGAGTGTAAAGCCCCCTTAAGTGTCCCGGGTCTGTCAGTATATACACACCTTTTCTGAAAGACCACAGAGGCTGCAACACCATTAAGCAAGAGGCACCACTAACCAAACAACACCATGAAGACCAAGGACATCTTCAAACAACACCATGAAGACCAAGGAGATCTCCAAACAAATCCATGGAGACAAAGGAGATCTCCAAACAAATCCATGGAGACCAAGGAGATCTCCAAACAAGTCAGAGACAAAGTTATTGAAAAGAACAAGTCGGGGTTGGGTTCTAAAAAATATCCCAATCTCTGATGATCCCTCAGAGAGCCATTACATCCACAAATCCACTATCATCAAATGAAAAGAACTTGATGCCATAACAAATCTGCCAATACATGGTCATCCACCAAAACTCTCAGCCCGGGCAAGGAGGGCATTAATCAAAATGGCAGCACAGAGGCCAAAGGTAACTCTGAAAGAGCTGCAGAGATCCCAATCAGAGACAAGAGTATCTGTTCATACAATCACAGTAAGCCGTAATAGAGGTGGCTTGAAACAAAGCCTTTATTTACAGCCAAAAATTGATTTTGCCAAAAGACATGTGGTTGCCTCCCCAAATGTATGGAGGAAGGTGTAGTGCTCATGTGGCACCCCTGATGCTGCCGTCGCCACAGAGGTACTGCACCTCAGTTGGAGGGGTGGTGCCCCATCCTGGGTAAGAAAGAGGTCATCTACTGGTTCACGTACCAAAAAACCTGCAGACACCCAATTATTAGCTCACACATTAAGGCTGCTTTACACACAACGATATCGCTACAATGTGAGACGCCTAGATCGTTGTTACGATTTGCCGAGATCACTCATAGGTCGTTTTGTAGCGGTCACAAGTACACATCTCATAAACGAAGCTACATCGTTCAGCAATATATTGTTTGACCAAGGCGGTCGTGTGGATGTTGTTCGTCGTTGGCAGGGTGTCAAACATAGCAATATGTCTTCTGCGCTCCAAACGACGAACAATATTTTGAAACTGAAAGCGGTGTCAACGATCAACGATTTTCACCCTATTTGTGATCATTCAGAGTCGCACGTAGGTGTCACACGCAATGACGACGCTAACGATGACGGAAGTGCGTCACGAAAACCGTGACCCCGACGACATATCATCAGATAAATCGTAGCGTGTAAAGCGGCCTTTAGATCAAGGCCGGGGCACGTCCCATTAATGCATTGTGACCAGTAATCTGGTTATGGCACTTAATTCACATGCACTGTATCTAGAACCATCTAGGGAGAAGAGCTTAGTGGGTGAGCTGTCTGAGGTAAAATGGGCGGAGCTAAGTTTGAAAGTGGACAGTTTACCGTTGACAGAATCAGCCAGTTAGGAGGAGGGAGGGGACCGACGAGGAGTGAGGGCCCTTGGGGTCCTGCTCGGCTCTGAGGAGACTGAAGAGAGAATCCCAGCAACTTAGGGGAAGATTGTCAGACCCCCTATAGTCGTATTTGACAAGCAGCAGCTTAAGTTGAATGAATTGGTCGCAAACAGAGTCCCGGTCCCTAGGCTAGGACGATACTTCAGGACTTCCTAGTAACACTGGAGGCCAGGGTGGCTGTACGCACCTTTGGGCCACAAGCAGCAGACAAATCCACTGGAAGGGGGCCACAGAGGGCCAGGGAGCCAGGGAGGCAGAAATTGCTTTGAAGGTTCCCAAAGGGAGCCATTCAGGCAACATTCCCACTAGTGGTCCGCGGTCCCTGGCTCAGGGCACTGTGTGTGGAGGCGCAGGGCAGGAGGGTGAAAGTCAACGCAGAGAGACGGCCAGGAAAGGCAAACAAAAGGGAGAACCGGTACTGGCTTTTGACTTACTCAGGATCGGCGGTTGCCCATCACCAGGGATCCCAGCATACTGTGGTGGAATAAATTGGCTGTCAACCTGAAGAACTGGTTTAGTGAGTGACTGTTATATAAATGTCTTATCCATTTCTCCTGAGTCACAGCCTGCCCTGACAGACCTTTCAAATCCCAATAGTCGCCCCAGGGTCCCGCTCCATCTGTGCCGAGCAAGAACACCTCAGCTGCGACATCATCACCAGCCTCGGGGAACCCACAACGCAGCAGCGGCCCACATAGCCGCAAAACCACAGGTGGCATCACAAAGTTTATTTTACTTTAAAAATCTCTCAAAATTACAACTCTTATCATCATCCCCATTCTTTATTAAAAGACACTGCCAGGGTCACGGAGATGGACTCCGCCACCACTGACATCCCCGGGCTAGTCTGGCCTGGTTCCAAGTACCCCTGCCCTGGGCAGGGCGTGTCACTCAGATGAGACCAAAATTGAAATTTTTGGCCACCAAGGTATATCAACACAGCTTATCACTCCAAGAATACCATATACAGAATGAAAAATGGTGACAGCAGTATCATGTTTTTGGGATGGCTTTTAGCAGCAGCAGTGCAAATGGTCTGAGTCGAGGGGAAGATGGATGGTGCAAAATAAAGGGATACTCCTAGCAAAACCTGTTTCAGTCTGTCAGTGAAGGGAGTCTAGACAATGACCCAAAGCTACTGCTAAAGCAACACTCGATTGGTTTAAGGGGAAATATGTAAATGTTTCTAGTGGCCGAGTTACAGCCCAGACCTTAATCCAAAGGAGAATCTGTGGTCAGTCTTGAAAAATGCTGTTCACCAGAGGAAACCATCTAACCTGAAGGAGATGGAGCAGATTTACTTTTAGGAATAGGCAAAAATCCCAGTGGCCAGATGTGAAAAGCACATAGACACTTATCCAAAGGGAATTGCTGCTGTAGTTGCCGCAAAAGGAGGCTCCACAAAGTACTGGCTTTAGGGGGGTGAATAGTTATGAACACTGAAGTGTTCAGTTATTTTATCGTATTTGTTTGCTTCTCCATAAAAAGAAAACCAAATGATCACAGTTGTAGACATGTTCTTTGCGTAAACTGAGGCAAACCCTCAAAAAAAAGTGAAATTCTATGTTGTGAGGTAGCAAAACACGAGAAATGCCAAGGGTGTGAATACTTTTGCAAGATACTGTATAAGACGACAGGTTACTTTTAAAGAAAATTAAATGACCGTGCACCCACCTCTCAAAGCTGAGATCCACAAAAAAAGGTGCATTGGTCTTCTGTGATTGCAAGAATGGTAATTCTGCCATATCTGAGGCCATCATCAAACTGGTGATCATAGCTATTAATTACTTATAGGATTGAATTCAGTAGTTTGGATAAACTTGCTGTTTTTGTACTGGTTGTCCCATTTATGAGTTATGCCCCTTTCCACCACAATTTAGGCTTGATTGATAGTTTTCTCCCTACTTCTTTGTTTAGGAAAATAGCTGTCAATAACTGGTGAGTGGGTTGGGATAGCCACCGCTCATTATTATCGAGGACTTGGCAATGAGTGCACATAATGGAGAGGAGTCCTCAACTCCTGAGCCCTGCGGAAGAAAAACTGGTGACAGATTCCTTTTAATGACATTGCTTCACTGCGTATCAGGTGAGAGGTTTTTCAAAACTAAAAAAAAACCAAAATACTATCTATACCAAGATTTCTAACTAATTCACACATCGTTTGCTCAGTTTTCCCTTTTCTTGATTTTTTTTACCTTTTTTGAACTTTGCCGATACTTGGAGATAATATAAATGACTTCAAGTACAATTTTATGTTCTAACTTGACAGCTTAAGTGGAAAATTAAAACGACAGAAGAAGATAGAATTTCACATTCTCTGACAATAGTAGCATTTCTGAGACCTAATATGTGTGAATTAGTTACAAGATAAGTGTCTGAATGTAACCACTATACTAATTCTGCCATAAATGTTGCTATTAAAATTTTTAGTGAGACCATCAGCATAACAGATTATAGAATACTAAGCCAGACTGCGCAATTCCATTGAAAGATGGGGTTGCACAATGACATTGAAAGTTCTGGCATATATAGTTGAAACCAGAAGTTTACATACCCTATCTAAAAAGACCCATCTGCATGTTTTTCTCACTATCTGGACCTTTCCCGTTTTACGTCAATTAGGAACCAAAATGATTTATATTTGCCAAATACCAGAATAATGAGAGAGAGAGCATGTTTTATGGTATTTTTATTACTTTCTGCAAAGTCAAAAGTTTACATACATTTCATTAATATTTGGAACCATTGTGTTTAAACTGTATGACTTGGGTGAAACATTTTGGATATCCTTCCACAAGCTTCTGACAATATTTGGTAGGAATTTGGACCCATTCCTCCTGACAGAACTGGTCTAACTGAGCCATGTTTGTAGGTCACTTTGTTTGCACCTCCCTTTTCAGTTTGACCCATAAATTTTCAATAGGCCTGAGATCAGGGGTTTATGATGGCCACTCCAAAACATTGGCTTTGTTATCCTTAAGCCACTTTGTAACCAGTTTGGCAGCATGCTTTGGGTTATTGTCTATTTGGAAGACCCATTTCCGCCCAAGCTTTAAATTCCTGGTTGATGTCTTGAGATGTTACTTCAGTATTGCCACATAATCTTCTTTCCTCATGGTATCATCTATTTTGTGAAGTGCACCAGTCCCTTCTGCAGCAAAACAACGCCACAACATCAGGCTGCCACCCCCGTGTTTCAAAGTAGTGTTCTTAGGCTTCAAAGCTTCTCCCTTTTTCCTCCAAATGTAACAATGGTCATTATGGTCAAATAGTTTCATTTTAGTTTCATCAGACCACAGGACATGTCTCCAAAAATTAAAGTATTTTTTCCTGTGTGGATTTGCAAACATTAATCTGTTTTTTTATGCTTCTTTTGGAGTAATGGCTTCTTCCTGGCAGAGTGGCCTTTCAGCCCATATTTATACAGTACTCATTAACAATCTTACCAGATTCCATCAGCATCTTCACTTTTGCTTTTGTTCTTGGGTTGATATACACATATCTGATCAAAGCACGTTCATCTCTGGTAGACAGAACCCCAAATCTCCTTCCTGAGTGGTATGATGGCTGGCCATTCCCATTTTATTTATACTTGCATATAATTGTTTTTACAGATAAACGAGTCACCTTCAGGTATGTGGAAATTGTGCCCAAGTATGAACCAGATTTGTGCAAGTCCATAATTCTCTTCCTTAGGCCCGTTTCACACGTCAGTGAAAAACACAGACGTTTTTCACTGGCGTGTAAAACACGCACATGTCCCTGCGTGTGCCGAAAATCACGGCACACGTGGGTTGTCTAAGTGCAATCCGGGCTCCGTTCTCCGTGGCCCGTCATTGCACTTAGAGATTCACTCACCTGCGCCCGCTCCCGCTCTCCATGGTGCTGATCGCTCCCGCGACGCAGCATCCGGCCGGCAGTGACCCCTGTAGGAGCTGCTTCCGGGTCGGCTGTGTCGTGCATAATGAATATGCGCGACAGTAATCAACCGGCACAGAAGCAGCAGGGAGAACGGGCTGCAGAGGACATCGCTGGACGCCGGGTGAGTTAAAATAATTTTTATTTTAAAAGCACGTTTTTTTCTGGCACGTGTTTCACGGACCACACAACTGCGTGGTCCGTGGAACATCAGTGATGCCAGAAAAAAATGGACATGTCTCCGTGCAGCAATCACGCACACGCGGGTACGCTGCACGGAGACACGTGCAGTGACAAATCACTGACGTGTGAGCAGACCCATTGATTATAATGGGTCTGCGTATGTCAGTGATTCTGGTACGTTTAAAAAAAAGCACAAACGTACCAGAATCACTGACGTGTGAAAGGGGCCTTAGAGTTTGGCTGATTTCTTTTGACTTTCCCATGATGCTACACAAAGAAGCAGTGTGTTTCAGGTGTGCATTAAAATACATCCACAGGTGTGTCTCTAATTAACTCAGATATTGACAATCAACAAGAGGCTTCCAAAGATATGACATCAGATGGGCTGTCCCATATTGTTGAAAGGCATAGTACTCTTAAGGGTGCTTTACACTCTGCGACATCGCTAGCAATTGCTAGCGATGTCGAGCGCGATAGCACCCGCCCCCGTCGTTTGTGCGATATGTGGTGATCGCTGCCGTAGCGAACATTATCACTATGGCAGCGTCACACACACATACCTTGTCAGCGACGTCGCTGTGACTGCCGAACAATCCCTCCTTCAAGGGGGAGGTGCGTTTGGCGTCACTAAGCAGCTGGTCAATAGAAGCGGAGGGGCGGAGATGAGCAGGACGTAACATCCCGCCCACCCCTTCCTTCTGCATTACCGGTGGAGGCAGGTAAGGAGATGTTCCTCGCTCCTGCGGTGTCACACATAGCGATGTGTGGTGCCGCAGGAACGACGAACAACATCACTACGTATGAGACAATGATTTTTGTTTTTTGGACGACCTCTCCAAAACCAACGATTTTTGTCTCTTTTGCAATCGTTTAAGGTTGCTCCTACATGTTACATGCTGCGATGTCGCTAACGGCGCCGGATGTGCGTCACAAACACCGTGACCCTGATGATAAATTGTTAGTGATATCACAGTGTGTAAAAGCACCCTTTACTGTATGTAAATGTTTGACTATACAGAAAATTATGAAATGTATGTAAACTTTTGACTTTACAGAAAGTAATAAAAATGCCTTAAAACATCCTCTCTCTCTCATTATTCTAGCATTTGGCAAATATAAATAATTTTGGTTCCTAATTGACCTAAAATAGGAAAGGTTTATTCTGATTTCATGTCATGTCATGCAAAAAACATGCAGATGTGTCTTTTTAGATAGTGGATGTAAACCTCTCGTTTTAACTAACTGCAAATTTGGTCAAGAACTACAGGAAACGTCTGACCCCTATAATTAAAAACAAAGGTTTCTGGACCAAATATTAAGTTTTATTTTTCTATTGTAACAAATACTTATTTCATGCAATAAAATACAAAATAATTATTTAAAAATCATACAATGTCTGTCACAGTTGAAGTTACCTACGATAAAAATTACAGACCTCTCCATTCTCTGTCTTTGGATTTACCTTTTTACTATTTACTTGGATTGCCCATTTTGCGCACTCTGACCTTAGTTACCTGACCCTGGACTTTGCCTCTGACTATCCATTTTTGTTATCAGTTTGTCTGTTACATACCCTCCTGGCTTTTACCTCAGACTCTTTGACTTATCCACAATTCACAGCTTGTCCATGACAGGTGACTCAGTGTTATGGACCCAAATACAATATAATGTCTCCACACTTTTCCTCCAGAAGTACTGATAATAAAAAAAAAAACTAAAAAAACACATACTACTTTCCTATCTCCATTGTCTTGTCATTTTGCCCTGGCCTGTGCAGCAAGCAAACTGAGACTCCATGCAGCAGGCATCATCTATTTCCCGGGAATGATGGGTAAATGAAGCAGGGGCACCGAAACTGGCTCTTTGACTAGGGACCCTGCGCTGTCCCTTATCCCAGAGGTACGTCCTGTGGTGGCGAGGTCTGGACCACCAGCTTCCCCCTATCTCTTGTCTGAACCCTGGTCTAACACCCCTTCTCCCCCACCCTTGGGGAAGGCAGGAATTGAAGTAGCAAATCCCACAAATAACGCAGACAGGGGAGAACCCAAATAAATATGTCGCGGGCGGGGAGGAGGGTGTCAGCACACTACGCTCACCCCCTTCTGCTCGGGTCCGGCGGCCGCTGCTCAATGGTGGCTCGAGCTGTAGGCCGGATCCCAGGGGTTCTCGAGCGGCACTCCTCGCCCGTGAGTGAAAGGGAGTTGTTGGGTGTGGGGATTGTTTATTGTTCGTGACGCCACCCACGGTTGTGGTGATTTCACCACCGCTGCTCGGTGTGGGGATCCCGGGAGTGATGGTGGGGGGAGCAGCTAGTTGTTGTGTTACCCCTCCATGGGTAGGGGTTGGTGATCCCGGGGCCCGGTGATGAGATGGGAGATGCAGGGCCTGGTGGGCGCAGGGACGCGGGGGCAGCGCTGTGCCTTGCGGCACTGTGGTACTCACTCAGCCTGAGACGTTGACACAGTTTTTACGGTAAACCAAACGGCTGGTAAGACGGTCCCACGGACGGCTGCACTTGCTCTCCCAGTAGGTGGCGGTGATGTCCCTCTTCCTTGCACCTTTGTTTACTTGTTGGTTGCGATGGGTCCCCACCGGTAACCCGCTCCCCGGCTTCAAGCTGGACCGGGGGAGCTCTACTCTTTGCCCGCAGGCGCTGGCCCTGAGAAACTGGTGCCTTGGCGGTGGCGGTGTCTCTCCTACTCTGGTTGGGCTGTTGCCTTCAATCGGGACTTGGTTGTTGGGGGATCTACGTCCCCTTCACTGACGGATTTGGCAAATTCTGGCGACTCCAAGCCTTGCCGGGGTCCGAGAGGCCCCTGCACTGGTGCTGACTGTCCTTCGGAACACTGCTCCAGACCGCCGGGCCACTACCCGTCCGCGGTCCTTCCAGGAACTTCCAAACGGTCCCCCTCCAGACAGTCACCGCCGTTGCTGACCTTGCTGACCTGTCCTGCACACAGCTGGACTACTTCAGGCTTTCTCTCTGTCACCACTCTTGCTTTCCTCCTTTACCACTTTACTTCCTTCTACTTTCACTTCCTTAACTCATCTTAGCTGTTTACTCCTTCACTCCCCTAGCTTATCTGCCTGGTTTCTCCCGCCTCCAGAGCTGTGAACTCCTCGGTGGGCGGAGCCAATCGCCTGGCCCACCCCCTGGTGTGAATCATCAGCCTCTGGAGGAAGGCAACAAGGATTTTTGGTTAGCTTTGGTGTTCCTAACTGGGATGTAGGGTATGGTGGTGTGTGACCTCTGTCCCCTGGCTTGCCCAGGGCGACACAAATACACACTGTAATCAGACACAGGGGTGACAATATGTGCACAGGAAGAAATAAGATACAAGGAGGAAATAAACTGACAACAGGGATATTTCTACACCACACAAGACATCATACAACTGATCACCAGAAACTGGATCACACGCTAAAGACCGGCATCGCTGGAACAACACTGGAGCTATAATCAGCGATGAGGAACCGGATCCAGCACCTTATACAGGTTGGAGGTGGCTGTGAGTGGTCATTAGCAACCTGAGCTCCTAGCAGCAGTTCACAAGCCAGCAAGGATTAACTCCTGCTGGACTGATGAGCAGTGAACATGAAAACAGCTGACGCCCGATTCTGGCTGAACAACTAAGAGACATCAAGTTGCCTGTCAGACTCTGCAGTGTGAACAGAGTCTGACGCCGCCATGACACTTAACGAGTGCAAAGCAGAACACCGCATGACAATCTAGTTACTTAATCATGTCTTATGCACTGAGAGTCAGTTTCACAAGCTGAATGGTGGCACAGGTAGCTCTTTCACCATTTTTTAATGCTATCTGCATCCTGAGTATGTAGATAATTATGGAATAGCAACATGATGCAGGGGGTGCACCATTCGACACTGGAGCAGACCAATATGCCACTTTTCGCAGCCCCTTTGTTGTCCGGTCCATGGGCCAAACAGGAACTGCCGAATGGCCACATGTCATCTGTGGGCCGCAGTTTACCCAGGTTTGTCATAAAGCCTACCATACCCACAAAGCGCTGATAAGTACAAATAGATATCTTTTAAGTGTAATTTCAGTGAATGAAAATTGAATGAAAATAACCTTGTCTCTATATTGACTGTGAAACGTGACGACATTGTGAAATACACAAAAAAGGATAATTGCAGAATTCAACTCTACTTTCATCTAATAAATTACTGATGGAGCAGGAGACCAGAGACACTTAAGTCTTGCCGTAAGACACACGTATTAGTACATCATTTTCCTCATTTTCCTTTTGTAGATTTTACCTTTTGTATTTGAATAAAACAATTCTAATGTATTAGAGAAAGGGAAAGAAAATAATTACATTAAGCAATCAGAGATATATAATATACAACTAATGGACATATGGATAGATGCATAATACTTTCTTTAGATCTCTGGTTTCTAACTGGTACGTCTTCAGCTCTGTGCAACTACAATTCTCAGCATTTCCTGCTGGGCAATGATAGTAGTTGTACATTTATAGCAGATGGAGAAGTACAGGTTGCAGGTTACCACTTTATTATGTGTGTTTAACCACTTCCAAGCCACGTATATACTTTAATGAGGTGGCTCAACTCTTTTCATTACTGGCCACATCGTTATTATGTTGAGAAACAGGGTTTCTCTCAAATACCTTGTGTGCCAATGAACCGCCCCGCGGCCTCGGCTGCGACCGCCGAGCCGCTCGGATCCGTGCTCATACTGTGGGCGGTGGCTCGAGCCTCTAACGTCGCTCTGCAAGGGGGGGTTGGCGCTACGCGCGGGGGAATGCGGGTGTTTGGTTTTGTGATGATTGTTTGTGACGCCACCCACGGGTTGTAGTGATGGTGGACACCACCACTGCGGTAAAGGTACGGGGACTCCCGGGAGCGATGTAGTGGCGCAGCTAGGTGTTGACTCCTCCGTGGATAGGGGATGCTGGTCCCGGGCCCGGTTGGGCGAGGGCCGGTGTGCAGGGCGCAGAGTGTCGGTGCAACGCGGTGCGGTGCCTGAGGGCACAGGTGTACTCACGATTGAACCACACAGAGTCACTGGTAAACCAAACGAGGTGATGAACAGCTTCCTAGTCGGGTTGGCAATGTCCGCCTTTCTCCTGCACCTATGTTTGTAGTGTGACCACTGTGCCTGGGCACTGGTAGTCCACTCCCCGGCGTGTATGTGTCATAGGAGCCCCTTTTGCCCGCAGACGCTGGCCCTTGGATCTCTGGCCTCTGGCGGTGGCTCTTATCCGGACGGTTGGGCTGTTGCCTTCAATCGGGACTTTGGTGGGAATAAACCCCTGAGGTCCAGACTGCAATCAGTTAATTTGACTATGGTGGTGGCATATAGCCTAGTTCGGGGTCTGAGTACCCTGCCTGGTGCTCCGGTATCCAATTAGCTCCCCGGTTCGGTTCCGGCGGGCCACTACCCTGTCCCGGTTCCTTACGGTTCCACAGTTCGTATTCCCGGTCTCCTGCAGGCGGCCACTGCCGTCTGCCTGCCTGACTGTTTGGGGGGTCCTAGGCTCCAACCCAGGCCCTGAGCAGAACTGTACTCCACTACTCTCCACTCCACTGTACTGAACTGAACTGTTTACTGTTTTCCTGCCTCAGGCCAGCTGACTCCTCGGGGGGGGCATGTCTCTCCGCCTGCCCCACCCACCTGGTGTGCCTGTCTGACTCTGAGGAAGGCAATCAGGTCTTTGTGGTTGACTGGTGGTACCTTTCTAGTGTGGGGGTGTGTGGTGAGTGTAGTAACCTGTGACCCCTGGGGTCCAGGGTGTCACACCAATAGGTCCTGTCAGTGGTGCTATTGTGGTCCGCTCACCCCCTTCATGTGACCCCTGGGCTCCGTGGTGACCTCTGATGTCCTGTGATGTCACGTCAACTTCCTGTTGACCCGACATTACCTTGGTCGACTCCGGTCCTCCTGAGTCACTGGGCTCTGGGCAGAGTCTCATCACAGCTCAGTGTCGCTCCTGCTTGCAGCGGCCTGCAGTGAAGGAGGGAGCAGGGAGATGTTGGGCTGTGACGAGCGGTGAAACGAAGACTGTGGCCCTCTTCAATTGTTGTGACATCTGCAGATATCAAAGGTCCTGGAGCCCGGGGGTCACAGGAAGGGGGTGAGCAGCCGGCAATAGTGCTGCTCAGGGATTTTGTCCACTTGCGATTTCCATGTGCGATCCGATAAAAAATCGGATTGTATTCACACCAGTGTTAAGCTATGAGGCATTGTCCTCCTCTTGCTAAATTTTTAACGGCATGACTCGTGCTCTTGGTGAAATCACAGCATGCTGCGATTTGCACCGAGTCTCAGCACTCGCACCCCCATGCAAGCCTATGGGAGCGAGAAAAAAATCAGAATACGGGTGGCATATGCATGTCATACAGATGGCATACGCATGTCACACGGATCCTTGACACTTGCATACAGCGTCGAACTGGCTACCAGAGGAATCTCCAGTAATACCAGTCCTGGCCGCTGTTACATGCACTGAACTCCGGAGCTGTCACCTGAGTTCCGGAGTGCAGCCTGGACTGAACAGCGAGCGCCGAGTGATTGATTCCCTTGCGATTGCTGTTCAGTTCATGACTGCTGCAAACAGACCGGGCTGCACTCTGGAGCTCAGGTGACACCTCCGGAGTTCAGTGCAGGTAACCGAGGCCAGGCCTGGTATTACTGGAGATTCCTCCCGTAGCCAGTCCGACGCAGCTTGCATAACACTCACATAGCACTCGCATGACGCTCGCACGTCATACGGATGCTATATGAGAAAAAAAAACATCGGATGCACACCATACGCAGGACACTCGACTCACATTTGTAGCCGAGTATCGTATTGATTTTTTTACGCAAGTGGACAAGAGCCCTCAGAGGCACTATTGGCAACACAAGGTATTTGAGAGAAACCTTGTTTCTCAACATAATATCAATGTGACCAGTAATAAAAAGGGAAGAACCCCCTCTTTCAATATCAGGATGGTCCTGCTACCCCTTAAGAGCGCAGTGACACACAATAGTGTAGTTGCAGAAGCTGGAATCCAATGCTTCCTAATCCATACACAACAGTCATGAGGGATCAAGAGCTGCTGGGTCACAGAAGACCAGACACCTCTGCTATGCAACCAGGAGGCTGCATTTCCCTTGTAACTGGAGCTACAATTACAGGGAAGTAAGATGAACATAAAAATTTCAATCTTTAAATCCTTACTAAAATAACTGAAAAATAAATACATAAACAATAGTAGGTAAAAAATAAATACAGTGGTACCTCATTTTTCGTTGATGACAGTTATCGTTGGTTTTGGTTTTCGTTGTTTTTTTAAAAATTTGACTTGGTTTTCATTGTTTTTTGTCAGCATGCTCACATGAGTATGCTGCTAATTTTGCGACAACAAAGGGTGATCCACACATTCTCCTGTTGCATGTGGCATTATGTATCACCGCGCTCGTCAGTTTCAAAATGTATGTAACAAATGTAAGATAAAATGTATTTATCCTTTACATTAGTGTTTTATATTCATTTAATATTCCTTTTATATTCATTTCTTTTTGTTTTTAGTATTAAACACTATCTTTATTCCCTACAAAATACGTTTTTGGTCTGTATTTTGGAGTGTCTAAAACGAATTACGGTAATTGAATTTACATTGATTCCTATGGAAATAATTGCTTCGGTTTTCATTGGTTTCGGTTTTCATTGATTGTATTCAACGAACACCGAGGGATCACTGTACAATTAAAAAACAAATCCACTCTCAGTTCAAATCACTCTTACTACCCCATAAAATAAAAAGTGTGCTATATTTAAAAAGTATTTGCTACAGAATGGGAATCATTTTCTTATACATTTTAGTGGTCCTATGAGGTAATAAAAAAATGTAAAAACACACTTATTTCCCCTATTTTTCCCCCGATATCTCCCAATGTTAGCAGAAAAAAAGAGAGTATGACAGTGAGAAAAAAATGAAACTTTATGTTTTATGAAAAGAAGATGCAAACTTTACTTGAATAACTGAAAAAGAAAAAAAATGATAGCTCTTTAAAGGGAACCTGTCACCAGATTTGTCCTCTATAATCTGCGTCCTCCACCAGTGAGCCCTTATATGCATCATTCTAGAATACTGTATATAAGAGCTCAGGCTGCTCTGTATAACATAAAAAAACATTTTTATTATACTCACCTGCAGAGCGATCCAAACTGATGGGCGTCACTGCCCTCGTCCAGCGCCTCCTATCTTCTTGAAATCACCATCCTCCTTCCTTGCTCCATGTGGATGACCCATCCTACGTCATCCGCACAGAGTCCTTCATTGCGCTTCTGCATACGCGCACTTCTCTCTGCCCTGCAGAGGGCAGATTAAAGTATAGTAGTGCGCATGCGCAGGTAGGCTTTGACCTTTCGCCATGCCTGCAGATTACAGTACTTTCCTCTGCTCACAGCAGGGCAGAGAGAAGTGTGCATGCACAGGAGCGCAATGAGGAGACTGTGTGGATGATATAGGATGCGTCATTCACATGAAGCAAGAAGGATGAGGGTGATAACAAGAAGATAGGAGGTGCTGGCCTGAGACCAGCAATGGTGATTGGACTGCGCCAAAGGTGAGTATAATAAAAGGTGTCTTTTATGTTATACAGACCGGTCTGGGCTCTTATATACAGTATTGTAGAATGCTCTATATAAGGGCTCACTGGTGGTGGCCGCAGCTTATTTGGGAAAAACCTGGTGACAGTTTCGGTTTAAACTGATTTATGAAAAACCCAAACATTTGCCTTGTCAGGAATGGAGGTAAAGAAGTATATCAGTTTTAGCAAATATTATTTCTACAACTTTTCACTCAAACATTCTTTATCAATTTTTCTCAGTGTTCACAGTCTCTGCTTGCTGTTATGTGATAAGAACCATTCTGGTCCTGTGATTACATAGTTCACTGCCAAAAAAATGCAGTTATTATATCATACCTACACCAGCACGTTCCTGTGACTATCCTCTTTGCCGGTTGTCGCCAGCTTTCTTTGTGACATAAAGCGAATGTGCAGTGTGCTGGATTATCAAGTCAGATTGACATGCTCTCCAGCCAGACAAAGCGTCCGATTGACTAGCTAATCAGGGGACAGGTTTTTATATTTTTTTTTTAAGTTCTTACCTGTATCACTATGTCCTTAGATGCTGTAACACAATGTTGCGTATAGTGTTGGATAGGAGATATGTTTCTCACAGCAAGTGCCTCTTGCATGGGTGAGCAGCAGGGTGGGCTTAAACCCTGGCCTGGACATGCTCTATTCCAGGTTTTGGGGGGCAATCCCAGAGTTGCACAGCGGAAGGAGTTAGGACAGCATAGATAGACAACCCTGATTTCTCAGTGTGTGGGTGTTTGGACTGGAAAGCTAAAGCAGGTTTTTTGTTGGAACAACATACCTAAACAGACTGACACATCTGGGCCCTATTCTATGCTGTCTGACAAATTGGACTTTTAATTTGCATTCCTGTGTGATGTAAGGCTGTGTTTTTTTATGTTTGCTGCCATTGTGACTAAAAAGCTGAGGTTTTGGACAGAAAACATGTGTGTGGCTCTTTACTGCATCCCTGCCATTGCCTACCAGAGCAAATCTCTCACAATGCCCAGTCTGGTTTTTACCTTTTTCTTTGACCATCTTGATGGTTTATCCCTCAGTTCACTCCTTTAGTCAGTGACTACTGTATGAATGGAAAATTCAGTGCCTGTATAGACAATAAAGAGCGAATACGAGAAATCTACTTAAATTCAGCCGGAGTGGCCAGTGCTGGGGTTACAGAACTGGGTAGGCCTCTGACTTCATTATGCTGACTGGGCCTTGGGCAACACATGTCGTAAGATCACGACTTGTAGCATGACGTCAGAGGTCTACAGGGCACTGGGATGTGCTGGATATTGTTTGCTGAATGAAAGAAGAGGCCGGACTAATCTTTGCAGAAGACCACATGGGGCTGTAGTACCAGGACAGGTGAGGATTTTTTTTCTCACCCTACATTTATTATGCTCTAAGGTCTGGAGGGACCAGAGACCATAATAAGGAACATTCAACTTGCATTGAATAAGTTTAATTTGAATCGAATTTTCCTGCCAACTTCAAGAGAAACTACCCAATATGAATTTCAGCATGACCATTGAGGAAGGATTCTCGAGTCGTGCTGTGTGCATGTGTTACCCACCAATACCATCTGTAAATAATACACGGACTGCATGTGACTTGGTTCAAATTGGCCACAGCAGCCTTTATTACCTATTATTTACATTCTAAACACAAGGGGGCGCCGTCCAACGGGCGACCCCAACAAATAATAGGTAACACAGTAATCAATACATTAAATATATAACCCTGAGTAGGCCCAGTCCAGGAACAACTTCTCACACCAATATCCCTGGCCGCAACACACCGACCCAGAGATGAGGTATTAATCACCAACGGATTAATACCCCCAACTTTGCAGAACCCCGTATCTGCAACATCCCGGAACCCGGAGCCACCATACCAAGATGGTGTCCCTCAGTCCAGTTACCATTGCCTTCAACCGCCTCTGGACCAGACCTACCCCCCGCTGCTGTGACAAAGAAAACAACCCAGGCAAATATTCCACCGTACTAAACATAAGGGAGGGTGGGCGGGGATCGCTCCATATCCGGAAATCAAAAGAGGGGGTAAGCCAAATTTCCTATACTTACACCCCTCATCTGTCCCACCTCTTCCTCCAGAGAAACTCCTCCTACCCACCAATCCCTTTCTCTGCCCTATACATGAACATTCCTGTTCTTATTAACCCCATCACTCCTTCCCTTCCCTCTAGTCATGTCGCCCTTCCACCCTATGGGTTCCATGGCTTTCTGATTCACTCATCATTAGACAATACAGTAAGTTTAAGTAAAGAGCCGAGAACCTGTATCATCTCATCCTACCAATATTAATGGGGTTGTCCCTACAAGAAAGTACATTTTAATGAATAGATATTGGAATAATAATAACCTCCAAAATTTGATGTGTTAAAATAAATGTTCTTATGCTGAGATCTTATAAGTGTACCCTTCCTATATACTGTGTATTACCGAACAGTACTGCCTCCAGCTCATGATCAGTACATTCAAGTGTTCCTGCCCAGGGAGGGAATCATAAGAAGTCACTTATGATAAGTGAGTATACAGACAAAACAGCTGAGACTCGCAGTTGAGGTAACACATTTCATTTTCTTAGGTAACTCATTTCTCTTCCTAAGGTAACACATCAGTGAGTATTTCTGCAATGTCTCCAGCCCTCTAAGCTCATTATAAATCAAGTCTGTGATGTAAAAAAGTGCAGCATGGTGGCTCAGTGGTTAGCACTGCAGTCTTGCAGCGCTGGGGTCCTGGGTTCAAATCCCACCATGGCTACCATCTGCAAGGGGATTGTATGTTCTCCCCGTGTTTGCGTGGCTTTCCTCCCACACTCCAAAAACATACTGATAGGAAACCTAGATTGTGAGCCCCAATGGGGACAGTGTTGCCATTGTATGTAAAGCGCTGTGGAATTAACAGCGCTATATAAATGAACAAATATTATTATTATTATTATTATTATTATTATTATTATTAAAAGCTCCAATGGCCAGTGAACTTACATGTTGCTCACTTGATTTATGATGGGCTCACAAAACTGGAAATATAGCAGCAAAACAGACAGGGAAATCTTGGGGAAATAATACAAATAAGTATCAATGCCCCAAAAAAAACAACATTAATTACCCTCCTTATGGGAGAACAGCCGCAAGAAGCTAAGAAGACACCCCTGTTATTGGTGTATATAGGCGATTAGAGATATTACCCAATTCTCATGTAGAGCACCATGGAATTAATGGTACTCTATAAATAAATAGTATTATTATTATTATTAATAACAATAATAATAATAATATTACAAAAAGCTTCCGCGCTAATTTCCCTTACAAGGAGCAATAAAAAAAGTATCCAAAGAAAATGCTGAAGTAATAAATGTATCCATACAGATATATAAGAATAATTACATTTATTTCTTCAGCTTTTTCTTCAGATACTTTCTTATTTTCTATTGGCTCCTTGTTAGGGAGTTTAGTGTGGAAGCTTTTTGTAATATCTCAGGGACAGGGAAATGTGTTATTTTACAAAGTAGCAATTGAGAGTCCATGCTGTTTCATCTTTATACTGTTAGGGCCAGGTGGACGGGCAGGCCCAGGAGGTGGATCCACTGGGCTGAACACCTCACCGAGGGCAAGGTGCCCGGTAGCCGGAGCACTACAGGTAGCAGGACAGTCCGTTCAGAGGAGTGTAGAAGTCCCTGGGACCACGGAGTCTCTGAAGGTAGTCCGGATGACGGAGCTCAGGTTCGGAGGCCGAGATGACGTCAGGCAGAGTCCAGAACCGACGGAGCGAGAAGATGGGTCACCACAGGGATCGGAGATGGTATGAACTTGACGGGATGGCAGACCGTCACCGTTCGGGGTTCGGGTATCGTCAGAACCGGTTGGCGAGGCAGGAGCGGCTCTAGGAGAGAGATAGGTAAGTATACCACAAAACACAAGGAGACCTGACTCCTAGCTTAGCAAAACACGAAGAACAGGCCCCGCCCACTTGGAGAGGATCTCCCTATATACCCTGTACCTGATTCTTCAATATCCTGTTGGAGGACACTGGCCCTTTAAGAGAGGGTCAATGACCGCGCGCGCGCCCTAATGCGCATGCGCGAGGCCCGGGTGCCAGAAGCCAGAGCAGGGAGCGGTGAACAGGAGGCAGGAGAGCCGGGCTGGAGCAGAGTTGCCGACGGGTGCCGGGAGCGGGGACCAGGCTGCCTGGGGACCGCAGGTGATGGGGCATGGAGGCTGTGGAGCGGGGGACGCCTGGCAGAGGAGCAGGCAAGCGAGGCAGGGGAGCCGGGGAGCGTGGCAGGGGAGCCGGGAAGCGAGGCAGGGGAGCCGGAGAGCGTGGCCGGAGAGCCGGGGAGCGTGACAGTACCCTCTCCCCCACGCCCCCCTCCCCGCAACCGGGACAGGATGGCACGTATGAGGGGAGTACCCACATTCTCCCGGGGTTCCCAGGACCTATCCTCAGGACCATACCCTGCCCAGTCCACCAGGAAGAACTGTCGGCCCCGCACGGTTTTCATGGCCACGATATCCCTTACCGCATAGATGTCATCATCAGCAATAGGAGGAGGAGCAGAACTGGCAGCAGCGGAGAAGGGACCAAGGACAACCGGCTTGAGCAGGGAGACGTGGAAGGAGTTGGATATCCTCATCGTGGCCGGGAGCTGCAGCTTGTAGGAGACCTCATTTATTTTGCTGAGGACTTTAAACGGCCCGATGTAGCGAGGACCCAGCTTGTATGATGGTAGCTTCAATCGGACGTACTTGGAAGCAAGCCAGACCAGATCTCCTGGAGAGAAACACGGAGGATCCAGACGCCTCTTGTCTGCGTGTCTCTTTGTGACGCCCTGGGCAAGCCAGGGGTCACAGGTCATCACACCACCACACCCTACATCCCAGTTAGGAACACCAAAGCTACCAAAATCCTTGTTGCCTTCCTCCAGGGGCTGATGTTCACACCAGGGGGTGGGCCAGGCGGTTGGCTCCGCCCACCGAGGAGTACACAGCTCTGGAGGCAGGAAGAACCAGGCAGTTGAGTGTGAGAGTCAGCTCAGGGAAGAGCTAGAGTGAGGAAGGAAAAAACAGCTAAGTGAAAGGGAAGTAGTAGTGGAGCAAAGAAGAAAAGGAACAAAAGGGAGCGTAGAAAGGCCTGAAGTGAGTCCAGTTAAGTGCAGGACAGGTCAGCAAGGTCAGCAACAGCGGTGATCGTCTGGAGGGGGACTGCTCGGAGGTTGCTGGAAGGACCGCGGTCGAGTAGTGGCCCGGCGGTCTGGAGCAGTATACGAAGGACAGTCAGCACCAGGGCAGGGGCCTCTCGGACCCCGGCAAGGCTAGGAGTCGCCATAATTTGCCGAATCCGTCAGTGAAGGGGACGTCGATCCCCCAACAACCAAGTCCTGATTGAAGACAACCGTCCAACCATTAGTGAGGAACACCGCCACCGCCAGGGCACCAGTTCCTCAGGGCCAGCGTCTGCGGGCAAAGTAGGGCTCCCCCGGCCCATATCCAAGCCGGGGAGCGAGTTACCGGTGGGAACCCATCGCTACCAACTTAGAAACATCAGGTGCAGGTCAGAGGGACATCACCGTTACCTGCTGGGAGAGCAAGTGCAGCCGTCCGTGGGAACCGTCTTCCAGCCGTGTGGTTTACCGTAAAACTGTGTCAACGTCTCAGGCTGAGTGAGTACCACGGTGCCGCAAGGCACGGCGCTGCCCCCGCGTCCCTGCGCCCACCAGGCCCTGCACCCTTCCACACCATCACCGGGCCCCGGGATCACCAACCCCTACCCACGGAGGGGCAACACAACACCTGGCTGCTCCGCATCACCACTCCCGGGATCCCCATATTGAGCAGCGGTGGTGCTACAAATCACCACAACCGTGGGTGGCGTCACGGACAATCTCCCCAACAAAAATCCCCTTTTCACTCACGGGCGAGGAGTGCCGCTTGAGAACCCCCGGGATCCGGCCCACCGCTCGAGCCACCACTGAGCAGCAGCAGCTGGACCCGAGCAGAGGGGTGAGTGCGGTGCCGGCACCCTCCTCCCCGCCCGCGACAACTTGGCGTCACGAACAGGATCTTACCGCTCTGCCGTTGGGTAGAGGTGCGCCTTGTGACCGCCGGAGGTATCCGGCTGAAAATTTCCAGAAGTCGCCATCTTTGGCGCGAAAAGTTCCCGCTCGAGCGTCTTCTCGAGTAGCAGAGGCGCGAAGGCCAAAACTCCGCCCCAATAGAGGAGTGGCCGGGAAGAAGCTAAGGGGGGACGCAGATGGAGAGATGGCAGCGTCCTCGAATTGGAGTGCGGGAATACCCGCCACCGGAGTACCCAAGCTCTGGGGGAAACGAGGCGGAGTAGCTTTTGAGGACTGCGGCCTGGGTGAGCTCCCCGCCGGGACCGCTGCGTGGCTGGAGCGGAAGTTGGGCCGATTCTGCGTGAAGGTGAGGGCACAGAGCCTGCAGCAGTTGATGGATTGGAAGGCAGAGATGCGAAGGATGGTTGCCGTAGTGGGGGCCCGTGAGCAAGGGGCCGCTGCAGCCGTGCCGCGTCGCGATCAGTCCACCCAAACCCCAGAACCGGCCCTGATTGAGTGGGAGACGGACATCAGCACCGCGGCTGGGGGTCCGGAGAGAATGTCGTTGATGGAGGAAGAGGTCCCAAGCATGCCGCCTCCGCTGCCATTCCTAACGGCTGTTAGCGGTTCGGGGTTGAACTGCCAGTGGGAAGAAAACCCCATGTACCGCTCGGTCCCGGAGTGGGCCGACCGCCTGCGGTGGTAGCCGCCTCAAGGGCAGCGGATGCCCGCTGCAGCAGTCCCCGTTGGGACCACCTTTGAGTTTGTTTAAAAGTTGAAAAGTTTAAAGTGATGATAAGCCAGATGATAACCGAGTACTTCACCTGATTCTTTGTGATTGAACCGGCCGGAGCCGGCACCGTTGTCCCCGTGGGGACCGTTTAAAAAGTTTGCATGGGAACTATCCATGGACAAGCCCGTGAACTTGCAGGGCAACCACAAACATTAAGTGGCTTGTAAATATGTTGTTTTACCGTACCGTTTTCCGCAGTTGCCGCCTCCGGAGAGGCAGGTTGGAGGGAGGGCCCTCAGCAGAGCAGGTTGAGGCCCAGCCACCAAAGGAACCGGTGGCTACCCTCTGGAGGGGAAGGACAGCTCCCGCTCGGGTAACTTGTGCTGGACTGTGGGTCAAGGGGTGCTGCCTGGGCTTTAGGGGCAGTATCAGGGCCAGGTTGCTTGGGTGGGAGAGAGCGGAAACCGTACCCGTAAAACCGTTTAGTAACGTTTAAGAAATGTGCCTCCCGTTGTGGGATGATGTTATGCTTTACTTGTTATCTTTTTACATTTTACAGAAAAATAAAACCGGTGTTGGACGGGCAGCCCGCGGACGGTCTGCATTTTGCTAAGGGGGAATGTGACGCCCTGGGCAAGCCAGGGGTCACAGGTCATCACACCACCACACCCTACATCCCAGTTAGGAACACCAAAGCTGCCAAAATCCTTGTTGCCTTCCTCTAGGGGCTGATGTTCACACCAGGGCGTGGGCCAGGCGGTTGGCTCTGCCCACCGAGGAGTACACAGCTCTGGAGGCAGGAAGGCAGGAAGAACCAGGCAGTTGAGTGTGAGAGTCAGCTCAGGGAAGAGCTAGAGTGAGGAAGGAAAAAACAGCTAAGTGAAAGGGAAGTAGTAGTGGAGCAAAGAAGAAAAGGAACAAAAGGGAGCGTAGAAAGGCCTGAAGTGAGTCCAGTTAAGTGCAGGACAGGTCAGCAAGGTCAGCAACAGCGGTGATCGTCTGGAGGGGGACTGCTCGGAGGTTGCTGGAAGGACCGCGGTCGAGTAGTAGCCCGGCGGTCTGGAGCAGTATACGAAGGACAGTCAGCACCAGGGCAGGGGCCTCTCGGACCCCGGCAAGGCTAGGAGTCGCCATAATTTGCCGAATCCGTCAGTGAAGGGGACGTCGATCCCCCAACAACCAAGTCCCGATTGAAGACAACCGTCCAACCATTAGTGAGGAACACCGCCACCGCCAGGGCACCAGTTCCTCAGGGCCAGCGTCTGCGGGCAAAGTAGGGCTCCCCCGGCCCATATCCAAGCCGGGGAGCGGGTTACCGGTGGGAACCCATCGCTACCAACTTAGAAACATCAGGTGCAGGTCAGAGGGACATCACTGTTACCTGCTGGGAGAGCAAGTGCAGCCGTCCGTGGGAACCGTCTTTCCAGCCGTGTGGTTTACTGTAAAACTGTGTCAACGTCTCAGGCTGAGTGAGTACCACGGTGCCGCAAGGCACGGCACTGCCCCCGCGTCCCTGCGCCCACCAGGCCCTGCACCCTTCCACACCATCACCGGGCCCCGGGATCACCAACCCCTACCCACGGAGGGGCAACACAACACCTGGCTGCTCCGCATCACCACTCCCGGGATCCCCATATTGAGCAGCGGTGGTGCTACAAATCACCACAACCGTGGGTGGCGTCACGGACAATCTCCCCAACAAAAATCCCCTTTTCACTCACGGGCGAGGAGTGCCGCTCGAGAACCCCCGGGATCCAGCCCACCGCTCGAGCCACCACTGAGCAGCAGCAGCCGGACCCGAGCAGAGGGGTGAGCGCGGTGCCGGCACCCTCCTCCCCGCCCGCGACATCTTCATCCGCAGGGAAGCACGTCCAAGGGACGTCTTGACAGAGTCCCAAATTGTCGTAAAGTCACGGACTACAGCATCAGCAGCAGGGACATCCGAGGAAGAGGATACAGGTAAAGGGACGGAAGGCTGAAGTCCGTAAATGACATGGAAGGGAGAGCTGGAGGAGGACTCACTGACGTGGTGGTTATGGGAGAATTCAGCCCAAGGAAGAAGCGTGGACCAGTCGTCGTGATGGGCGTTAACGTAGTGACGTAAGAAGGAGGTCAAGATCTGATTGACTCATTCCACTTGGCCATTCGACTGAGGATGGTAGGCTGAAGAAAAGTCCAGAGTCACTCCCAGATGTTTGCAGAGGGCCCTCCAGAAGCGGGAGGTAAATTGAGTTCCTCTGTCGGACACAATGTGTGATGGAAAGCCATGCAACTGGAAGATGTGCTGTATGTAAGCGTCAGCGAGTTCCTGGGCAGAGGGCAGTCCAGCCATAGGGACAAAATGAGCCATTTTGGAGAACCGATCCACCACGACCCATATGACTGTGTGTCCGGAGGACAGGGGCAAGTCCGTAATAAAGTCCATTGCAATGTGTTGCCACGGAACGGAGGGTATAGGCAGAGGCAGAAGACGACCATATGGCAGGTGTTTGGGCGTCTTGTTCCTGGCACAAGAGGAGCAGGCTGAGACAAAAGAAGTGACGTCCGTGCGAAGGGATGGCCACCAGTAGTGACGTACAATTGTACTCCATGTTTTCTTCTGACCAGCATGGCCGGCTATTTTCGAGGCATGGCTCCAGTGCAACACTTTTTGCCTGTCAGTCTCAGAGACATAGGTCTTCCCGGGCGGTATCTGGGCCAGGGTGACAGGGGCCACCGGAATGATTTTACTAGGGCGGATGATGGGCTGGGATGTCTCCTCCTCCTGCTCCATGGGCATGAATGACCTGGACAAGGCATCTGCTCGTACATTCTTGTCCGCGGGTCGAAAATGGAGCTGAAAATCGAACCTGGCAAAGAACAAGGACCACCTGGCTTGCCGTGGGTTCAGTCGCTGAGCGGACCGCAGGTATTCCAGGTTCTTGTGGTCCGTGTAAATGATCACGGGGTACACTGCTCCCTCCAGAAGGTAGCGCCATTCCTCCAGAGCCAGTTTGACTGCCAATAGCTCTCGGTCACCGATGGTGTAGTTGCGTTCAGGCGCTGAGAAGCTCTTGGAGTAGAAACCGCAAGTAACCATCTTCCCGGAGGAGGACTTCTGCATGAGCACTGCTCCGACTCCCGAGGAGGAGGCATCCACCTCCAAGGTGAACTGTCGGTTTAACTCAGGACGGTGGAGCACAGGGGAAGAAGCAAATGCCTGTTTCAGGGAGCCAAACGCGGCGTCGGCCGCAGGTGACCAGTCCTTTGGATTAGCCCCCTTCTTGGTCAAGGCGGAGAGAGGTGCAGTCAGAGCAGAGAAGTGAGGGATGAACTGACGGTAATAGTTTGCGAATCCCAGAAAGCGTTGGATTGCCTTCAGTCCGGAAGGAGGGGGCCAGTTGAGAATGGAAGAGACCTTCTCCGGGTCCATCTGCAGACCGGTATCGGAGATTACGTAACCCAGGAAGGGAAGAGAAGACTGCTCGAAGACACACTTCTCGTACTTGGCGTACAGACGATTCTCTCTCAGTCTTTGTAGTACCAGCTGCACGTTCTCTCTGTGGGTCTGGAGGTCCGGAGAGAAGACCAGGATATCATCAAGATACACCACCACACAGACGTAGAGAAGGTCCCGGAACACGTCGTTCACCAATTCCTGAAAGACTGCTGGTGCGTTACACAAGCCGAAGGGCATCACACAGTATTCATAGTGCCCATCGCGAGTATTGAATGCGGTCTTCCATTCGTCCCCAGAGCGGATGTGGACCAGGTTGTAGGCACCCCGAAGATCCAACTTGGTAAACACACGAGCTCCTCTAAGCCGATCAAACAATTCGGGGATGAGCGGCAGGGGGTATTTATTTTTCACGGTGATTTGGTTCAATCCCCGGTAGTCAATGCATGGGCGTAGGTCGCCCTCTTTCTTCTTAACGAAGAAGAAGCCTGCTCCCGCAGGAGAGGAGGATCTCCGAATGAATCCCCTTGCCAGGTTCTCCGTGATGTAAGCAGACATGGCCCTTGTTTCAGCAGGAGACAGCGGATCTATCTGTCCTCGAGGTGGTGTAGTTCCCGGGAGTAGGTCGATGGCACAGTCATAAGGACGATGTGGCGGAAGTACCTCTGACTCCTTTTTATCAAAGACGTCCGCGAAGGACCAATAGGCCGAGGGCAGTCCCAGTAGAGACTCCGGAACCGGAGGTCGTCGGATGGGCTGTATAGTCTTCAGACAGTTCTCGTGGCAAGAGGAGCCCCATCGGGTGATTTCACCAGTACACCAGCTGACTGACGGTTCGTGTGTCCGTAACCAGGGGAGTCCCATCAGGATTTGATGAGACATGTGTGGGAGGACGTAGAGAGCGATGTTCTCGGTGTGCAGGGCACCGATACGTAGTTCCACCGGCTTGGTGATCCACGAGATGGTGTCAGAAAGGGGTCTCCCATCTACAGAGGCAATCACGAGGGGTTTGTCGAGTGGAGTAACAGGCACCTGGTACTTGTCCACCGTGGCCTGCTGGATGAAATTGCCTGCTGCCCCGGAATCGAGGTATGCCTCGGCCGTGAACCGCGTCTCTCCCGTTGTCACTTGAACAGTCCACGTAACCGGGTCTGAGAGAGTCCCAGCACCTAGGGTGGCCTCTCCTACCAACCCTAGGCTTTGGAGTTTCCCGGCCTCTCTGGACAGGAGCGTAGAAGGTGTGTGCCCTCTCCGCAGTAGAAGCAGAGTCCCTTGGCGAGCCGTTCTGCTCGACGTTGTTCGGACTGCCGCAAACGGTCAATCTGCATGGGCTCGTGGACAGAGACACCAGACGACGCTGACTGAAGTACGGCGGGCTTCTGCGGAGGAGAGGAATGCCGTATCGGACGTCTCTCACGGGACACCTCTTTGGATCGTTCCTGGAATCTGAGGTCCACGCGGGTGGCTAGTGCGATCAGGGCATCCAGGGTGGAAGGAACCTCGCGGCCTGCCAGCTCGTCCTTAATACGGCTGGAGAGTCCTTCCCAGAAGGCGGCGGTGAGGGCTTCATTGTTCCACCCCAATTCTGAGGCCAAAGTGCGGAAGCGGATGGCATACTGCCCCACCGTCATGGTCCCCTGACGTAGCCTGAGGAGTGATGAGGCGGATGCGGCGGCACGTCCGGGTTCGTCAAAGGTGTTTCTAAATGCCTGCAGGAAGTCCTGGATGTTAGTGGTCACAGGGTCCTCCTTCTCCCACAAGGGGTTCATCCAGGCCAGTGCCTCACCCTCTAGATGGGACATCACAAACGCCACCTTGGCTTGGTCAGAGGCAAACAAGTGCGGAAGCAGCTTGAAATGGAGGGAGCACTGGTTTAAGAATCCTCTGCAGGTCTTGGGATCTCCGGCATATCGGGGTGGAGAGGCCAAGCGGAGTTTAGAAGCTTCCGAGGTAGCCGCCACGGGAACCGTGGCCGTGGACTGTGCAGTAGTAACCTGAGATGCCAGGGACGTGGCAGATGCTTGCAGCGTGTGCAGGCGGGTATCCACCGAGGACATGAAGGCCAGCATGCGGGACTGGGTCTCGCGCTGTCGTACGAGTTCCTGCTGCAGGGTGCCCAGCTGGGCCGCTAGTGCTTCGGCGGGATCCATGGCCTGTTCTTACTGTTAGGGCCAGGTGGTCGGGCAGACCCAGGAGGTGGATCCACTGGGCTGAACACCTCACCAAGGGCAAGGTGCCCGGTAGCCGGAGCACTACAGGTAGCAGGACAGTCCATTCAGAGGAGTGTAGAAGTCCCTGGGACCACGGAGTCTCTGAAGGTAGTCCGGGTGACGGAGCTCAGGTTCGGAGGCCGAGATGACGTCAGGCAGAGTCCGGAACCGACGGAGCAAGAAGACGGGTCACCACAGGGATCGGAGATGGTATGAACTTGACGGGATGGCAGACCGTCACCGTTCGGGGTTCGGGTATCGTCAGAACCGGTTGGCGAGGCAGGAGCGGCTCTAGGAGAGAGATAGGTAAGTATACCACAAAACACAAGGAGACCTGACTCCTAGCTTAGCAAAACATGAAGAACAGGCCCCTCCCACTTGGAAAGGATCTCCCTATATACCCTGTACCTGATTCTTCAATATCCTGTTGGAGGACACTGGCCCTTTAAGAGAGGGTCAATGACCGCGCGCGCGCCCTAACGTGCATGCGCGAGGCCCGGGTGCCAGAAGCCAGAGCAGGGAGCGGTGAACAGGAGGCAGGAGAGCCGGGCTGGAGCAGAGTTGCCGACGGGCGCCGGGAGCGGGGACCAGGCTGCCTGGGGACCGCAGGTGATGGGGCATGGAGGCTGTGGAGCGGGGGATGCCTGGCAGAGGAGCCGGGAAGCGAGGCAGGGGAGCCGGGGAGCGTGGCAGGGGAGCCGAGAAGCGAGGCAGGGGAGCCGGGGAGCGTGGCCGGAGAGCCGGGGAGCGTGACATATACTCACTTATCATAAGTGACTTATGCTCACCCTCTTTCTTCCCCTAGCCAGGAGCTGTAGTATGCACCATCCATGAACTCTAGCTGCTCTGCATGGTCAGACACAGCCATTACACAGCACATGACAGGGGCACATTTATAAGATTATCTCAGCACAGGAACATACATCCAATGAAATGTGGAACTTACTATAATTCCAAGATCTGTTAAATAAAACTTACCTTCCCTTTTCCTGAACTCACTTGTGGATAATGATGGTCAAAGTCGAATGAAGACACATTTCAAACATTGATCATACACAATACATTACCATATGTAAACCTGCCGGTAGTGGAGGGACTGACCCATCATCCAGTATGTGTGGAGGTGGCCTGATGTCCCCCTGGTGGTAGATGATGGAGAAAAGAAGAATTGGACATGCTAGCTGTACAATCCTTCCTTCTAAAGGCCGCTTTACACGCGGCAATTTATCGTGCGATCGCATGTGCGATCGCACCCGTCCCCATTGTTTGTGCAACACGGGCAATTTGTTGCCCACGTCGCACAAAGTCGTTTACTCCCGTCACACCTACTTACCTTCCAAACGACCTCGCTGTGGGCGGCGAACATCCCCTTCCTGAAGGGGGAGGGGTGTCCGGCGTCACAGCGACGTCACACAGCAGCTGCCCAATAGAAGTGGAGGGCCGGAGATGAGCGGGATGTTACTTCCCGCCCACCTCCTTCCTTCCGCATTGCCGGCGGGATGCAGGTAAGCTGCAGTTCATCGTTCCCGGGGTGTCACACGGAGCGATGTGTGCTGCCTCGTGAACAATGAACAACCGGCACGCAGAAGGATGTTTGATTTTTTGAAAATGAACGACGTGTCAACGAGTACCGATAAGGTATTTTTGCTCATTCACAGTCACTCGTAGCTGTCACACGCTACGATATGTCAAACGATGCCGGATGTGCGTCACTAACGACGTGAGCCCGACGACACATCGTTTGATATATCATAGCGTGTACCAGGCTCTTTATGGTGGATAAACTGTACCAGAACTGTCTGGTGGTGACTTATTCCCATCTACCTATCCAGAACACATACTTGTAAGACCCAAGTATGAATATGTATGGAGCATCTTGAGCGAAAACTGTAGGTCCAATGAGCATCAGCCAAACAATATCTAAACTGTATTGCCAGCATTATTTGGACATTGTGGATAATGTTTTTCAATTTTATAGTTGCCTTTTTATTAGATTTTATCACTTAAAATTAGGTGTCCATTTTCTGATCTGTTTTCTGTTCCACTTATATATGTAGAGTGCGCTGTATTTATACCCCCACTCAGATAACTATTAAAACGTATTTCTTTGGATGTTGCAACTAAATCCGGAAGTAACATTTCGACCAGCAGGGAAGGAAATATTATGTGACTGTTTTTATTGCAAAACTAAAGTATTAGTAATAAATCTTTTTTTTCAATAAACTTAAAACAAGCAATATTTGCCAAATACCAATGAATCAGAAAGGGTTCAGGCGTACCGTGGGGGAGATTACCGGACAATTCCAATAACATGTTTAATATCAAAAAGCTTTCAGAACTCTGCTGTAAAGAAGTTATGTGCCGACATTGTTTTACTTATCCTAGAAGACTATAGAACCAGAATCAGGCTTCTGAAGTATTCAGAATTAGAGTTGAGCGATGTTCGAGGTTCGCCAATTTCATGTTCGTGTGATTTTGGGGGTGCTCGAGATCGAACTCTTTTGCTAAAAGCTCGACAGTTCGAGTTACGTTCGAGAATGGTTCGATCACCAAAAGCAGGGCTTTTTACAGCTAAAGTGTGCAGGGACCCATCGCTGGCAGCCTGCGGTAAGCTGGTAACCAAGATAAATATCGGGTATCCAAGCAAAGCTTTGCTTGGTAACCGATATTTACCCTAGTTACCTGTGCAGGGAGCCGACACTTTCCCACTGGGTTCCGCCCCCTCCTGCACTCGGCATGTACACACACTCACACTCACCTGTCCCCAGCCATGCAGTCCCCGGCACTGACGTCCTCAGCGCCACATAGCCCCCCTAGGCTCCACCCACTTCGCACTCTGCCCACCCACTTTGCACTCCGTCGCCCGCACACATGGCCCCGCTAGGCTCCACCCACTTTGCACTTCGCACACATTACCCCGCTTAGCTCCACCTACCTCGCACTCCGCACACATTACCCCACTTGGCTCCACCCACCTGGCACTCTGCACACATTACCCCGCTTGGCTCCACCCACCTCGCACTCCGCACACATGGCCTCGCTTGGCTCCACCCACCTCGCACTCCGCACACATTACCCCGCTTGGCTACACCCACCTGGCACTCTGCACACATTACCCCGCTTGCTCCACCCTCCTCACACTCCGCACACATTACCCCGCTTGGCTCCACCCACCTCGCACTCCACACACATTACCCCGCTTGGCTCCACCCACCTCACACTCCGCACACATGGCCCCGCTCGGCTTACCTGCGGTGATGAAGTCCTGCCCTCCCGACCTCAGCGCTGTCACTGTCCTCCATCGCCACTGCTTCACATTTCCTCTCTCTGCCGACCCGAGACTGTGACTACGGTGACGTCACAGGCTCCCGCGATACTTGGCTGTGAAGGCGGCGGTCATTGAAGTCAGTGACAGCTCTGCTATCAGCAGTGTAAGAGATCATCACCGCAGGTAATGTACCTCGCTCCTGACAGCAGCACTTGTCATGCCCTGCAGTGACCTGGGCTGACCTATTGATGTTAGCTCAAGTCACTGCATTGCTCTCCCAGACAATGGGAAACAATTTGTTCTTCATTGACTGGGACAGTGACTATGGTATGGAACGTCATGGGAACCCCTTGTATTACAGCAGACCTGGATTTGTTTTTCTTTCTAATAAATTGGTCAAATTGTCTCTCCAGTAAAGGAGACAAACTCTAGCACAGCGCCACCTATTGGAAGTAGCGATCCTAAAAGTCACAAGTGGATTTTTGACAATCCTTTGCAATATGACTCAGGATATATAAGCCAGATCAGAATCCCAATTTGCAGACACGGTGTTTCGGGGTGCTTGCCCCTCGTCAGTGCAAAGTATGGGGGTGTCTGATCTGGCTCATGAGAAAGCTATGTGGGGACCACGGGGGAACACTATTCTCCTTAAGGAGACTTTGCAAGCCAGTCTGGCTGCCAGGTAAGGGGACTTATAGCTGCAATGCCCCTAAAATTCCACGGGGGAACACTATTCTCCTTAAGGAGACTTTGCAAGCCAGTCTGGCTGCCAGGTAAGGGGACTTATAGCTGCAATGCCCCTCTGGGAAATATTCAAATTGTCTCTCCAGTAAAGGAGACAAACTCTAGCACAGCGCCACCTATTGGAAGTAGCGATCCTAAAAGTCACAAGTGGATTTTTGACAATCCTTTGCAATATGACTCAGGATATATAAGCCAGATCAGAATCCCAATTTGCAGACACGGTGTTTCGGGGTGCTTGCCCCTCGTCAGTGCAAAGTATGGGGGTGTCTGATCTGGCTCATGAGAAAGCTATGTGGGGACCACGGGGGAACACTATTCTCCTTAAGGAGACTTTGCAAGCCAGTCTGGCTGCCAGGTAAGGGGACTTATAGCTGCAATGCCCCTAAAATTCCACGGGGGAACACTATTCTCCTTAAGGAGACTTTGCAAGCCAGTCTGGCTGCCAGGTAAGGGGACTTATAGCTGCAATGCCCCTCTGGGAAATATTCAAATTGTCTCTCCAGTAAAGGAGACAAACTCTAGCACAGCGCCACCTATTGGAAGTAGCGATCCTAAAAGTCACAAGTGGATTTTTGACAATCCTTTGCAATATGACTCAGGATATATAAGCCAGATCAGAATCCCAATTTGCAGACACGGTGTTTCGGGGTGCTTGCCCCTCGTCAGTGCAAAGTATGGGGGTGTCTGATCTGGCTCATGAGAAAGCTATGTGGGGACCACGGGGGAACACTATTCTCCTTAAGGAGACTTTGCAAGCCAGTCTGGCTGCCAGGTAAGGGGACTTATAGCTGCAATGCCCCTAAAATTCCACGGGGGAACACTATTCTCCTTAAGGAGACTTTGCAAGCCAGTCTGGCTGCCAGGTAAGGGGACTTATAGCTGCAATGCCCCTCTGGGAAATATTCAAATTGTCTCTCCAGTAAAGGAGACAAACTCTAGCACAGCGCCACCTATTGGAAGTAGCGATCCTAAAAGTCACAAGTGGATTTTTGACAATCCTTTGCAATATGACTCAGGATATATAAGCCAGATCAGAATCCCAATTTGCAGACACGGTGTTTCGGGGTGCTTGCCCCTCGTCAGTGCAAAGTATGGGGGTGTCTGATCTGGCTCATGAGAAAGCTATGTGGGGACCACGGGGGAACACTATTCTCCTTAAGGAGACTTTGCAAGCCAGTCTGGCTGCCAGGTAAGGGGACTTATAGCTGCAATGCCCCTAAAATTCCACGGGGGAACACTATTCTCCTTAAGGAGACTTTGCAAGCCAGTCTGGCTGCCAGGTAAGGGGACTTATAGCTGCAATGCCCCTCTGGGAAATATTCAAATTGTCTCTCCAGTAAAGGAGACAAACTCTAGCACAGCGCCACCTATTGGAAGTAGCGATCCTAAAAGTCACAAGTGGATTTTTGACAATCCTTTGCAATATGACTCAGGATATATAAGCCAGATCAGAATCCCAATTTGCAGACACGGTGTTTCGGGGTGCTTGCCCCTCGTCAGTGCAAAGTATGGGGGTGTCTGATCTGGCTCATGAGAAAGCTATGTGGGGACCACGGGGGAACACTATTCTCCTTAAGGAGACTTTGCAAGCCAGTCTGGCTGCCAGGTAAGGGGACTTATAGCTGCAATGCCCCTAAAATTCCACGGGGGAACACTATTCTCCTTAAGGAGACTTTGCAAGCCAGTCTGGCTGCCAGGTAAGGGGACTTATAGCTGCAATGCCCCTCTGGGAAATATTCAAATTGTCTCTCCAGTAAAGGAGACAAACTCTAGCACAGCGCCACCTATTGGAAGTAGCGATCCTAAAAGTCACAAGTGGATTTTTGACAATCCTTTGCAATATGACTCAGGATATATAAGCCAGATCAGAATCCCAATTTGCAGACACGGTGTTTCGGGGTGCTTGCCCCTCGTCAGTGCAAAGTATGGGGGTGTCTGATCTGGCTCATGAGAAAGCTATGTGGGGACCACGGGGGAACACTATTCTCCTTAAGGAGACTTTGCAAGCCAGTCTGGCTGCCAGGTAAGGGGGACTTATAGCTGCAATGCCCCTAAAATTCCACGGGGGAACACTATTCTCCTTAAGGAGACTTTGCAAGCCAGTCTGGCTGCCAGGTAAGGGGACTTATAGCTGCAATGCCCCTCTGGGAAATATTCAAATTGTCTCTCCAGTAAAGGAGACAAACTCTAGCACAGCGCCACCTATTGGAAGTAGCGATCCTAAAAGTCACAAGTGGATTTTTGACAATCCTTTGCAATATGACTCAGGATATATAAGCCAGATCAGAATCCCAATTTGCAGACACGGTGTTTCGGGGTGCTTGCCCCTCGTCAGTGCAAAGTATGGGGGTGTCTGATCTGGCTCATGAGAAAGCTATGTGGGGACCACGGGGGAACACTATTCTCCTTAAGGAGACTTTGCAAGCCAGTCTGGCTGCCAGGTAAGGGGACTTATAGCTGCAATGCCCCTAAAATTCCACGGGGGAACACTATTCTCCTTAAGGAGACTTTGCAAGCCAGTCTGGCTGCCAGGTAAGGGGACTTATAGCTGCAATGCCCCTCTGGGAAATATTCAAATTGTCTCTCCAGTAAAGGAGACAAACTCTAGCACAGCGCCACCTATTGGAAGTAGCGATCCTAAAAGTCACAAGTGGATTTTTGACAATCCTTTGCAATATGACTCAGGATATATAAGCCAGATCAGAATCCCAATTTGCAGACACGGTGTTTCGGGGTGCTTGCCCCTCGTCAGTGCAAAGTATGGGGGTGTCTGATCTGGCTCATGAGAAAGCTATGTGGGGACCACGGGGGAACACTATTCTCCTTAAGGAGACTTTGCAAGCCAGTCTGGCTGCCAGGTAAGGGGACTTATAGCTGCAATGCCCCTAAAATTCCACGGGGGAACACTATTCTCCTTAAGGAGACTTTGCAAGCCAGTCTGGCTGCCAGGTAAGGGGACTTATAGCTGCAATGCCCCTCTGGGAAATATTCAAATTGTCTCTCCAGTAAAGGAGACAAACTCTAGCACAGCGCCACCTATTGGAAGTAGCGATCCTAAAAGTCACAAGTGGATTTTTGACAATCCTTTGCAATATGACTCAGGATATATAAGCCAGATCAGAATCCCAATTTGCAGACACGGTGTTTCGGGGTGCTTGCCCCTCGTCAGTGCAAAGTATGGGGGTGTCTGATCTGGCTCATGAGAAAGCTATGTGGGGACCACGGGGGAACACTATTCTCCTTAAGGAGACTTTGCAAGCCAGTCTGGCTGCCAGGTAAGGGGACTTATAGCTGCAATGCCCCTAAAATTCCACGGGGGAACACTATTCTCCTTAAGGAGACTTTGCAAGCCAGTCTGGCTGCCAGGTAAGGGGACTTATAGCTGCAATGCCCCTCTGGGAAATATTCAAATTGTCTCTCCAGTAAAGGAGACAAACTCTAGCACAGCGCCACCTATTGGAAGTAGCGATCCTAAAAGTCACAAGTGGATTTTTGACAATCCTTTGCAATATGACTCAGGATATATAAGCCAGATCAGAATCCCAATTTGCAGACACGGTGTTTCGGGGTGCTTGCCCCTCGTCAGTGCAAAGTATGGGGGTGTCTGATCTGGCTCATGAGAAAGCTATGTGGGGACCACGGGGGAACACTATTCTCCTTAAGGAGACTTTGCAAGCCAGTCTGGCTGCCAGGTAAGGGGACTTATAGCTGCAATGCCCCTAAAATTCCACGGGGGAACACTATTCTCCTTAAGGAGACTTTGCAAGCCAGTCTGGCTGCCAGGTAAGGGGACTTATAGCTGCAATGCCCCTCTGGGAAATATTCAAATTGTCTCTCCAGTAAAGGAGACAAACTCTAGCACAGCGCCACCTATTGGAAGTAGCGATCCTAAAAGTCACAAGTGGATTTTTGACAATCCTTTGCAATATGACTCAGGATATATAAGCCAGATCAGAATCCCAATTTGCAGACACGGTGTTTCGGGGTGCTTGCCCCTCGTCAGTGCAAAGTATGGGGGTGTCTGATCTGGCTCATGAGAAAGCTATGTGGGGACCACGGGGGAACACTATTCTCCTTAAGGAGACTTTGCAAGCCAGTCTGGCTGCCAGGTAAGGGGACTTATAGCTGCAATGCCCCTAAAATTCCACGGGGGAACACTATTCTCCTTAAGGAGACTTTGCAAGCCAGTCTGGCTGCCAGGTAAGGGGACTTATAGCTGCAATGCCCCTCTGGGAAATATTCAAATTGTCTCTCCAGTAAAGGAGACAAACTCTAGCACAGCGCCACCTATTGGAAGTAGCGATCCTAAAAGTCACAAGTGGATTTTTGACAATCCTTTGCAATATGACTCAGGATATATAAGCCAGATCAGAATCCCAATTTGCAGACACGGTGTTTCGGGGTGCTTGCCCCTCGTCAGTGCAAAGTATGGGGGTGTCTGATCTGGCTCATGAGAAAGCTATGTGGGGACCACGGGGGAACACTATTCTCCTTAAGGAGACTTTGCAAGCCAGTCTGGCTGCCAGGTAAGGGGACTTATAGCTGCAATGCCCCTAAAATTCCACGGGGGAACACTATTCTCCTTAAGGAGACTTTGCAAGCCAGTCTGGCTGCCAGGTAAGGGGACTTATAGCTGCAATGCCCCTCTGGGAAATATTCAAATTGTCTCTCCAGTAAAGGAGACAAACTCTAGCACAGCGCCACCTATTGGAAGTAGCGATCCTAAAAGTCACAAGTGGATTTTTGACAATCCTTTGCAATATGACTCAGGATATATAAGCCAGATCAGAATCCCAATTTGCAGACACGGTGTTTCGGGGTGCTTGCCCCTCGTCAGTGCAAAGTATGGGGGTGTCTGATCTGGCTCATGAGAAAGCTATGTGGGGACCACGGGGGAACACTATTCTCCTTAAGGAGACTTTGCAAGCCAGTCTGGCTGCCAGGTAAGGGGACTTATAGCTGCAATGCCCCTAAAATTCCACGGGGGAACACTATTCTCCTTAAGGAGACTTTGCAAGCCAGTCTGGCTGCCAGGTAAGGGGACTTATAGCTGCAATGCCCCTCTGGGAAATATTCAAATTGTCTCTCCAGTAAAGGAGACAAACTCTAGCACAGCGCCACCTATTGGAAGTAGCGATCCTAAAAGTCACAAGTGGATTTTTGACAATCCTTTGCAATATGACTCAGGATATATAAGCCAGATCAGAATCCCAATTTGCAGACACGGTGTTTCGGGGTGCTTGCCCCTCGTCAGTGCAAAGTATGGGGGTGTCTGATCTGGCTCATGAGAAAGCTATGTGGGGACCACGGGGGAACACTATTCTCCTTAAGGAGACTTTGCAAGCCAGTCTGGCTGCCAGGTAAGGGGACTTATAGCTGCAATGCCCCTAAAATTCCACGGGGGAACACTATTCTCCTTAAGGAGACTTTGCAAGCCAGTCTGGCTGCCAGGTAAGGGGACTTATAGCTGCAATGCCCCTCTGGGAAATATTCAAATTGTCTCTCCAGTAAAGGAGACAAACTCTAGCACAGCGCCACCTATTGGAAGTAGCGATCCTAAAAGTCACAAGTGGATTTTTGACAATCCTTTGCAATATGACTCAGGATATATAAGCCAGATCAGAATCCCAATTTGCAGACACGGTGTTTCGGGGTGCTTGCCCCTCGTCAGTGCAAAGTATGGGGGTGTCTGATCTGGCTCATGAGAAAGCTATGTGGGGACCACGGGGGAACACTATTCTCCTTAAGGAGACTTTGCAAGCCAGTCTGGCTGCCAGGTAAGGGGACTTATAGCTGCAATGCCCCTAAAATTCCACGGGGGAACACTATTCTCCTTAAGGAGACTTTGCAAGCCAGTCTGGCTGCCAGGTAAGGGGACTTATAGCTGCAATGCCCCTCTGGGAAATATTCAAATTGTCTCTCCAGTAAAGGAGACAAACTCTAGCACAGCGCCACCTATTGGAAGTAGCGATCCTAAAAGTCACAAGTGGATTTTTGACAATCCTTTGCAATATGACTCAGGATATATAAGCCAGATCAGAATCCCAATTTGCAGACACGGTGTTTCGGGGTGCTTGCCCCTCGTCAGTGCAAAGTATGGGGGTGTCTGATCTGGCTCATGAGAAAGCTATGTGGGGACCACGGGGGAACACTATTCTCCTTAAGGAGACTTTGCAAGCCAGTCTGGCTGCCAGGTAAGGGGACTTATAGCTGCAATGCCCCTAAAATTCCACGGGGGAACACTATTCTCCTTAAGGAGACTTTGCAAGCCAGTCTGGCTGCCAGGTAAGGGGACTTATAGCTGCAATGCCCCTCTGGGAAATATTCAAATTGTCTCTCCAGTAAAGGAGACAAACTCTAGCACAGCGCCACCTATTGGAAGTAGCGATCCTAAAAGTCACAAGTGGATTTTTGACAATCCTTTGCAATATGACTCAGGATATATAAGCCAGATCAGAATCCCAATTTGCAGACACGGTGTTTCGGGGTGCTTGCCCCTCGTCAGTGCAAAGTATGGGGGTGTCTGATCTGGCTCATGAGAAAGCTATGTGGGGACCACGGGGGAACACTATTCTCCTTAAGGAGACTTTGCAAGCCAGTCTGGCTGCCAGGTAAGGGGACTTATAGCTGCAATGCCCCTAAAATTCCACGGGGGAACACTATTCTCCTTAAGGAGACTTTGCAAGCCAGTCTGGCTGCCAGGTAAGGGGACTTATAGCTGCAATGCCCCTCTGGGAAATATTCAAATTGTCTCTCCAGTAAAGGAGACAAACTCTAGCACAGCGCCACCTATTGGAAGTAGCGATCCTAAAAGTCACAAGTGGATTTTTGACAATCCTTTGCAATATGACTCAGGATATATAAGCCAGATCAGAATCCCAATTTGCAGACACGGTGTTTCGGGGTGCTTGCCCCTCGTCAGTGCAAAGTATGGGGGTGTCTGATCTGGCTCATGAGAAAGCTATGTGGGGACCACGGGGGAACACTATTCTCCTTAAGGAGACTTTGCAAGCCAGTCTGGCTGCCAGGTAAGGGGACTTATAGCTGCAATGCCCCTAAAATTCCACGGGGGAACACTATTCTCCTTAAGGAGACTTTGCAAGCCAGTCTGGCTGCCAGGTAAGGGGACTTATAGCTGCAATGCCCCTCTGGGAAATATTCAAATTGTCTCTCCAGTAAAGGAGACAAACTCTAGCACAGCGCCACCTATTGGAAGTAGCGATCCTAAAAGTCACAAGTGGATTTTTGACAATCCTTTGCAATATGACTCAGGATATATAAGCCAGATCAGAATCCCAATTTGCAGACACGGTGTTTCGGGGTGCTTGCCCCTCGTCAGTGCAAAGTATGGGGGTGTCTGATCTGGCTCATGAGAAAGCTATGTGGGGACCACGGGGGAACACTATTCTCCTTAAGGAGACTTTGCAAGCCAGTCTGGCTGCCAGGTAAGGGGACTTATAGCTGCAATGCCCCTAAAATTCCACGGGGGAACACTATTCTCCTTAAGGAGACTTTGCAAGCCAGTCTGGCTGCCAGGTAAGGGGACTTATAGCTGCAATGCCCCTCTGGGAAATATTCAAATTGTCTCTCCAGTAAAGGAGACAAACTCTAGCACAGCGCCACCTATTGGAAGTAGCGATCCTAAAAGTCACAAGTGGATTTTTGACAATTAAATAATAATAATAAATTGGTGAAAGAGGGAATGTTTTGGGCAGTGTTTTTTCAAATAAAAATGTGTTTGTCGTCTATTTTTTTTTATTACTGACTGGGTTGGAGATGTCGGGTATCTGATAGATGCCTGACCTCATGAATCCCAGGGCTTGATGCCAGGTGACATTACACATCTGGTATTAACCCCATATATTACCCCGTTTGCCACCACACCAGGGCACGGGATGAGCTGGGGCGAAGCACCAGGATTGGCACGTCTAATGGATGCGCCACTTCTGGGACGGCTGCGGCCTGCTATTTTTAGGTTGGGGAGAGTTCAATAACCATGGACCTCCCTAGTTTGAGAATATCAGACCCCAGCTGTTCGCTTTACCTTGGCTGGTGATCCAATTTTGGGGGGACCCCCATGTGTTTTTTTTTTTTTATAATTATTTATTTAATTTAAAATAACAGCGTGGGGTGCCCTCAGTTTTGGATTACCAGCCAAGGTGTAGCTGCCAGCTGTGGTCTGCAGGCTGTAGCCGTCTGCTTTACCCTAGCTGGCTACAAAAATAGGGGGAACCTCACGTCTTTTTTTTTTTTAATTTATTTTTTTTTTGGTAAATACAAGGCTAAGCACCCCTTAGTGCCACATGAAAGGCACCAAAGGGCGCAAAATTACAAAATGCAGGAGAGTGGGACATTATGTGTCTTTCTGCCATTATAATGACAGAAAAGACTGTTATGAAGTGTACAAGCACAGGAAAATCACCAGAGCACTCTACGCTGCGAAAAGCAGTAGAAAATGGCACTGGAGTGAACATGTGACTGTCTCATGTAGGTTAGGAATTTATGTATTTTCCCTCCTTCAGTTTTTTTGCAGTACGCAAAAAAAACGGAAGGCACACGGATGACAAACAGATGACATACGGACCATATACGGAACGGAAACGGATGCCACACGGATGCACCCGTGAAAAAAAAGGACCGTTTTTTGCGAACCATAAAAACAGATCGGTCGTGTGAATGTAGCCTTATTCTGATCTGCCGTTTATAAACAGCAGGCAGAAATAAGTGAATAGCGCCACCCAGCGTCAGAAAATCTCCGGGGTTTCTGGGGTAGCTGAGACCCTGGAGATCATGATTCAGGCCGGTTTTTCCGGTCCCCGCTCATGTGATCACAGGTATACACTGTATACCGATGATCACGTTACAGTAAATGACAGCGCCGGTAAAAAATTATTTATCTCCCATCTGGCATGAACAAACATGTCAGATGGGAGATAAATCTCCTCCCCGGTCCCCTCCAGTCCCCCGGTGTCGCCAAAGTGTCCTTCCCCGACACCCTCCCGGAAATCCAAGATGGCCACGTGCATAGCAGCGCGCTGGCCGCATTCACCCAACTCCTCTGATTTCTGTCAGATGTGCCATGACACATGCGACAGGAAACTCCTCCCCAGGCCCTGCCAGGTCACCCCCTATAACACCACCGGTGTTCCATGGTGTCCCACGGTATCTGTGCAGCATTGATCCCCTGCGGACCCTCCTTCACAATAGATGCTGCCACATGCACAGAGCGGCTGTCAGCTCAGCTTCCTGTGTTCAGACACAGTGAGTGGTGGTAACCATGCATCTGTAAGCTACTGCAATACCCTGCTCATGAGGTAAGGAACATAGTTGATCAGGAGAGCTATACTATATTTCCAAGTGGAGGCATTTGATTTTATAGTTGCCCTGCTGAACGACTACCAAACATGAGAGTCCGTTATACGCCACAAGAAAACATGTCTAATTAGCGAGCTCTGTTGTTTAGTATTCATTCAGCTGGATAACTGGACTTAAAGGGGTATTCCATCTCCAAGATCCTATCCCCAATATATAGAAGGTGGAATAGCAATAATATCAGCAAATACCAATATTTGGAAATGTAGAATAGTTCTCCTGATTAGGCATGCCCTTACCTCATGAGCAGGGCATTGCAGCTTTGGTAGCAACACTTACGACATGGACTCTGCTGCTGTGGACCCGGGGAGAGTGGGTGCAGATTCATTGCACCCACACTCCTCACATGGAGGGCCTGCACTCCTAGAAAATGGGGGATACGTTCCCTGAGCGTGTCCCCCCATATTCTAGACGATCTAGAAGAGTCATCGTGGGACCCCCTTATTTTTTTTCCTTACAATAAATTGGTGAAAGAGGGAATGTTTTGGGGAGTGTTTTTTCAAATACATTTTTTTTTGTCTATTTGTTTTGTTAGTACTGACAGTTTGTGATGTCGGGTATCTGATAGACGCCATGACATCACAAACTGCTGGGCTTGATGTCAGGTGACCTTACAGCTAGTATCAACTCCATTTATTACCCCGTTTGCCACTGCACCAGGGCACGGGATGAGCTGGGGTGAAGGGCCAGGATTGGCACATCTAGTGGATGCGCCACTTCTGGGGCACCTGCGGCCTGCTATTTTTAGGCTGTGAAGTGCCAATAACTATGGATCTTCCCACCCTGAGAATACCAGACCACAGCTGTCCGCTTTACCTTGGCTGGTGATCCAATTTGGGGGGGGACCCTACTATTTTTGTAATTATTATTATTTATAAAATAATTATAAAAAAGAGCCTGGGGTGACCTCCACATTGGATCCCCAACCACGGTAAAGCTGCCAGCTGTGGTTTTCAGGCTACAGCCGTCTGCTTTACCCTAGCTGGCTATCAAAACTGGGGGGACCCTACGTCATTTTTTTTTAACTATTTTTTTAAATAAAAAAAATTAATGGGCTTCCTTGTATTTTGATTGCCAGCCAAGGTAATGCCAGGCAGATGGGGGTCTGCTTTAACTGCGCTGAGAATCAAAAATACCGCGGGGCGCTACGTAATTTTTTTTTAATGATTTATTTTTACAGCACTGTCATGTCAGTCAATCAAAATACAGGGAAGCCCATTTTTTTTTAGTTATTTAAATAAATAATAAAAAAAAATATATGGGCTCTCGCTTCATTTTTTGTATTGCTAGATAAGGGTAATCCAAGCAGCTACTGGCTGCTAACCCCCACTGTTTGGTGTTACCTTCACTGTCAATGGAAAATCCAGGGAAGCTGCCTCCAACCCCCAGCTGCCTATTTGTACCTGGCTGTGAACTAAAAATATAGTGAAGCCCTTTTTTTAATTATTTCATGAATTTCATGAAATGATTTAAAAAAAAAAAACCGACGTGGGCTTCGCCCTATTTTTGTTTCCAGCCGGGTACAACTAGGCAGCTGGGGATTGGAATCCGCAGCACAGGTTAGCCCGAGGTTTCTGGGCCCCTCTGCTGCGAATTGCAGTCCGCAGCCGCCCCAGAAAATGGTGCTCTCATAGAAGCGCCATCATCTGGCGCTGTATCCAACTCTTCCAGCTGCCCTGGTGACGGTGGCTCGCTAGGTAATTATGAGTTAATACTAGCTTTGTTTTACTAGCTAGTATTAAACCAGAGATTCTTAATGTCAGGCAAGGTTAAAAAAAAGACACCACACAGAGAAAAAAATACTTTAATAGAAATAAATATACAGACACACTTAGACTCCATGTTTATTACTCCCTCTTATCCCTCCACGATCCATGGTCTTCGGTCTTCTTTCTCCTTCAACACATGCAGCTCTGCCCCATCAGCAGCACTGCATGGGAGAAAGACGCTGCTCCCCGTGCAGGCTTTTCACTTCGTGAGTGATTAGTGCTGCTGGCTGTTAGCGGTACCATCACCGCTGACAGACGGGTTGCTATAGCAACGGTGCTCCGATCACGTGATTCCCGTTGCCGCTGCGGCTGTTAGCGGTGATGTCACCGCTAACAGGCGCGTTGCTATGGCAACGGTGATCTCCGTTATTTACCGGCTGTGTCAGCCGGTCAATAATGGAATAAGGAAGCAAAACGGGGAGTCGACCGTGTGCCAGAGCATGTCGCCAGTACACGGCGATACACAAACGTGCACCGTGTACCGGAGAGTGCAATGACAGGTCCTAGCATGACGTCAAAGCCATGTGACCAGTCTGTAGCCAATGAGAAAATAGACATGTGACTGGTCACATGGCTATTTTGACGTCACGATAGGTCCTGCATCACTGCTGGTTACCAGGAGGACGCAGCGATTACCGATGGAAAAGCTGCGGGAGACAGAGTGCAGGACGGATCGCGGGCACCGGTAAGTGTTATGGCAATGTTTATTAACTGTATGTGTACATTTATAATGTGTTTTTATGTGTTTGTGATTGCCTCCCATTGTTTTTAATGGGGTTCGAGAGGTTCGTCGAACAGCTCGTCGAACGGGGCACTGTTCGACGAACCGAACCGAACTCGAACTCCAGGGGGTGGCTCATCTCTATTCAGAATATGTACACTGAATGTAACTGAAAAAATACATCCATGTTCCAGAGAGACAAATGGAAGAAAAAGATCAGTTTACAAACAATTGTAACATTTTATTTGCATTGTTTCATTTTTTGCAATAAATTTTAGTTCCATTAGGAGACAAATTATCATTATGACATTATATTACTGTCTATAGATCAATAAGGGCATACCTTTCCCTCCCAATGGATAATGGTACCAGGGCTGACAGGAGCAGGATAAATGAGGTCCCCTGCCATTGTTGACATTACAGTTAGTATTAATCAGGTTTTTAACACCCGGGATCAGAAGTTTTCTGTTAGGCTCCTTGATGTGGTCCCCCTGTGCCATAGCATTTTCTCAACCTGAATAATGTAACAAAGCGACTACCCCTGACGGTGAAGATAGGCTTATGCTAGAAGGTAGCGATACTCAGGGAGACACGGTATTGTGACAGCTGGCCCCAGGGGTAGGGAATGTAGGTTAAGGTACAGGGGCAGGCAGGAACAGTCTCTGGTGCAGACAGACGCAGACTGGATGGCTGATGCAGGCAAGCGGAGACTGGATGGCTGGTTCAAGATGGTGAAGGGGGTACAACTGATATGGCAAGTGTAGCAGGTACATCTGGTAGAGTATGTGCTGCAGGTACAGCAGGCACAGATAGTGCAGCTAGTACAGCAGTTACAGCAGGCACGGCTGGTATGGCAGGTACTGATAGGTACAGCTGGTACAGCAGGTATGGGTGATACGACACGTACTGACAGGTGCAGCAGGTATGGCAGATTTAGACAGGTATGGGTTAGCAAGCACAGGTACAGGTACGGATACAGGGAAGGGAGTGGGACCTGATAACTAGCAACGTGTCTCTAGCAATAGAACACGTTACCCAGGCACCTTACATTGGGGGAGGATGCCTTAGGCACCCAGTGCTTCTCTGCCATAAGCTGAGAAGCACTTCCAGGTTAGGGCACACTGGCCTCTCAAGAGCCAGTGTACGTAGATCCTGGACTGGATCAGACATCATCTCCGAGCGGCCAGGAGGGTGGTATGCCGGTGTCCCCACCGGGAAGAGGAGTTGGGATAGTGAAGGGACGCTGGTGATGGCATTACATTTTCTTTGTTATTCATTAGTTTGGTGCTTTGATAATGTGTCTATGGATTACCATTCTTCTACCTCCATGATCAACCATAATGTACCTTTTTGGCATGTTGGAAGAGGGGGTTAATAGATTACAATGGAAATAAATCTGACACATTTTCCTGTACACTGTTGCTTACAGTTTCCAATTAAACTTCATTATAAAACGATTAGGAAAACAAATAACCTGTGAGCAAAGTATCTTCCTTCTTCTGACCATAATTATCTACGTTGCATTATGAAATCAGCGCACTAACTACACTGGCAAGAATTGTGAACGTCACAGGAGAGTGAAATACTGCTATTTCTGGGAAGCTCCGCGCCGCTCTCGCTTTCCGTACTGAACACATTTAAGCAGCACATTTAATTACACACTTAAGAACACAAATGACTTATCAGCAAGATAATCACGTGGATAACTAAATTATGATTAATATAACCATCATTCAACTGTTAATATGCACTGATCAAAAATGTAATCGCAACACTTGTTTTTGCTCCCATTTTTCATGAGCTGAACTCAAAGATCTAAGACTATTTCTACTACACAAAAGGCCTACTCAAATATTGCTCAGAAACTTGTCTAAATCTGTGTTAGTGCACTCTTCTTCTTTGCTGAGATAATATATCCACCTCACAGGTGTGTCATATCAAGATGCTGATTAGACAGCATGATTATTGCACAGGTGTGCCTTAGGGTGGCCACAATAAAAGGCCACTCTAAAATGTGCAGTTTTACACTATTGGCGAGTTCAGAACACTAGTCAGTATCTGGCGTTACCACCATTCACCTCACGCAGTGCAAAACATGTTCATTGCATAGAGGAGATCAGGTTGTTGATTGTGACTCATGGATCGTTGGTCCATTCCACTTCAAAGTGCAAAGTTCTTGGATATTGGCAGGAACTTGAACAAGCTGTAGTATACGATCCAGAGCACCCCAAACATGCTCAATGGGTGATATGCCCGGTGAGTATGCTGGCCATGCAAAAACAGCAGCAGAGATCTAAGCAGAGTGATGGCACAGCACTCACTTCTCCCACACCTTCTATCTCCATGGATCTGGGTCATCTTCATAGAGTGGCAATGCAATAAACTGTAGTACGTAACTGCAGTGCAGCCCTTTGATTATGTCCTCTTTCAGGAGGTGTGATAGAAGCTGTAGGGAAGTGAGTGCAGTTCCAGCCTCCTGTAATGTAACGTCATGTTTGAGACCAATCTAAAAAAAATGTCACAGGAAGTGTAGTAAAAATAACCCAATATTTATGTGTTAGAGAGATAGGGAGAAGTGTAGGGTAATGTATAATAAGGCTGATTGCAAAAGTGGTTAGCGTGTATAGATAGATATTTAGAAAGGATATTTTAGGTGCCGGACTACCTCTTGAAGTGTGACTACGGTACAGAACATTCCCCATCCCTATGATAGTAGAGTGGCTCTCTAACTCCTGCAGAATTCGGCGCACAATCTGTAAGGCTGACACTCTAATTGTACAGGAGATCCGCTCACTTATGTCGCTGTAAATCCCTGATAAAGGTATCCTATCGACACGTGTTGGGTGTGTGACGCCCTGGACCCCAGGGGTCACAGGTAATTACATCAGCCATATGCACACACACCCCCATCCCCTGTGAGGTCACACACATGTCACCCGAAAGGGAGACCTGATGCCTCCCTCAGGGCGAGTAGAGCACACCAGGTGGGCGGAGTCAGGCGGAAAGGCACGCCCACCGAGGAGACTACTGTCCTGGGGCAGGAAGTTCAAACAGATAAGTTTTGAGTTGACAGTGAGTGGTAGTGGAGCAGCTGTCAGGGACCCGGGTAGGAGCCTGGGCCCCTTGGAAACGTCAGGCAGGCAGACGGTGGTGGCCGTCTGTAGGAGTACCGGTACAGCAACTGGCAGAACCGTACAGACCGGGCCTGGGTTGGAGCCCGCCGGTCCTGAACCGGGGAGTCAACCGTGTACCGGAGCACCAGAAACCGGGTACTCAGACCACGTCCTAGCTTAGAAGCCACTGAGTATAGGCAAATTGACTGATTGCTGGCTGGACCTCATGGGTTCATCCACACCCAAAGTCCCGAAAGAAAGCAAAAGCCCACCGAGACCGGGTGAGTGCCACCGCCAAGGGCCAAACATCCGACGGGCCAGCGCCTGCGGGCAACAGTGGGCTCCTTCGGCAGCTCAACGCCAGGGAGCGGGCTACCACTGCTCAGGCAAGGGAGCCGAAACACAACATTCAGAGGTGCACGGGAAAAGGGGCCACCATCAACCCCACAGGGGACACCTGCAGCCGGCCGCGGGAACCGACTCCATCCGAACTTTGGTTTACCAGTGACTCAGAGTGTGAATCAATCGTGAGTACACCAGTGCCATCCGGGCACGACACTACACCGCGGCACGGCACCCTGCACCCTGATAACAACATCAGTGCTCCAGTCCCCAACCGCACCGGGGCCCCGGGGCACACCGCCCCTACCCACGGAGGGGCTAACATCTAGGCTGCGGCCGCAATACCAATCCCGGACGAGCCCGCCTTCACTCCAGCCGCAGCAGTGGTGCATCCCGTCGTCACGACCCCGTGGGACGACAGCGCGGCCCTCCCCGTCTGCGCGCCTCATCCCACACTACCACCACCCCGCTACCTCTCCCTTCTAACAGAGCGACGTGGCCCCCGGGCCGGAGGCACTCGTGCCACCGACAACCCGAGCCCGGACTTCGAGCCTCTCTGCCCGAGCAAACGGAGGAAGGGCCGGGCCCCTCTCAGGGCGGTACAGGTGGATCAGGTGATATGGTGCCCCATCTCTCCCTGTGTCATACATTTTGCCATGCCATTATTGTGTTCTTTGAGTAATCCTCCATTACTAGATTTATGGGATTGTTCATGGATGGTTTCCTGAATGCCACATATTATATGATGATATTCACTATTTAGATTCCACCATAGTTCTACTGGTATGGCTTTGGCATATGTGTAATCCTATTTAAATACTGTTGATATTATTCTCCTCATATTTATCTTTTACATGATTGGCACTTTATAAGGATGGATTTGGTATCATCTGTTTTTATACACATGTTTGTCTTTATGTGTTTTTTTTATGTGCTTTACTAATAAAATTTGAGTATTTTTTATTACTGCTTGGAGTGAGTGCTATTCGTATATGCTAAGTGCTGTTTTTCATTCTGAAAATCCCCCAAATGAACCTGGCTGTGAAATCTGGTGACCTGACTGTTCGTCACCACTTCTCGCAGTAAGCTGAAGGGTGGGATCGAGTTTTCCATCACTGCAGCTTCTGGATGTAGCAGAGTCGGGATCATCGTGTGATATTGTGTGGATTATGTTGGACCTGCGGGGGTGTTTTGGGAGTTAAATTGATTAAAGTGTTTTTTTTTTCTTTTTACTTACTTATGAGGTCTCATAAACACCTCTCCATTACCAACCTAGGGATTGATAGCAGCTGTGCTTTTTGACAAATCACAGCTGACATCAACCCCTTTAATTACCCTGCTTGCCTCCACACCAGGTCAGTCAGGATAAGCTGGGTAACACACCAGAATTGGATCATCTAATGGATGCACAAATTGAGCGGTGGGTGAAGGCTGCGATTTTAATCATGGGCTTCCTCAGCTTGAGAATAGCAGCCCCAGCTATCCGCTTTATCTTGATTGGCTATCAAAATTGAGAGGGAAACGCACATTGATTTTTTTTGTAATTATTTATTTAAATAATGTTAAAAAAAAGCTGCATTGGGTCCCTCGTATTTTGTTACACAGTCAAGATAATGCATACAGCTGGGGGCTGCAACTAATCACAGATGCTGGCGTGGGTGGGGACAGAAGTGAATATTCATGAGATCTAATGAGTGGACCAGGAAGTGTTGAGATAGCCGCAGGGAAACTAAGTGTAATTCTCCTGCTTTAATCCCCGGTAATACTCTAACAACATTATTCCCAGAGACCAAATGTGAGTCAGAAATGAATCCAAGCACATTCCTCACTTTTCCATCAAATTGCAGCATTTTTACAGCCCTAACAGACCTACTTCCAAGGTCCTCCAGAAAATGATTACAGTAACCCTTTTGACTTGCATTGGGTTTGTTATTCGCAACTAGTGATGGACAGACTCGCAAATAATCAGGACCGGTGGGTCCCTGATATCTAGGTTTTGAAATGTGGTTCCAGGTCGAATGCTGGTTTCCTTAAAAGTCTATGGGGACCAGAATCCAGAAATTAAAAATGGTGGTAGATGAGATAAGGAGATAGCAGCAAGTGAGCTGTACTAACCGAGGCAGCGGCACAGCTGTACACTGCTTCCAGGCTGCACATTCCATTCCAGGGCTGCAAATTAGCTCATGTATATTCACTGCATTCCCCGCCCTATAGTGTCTGTGATTGGTTGCAGTCAGATGCGCCTCCACACTGAGTGACAGCATGTCTGACTCTTGCAATCACAGACCTGGTCTATGGGTCTATATCGTAGAGTAAAAATAAACAAATAAAATATTTGTTGTAGGGTCCCCCCATATTATGATACCGAGCAGATATAAAGCATATGGCTGCAGCCCCCAGCCATGCACTTATCTTGACTGTATCAGAATAAGAAGAACTGCATGTGGCTGCTTTTTTGTTTTTTAATTATTTAAATAAATAATTTAAAAAAGATGTGCAGTATCCCCAAATTTGATACCCAGCCATGATAAAGCCTGACAGCTGGGGGCTGGTATTCTCAGGCTGGGGAGACCCACGCTTATTGGGCCACCCCCAGCTTAAAAATAGCAGCTTGCAGCCACCCAGAATTGTCGCATCCATTAGATGTGACAATCCCAGCACTTTACTCAGCTCTTCCCAATTGCCCTGGTGCGATGGCAATCGGCGTAATAAGAGGTTAATAGCAGCCTACAGCTGCCTCTAAACCCTAGATTAGTAATGGGGAGGGTCTATAAGGCCCCTCCATTAGTAATCTGTAAGTAAGATACCTCCTTGTGTTAACTCAAATTCCCTTATTAGGATATTTGAGAATGGATTTTCTAAACAAATATCACCTTTAACTATGTCTGTCAATACATTTCTGGACCCGGTTAGCAAAGGCATTATGACAAGTCTTTTATGTAGCAAACTTATATTTGAAGTATTTTCTTTTCTTATTATTTTTGCCATTTGTAACAGTCCATGTTAATATAATAAACCACATTTTACAGCCCGAAGCATTTTTTGTGCATTTTTTTTTTGGCCATTATGTTATGCAATAAATTGAATGTCGACTTCATGGCCTAAAACTGCAATTCTTGTTAAAAATAATGAGGGAGACAAATGGAAGAAATACATTCAGACTTGTTAAATGAAATGTATGTATCTTCGTTGTGGATATAAATGTGAGTTCTCTGTAGACGTAGAAGAATTTTATATTTTTCCTTACAGGAAAAGTTACTTCACTCTCTGTAGATGCTGCCGGACAGATATACTGTAGTACTTCCATTGAGTAGATGATCCTTCCATGTTCCTCGACATGTATATCTGTTCTGTCATCACCTTCAGTCAACCATATACAACCAAGGTTTGGGAACAGTTCTCTTTATCCACGGTTGGAAATAGACATCCGGTTTAGCAAGTTTTGAGACAAGGCCAACATATTTTACACATTAGATTTTAAAGGAGCAGAAAGTTGAAATAAAGGTTCCCTTATATAAAATGGTGATTAAGGAGAGTTGATTCATACTCATTGTAGTTTTATAATTAATTTCTACAATTGGATACATTTTCACCTTTCATTTATATTTCATGTATAAGGTCAGGCTGAGTCTTCAAGTAGGTCTAACAGGAATTTTGCTGTTTTTAAAGCAAGCCTATTATATCGCCCAAGGGTAAAACTATTATTTTGTTGCTCTTATTCCCAACTGATTTTAGTAAACATACAAGTCAAAATTCTTTAGAAAGTTGTGACGCTAGCCACTTACTCATAGGCACAGTCGAGAGGCAGGGTAGTCAGATGTTCCTGGGTCAGACACCAGGAGGTCACATCGTGGATACAGCTAATAAACAGAGGCAAAATCAGGTAAAAATCCAGGGTCAGACACCAACAGGTCACGTTGTGGATACAGCTAGCAAACAGAGGCAAAATCAGGTAATAATCCAGGGTCAGACACCAAGAGGTCACGTTGTGGATACAGCTAGCAAACAGAGGCGAAATCAGGTAACAATCTAGGGTCAGACACCAGGAGGTCACATCGTGGATACATCTCGTAAACAGAGGCAAAATCAGGTAACAAACCATGGTCATACACCAGGAGGTCACGTCATGGATACAGCTAGTAAACAGAGGCGAAGTCAGGTAACAATCCAGGGTCAGACACCAAGAGGTCACGTCGTGGATACAGCTAGTAAACAGAGGGGAAATCAGGTAACAATCCAGGGTCAGACACCAAGAGGTCACGTCGTGGATACAGCTAATAAACAGTGGCGAAATCAGGTAACAATCCAGGGTCAGACACCAGGAGGTCACATCGTGGATACAGCTCATAAACAGAGGCAAAATCAGGGAACAAACCATGGTCATACACCAGGAAGTCACGTCATGGATACAGCTAGTAAACAGAGGCAAAATCAGGTAACAATCCAGGGTCAGATACCAAGAGGTCACGTTGTGGATACAGCTAGCAAACAGAGGCGAAATCAGGTAACAATTCAGGGTCAGACACCAAGAGGTCACGTCGTGGATACAGCTAGTAAACAGTGGCGAAATCAGGTAACAATCCAGGGTCAGACACCAGGAGGTCACATCGTGGATATGTGAAGCCCCGAGAACGCTGTGTCGGTGCATTACCTTCAGGGACTCCACTGGCTCAGTCTGGTCACAGGTAGGAAACCTTCTTGTAGGATTGTCGTGACGCCACTCTCAGAATTGCGGTCAGTGGGGACCGCCACTGCAGGTTAAGGGACGCCTGGGGCTGATGGTGGGCGCAGTTAGTTGTAATAGCCTCCTGAGAGTGAGGCAAGCCCCAGGGCCCTGTGTAGGTGTGTAGAACCACAAGGCGCAGAATAACTCCACACAAGCAGGATGTCTTTCAGGGGTTTTACTCACAGTTGATGGCAGGGTGAGTAACCCGGGCGTAGCTGGGATGAACCAGGCTGGAACCAGGTATCCTTCAGGCTGACTTATGATGGTGACTACCGACTCGCCTTCCTTAGCCCTTGGTGGTTTGGGGTAACCCCGACTTTTAGTCCCTATGGGGGTCACCCAGGGAAGTTGCTGAAGCCTCTCTCCCCTTCAGTTGCCGTTTGCTTGTCGCCTGGACCAGATCACTCCAGCTGCTTGCCTCCTGTGAACTATGGGCCCTAACTGTGGCTACGTGGCTGCGGCTTTTGGGTGTTGTGGTGTGGGCTTTGAGGGCCCCACACCGGCAGGTTTAGCGAGGAAAGGTAGATCTATCCCCGCTCCGGGATCTGCCGCCCGTTTGGGCCTGGTACTCCCTAGCAGTCTCCTTACTTCCCACTCCGTGCTCTCTCTTTAGCTGAAGATGGATTTCGGGTAGCACTCCTAGGTGACCGTTCTCCCCCGTCGGTAGCCACTGCGCGGGTGCTGTTAGACTGCAACAGCCCCAGGGGTCTGCTCTCCTCGGAGCTCCCTGGACTCTGCACTAAACCGGCTCACTGCTCCTCCTCTCCTGTTCTTGCCTACGCCACCTAGCAACCAGGCTCTCTTACCACACCCCTTGAGTGGAGATGGAGGCTTTTGGCCCCCTCCACTATTCCAGTGGAGGTGAAGGCTTTGCCCCCTCCTGGGATCCCCAGGGGTCCTCTCAAAGGTACATGTGTGAGACCTGATCACTATGCGCCTGTGTAGTCACACCTCGGTCAGCCTTCTGGATTACCTGTATTGTACTGTCCCCAGCATGGGTGCAGTACTCAGTGGTGCCTGACCAGGTCAGGGGCGCCACATTCCCCCTTAGTTATCACCAGCACGTCCTCGGGCTGCAAGACAACATTTTTAAAATGCATAAAACATTAAAACATGGTAAAACATTTAAAACCACCAGGTACCATACATCACCACCCTCCACCCACAAGTCCGTTAACCCACCCAAACCCTTTCAGGAGGCAGGTCACCGGTCCTTTTGGTAACCAGGTCTGGGCCATCCGTTTCCCCAGACCTTTCCTCCAATCTGCCTCTCCTGTTGGCCGCGCCTTCAGCCACTTCTGGCAGGATGTAGAGGCGGCTTTCAGGGTCTGGTGGTCTTCACGGCATACCTGGCCTGGTGAAGCCGCGCCTTCAGCCACTTCTGGCAGGATCCAGAGGCGGCCTTCACAGTTGGTGCTGACCAGGTACCCTCTTTGTGGTGGAGAGCCAGGCCCCATAAACAGGCATGCTCTCTGGTCGCAGGTGAGCCAAGGCCCTATATACGGACGTGCTCCCTGGTTGCAGACGAGCCAAGCCCCTAAACAGGCTGACTCTGGTGGTGGTGGTGCCCTCTGGTGTAACTATTTACACTGCGAGAGTTTGTGGCTATAGCCAGTTCATAGCCTTAAGGTTCATTTCTCACATTAGTTTATGTGGGCACATCTCTTAAACAGTAACGTTGCAAACTTTCAAACTGGTCAAAACAGTAACTTGTTGTGCTTCTTACTTTACTTTATGCAGATTCCTCCTCACCAGGGCTTGGGCCTGTAGGGCTGCGGCACCTGCTGCTTTCTTGACCTCTTTCTTCGTCTGTGTCGGTTTCTTTTTCTTTAGGACATGGTGTTACATCGAGTGCATACCAGCCTCTTTCTCCTTGATGCATTGTAAATTGCACTGTGTCTCCCATTCTTAGGTTTCTTCCAGGATGTCCTCTGGGCAAATGAGCTCTAACGTCTCTTCTGTTGACAAAAATGCCTTCTTTCATACCAGGTGCTACTATGAAGCCGTATCCTGATTTTAGGCTGAAATCTTCGACTACTCCTCGACAAAGGGGTCCTCTGACCTGGGCTTTGGCTCTTCTCAGGAACCGTTTCTCCTCTAGGTCTCTGGCCGTTATTTCATCTTTCTGTTCTGGAGACTGCGGTGCAGGGAAAGACTGGGTTCTATTACGGCGCCGTGTCTTGCGGGCTGGATTCTGCGAGGTACAGCTTACAAGCTCCCAGGTGAGGCTTTTGAGTAGATCTTCTTCAGCAGACGGTGTTAGGTCTTCCTCATCCCAGCGGGAATATGGCAACATCTTCGGCTCTGGGCATGGATCCACTGCTGGTGGCTCCTGAGTCAGCTCCTCAGCTTCCTGGCCTCCCCTCCCCCTTAGTTCTTCTGAGCACTCCGGTGGTGGCAGTGCTGGGGATGGGTGCTCTTCAGCCGGCCCAGGCGGGGATCTCTTTGGCATGGTTGCTGCAGGAGTCGTCTTGGGGGTATGCGGAGGGAGCATGTACCGGTCCACCATCTCCTGTGGGAACTTGGCCTCCAGGTCAGCCTTCAGCTGCCAGTATGCGGGGTCCTCACCTACCAGGGACTTCCTAGCAGGGACTTCCTTAGACTGGGGAGCGGTGTCTGCTCTGGCCTTGCAGGCCGGGGTAAACAATGGTACGTCTGTCTTTTCTTGGCGGGCCGCGCCCGATATGGCGGCGGCCTGGTCTTGGCGGGCCGCGCCTGGCATGGCGGCGGCCTGGTCTTGGCGGGCCGCGCCTGGCATGGCGGCGGCCTGGTCTTGGCGGGCCGCGCCTGGCATGGCGGCGGCCTGGATGGGCGTTTCTGTCGCAGCCGGAGCCTTAGCGGGCATCGCTACCGTGGCCGGTGCTTGGCGGGACGGACTGGGCGTTGCTGCCGCGGTCTGGTCTTGGCGGGCCGGGCCTAGCATGGCAGCGGCCTGGGTCAGCGTCACACCTGCGGCGTGGATTAGGGTCGCGGCGGCAGCCGGATCTTTGCGGGCCGGGCTGGGCGTTGTTGCAGGGACCGGGTCTTGGTGGGCCGAGCAGGGCATCGCTGCGTCGGCCTGGGCTTGGCGGGCCGCGCCTGGCATGGCTGCGGCCTGCTTCAGCGTCGCCGCGCCGGACGCCTCTTCAGGGACCGCGGGCATGGCAGCAGGGATCGGGGCACTCGCGCTGGCAGGGGCAACACTGGACTCACCCATGGTTGGCAGCATCGGGGTCTGAGTCGTCACCGCCCGGTCTGGCACTCGGCGCGCGGCTCTCCCCTCATAGGCCTGAACCGCCGCGGTCATTTCCAGAAACTCCGCACGTCCCTCTCTGATCTGCCTTCCGACCCTGGCCTCCAGTTGATCGCAGAACTCGGCAAGCTCCCGACACCACCAGGCAGTGGAGCCTGGCTCTGGGTCTCTGCATTCAGACGCCATTTTCTCTAACAACAAGCTGCTGGCTTCTTTTCCGTTCCGCCGTCTCTGGACGCTTCCGCTCTCTTCACAAGCGAGGTCAGAACTCTGCAGGGGATCTCTGGGTAGCCACACCTCTTCGTGGGCGGTAACTTCTCCCAGCGCGGGCTGCTGTTGTTTTTCAGCGCGCTTTTCATGGTGGCAATATGGCGGCGCTTCCAATTTTCCAAGCGGGCCGCCCAGGCACATGGTCACCTGTCTGGACAGGTCTAGTCCTTATCCTGTTCGTGACGCCAGATGTGAAGCCCCGAGAACGCTGTGTCGGTGCATTACCTTCAGGGACTCCACTGGCTCAGTCTGGTCACAGGTAGGAAACCTTCTTGTAGGATTGTCGTGACGCCACTCTCAGAATTGCGGTCAGTGGGGACCGCCACTGCAGGTTAAGGGACGCCTGGGGCTGATGGTGGGCGCAGTTAGTTGTAATAGCCTCCTGAGAGTGAGGCAAGCCCCAGGGCCCTGTGTAGGTGTGTAGAACCACAAGGCGCAGAATAACTCCACACAAGCAGGATGTCTTTCAGGGGTTTTACTCACAGTTGATGGCAGGGTGAGTAACCCGGGCGTAGCTGGGATGAACCAGGCTGGAACCAGGTATCCTTCAGGCTGACTTATGATGGTGACTACCGACTCGCCTTCCTTAGCCCTTGGTGGTTTGGGGTAACCCCGACTTTTAGTCCCTATGGGGGTCACCCAGGGAAGTTGCTGAAGCCTCTCTCCCCTTCAGTTGCCGTTTGCTTGTCGCCTGGACCAGATCACTCCAGCTGCTTGCCTCCTGTGAACTATGGGCCCTAACTGTGGCTACGTGGCTGCGGCTTTTGGGTGTTGTGGTGTGGGCTTTGAGGGCCCCACACCGGCAGGTTTAGCGAGGAAAGGTAGATCTATCCCCGCTCCGGGATCTGCCGCCCGTTTGGGCCTGGTACTCCCTAGCAGTCTCCTTACTTCCCACTCCGTGCTCTCTCTTTAGCTGAAGATGGATTTCGGGTAGCACTCCTAGGTGACCGTTCTCCCCCGTCGGTAGCCACTGCGCGGGCGCTGTTAGACTGCAACAGCCCCAGGGGTCTGCTCTCCTCGGAGCTCCCTGGACTCTGCACTAAACCGGCTCACTGCTCCTCCTCTCCTGTTCTTGCCTACGCCACCTAGCAACCAGGCTCTCTTACCACACCCCTTGAGTGGAGATGAAGGCTTTTGGCCCCCTCCACTATTCCAGTGGAGGTGAAGGCTTTGCCCCCTCCTGGGATCCCCAGGGGTCCTCTCAAAGGTACATGTGTGAGACCTGATCACTATGCGCCTGTGTAGTCACACCTCGGTCAGCCTTCTGGATTACCTGTATTGTACTGTCCCCAGCATGGGTGCAGTACTCAGTGGTGCCTGACCAGGTCAGGGGCGCCACAGATACAGCTCGTAAACAGAGGCAAAATCAGGGAACAAACCATGGTCATACACCAGGAAGTCACGTCATGGATACAGCTAGTAAACAGAGGCAAAATCAGGTAACAATCCAGGGTCAGATACCAAGAGGTCACGTTGTGGATACAGCTAGCAAACAGAGGCGAAATCAGGTAACAATCCAGGGTCAGACACCAAGAGGTCACGTCGTGGATACAGCTAATAAACAGTGGCAAAATCAGGTAACAATCCAGGGTCAGACACCAGGAGATCACATCGTGGTTACAGTTAGTAAACAGAGGCAAAATCATGTAAAAATCCAGAATCAGACACCAGGAGGTCACGTCATGGATACAGGGAGTAAACAGAGGCAAAGGTCAGAATACCATGGGGATAGCAGATCATAGCAAAGGGTCAAGATAAGCAGAAGATCAGAAACTACCCTAGGTCCAGCAGCAATGATCAGAACAAACAGAGCACAGACATGGAGGCCGACAGCACCACGTAAACTGAATTGCTATAATTGGCAGAGTTTTGGGAGAAACTGCACTGCTAAGTATTTGAGCAATCAACCAGGAAAAGGGAACATCCGAAATTCAGATTGGATGACTGAGCTGTCAATCAACTCACTGACAGCTCAGCACACACAAGTACCAGACAGGACGATTGAGCTGTTACTCACAAAACTGACAGCTCAGCACACCCTGATTACATAATAACAGCAGACAGTCATTCATTGCATCCTAGAGGCACTGAGCTGAGGAATCATGATATTACTCCCTCTTCTAGGGAAGACCACTGGACCCCAGGTTTCCCAGGAAATCTTCAATGGAAAGCCCTGACCAAAACGATCGGCCCTCACAGAGTGAGCTGGAACCCAGAATCTCTCCTTAGGTCCGTATCCCTTCTAATGAAACAAATATTGGCCCAATGCCTTCATTTATAAACTGCATTTTGTTTTTACTTGGGTTATCTTTGTCTAATATTTACATTTGTTTGGAACATCCACTGACATGTTTTTCTAGTCACCTGACCGCTGCAGTCAATCAAAGGCTTTAGCAATCCTTTTGTTAACCAGATCATGCAGACTTCATTTCTGGAGCCATCACTGACCATGGGAGTGATCTGCACTGGATCCTTACTGATACACATGGACGTTAATACGTCTCCATTTGTTATTTTGAATACAACCCTTTTAAAGCTTAGTCCACAGAGTGAAGATCTGGTGCAAAACCAGAGAACATACAAAACAGATAATTAGTATAATGGAATGACTAAAGGCCGCTTTACACGCTGCGATATCGTGACCGATATCACTAGCGTGCATACCCGCCACCATCGGTTGTGCATCATGGGCAAATCGCTGCCTGTTGCGCACAACATCGTCCAGACCCGTCACACTACTTACGTGCCCTGCGACGTCGCTGTGACCGGCGAACCGCCTTCTTTCTAAGGGGGCGGTTCGTTCAGCGTCACAGCGATGTCACAGCTGTGTCACTGAACCGCCGCCCAATAGAAGTGGAGGGGCGGAGATGAGCGGGACGAACATCCCGCCCACCTTCTTCCTTTCGCATTGCGGGCGGGAGGCAGGTAAGGAGAGGTTCCTCGTTCCTGCAGTGTCACACGTACCGATGTGTGCTGCCGCAGGAACGAGGAACAACTTCGTTACTGCTGGAGCAACGATATTAGAGAATGGACCCCCATGTCACCGATGAGCGATTTTGCACGTTTTTGCAATGATGCAAAATCGCTCAAAGGTGTCACACGCAACGGCATCGCTAAAGCGACCGGATGTGCGTCACAAATTCCGTGACCCCAACGAGATCGCTTGAGCGATGTCGCAGCGTGTAAAGCGGCCTTAAGACTACATGCACACAGGGCTGTTAATCCAACAGCGGAGCTGCCAGACTTTCACAAAGCCTCTTCAGGAAAAATCAGGCAATTTTTTTCTTGATGCAGCTCCGTTGGTGGTCCTGCCATTATTTTAGCTGTGGCTCTGCTGCTGGTGAATTTTACCTTTTTCTTCTTTAATAGAAAGCAGATGTATTCTATATAAAGCTGCCAGAAGAATAAACATGTTACTTCGTTTAACCTCTTTAGTGTTTCCAAACCCTTCAGTGGTTAAAAGAAGTGTCATAAGCCGTATAATGTGCACAGCAATGAAGTGTATGCATTGCTGTGCATTATGTCCATTTTTTGCTTGCAGTTTTGCAGCACTTTTTCAGTACTGAATTAGCCTGTAAAAGATGTGTGCACATAGTGTGTGTGCACATAGTGTGTGTGCACATAGTGTGTGTGCACATAGTGTGTGTGTGTGCACACAAAGTATTTGAAGATGTTTTAGAGCAGAAACTGAATGAAAACTAAGGGAACCTATTTAAATACTCCTCAAAAACTCAAACCTACTCAAAAACATGGAGTTTCTGCACAGTCTCTGCTCCAAAAACTCTGCAAAAGACACCAAGTGCACATAGTATAAGGTATGTGCACACAGCATCTTTTAGACGCTAGCGTTTTAGGCTATGTGTCCACGGTAGAATGTTGCTGCGGATTTTTCTGCATGAAAAGCCGCGACTTTCGCGGCAAATCTGCACCTTTTTTTGCCGCGGATTTACCGCGAATTTACCGCGGAATTGCCGCGGATTTTGATGCGGATTTTTTTTTTTTTCCCCATTCTATAGCCAAAATCCGGATCAAAATCCGCAACAATAATTGACATGCTGCAGATTTTTCCGGATCAAAATCCGCGGCAAATCCGCCGCGGAAAAATCCGCAGCATGGACACAGCATTTCCAAAATGCCATTGAAATGGCTTGGAAGTGCCGCTGCTGCAGATTTTCGGAAAATCCGCGGCTTTTCCGCGAGAAATCCGCGGCAAAATCCGCGCATTTTCCGCAGCGTGGGCACATAGCCTAAGCCTAAGCCGCAGATGCCATAATGAAAATCATGGTGTCCGGCAGCACACTGTTGTATATAAATGGGATGTACTGTTTTATCAGGACAGAATTATTGTCTTATCGATCAGTCTCCCTCATACAGTTTTTGTCAGCACTAGTGATGAGAGAATATTAAATATTTGGTTCGTGATATTCGTACCGAATACCTAGTACTAATCCAATATTCGACATTAATCTAATGCAAGTCAATGGGGAACCCGAGCAATCTTCTGAGAAATCTTCAAGAAAAGCTTAGGTTCCCCATTGACTTGCATTAGGTTTGTCATTCGTGGCAAATACTGGAGTAGTACTAGGTATTCAATACAAACTTTCCGAACCCAAATATTTTGTATTCGCCCATCACTAGTCAGCACGTGTAAATTGGCTGAAAATGTATAAAGTACATTGGCTCTCTTCAGTGGGTCTGAATAGGCCTTTAATTCTAAACCGCCAAAATATAGTCCAACAATTATACATATTTTTTTGGATATTAAAAATGGAATTGCTTCTAAATGGAAAACTGAAATGTCTTCAATTTCGGAAATTACAGGAAAAGTATGTCTTCACAACTTATATGTACTTATCCATGCCAGAACTGACAACTACAGTATATACATAACTACTACAAAAAATGGAATTGTTGGAATGAACAAATCCCCCTCCAAAAGAATCTTAATACAAAACTATTTGACTATTTTATACACTCTGTTTTTGTTACAAAACTACTACTATAAATCTTTTATTTGTTTTGTTTTTCTATATTATATTAGATCAAAGAAAAATTCCTAAAAGATAAATTTTATTCAATTATTAAAATCAAATGCTAAAATACTATGTGATATATTAAACATCACTACAATTCAGATAACGTCATGTGAGGTTGTGAGAATACAATATATTTTTTATATGCTTTTTTATGTGAGAATATATATATATATATATATTTTTTTTTTTTCTATATGCTTTTCTATAACCAAATTTTCTTTATTATATGAGTAAGAAGAGAGAGCCTGTTTCCTGATTATTGCTGCATATCTTTAAAGCAAGTATGTGTACACCAAGGTCAGCAGCTGATGTAATGAGACAAGAGCCCCTCAAGCTATGGTGGATTGAAGATAAGGCACCCTGGAGCTATGTGACAACTGCCTCGCCAGCAATGGAAGGGATTGAGAGGGGAAATTCCAAAAATGGACATATATCACAGACTTTTTGCATATATTTTTAATAGAACCAATAGCATACTTACGAATTTTATTGAGAGATTAGTCCATTACAGCTCTATAAAAGGCTTGTAAAAATAAAGCACGTCACTTATGCACCTGCTCTCACTGAGAGGGGTTAATACCAGATATCTGTGTGGTCTAAATTCCTTTGCTGGCACTCATTGTTTTTCAATATGAGGTTTAGCAGACATTCACTGTTAAAAATGAGATATCTTTTCCGAAATTGTGGACTTTCTCCTTATCAGGTAAGTGCAGAAAAAGGGCAAACAACTGGTGATTGGATGGTGAGGTATTTGTCTATATCAGCCTAATAGCTAAATAGCCACGATATTGTTATTGTTATAGCCCGTATATTTAAAAAACGAGCAGCAATACAGGTAGCCCCGCTCTATTCTATAAACAGCCAAGACGTGGGGGGATGTTGGTACCTCAGCTTGTGTGGCGTCCGATTATTACACCATGGATATGCGGTCTCTTATCTGAGGACTACACACTGGGCCACTGGAATTGCTCTATTGGATACATGAGCACTTGTATTTGTTAAAGGGAACCTGTCACATAGAATATGCATTCTGACCTATCAGCAGACGCATGTGTGCCCTAATTACACCTCCCTACCCATCCCTGTGCTGTAAAATTGTATAATATGAAAGTAATAAAAAACATTTTATTACCTTCATATTTGGTATGTAACTAGCAGGGAATGTGGTCACAGGGGCGGCGCCTTGCCCTATGGACGTCTGCATGTTTCCGTGGTATCACGCCCCTGTGGGCATAATACCATGGACTGACGTCCCTGTCGCTCATTCTATCCTGCGCGCATTGCAGCAGGCTTCTTTTCAATCGCCGGCTTCAGACGCGCACAGTCAGAAGCCTGCCGCAATGCTGGCAGGATATAATGAGCCACAGGGGCGTGATACCACGGAAATATGCAGACGTCCATAGGGCAAGGCGCCGCCCATGTGACCACATTCCCTGCTATTTACATACGAAATATGAAGGTAATAAAACGTTTTTTATTACTTTCATATTATACAATTTTACAGCACAGGGATGGGTAGGAAGGTGTAATTAGGGCACACAAGCGTCTGCTGATAGGTCAGAACGCATATTCTAGGTGACAGGTTCCCTTTAAGATAGCCTTAATGCTCTATAGACCTACCACTAGTCCACTGATCTTCTAATGAACCCCAAAAAAAAAAAAACGAGGGAAACGCGTCTGGATTTTTCTCTGGATATATCCCAGCAGATGTTACCCTTTGCTGGGATGTTTAATTTTTTATTAGGCCTAAGCATATTGTTGCTGTTATTGGTTTCTATCTTATTAACTATTTGGTATGTAACCTTTGAGTGATTTTCTCTCTGGGTGATTGCTTGAGCTTATTGTTCTAATTGATGGAAACTACGTTCTGTTATAATTTGACCTCGGACGACTTGGCACTTTATTCTGTTTATATCTTGGTGACGGGTGCCTCCTTAGGCAACAATAAATTATAGGGATACAAGACGGGCAGCCGACGAGGAACGGGGTGTATCCAAAAAGTATGGTGCACCTCCGTTGGTCAGTAGGTTAAAGGGAGGGAACAGCTAGTCCCTTGTTAGCCTACCCCTGGCCATTATTCAACAATATTCTGGCTACTTAGCTATTCGGCTGATACAGACAATACCTCACCATCCAATCAGTAGTTGTTTGCCCTTTTTCTGCACCCTCCTCACATGACGTTGTCTGAATTGAGGTGATGTTTAATACATCACATAGTATTTTAGCATTTGTATTTTATCGTAATAGTTGAATAAAATTAATCTTTTAGGAGTTTTTCTTTGGTCTAATACAGGGGTCTCAAACACGCGGCCCGCGGGCCGCATGCGGCCCCTGAGGCTGTTTGTTGCGGCCCGCAGACCCCGTGACAAATCGCGGCTCTATGCTGAGGGTCGGCGCCGGCAGGAACTTTACTGCATTTGAATCCATCTGCGGTGCCGCGCAAGGAGCTGTCAGTTCTATCCCAGTTGCTGCTGCTGTCTGCCAATCAGATGCAAGGAGGTGACGTCATACAGCGACGTCACTTCCTTGCATCTGATTGGCAGGCAGCAGCCATTGGTCCAGACACAGCTCCTCTGCGCTGCACCGCAAATGGATTCAAATGCAGTGAAGTTCCTGCCGGCGCCGACCCTCAGCACAGAGCCGCGATCATCACGGGCCGCGACAAGCAGGTAAGGTACGTGCTCAAGTTCAGGACCCGCTGCGTGCTGGACACAGCGCGTCCTGATCGGCGGGGCCGCAAGTCTACTCCTTTGGAGACCGCAGCTGCCCGTGCCTGCGATCAGGGGTTTGGGCCGCTGCGGTCTCCTCACTGTGCTCTGCCTAGGGAGGACGCTTCAGACGCCGCAGCATAAATTCACATGCTGCGGCCTCTGGAAGCCACACCGCAGTTCCGTTTTCACTGAGGGCCGTACACGCACAGTGGGCATGGGATTTTTAGAAATCCCATGCCCACTGTGCTTTTACCATACATAGCAGGGTTTTGGACGCAGCTGAAGCATGCTGCATCCAAAACTCTTCAAGTACTGATCGTGGGCACACAGGGAACGGAGGAAAGGTGAGGAGATTTTTTTTTTGTTTGCGTATTACTAAAGGATGGGCAGAATACTACAGGGATGGCCACAATACTACAAGGGTGGGCAGAATACTACAGGGATGGCCACAATACTACAAGGGTGGGCAGAATACTACAGGGATGGCCACAATACTACAAGGGTGGGCAGAATACTACAGGGATGGCCACAATACTACAGGGATGGGCAAAATACTACAGGGATGGGCAGAATACTACAGGGATGGGCAGAATACTACAGGGATGGGCAGAATACTACAGGGATGGCCACAATACTACAGGGATGGCCACAATACTACAAGGATGGGCAGAATATTACAGGGATGGCCACAATACTACAAGGGTCGGCAGAATACTACAGGGATGGCCACAATACGACAGGGATGGGCAGAATACTACAGGGATGGCCACAATACGACAGGGATGGGCAGAATACTACAGGGATGGCCACAATACTACAAGGGTGGGCAGAATACTACAGGGATGGCCACAATACTACGGGAATTGGCAGAATACTACAGAGCACAATACTACAAGGATGAGCACAATACTACAAGGATTGGAACAATATTACTGGGCACAATACTACAGGGCACAAGGATGGGCACTATACTACTGGGCACAATACCACAAGGATGAGCACCTTACTACAGGGCACACGGATGGGCACATTACTACAAGATTTTGGCTAAGATTACTATATGATGCTGCTAATTGTAAAACAATTACAAGAAGGTGATAAAATGTAAAAAAAAAAAAAAAAATCCTAAAGCATGACTTTTTTTATTTACATTAAAAATGCTTTTCTGTATATAAACTTAACAAAAAAAGTGCACGTTTGTTATAATAAACAAGCGAAAAATGTTTACAAAAGTGATCCAAGATGTATAGAAAAAAAAACATGGATTCATTAAAAATGTTCACTTTGTCCTGCAAATAATGCGGCCCCCCTCATTTTTTTTTTTTTATATGCGGCCCATACACCCAGCTGAGTTTGAGACCCCTGGTCTAATATATAGTTTTCTCCTTTCTATCTACTTTGTATAGTCTAAATATACAGTTTACTAAGTTAATTACTTTGTTACCTTTCTAATGCTATATATCAAAAGTTAATATTTCTGTTTTGTGACAATATATGATTAAACTACAAACTTAGACTATATATTTATACATACCATGGTATGTATGGGTTTTTTCTCTATGTTGTAGATTTTAGAGGTGCGAATTATTTATATTGTTATTTTTTAAAAATATACATAAGAAAAATAAATTAATAGGACTTTAATGATACTGATGTGATCACCCATGCTTGAAATCTGAGGAAGGAGACAATGGGACCAAAATACAACTCTATGAGATGTCATGACAAATTATTGAGAAGACTGGAGAAAAAAAAGTATGAATTATATGAAGCTAAGGAATTATCTGTTAAAAATACGCTTTAATTTTTTTTAGAATTTAGCTAGTGCCAGGTTCATTCATTGTATGAAATATATTTCTTTGCCTTTTACAAAACAATTTGATTTAAAAATAATCCTTCCTGTAACTAGTGTAAATCCAGCGTTACTGGTTCCTCCGCACTGGCACAGTAAATCCACAACTGTTTATTCAAGATTAGAACTGAAGTGTCATATAGTCCTGACTGATACAACATGGAAAAATATTTCTTTTTTTTTTTCCCTATAAATATTTCACATTTTTAGTGTCTTAGTCACTATAAGAAAACGCACTCCAATCGAAGAATAAAAAGAGGTGCATGTCTCTTCATAAATATTGCACACCTTATGCCGGGAGACCCTGGATCAAGACAGGTATACGAGTAAGCAATTTTGATAAATTTCCTCAATAAGCTTATGTTTTAAAGGGTATCTGTGAGCATTTTTTTGCTACCGCATCTGAGAGCAGCAAAATGTAGTCAAAGAGAGCCTGAATCCACCAATGTATCACTTAGATTACTGGCTGATGGTATATTAGTTTATGTTGGGAGAGACTGGGGTTTGTTTATTGTGTATTCTTTATTTTGTTATCCCGGTTCCTGATTCTTGGGAAATCATCATTTGGCATTAGTGGTTATGTATTAATATTATTATTTACCCTAATAAAGGTTATATTTTATATTGAATTTCCCCATTTAGTTAAGATGCAGTTCTGACACAATTTAGATTTAACAATGCAGCAGAGTCGAAAATGCTTCCCTTGCCCATACCAGGCTCTCTATGCACAAGGTCTATGGACAGTGAGCTGCTTATCAGGGGAGTGGGTGGAGTCGGACCAGTGACCATGAGCCAGCGAGTCGCAATAATGATAATCCCTGGACTGATAAAACCTTTAGCGTAAACACCACACAGACTGACATGGGACACATTGTTGAATTCTGTGTTTTAACCCGTACAGCATGGTGTCAGATTACACAGCAAAAACCTGGCAACAGATTCCTTTTAAGACAAGTTATTCTTATGTAATGTTCAGTGGACACAGAGGAGGAGGATCACCTGTTGTCCCTTCACACCGGCTTTAATGAAGACTAACTGAGAATGAAGACAAAGCGTCAAATGTGTAGGGTTGAAATCATTGGATTTAGATTTGTTGATATGTTATAAAAGTCATTATAAAAAAAAACAATATAAATATACAGTACACCATTGTACATTGATGATTGGAGATGTAAATAATTGCCAGAATTCAGTGCATCTCATAACAATGGGTATAATACAGGTACAACCATTACAGAAGAACACACAGTTATGTTGAGTAACAATTTATTAAAATGCATATCCTTTCAGCTCTATACACACAATATGATATCCATACAGTAGGATGCCCCCACAGCTATTTGTACCCAGTAGGATGCCACCACAGCCCGATCACTCACACAGTATAATGCCCCTACAGTCCCCCCACACAGTATTATGCTCTACACAGCCTCGCCTCACCCACACAGAGTATAATGCCCCACAGCAAACCCCACACAGTATAATGCCCCTACAGTCCCCGCACATAGTATAATGTCCTACGGTCCCCCCCCCCCACAGTATTATACTCTACACAGCCTCGCCTCACACACACACACACACACAGTATAATGCCCCACAGCAAACCCCACACAGTATAATGCCCCTACAGTCCCCCCACATAGTATAATGCACCTGCAGTCCCCCCACACAGTATTATACTCTACACAGCCTTGCCTCACCCACACACAGTATAATGCCCCACAGCAAACCCCACACAGTATAATGCCCCTACAGTCCCCCCACATAGTATAATGCACCTGCAGTCCCCCAACACAGTATTATAATGTACACAGCCTCCACTTCCCACACAGTATGATGTCCCCATAGTGTCCCTTACATAAGCACCCCACTTGCCTCTGTGTTTTGCTCTTCCACGGCTGAGCTGCTTTTTGCTAGAAAGTCATGTGAATGGACAAAGTCATGTGAGCAAAATGCTGTTCAGTTCCCACCCAGATCCGAAGGCTCTCAGCTCCACAATTATAATCAACTGTATTTAAATGGATACAGTTGAAGTAGGAACATTTCCTGGACCTTTGTACAGTATATTCAAGACTGTCCTGCTGGATCCAGAACAGTTGGGAGGAAAGTCTGTTGGAATTCACAGGAATCAAAAGAAAGTGATTCACAGTTTCACTTTAAAAATTAAATACTTTTTGTGACTATACAATAGAAGACGTTTCGATTCTCCTGGGTCTGTCACGGCATCGCTAAAAGGAAGTTATAGTCTGTCATTAATCTGGCTTGAAAACTGAACCATAGGTACAAAATATGAATATGTATACTGTATGTACATTACCAAATAAGAATAACAAATTGTATATACAAATGTTCATATATACACAACTATATACATTAAATTAAGGCAAGTGATTGTTTTAGATCATTGTATATCTGTAGAAGCAGAATATAAAGTAGATAAAAGGTAATCTTACCAGTATTAACGTAAATAGAGAAATGGAACAATGTTCATGGCTTATAGAAAGCAGGGTTGAGCTGATATGGCGGCTTGTATAACGCCAGGTGGACGGAAGAGCAGTGTGGTGTATTCCCTGGTGTAGAAGTGACGAATGCCCCACCAGTCCTGGTGGTTGTGTGATACTGCGCGTATCCAGTGGTTTGACCAGAATTGGTGCTTTGTCATTATAGCAAATATCTCCAATTAGAAATGTAGTATAGTTCTCCTCATACAGCCATGTCTCTTACATCATATGCAGGCAGAGGTGTAGCTAGGGGTTCAGCTCAGAGGGGGTGAAACTTCTGAATGGGCCCCTAACCAGGTAGCCATATTTACAACTATGGTGTTGCAGCCTAATAGCTTGTGTAGACAAAGGTAATTTTGGTCCAAATGCGATCCAACAAAATATTGGATCACACTCGGACCAACGTTATCCAATGAGGCAGTGCACATGTTCGGTGTTGTCCTTGGACCAAGTGGTCTGAGAAAAAATAATTGCACTATGCATGCGCAGACTGGAACGATTCAGTGTAGCGGCAGGGCCGTAGTTGGTGTTCATGCTGTTCTAAGCACTTAAATTAATCACGTACGATACCAATAAGTCAGAGACTAAAGCCTCATGCAGATGTGGCTAGAAGTATGCCAATCGCACACTTATGCTCACATGACGGCCGCTCTCACCACCAGCTCTGGAAAACCTTAACAGTGCACTGTGCGCATGCTATGAGGATTCACAAGTCTGCAGTCACAGGCCATTAAACAGCTGGTGATCGGCTTCATATAACCAAACAATCGACCTGGAAGTACTTGGGGGAATCTTTCTGGCCAGCTGAGTATGAGGCCTACTCCTGTGCTTTTCTTTGTTATGATAGGACCCTGCTTCTCTGAATCCAGCAATGGCCCTCTTTGCTGCTGGGACCGATGGTACGTCCCTTTCCCTCTGTAGCAGGCTGCGCAGGCCCTCTCTGGTGCTTCTCTGCTGGAGTCCACACCGGGCCCTGATGCTGCAGCTGTACCTTCGGGCTGTTTATGGGCCAGGTGCTTGCAGCTCTCCTGCCCTTCGGATTCGGCTACCAGGGAGTATTTTAAGCCCTGGTGGCCACAGACTCCGATGTCCGAGTCTCTCCGCTGCCTCTCTGCTACTCCTGCTTCCCTGGGCCAAGCTGCTCTAGCTCTAGGCCCCAGATCCACAGGACAGCACTACTCTGCGTCTGTTCACTATCACTTCTCTCTACAGACTGTCTGCTACTCCCTCCCTCAGGTCAGACTTAAGGAAGGCTTCCTGGAATTCCAGGTTCAGAGCTCCCCCTGCTGGCCGGAGGGAGAACTGCGGTGGATGTTAAACTTGCTGGCCAATGGACCTCCCCATTACCTCCAGGCACAGCATTAACCCTTTGGAAGGGCAATGCTGTTGTGGCGACCAGGTCCTGGGGCGCCACATGCGCACAGACCCATTGACTTTCATTGGGTCCGTGCTGCGTGTTGCGTGCAGAAAACGGACATGCTGCCGTGCAAAACGCACACAGGTACGGATCACGGACACGGACAAACGGACATGCATCAAAAACGCACGTGGAGCTTTTATCATACAATAACATTGGTGCACGTTTGGCCGTGTCTCCAGTATACACGGAAACGGACCAAACACGCACGTGTTTCACGGATGTGTGTTTCAGGACTTAGGGTATGTGCGCACGTTGCTTTTTACCTGCTTTTTACCTGCTTTTTTGCTGCTTTTTCTTCTGCGCTGTTTAATGCCAAAATGGATGTGTTCTTCTATTCAAGCAAAGTCTATGGGAATTTGGGTTTCTTGTTCACACTATGTTGTTCAAAATGCTGCCTTTTTGTGGCAGAACTTTAGTCAAAAACTCAGCTTTGCAGTGCAAAACCCAAATGGCAAAAACAATTGACATGTTGCTTCTTTGAAAAGCTGAGTTTTTGACCAAAGTTCTGCCTCAAAAAGGCAGCATTTTGAACAACATAGTGTGAACAAGAAACCCAAATTCCCATAGACTTTGCTTGAATAGAAGAACACATCCATTTTGGCATTAAACAGCGCAGAAGAAAAAGCAGCAAAAAAGCAGGTAAAAAGCAGGTAAAAAGCAACGTGCGCACATACCCTTAGACTGTTGTATATAAGAGCTCACTGGTGGTGGTCACAGCTTATAGGCCAAAAAAATGGTGACAGGTTCCCTTTAAAGAGCCGGCAAAGTGCAGGATATAAAACCTGTGACTTGTCATAAGTCTCTCATTTTTTACCATTAACAAAAAACCCACAAAAGATTCAATGGATCAGCAGCACTGAAGAATGAGTAACAAAATAACAAATTTATGACAAGTTCATGGATGATAAAGGGGAGATCCGAAACCAAAAGGTCATTTACATCTTAAATATTTATCTAGTTAATTTTTTATTTTTTTTTTAAAAGGTGGATTTTTCCTGACAGGTGGTTTCTTATCTGCCGCTGCGCGCTCCATTTCTTCCTCCCTCTCCCTTTGTGACGTCTCCTATTTGGACCTCATTTTGCTGCGTTATTACTCTGCTCTATTCAGTATTTCCTCTTGGATAGAATGTGATCTCAGGATCCGATTACAATATTGTCACCACATTAGTTACTAATATATATTCTATGTATTATTCTAGCAATTTACCCATTTGATGTTAATATTCAGCAGTTTGTTATTCAGGTGTTTTTAATATTATCTAATAAAATAAAATGACTATTATATTATCCCATTCTATATTTTCTATCATTGTGTCTTGCACTTTGCTCTTATAGGTTTCTCCTGCATCTTGTGCGTATTTGCACTTTATCTAATGCTCTTCACTCACTTGTAGGTTTATTTAATTTAATAACGTAATCACTTTTCTATTCTACGTCCAGCGGTGGCCGCGAGTTACCTGACTGACAGCAGCTGATCGCGCTACTCATCTCATTAGCTGCGTGGAGGTGACCGGAGCGGCGGTGTCTTCTGCTGCTCCTGTCACCTCCATGCAGCAGAGCTGGATGCGACGCTGGAGGTCCGTGGATTACGCCGGACATGGAGGGTTTGTCGGGGTTAATAAATTGGTAATGAGGGAATTTGTTTCTGTTTTTTATTTCTAATAAAGGATTTTTCGGGTGTGTGTGTTTATTTACTGTAATTTACAGATTAATCATGGAAGGTGTCTCATAGACGCCTGACATGATTAATCTAGGACTTATTGGCAGCTATGGGCTGCCAATAACTCCTTATTACCCCGATTTGCCAACGCACCAGGGTAAATCGGGAAGAGCCGGGTACAGCCCCAGAACTGTCGCATATAATGTATGCGGCAATTCTGGGCGGCTGCTGACTGATATTGTTAGGGTGGGGGGCTCCCCATAACGTGGAGCTCCCCATCCTGAGAATACCAGCCTTCAGCCGTATGGCTTTATCTGGCTGGTATTAAAATGGGGGGGGACCGCACGCCGTTTTTTTTAATTATTTATTTATTTATTTCACTGCACAGTATAGACACGCCCACTGGCTGCTGTGATTGGGTGCAGTGAGACAGCTGTCACTCAGCGTGGTGGGCGTGTGTGACTGCAACCAATCACAGGCGCCGGTGGGGAGAGAAAGCAGGGAATACGAGATTGTTTAATGAGCGGCCGGCTTTTTCAAATTAGAAAAAGCCGCCGGAGCAGTGTGAACGCCGTGCAGCGCCGGTGATCGGGGAACGGTGAGTATGAGAGAGGGGGGGACACTTCAGTCACTCGGGGGATTAGCGGTCACCGGTGAATCCTTCACAGGTGACCGCTAATCAGTACACGGCACAAAGACAGAGCCGCGGCATGACTATGAAGTCGGGTGAAGTTCACCCGAGTTCATTCTCATTCCGCTACTCTGTCTTCCGACATGTAGTAACGACATTTTGCATCACACACGTACATTTCACACGGACAACACACACACATGTCAGTTATTTCACTCACGCACACACGGACATTCCACACGCACATACGGCTAGCATACGGGATACACACGCAGGCCACACATACCATAAAAACGGACCTAAAAAACGGAAAACGGACCCGAAAAACGGCCCGTTTTACACGGACGTGGTTTTCACGGATGTGTGGCGGAGGCCTAACATCTTGTTTGCTTTTGCAGCTGCTGCCTGACATTGAGTGCTGCTGCTCAGCCTATATGTAACGAGAATACCCAAGTCCTTCTCCTATTCTGTAGTCACGACTTTACTTCCATTGAATGTATATGCAGCTATAGGATTACTCCTTCCTAATTGCATTACTTTACATTTATCAACATTAAATCTGATTTTCTTCCCCTCATCTTCCTTCTCCCACACACCGGTCTCCATCATCTCCCCTCTCTTACAGACCACTTCCCATCATACCCCCTTTCACACAACCCACTTCCCATCATACCCCCTCTCGCACAGACCACTCCCCATCATCCTTCATCAATCCCAAACCACTCCCCATCATCCTTCATCAATCCCAGACCGCTCCCCATCATTCTCCCTTTCACAAACTGCACCCCATCATCCCCCCTCTCTCACAGACCGCTCCCCATCATCCCCTCTCGTGTACAGACCACACCCCATGATCCCCTTCTTTCACAGACCGCTGCCCACCATTTACCCTCTCTTACACACCACTCCCCATCATCCCACTCTCTCATAGACCAGCTCCCCATCATCCTCTCTCTCTCACAGTCTGCTCCCCATCATCCCACCTGGTGTACAGACCACACCACATCATCCCCCTCTCACACACCACTCACCATCAAACTCATTATTGCACAGACCACTCCCAATCCCCCATCTAACACAGACAGCTCCCCATCATCCTCCCTCTCGCACATACCACTCCCCATCATACCCCCTATTGTACAGACCGCACCCCATTATCCCCCTCTTGCACAGATCGCTCCCCATCATCCCCTATCAATCCCAGACCGCTCCTCATCATCCCCCGTCTCTCACAGGCCACACCCCATCATCCCTCCTTGTGCACAGACCACCCCCAATCATCCCCCTTTCTCAAAGACCGCTCCCCATTATTTCCCCTCTCCCACAGACCGCTCCCCATCATCCCCCCTCTCTCACAGTCCGCTCCCCATCATCCCCCCTCTCTCACAGATTGCTCCCCATCATCCCCCCTCTCTCAGTCGGCCCCACATCATCCCCCCTCTCTCACAGACCGCTCCCCCTCATCCCCCCTCTTGCACACAGCGATCTTCTCCTCTCTTTCCCTCGTAGGTGACAGAATGTGAGGGAATAAATAACACCGTACCCTCCAAAATGAAGATGACATTTCTCCAGATTATATTTTAGATTTTATTGTAAGGCAATCCACCATGAAGTGTAACGTTTCTGTCCTGTTTTTGGATCTTCATCAGACACTATAAAGACATTATACAATCAATACAACAGGAAAAATCAAAAATATATATATACCGTATACTGCAAATCTCTGCAAATATATACTAAGATGATAGCTCCTGGCAGCATCGTCTAATAAGATTTATAGGTGACAAATATTATACATATGTGACGCCCTGGGCAAGCCAGGGGTCACAGGTCACAACACCACACGCACCCCACATTCCCTGCAGGAACACCAAGGTCAGAACACAAATCCTTGTTGCCTTCCTCCAGGGGCTGATGTTCACACCAGGGGGTGGAGCCAGGCGGTTGGTCTCCACCCACCGAGGAGTTCACAGCCCTGGAGGCGGGAAAACCAGGCAGATAGTGTTTAGTTGAAGTTGAGTGCAGAAGAGTTAGAGTGAAGCTAGTGAAGAGATTAGCTTGAGAGTGGAAAGTGTGAGGAGGAAAAGAGTGGAGTTGTAGTTAGAGAAGGAAGAAGTAGCAGGAGAAAAGTGACGGTTTGAAGCCTGAAGTTGGTCCGGGTGTGTGCCCCGGACTGAGACAGCAAGGTTGACAGACGGCGGTGACCGTCTGCAGGAGAGACTGCTCGGAGGTTGCCGAAAGGACCGTGGACGGGTGGTGACCCGGCGGTACCGGAGCGGTATACAAAGAACAGTCAGCACCAGTGGCAGGGGCCTTTCGGATCCCGGCAAGGCTAGGAGTCGCCGAATTTGCCAAATCCGTCAGTGAAGGGGACCTCCGGGTCTCCAAGCAGCAAAGTCCCGAGTGAAGGCAACCGTCCAACCGTGAAGGGGAGACACCGCCACCGACAAGGCACCAGTTTCCCAGGGCCAGCGCCTGCGGGCAAGAGTGGGGCTCCTCCGGCCCATATCCAAGTCAGGGAGCGGGTTACCGGTGGGAATCCATCGCTACCAACATTGAACTTAGGTGCAGGGAAGAGACTGTCACCGTTAACTGCAGGGAACATCAGCACCGCAGCCGTCCAAGGGAACCGTCCAACCAGCCGTTTGTTTACCGTGAACTGTGTCATCATCCTTGGGCTGAGTGAGTACCTCAGTGCCGTGCGGCACAGCGCGGCCCCTGCGTCCCTGCACCTCCACAGGCCCCATAACCCGCCTGTCCACCATCCCAACCCCATCACCGGGCCCCGGGACCACCAAACCTCCTACCCACGGAGGGGCAAATCAACAACTAGCTGCTCCATACCACCACTCCCGGGATCCCCAGACAGAGCAGCGGTGGTGTCCACACAATCACCACAACCGTGGGTGGCGTCACGGACTTTAATCCAATCCCCCACCAACAAATCAATTCCCCCTTTCACTCACGGGCGAGGAGCGCAGTGTTGACACCCTCCTCCCCACCCGCGACAACTTGGCGTCTCGAACAGGATCTTACTGCTCTGCCGTTGGGTAGAGGTGCGCCTTGTGACCGCCGGAGGTGTTCGGCCGGAAAATTTCAGAAGCCGCCATCTTTGGCGCGAAGAGTTCCCGCTCGAGCGTCTTCTCGAGTAGCGGAGGCGCGAAGGCCAAAACCCCGCCCCGATAGAGGAGGGGCCGGAAAGAGGCTAAGGGGGACGGAAACAAGATGTCTGCGCCCGACGGAGCCGCTGGAGGAGCTGTGGTCGCAGCCGCAGAGGCACCCGTGGATGGGAATGGGCCTGCCCAGGTCCCGGCCGTGCTGGCGGGAGGTGCCGCGGCCCCCGCTCTCGCTCAGGTGATGCCGTTCTCCTTTCCCTATGCGCCTGGAGCTACCTGGCTACCGCAGTATGACGGGAAACCTGATGCTTTACAGGTGTTCCGGAAAAAGCTTAATCCGCTTTTGGAATTGTACCCCCTGACTGATAAGCAACCTGTAGCGGTAGTGCTGGGCCAGCTAACCGGCGCGGCTGAGCAGGAAGCGGAGACCTGCGCCGAGGTAGACCGGCTCTCTGTAGCCACCATATTTGAGAAGCTACAGACTGCCTTTGAGACCCGTGCCGAAGCTAAGCTGAGGATGCAGTTTTACCAGTGCCGGCAACGGCCTGTGGATAGCATTCGGGACTACGCTTTACGCCTGCAAACCGCTCTTCGCACCCTAAAGCGGGTAGACACTATCAATGAGGTGGACAGCAACAAGATGCTAGTAGAGCAATTTGTGCAGGGGATAAGGTCCTCTGAGGATCGCAAACAGCTCCGGCTGTGGGCCCTGGAACACCCTGATGTGGACTTTGCTGTGTTAAAGGAACGGGCCATTAAAGCGCTGCAACCTCCAGCTTCAGAAATCTCGGAGCCAGCCCCGTGGCCAATTGAGACAGCCCCCGTCGTGGTGGCCCCTGCTCCACCAGCCTCTCCAATGCCTACAGCTCCCAGCAGCACAATGGAAGAACTGGCAGCCCAGGTCCGCCGCATGGACGGAGACCTCGCCAAGATTCTCGCTGCACTCCAACCTTTGACCAGATCCCAGCCTCCACCCAGGATACAGCTCGCCGACAACCCTGAGGATGTTCCCTGGATGCAGCGGAGAAGTGCTAACAACTCACGGAACAGACCTCCAACCTGCTACAAGTGCAACAACCCTGGCCATTACTTCCGACAGTGCCCGTTAAACGAGCAACCCCTGCGGCCACGGGCCAATCCTCAGGAGTAGAACCCCGTGGCCCCCCAGACTGGCGGGACCGGTATATCGGTGCCCGGCCCATCATCCCCGTGGCTGTGGACGGCATACCGGTGATGGCTCTCTTGGACACTGGATCACAGGTAACCACCATACCATACACATTATACCAGCGGTATTGGGGGACAGACGAGCTGGCACCCCCAAGTGGGGTATAAACAAGTGGCTATGACAGTGGGGCGAGCTGAACTGCAGCACCAGGGTATGATTGTGATCATGAATGAACCCAGTGACCATAACCCGAAGATAGTGCTAGGAACCAATGTGATGGAGCACTGTATGGGTGACGTGTTGGCCCTACTGCAGCAGCTGGCCGCCACGGCGGCGGGGAGCCGACAGAGAGCTGTGCAGCGTGAGATCCGAGCCTTGATGTACCGCCAGCATGTAAACTCAACAGGAGGAGAGATTGGTGGAGTGAGAGTGATGGATGCTGCTCCGTTGATTGTACCCCCTAGGAGTGAGATGATGATTTGGTGTAGAGCGGCAGTAGGGCCTCAGGGGTGTGACTACCCTGCCATGATAGAGCCCATGCCCTCCGAACACTGGCCCACCGTAATGGCCGCCCGAGGGGTGGTAGATGTAAAGAAGGGGAGAGTGCCCGTGAGGGTGCTGAACAGTGGGGAGGAAGAAGTCAGGCTTCCCCGGTATGCCACCCTTGCCAAGCTGCTCACCCTAGATCCCCACACGATCCACGAGGCAGCTCCCCCAGTCTCCCCACTTACTACCAGCACTCACCCGCCCCAAGGGGAGTCAAATGAGTGGCACCAACAGCTACACGTAGGCACTGACGATACCCCTACACATCACAAAGAAGGGGTGTACAGGGTGGTGCGGGAGTATGAGCAAGTTTTCAGCAAACATCCATTAGACTTTGGGCAGATTAAAGGGGTCCAACACCACATCCCCACCGGTGAGCACCCCCCTATCAAAGAGAGGTACAGGCCTATTCCCCCTGCGCATTACCAATGTGCCAAAGATATGTTGAGGAACATGAAGGAGGCAGGGGTTATTCGGGACAGCTGTAGTCCCTGGGCCGCCCCGTTGGTGCTGGTCAAAAAGAAGGATGACACCATGCGGATGTGTGTGGACTACCGGAAGATTAACCAGATAACGCATAAAGATGCTTATCCACTGCCCCGTATCGAAGAGTCTTTGGCTGCACTGAGAACTGCAAATTACTTCTCTACCCTTGACCTCACCAGTGGATACTGGCAAGTGGCAGTGGCACCGGAGGACCGGGAGAAAACCGCCTTCACCACCCCAATGGGGCTCTGTGAATTCAATAGTATGCCGTTCGGGCTGTGCAACGCCTCTGGAACCTTCCAACGGCTGATGGAGTGCTGTCTGGAACATCTAAACTTCGAGACCGTCCTGTTATACTTGGATGATGTGATTGTGTACTCCCAGACGTATGAAGCCCATCTGGAGCACCTGGCCGAGGTGTTCGCGTCCCTTGCTAAATACGGGATGAAGTTGAAGCCCTCCAAGTGTCACCTGCTGAAACCCAGAGTGCAGTACCTGGGGCATGTAGTGAGTGCGGAAGGTGTCGTCCCCGACCCTGAGAAGATCACTGCCATCCAAGGCTGGCCGAGACCAACCACAGTGAGGGAAGTAAGGCAGTTTCTGGGTCTGGTGGGGTACTACCGGCGCTTTATCAAGGGGTACACGAAGATGGCTGCCCCCATGCAAGATCTCCTCGTGGGACAGACCAAAGGTGGTAGACCCATCGGAGCCCCACTGGTGTGGGAAGAAAGGCATGAGGAATCCTTCTGCCAGCTGAAAGCGGCCTTGACCGGAGAAGAGGTCCTAGCGTACCCTGACTATGGCTGCCCATTCATCCTATACACAGACGCCAGCAATGTGGGATTGGGGGCAGTCCTGTCCCAGGTCCAGGACGGGAAGGAAAAAGTGATTGCTTATGCTAGCCGAAAACTCCGGCCAACTGAAAGGAACCCTGAGAACTACAGCTCCTTCAAACTCGAGCTCCTGGCACTGGTATGGGCTATCACCGAGCGGTTCCGCCACTACTTGGCCGCAGCAAAATTCACCGCTTTCACGGATAACAATCCGTTGACTCACCTGGACACGGCCAAGTTGGGCGCGTTGGAGCAGTGGTGGGTGGCCAGGCTAGCCAACTATGACTTCACAATCAAGTACAGGGCTGGTCGTGTCAACATTAATGCTGATGCACTCTCTCAGATGCCCCACTTGTCAGAAGAAGGGTGCGAGGATGACGACCTCGAAGAGATCGAGTTGCCTGCATTTCACCAGCCACCAACTGAGAAGGTACATGTCCACCAACAACGGGTGAACCTGGATCCACTGCCCAGTCAGGAGTGGCAGGAAGCTCAAAACCAGGCGCCTGCTGTCCGCCTCGTCAAGACCCTGGTGGAACAAGGCGCTGTTGGAATGGACCCTGCCGCCCCAGCTGAAGCCCAACGCTTGTGGAAGGAACGGAACCGGCTGTATCTACATGAAGGGAAGCTGTACCGTGAGCTGATCAACCCGAAGACTCATGAGAAAATCCGCCAGTTGGTTATTCCCCAAGCTGATGTGCCCACTGTTTTGCAGGCATACCATGATGGTGCCGGACACTTCGGATGGAAGAAGCTGGAGATGCTGTTGAGAGAGCGGTTCTATTGGAGTGGGATGCGGGAGTCTGTAGAGGCCTGGTGCCGAGGGTGCGGTCCTTGCACGCTGAGGAGGAAGGACGAGGCCAGCCAGAGGGCGCCCCTACACCCGATCATTACACATCAGCCGCTGGAGCTGGTCGCCCTGGACCATGTCAAGCTCACCCCCAGCCGAAGTGGGTATGCCTACGCGTTGACCATAGTAGACCACTATTCAAGGTTCATGGTGGTTGTCCCAGTCAAGGACTTAACTGGTCGTACTGCCACTAGAGCGTTCCAGGCTTATTTCTGCCGACCACATGGATACCCAGAAAAGGTGCTTACTGACCAAGGCCCGGCTTTTGAAGCAGAGGTGTTCCATGAGTTCTGCCAGTTGTACGGCTGTAAGAAGATCCGGACCACCCCTTACCATGCCCAGACCAACGGCATGTGTGAGAAAATGAACCACTTGGTCCTGGGACTCCTCAAGACGTTACCGCTGGAAGAGCGGAACCTGTGGCCGGAGAAGCTACCCGACTTGGTCGATATGTACAACAACATCCCGTCCAGCTCAACGAAGTGCACCCCAGCATAACAACTAGCTGCTCCATACCACCACTCCCGGGATCCCCAGACAGAGCAGCGGTGGTGTCCACACAATCACCACAACCGTGGGTGGCGTCACGGACTTTAATCCAATCCCCCACCAACAAATCAATTCCCCCTTTCACTCACGGGCGAGGAGCGCAGTGTTGACACCCTCCTCCCCGCCCGCGACACATAGAATTCACATAGCAGAGGTGTAGCTAGGGGTTCAGCTCAGAGGGGGCGAAACTTCTGAATGGGCCCCTAACCAGTTAACCATGTTTACAACTATGGTGTCGCAGCCTAATAGCTTGTGTAGACAATGATAATTTTGGTCCAAATGCGATCCAACAAAATATTGGATCGCACTCAGACCAACGTTATCCAATGAGGCAGTGCACATGTTCGGTGTTGTCCTTGGACCAAGTGGTCTGAGAAAAAATAATTGCACTATGCATGTGCAGACTGGTACGATTCAGTGTAGCGGCAGGGCCGTAGTTGGTGTTCATGCTGTTCTAAGCACTTAAATTAATCACGTACGATACCAATAAGTCAGACTAAAGCCTCATGCAGATGTGGCTAGAAGTATGCCAATCGCACACTTGTGGTCACATGACGGCCGCTCTCACCACCAGCTCTGGAAAACCCTGACAGTGCACTGTGCGCATGCTATGAGGATTCACAAGTCTGCAGTCACAGGCCATTACACAGCTGCCAATCTGCTTCATATAACCAAACAATCCACTATCATTTAAAGGGAATCTGTCACCAGGTTTTTGCCCTTTTATCTGAGAGCAGCATCTCTAATGTGTCTGTGTGTGCATGTGTAAGGGGTGGGCAGACCCCTTACAAGGAGGTGCAGTGTTTTCCCCTGAAGATACCCCCGCTGGGGTAGACAAAGCTGTTGATGTTTTATGTTGATGTTTTATTGTAATTGCACTGTAAAGCTGGGTTCCCCTAGTGGCCGGGTGGGACGGCTGTCCCCATAGAAACTGTGCAGGAGGGAGGAGGAGCCGGCAGCTTAAGGGGAAGGGAGAGAAGTGTGTGTGTGGAAGGCAGTTGAGTCTGGGACGGGAGAGAAGAAGCAGAAGGGGCAGAGTGTGGGAGCTGGGTGAACAGAAAAGCGAAGGAAAGGAAAGAGAACGTGTCCTCAAAGGTGAAGCAGGAATTGTGTGGGTCAAGACTGTGATAGCCGGAGTGGGAGCCTAGGTGAAGTGGAGTAGCCGGGCACATCCCCACTAGAGGAGACGTCCAGGAAAGGTTTTTCCCCCAGCAGAAGTCGTGAAACCATCTGATTATTGCCTCTGTTATGAAGATGCGTACAATAAACTTGCCTTCTGGTTCAACCGACCTACGTCTGCCAAGTCTTTGTACACCTGACGGCGTTATCTGCACCACCACACTCTGCCCCACCAAACAATCTCCTGTCCCAATAGTGACGGCGGAGCCGGGGGTAAGCCTGACAGAAAAAGGGGCCACGACTACAAACCCCGAGGCACCCCCGGCACCCCGTTACATGTGGCGTAGTCGGCAGGATCCGGATTATTGGCGAAGGGTCCCGATTCCATGGTGGGAAGAACAAGTGGTGCCTAAGGCGTTGGACCGGGCACAAGATGGCGGCAAGATGGCCGCCGTCTTCACGAACACAGTGAGCGCGCGAAGAATTGGCGCCAAAAAAAAAGCCTGGGGCTGGCCGGTGAAGAAAAAGAAGTGCGGAGTGCGCCGCTCAAAGAGGGGAGGTGCTGGCCCCAGGATGCTGACGAAGACATGTGAAGTGGGCGGCGTTACAGGAAAAAAGAAGAGCCGCCTCGGCCGGGTCGATTTGATGGGCGAGACTGGGGGTGGAGTGTATCCAAGAGCGGGAAAAGAAGGCCCGCCTCCACCTTCCCCAGCATCTCCACCTACCCCGGCGCCATTGCAAGAAACGCCAACCCAGAGACCGACTCCGAGCAAGATGGAGACCCCGAGAAAACAGCATGCTGCAGTGGGCGCGCTGGTAGCAACCAGCCTGGGGAGAGGACGCCCGAAGCAGACTGCGACCGCAGAAGGACTTACCCTTAACCTACCGGCTGTGCCAGGAGGACCGGAGCGGCCCATAAAAGTAACGTGGGTCACTTCCTGGAATGCCGAGACCGGTGAGACCTCGACTGAAGTTCGGGCCACCTACACAGCGCAGCTACGGCCGGGAGGCGAAGTCCTGGGAGCACCACTCCAGTGTCCGGAGGTGTTCACGCCAGGCGAGGTGAGACCTCCAACCCCCACAGCAGTTCCGGCCCCGGAAGAGCAACATGCCCGGGAGCTAGAAGAAGACGAGTGGGGATTCTTTTGGGAGCCGGTAAAGCCGACGCCCCTGACTCAGCGAAAGTCCCCACCGCCTGAACCCGATCCGGTGCAGGAAAGGTTACTGGCCGAGACCGTGGCCCGCGAGATGATGGCCGGTCCCCTTAGCGACGAGTTTGATCGGCAGTGCACCGTTGGCACCGTGGTCAAATTTAATCAGGCGGAGGGCTATGGATTAATTGAGGATGAAGAGACCGGTGACCATTTCTTCTACAACCGGGTTAACCTGGACATTGAGGGCTTACCACAACGCCTTTATACGCTGTACCCGGGAGAAAAGGTGAAGTTCCGGAGAGAGGTGGGATGCCGGGGCCTATTTGCCGTGGGAGTGACCCGGATGCCCACGACACAAGAGGCCGCACAGTGGCAGCAAGAGATCGAATGGGAAGAGTGCCAGTACCGGAGACGTACACAACAGAGACCGGTGCTGGCTGAGATTTCCCGGCCGAGAAACACTCTGGCGGTGTCGCCAGAAATCATGACAGGACGGAGTGCTGACCCAGAAAAGGGGACACCGGCGGTGTTAGCGATCCACCAGAGCATGGTCACACACCCGGTGATCGTCGTGGGTAGTCCCCAGCCGTCCCGTTCAGCGACCCCATCACCCCCGTCGGGGGTTGAAGAGGCAAAACCGGAGACAGAGGCGCCAGAACCACCAGTCAACTACGAACCATTCCGGAGGCTGCGCCGCTTGCCAGGTCAGTCCCTTTCCGATTATGTGAGGGCTCAGCGGGCTGAATGGCAGCGCGCTTACCACCCCGAGTGACCCGTAATGACCGGAGATAATGGACCTGTTTGTGTTGAGTACCGGCATTGTTGAAAGAGCCGGAAAAGTTCCACAGTTTGCAACCATGTTTAAGCTACCGAGCCCGGAAGGAGCCTGATGCTGGACTGAGCCCAGGGCTCCCTCTGTGTTGTTAACGGAGACTTTACTGTTTGTACTCCTACCTACAAAAACCGGGAGTGCTGTGAAAGCCTCCGGGCACACCGTCTACAAAGACCGGAAGCTCCCAGGAGGGACTCCGGGCGTAGAACTTGTGCGCTCCGTGGTTGGAAGGCAGTTGAGTCCGGGACGGGAGAGAAGAAGCAGAAGGGGCAGAGTGTGGGAGCTGGGTGAACAGAAAAGCGAAGGAAAGGAAAGAGAACGTGTCCTCAAAGGTGAAGCAGGAATTGTGTGGGTCAAGACTGTGATAGCCGGAGTGGGAGCCTAGGTGAAGTGGAGTAGCCGGGCACATCCCCACTAGAGGAGACGTCCAGGAAAGGTTTTTCCCCCAGCAGAAGTCGTGAAACCATCTGATTATTGCCTCTGTTATGAAGATGCGTACAATAAACTTGCCTTCTGGTTCAACCGACCTACGTCTGCCAAGTTTTTGTACACCTGACGGCGTTATCTGCACCACCACACTCTGCCCCACCAAACAATCTCCTGTCCCAATAGTGACGGCAGAGCCGGGGGTAAGCCTGACAGAAAAAGGGGCCACGACTACAAACCCCGAGGCACCCCCGGCACCCCGTTACACATGTATGATGTGTATCTATGTATGTCAGTGTGTCTGACTGTGTATAGATTTATGTCTGTTTATCTGTATTTTTCTTAATTTCTCTTTAAATACCGTATTTATCGTTTTATAAGATGCACCGGATTATAAGATGCTCCCCAAATTTGGAGAAAAAAATAAAGATATGGGGTCTGTATTAGAATCCGGTGGTGTCTTACCAGGGAGGGGGGCTGGTAGAGGAGCCGGGGTCACAGGAGGCAGGGGCGGTACTGGAGTACGGCGATGCTGTGAGTGGTACAGAGGGGGCCCAGATGTTCACTGCATGGCTGCTCTGTGCGGCGGGCGGTAAGGCACCGGCCATCCTGAAGATGTTGGCGGTGAGGGCTTCTTCAAATAATGATGGGCGGAGTCCGCGTGTGCGCAGACGAGAGCTTGAGCCGAGAGCTCCATCTACGCACGAGCCGACTCTAGGCTCCATTATTTGAAGAAGCCCTCACCGCCAACATCTTTACAATGGACCTTACCACTCGCCACACAGAGCAGCCTAGCGACATGCAGAGCAGCCCCGCACAGAGAAGAGCCACTCCGCACAGAGAAGAGCCCCACCACGCTGCACAGAGCAGAGCCACCCCGCACAGAGCAGAGCCACCCCGAACAGAGCAGAGCCACCCCGAACAGAGCAGAGCCCCACCGCGCCACACAATGCAGAGCGAGCAGCACAGAGCAGAGCCGCACAGAGCAGCCCCTCGCCATGCAGAGCAGGCCGCACAGAGCAGAGCCACTCCGCACAGAGAAGAGCCCCGCCGCGCCGCACAAACCAGAACCTCCCCGCACAGAGCAGAGCCACCCTGAACAGAGCAGAGCCCCGCCGCGCCACACAATGCAGAGCGAGCAGCACAGAGCAGAGCCGCACAATGCAGAGCAAGCAGCACAGAGCAGAGCCAGCAGCACACCGCATAGCATTGCCCCTGCCTTCTTTGACCCCTGTCCCCCACCTCTCGGTAAGCTACATTCGGATTTTAAGACGCACCCCTCATTTTCCTCCCAAATATTTGGGAGGAAAAGTGTGTCTTATAGTTAATATATATATACAGTTAGGTCCAGAAATATTTGGACAGTGACACAAGTTTTGTTATTTTAGCTGTTTCCAAAAACATGTTCAGAAATACAATTATATATATAATATGGGTTGAAAGTGCACACTCCCAGCTGCAATATGAGAGTTTTCACATCCAAATCGGAGAAAGGGTTTAGGAATCATAGCTCTGTAATGCATAGCCTCCTCTTTTTCAAGGGACCAAAAGTAATTGGACAAGGGACTCTAAGGGCTGCAATTAACTCTGAAGGCGTCTCCCTCGTTAACCTGTAATCAATGAAGTAGTTAAAAGGTCTGGGGTTGATTACAGGTGTGTGGTTTTGCATTTGGAAGCTGTTGCTGTGACCAGACAACATGCGGTCTAAGGAACTCTCAATTGAGGTGAAGCAGAACATCCTGAGGCTGAAAAAAAAGAAAAAATCCATCAGAGAGATAGCAGACATGCTTGGAGTAGCAAAATCAACAGTCGGGTACATTCTGAGAAAAAAGGAATTGACTGGTGAGCTTGGGAACTCAAAAAGGCCTGGGCATCCACGGATGACAACAGTGGTGGATGATCGCCGCATACTTTCTTTGGTGAAGAAGAACCCGTTCACAACATCAACTGAAGTCCAGAACACTCTCAGTGAAGTAGGTGTATCTGTCTCTAAGTCAACAGTAAAGAGAAGACTCCATGAAAGTAAATACAAAGGGTTCACATCTAGATTCAAACCATTCATCAATTCCAAAAATAGACAGGCCAGAGTTAAATTTGCTGAAAAACACCTCATGAAGCCAGCACAGTTCTGGAAAAGTATTCTATGGACAGATGAGACAAAGATCAACCTGTACCAGAATGATGGGAAGAAAAAAGTTTGGAGAAGAAAGGGAACGGCACATGATCCAAGGCACACCACATCCTCTGTAAAACATGGTGGAGGCAACGTGATGGCATGGGCATGCATGGCTTTCAATGGCACTGGGTCACTTGTGTTTATTGATGACATAACAGCAGACAAGAGTAGCCGGATGAATTCTGAAGTGTACCGGGATATACTTTCAGCCCAGATTCAGCCAAATGCCGCAAAGTTGATCGGACGGCGCTTCATAGTACAGATGGACAATGACCCCAAGCATACAGCCAAAGCTACCCAGGAGTTCATGAGTGCAAAAAAGTGGAACATTCTGCAATGGCCAAGTCAATCACCAGATCTTAACCCAATTGAGCATGCATTTCACTTGCTCAAATCCAGACTTAAGACGGAAAGACCCACAAACAAGCAAGACCTGAAGGCTGCGGCTGTAAAGGCCTGGCAAAGCATTAAGAAGGAGGAAACCCAGCGTTTGGTGATGTCCATGGGTTCCAGACTTAAGGCAGGGATTGCCTCCAAAGGATTCGCAACAAAATATTGAAAATAAAAATATTTTGTTTGGGTTTGGTTTATTTGTCCAATTACTTTTGACCTCCTAAAATGTGGAGTTTTGTAAAGAAATGTGTACAATTCCTACAATTTCTATCAGATATTTTTGTTCAAACCTTCAAATTAAACGTTACAATCTGCACTTGAATTCTGTTGTAGAGATTTCATTTCAAATCCTATGTGGTGGCATGCAGAGCCCAACTCGCGAAAATTGTGTCACTGTCCAAATATTTCTGGACCTAACTGTATATATACTGTATATATATATATATATATATATATATATAATCTTATAATAGGGACAAGTACAATAATCATAAACAATACAAGCACAGACTGGTACAGGAGGACAGAGGACCCTGCCCACGAGGGCTCACAGTCTACACGGGATGGGTGAGGATACAGTAGGTGAGGGTATGTATGTGTGTATCTGTATGTGTGTGTTTGCGTGTGGATGGGGCCCACTGAGACTCTTTCACCCGGGGCCCACAGAATCCTGGAGCCGTCCCTGTCTGCATTCCTATATGTCACACAGCCTGTACCCCAACTTACCCCTCTCTCAAACCCCCTGCACCGCTACACACCATAATGCCAGAGTCTGCACCCCTCATATGCACTCTCCATCTTCCCTCATTACCAGTCAGGAGTTCCCATCTCCTTCAGGAATCAGTATCTCCTTGCTTTCTAAAAGGCAAAACTGTGGCTCCTCCCACTCGGTCACATGGGCATGACATCATCGCAGGTCCTCTCTACACCACTAGGGTGTATTTTCGTCATCTGGGTAGGAGTTTCTGCTCTGCAGCCAGCCCCCCAGGGCTTCTATGTGTCATGCGGCCAGTCCCCCCAGGGCCTCCATATGTCATGCAGCCAGCCCCCCCAGGGTCTCCATGTGTCATGCAGCCAGCCCCCCTCCGGGCCTCTACATGCTATGCAGCCAGCTCCCCCAGGGCCTCCATGTATCATGCAGCCAACAAAATAAAAAAACAAGTACCTCTCTTCTCCTTCTGACCGCGGTAGTTACGCCCCTGCCCCCATACTTCAATTACCCTACTCCCCATACAGCCTGCACCCCCCATATCACATACACACTACACCCCCATACTTCACACACCCTGCTCCCTATACAGCTCCAGTCAGGAGTTCCCATCTCCTTCAGGAATCAGTATCTCCTTGCTTTCTAAATGACAAAACTGTGGCTCCTCCCACTCGGTCACATGGGCATGACATCATCGCAGGTCCTCTCTACACCACTAGGGTGTATTTTCATCATCTGGGCAGGAGTTTCTGCTCTGCCCCTGCAGCACTCACAGGTGAAAGCTCCTAGTGGCCCCCTCTGAGCACAGGGTAGCTACGCTACTGTACAGGAGTCATATATCTGCTCAGTGGTGTAGCTAGAATTTGATGGGCCCTGGTGCAAAATTTGGACCGGGGCCCCCCTCCACATACATCGACACTTAGGGTACGGAATAATGACACTGACACTCGGGGAACAGGATAATGACGCTGACACTTGGCCCTTACCCTCAGCACCCAGGTTTCCCATGATCTGAAATCCCCCTATCAGCACCCAGCTTTCCCATGATCTGATATCCATCTTGTCCTCCGCACCCAGCTTTCCCATGCTCTGCCATACATCTTTCCCTCAGCAACCAGCTTTCCCATATCAGAGCATGGGAAAGCTGGGTGCTGAGAGAAGATGTACAGCAGAGTATGGGAAAGTTCTCCAAATACTATAATGGCCCCCACATAGCCTTCCATATATTATAAAGGGTCCCGCGTAACCCTTCATATATTAGAAGGCAGCCCCATAGTCCTCCATGTATTATAATGAATTTCCCATAGTCCTCCATATTTTATACTTCACCACACAGTCCTCCATGTTTTATAACACACCCCCATAGTCCATGTGTAAGGTAGCCTCCATAGTCTCCATATATTATAATGTAGCCCCCATAGTCCTATATGTATTATAATGCAGCCCCATAAATGTTCATATTGTGGTATGCAGCCCCATACTCCTCCATGTATAATGTATCCCAATATTCCATGTATAAGGTGTCCTTCATTTCGTATTATGCAGCCCCATACTCCTCCAGGTATAATGCACCCCTAGTCCATGTATAAGGTGTCCTTCATGTTTATTATGCAGTCCCATAGACCTCCATGTATCATGCAGTCAGCACCCCCAGGGCCAACATGTATCATGCAGCCAGCCCCCCCAGGGCTTCCATGTGTCATGCAGCCAGCGCCCTAGGGGATGTTACCGCCCTGAGCGGGGCCCGGCCGCTTCCTCCGCTTGCTCGGGCCGAACCGCTTGAGGTCCGGGCTCGGGTTGTTGGTGGCACGAGCGCCTCCGGACCGGGGGCCACATCGCTCTGTTAGAGGTAGCAGGGTGGTGGTGGTGGTGGTGGTGTGGGACGAGGCGCGCGGCCCTCCCCGGTCGTCTAACGGGTCGTGACGCCACCCACGGGTCGTGGTGACGGGATGCACCACCGCTGCGGCTGGAGTGAAGGTGGGCTTGTCCGGGATCGATGTTGCGGCCGCAGCCTAGATGTTAGCCCCTCCGTGGGTAGGGGCGGCGGGTCCTGGGGCCACGGTTCGGTGGGGGACCGAAGCGCTGATGTTGTTGTCGGGGTGCAAGGTGCCGTGCCGCGGTGTAGTGTAGTGCCCTGATGGCACTGGTGTACTCACGATTGATTCACACTCCAGAGTCGCTGGTAAACCAAAGTTCGGATGTGGACGGTTCCCGCGGCCGGCTACTGATGTCCCCTGTGGGGTTGATGGTGGCCCCTTTTCCCGTGCACCTCTGGATGTTGTGTTTTGGCTCCCCTGCCTGAGCAGTGGTAGCCCGCTCCCCGGCATTGAGCTGCCGGAGGAGCCCTTGGTTGCCCACAGGCGCTGGCCCGTCGGGTGTTTGGCCCTTGGCGGTGGCGCTCACCCGGTCTCGGTGGGCTTTTGCCTTCTTTCGGGACTTTGGGTGTGGATGAACCCGTGAGGTCCAGCCAGCAATCAGTCAATTTGCTTATACTCAGTGGCTTCTAAGCTAGGACGGGGTCTGAGTACCCGGTTTCTGGTGCTCCGGTACACGGTTGACTCCCCGGTTCGGGACCGGCGGGCTCCAACCCAGGCCCGGTCCGTACGGTTCCGCCGGTTGCTGTACCGGTAGTCCTGCAGACGGCCGCCACCGTCTGCCTGCCTGACGTTTACAAGGGGGCCCAGGCTCCTACCCGGGTCCCTGACAGCTGCTCCACTACCACTCACTGTCAACTCTAGAACTTCACTGTTTGAACTTCCTGCCTCAGGACAGTAGTCTCCTCGGTGGGCGTGCCTTTCCGCCTGACTCCCCCACCTGGTGTGCTCTACTGGCCCTGAGGGAGGCATCAGGTCTCCCTTTCGGGTGACATGTGTGTGACCTCACAGGGGGGTGTGTGTGTGTGTGTGTATGTGGCTGATGTAATTACCTGTGACCCCTGGGGTCCAGGGCGTCACATTCCCCCTTGGTTTAATGCAGACCATCCGCGGGCTGCCCGACCAACTCCGATTTATTTTTATTTTTCAACTGTAAACGGGAAAAACGGGAAAACACTTACAATTATAATAACATTCACACAAACTATGGTTACTGAAGGTCTTCCCATAATGGGAGGCATTTTACTTTAACGTTTCAAACTTTATTAAACGGAACGGGTTCTTGTCCTTCCGCCTTTCCCACCCAAACAACCTAGCCTTGATGCTGCCCATAAGAAACAGGCAGCACCCCTTTTTCCCCAGTCCGGAAACAGGAACATGGCAGGTCACCCAGGCGGGAACGGGTACAGTGTGGCGCACCCGGCAGTTGTCAAGGGCTCCCAGGAGGATGGTCACCGGTCCCGGTGGTGACCGGATCCCAGCCTGCTCTGCTGCGGGTCCTACCTTAAATCTGCCTCTCCGGAGGCAAACGGAACGGGAAGGCATGTTAAGGGGGCATATGGGGCAATATTTACAAGCCCAAAAGTTTTTGGGTGGGTGGCAAGTCCACGGCCTTGTCCATGAGCAGTCACTCACGCAACAGAGTTTAAACGGAGTTCTAAACACAAGTCCCAACGGGGACGGGCACTTCAGCAGCCAACGGGCTACCATAAACACACTGTAGGTCCCAATGGGGACTTGCTGGTGGGTCCCAACGGGGACTGGCAGCCAGAACCGCTACCTCATCAGCATCTTTCTTCCTTAAGCAGCAGTCTCATGGCACAGCTGCCGTGGCTGCAGCTCCCAGTCTGGAGCGTCGGCTGCCTGCTCCGGGTCAACCTGTGTTGGGGACGGGCCCAGCCAGAGTCCCTCCGTGCCAGCTATGACCGGAACCTTCAGTAGTAAGGGGCCCCGCTGTGACGTGGCCTGCTCTGCCGCTTGGCAGCTACATCCCCACTGTGCCTCCGCCGAGGCCGCGTGTCTGGGAGCGGTCAGCGTGACTTGCGGTGCTGGCGTCTGATCGAGGATCTCCTCCGTTGCGGCCGGGCGGACTGCCGGGGCCGTCGTCATCTCTGTTGCAGCCAGAATAAGAGCCGGGACGGGTGCCAGGGTGGTGACAAAGGTAAGGCCCGGGGGTCCCAGGTATGGGCCCACTCCCACAGACATTGCGGGCTCCGCTACCGGTGATAGGGGTAACGGGTCGGTCAGGGCGGTGTCCGCGGGCGTGGGCAGTGAGGAAGGTGGCGTGGTGGAGGGCAGCAGGCCGGGCCCCTCAGCCGCAGCGGCCGTTCCCTCGGGGATATAGGGGCGTGGGTCACTTACCCGATCCTCTGACACCTCCTCCACTTCGCATGCCCGCACGGTTGCGACCAGGCCCTTCTTCTACGACGTGCACTCCGCCATTATGGAGTGGACCTTCGCTTGGAGCTCCTGGCACATCTTGCTGCTAGATCCAGGAATGTGTTCCTGCAGAGTCCTGGCGTCCCTGCACTCTGCAGCGCTAATTACATACTGTCGTTAAGCACCGCCGCTCCTGTGACCGGCGCCATCCCATCGTCTGCGCTGGGTGCCGACATGTCCTCGCTGCTTCCCCCTCGGTTTTCTCTTTGCACTCCTCCTTCGGGCGCGGGGCTTCACTCTCACGCCTTCACTGCTCGGGGAAGACGACTCGAGCGGGAAACTTTCGCGCCAAGATGGCGGGACTTCAAATTTTTCGGCAGGACGCCGGTGATGGAAACTTCTAAGGCGCACTGTCCACAGGTAAGTGGACTGTCCGAATCCTGTTCGTGACGCCAGAAGAGTCGATGTGTACCGCCCTGAGAGGGGCCCGGCCGCTTCCTCCGCTTGTTCTGGCCGAGCCGCGCGAGGTCCGGGCTCGGGTTGTCAGTGGCACGAGCGCCTCCGGACCAGAGGCCACGTCGCTCTGTTAGAGCGGAGAGGTAGCGGGGTGGTGGTGGTGGTGTGGGACGAGGCACGCAGCCCGCGGAGGGCCGCGCGGTCGTCTAACGGGTCGTGACGCCACCCACGGGTCGTGGTGACGGGATACACCACTGCTGCGGCTGGAGTGAAGGTGGGCTCGTCCGGGATCGATGTTGCGGCCGCAACCTAGATGTTAGCCCCTCCGTGGGTAGGGGCGGCGGGTCCCGGGGCCGCGGTTCGGTGGGGGACCAAAGCACTGATGTTGTTGTCGGGGTGCAGGGTGCTGTGTCGCGGTGTAGTGTCATGCCCGGATGGCACTAGTGTACTCACGATTGATTCACACTCCAGAGTCGCTGGTAAACCAAAGTTCGGATGTGGTCGGTTCCCGCGGCCGGCTGCTGATGTCCCCTGTGGGGTTGATGGTAGCCCCTTTTCCCGTGCACCTCTGGATGTTGTGTTTTGGCTCCCCTGCCTGAGCAGTGGTAGCCCGCTCCCCGGCATTGAGCTGCCGGAGGAGCCCTCGGTTGCCCGCAGGCGCTGGCTCGTCGGGTGTTTGGCCCTTGGCGGTGGCGCTCACCCGGTCTCGGTGGGCTTTTGCCTTCTTTCGGGACTTTGGGTGTGGATGAACCCGTGAGGTCCAGCCAGCAATCAGTCAATTTGCTTATACTCAGTGGCTTCTAAGCTAGGACGGGGTCTGAGTACCCGGTTTCTGGTGCTCCGGTACACGGTTGACTCCCCGGTTCGGGACCGGTGGGCTCCAACCCAGGCCCGGTACGTACGGTTCCGCCGGTTGCTGTACCGGTACTCCTGCAGATGGCCACCACCGTCTGCCTGCCTGACGTTTACAATGGGGCCCAGGGTCCTACCCGGGTCCCTGACAGCTGCTCCACTACCACTCACTGTCAACTCTAGAACTTCACTGTTTGAACTTCCTGCCTCAGGACAGTAGTCTCCTCAGTGGGCGTGTCATGTCATGCTGCCAGCCTCCCCAGGTGTTATGCAGCCAACCCCCCAGGGCCTCCATGTGTCATGCAGCCAGCCCACCCCACCCACCCAGGGTCTCCATGTGTCATGCAGCCAGCCCCCCACCCCGGGCCTCTACATGTCATGCAGCCAGCCCCCCTAGGTGTCATGCAGCCAGCCCCCCCCCCCGGTCTCATGCAGCCAGCCCCCCCAGGTGTCATGCAGCCAGCTCCCCCAGGTCCTCCATGTGTTATGCAGCCAACAAAATAAAAAACAAGTACCTCTCTTCTCCTTCTGACCGTGGTAGTTACGCCCCTTCCCCCATACTTCACATACCCTGCTCCCCTTACAGCCTGCACCCCCCATATCACATACACACTACACCCCCATTCTTCACACACCCTGCTCCCCATACAGCCTGCACCCCCCATATCACAACACACTACACCCCCATATGTCACACACTCTGCTCCCCATACAGCCTGCACCCCCCACATCACATACACACTACGCCCCCATATGTCACACATCCTGCTCCCCATACAGCCTGCACCCCCCATATCACATATACACACTACACCCCCATTCTTCACACACCCTGCTCCTCATACAGCCTGCACCCCCATATCACACACACTACACCCCCATATGTCACACACTCTGCCCCACGTATCTCACCCTGCCTGTATCCCAACTCACCCCAATCTCAAACACTCTGCACCAGTGGCGTAGCTAGGGTTTCAGCTCAGGGGGGGGCAAAACATCTGAGTTGGCCCCTGACCAGGTAACTATGATAACTACGGTGGCGCAGCCCAATCGTGGGTATAGTGGACCTCGGCAGATGACACTGATATTACCGCTATATGGTGACTATATAGTGGTAGATATCGGTGCTGCAGCACATACAAGAGATCACAGTGCAGTTATAGATGGTGACCTACTGCTGACGTTCTTTCGGATGGAGTTGTTCACCTTTTCTGTGTTTTCCATCTGGCTCAGACCGACATGACAACTTCTTCCAACCACAACTCATTTACAGAAATTACAACAAAGACACATTTGACTCCTCACACTTCCGGCACCGAACCCATCTAATCCCAACCTGCACAAACTCCTCATCCTGCCGTCACCCCAATACTGAGCCGCTGCTGCCGTGTGTGTCCCTATTACTGCACCTGCTGTGTGGCACAAAAACCGACTCCTCTTACTGCTACACATAATAATGCCACCACTGTGCCTCGACATGATGATGCCACCACTGTGCCTTCACATAATAATGCCACCACTGTGCCCCCTACATAGTAATGCCACCACTGTGCCCCCACATAATAATGTCCCCACTGTGCCCCCACATAATAATGCCCTCACTGTGTCCCCCACATAATGCCCCCACTGTGTCCCCACATAATAATGCCCCCACTGTGTCCCCACATGGTAATAATGCCACCACTGTGCCTCCCACATAATAATGCCACCACTGTGCCCCCCACATATTAATGCCACCACTGTGCCCCCCACATATTAATGCCACCACTGTGCCCCCCACATATTAATGCCACCACTGTGCCCTTTACATGGTAATATGCCTCATTTGTGCCCTCTAAATTGTAACATTTCCCCCTAGATATTGTTCCTAGAAAGTAATAGAGCCCCCAATATGCCTTTGACGGTCACAATACCCTGACTACCCCTATAACAATAATGGTTCCTAAGTGTCCACTTAATATTTAATAATGTCCCTCCCATGTACAGTTCATCTATACACACACCTGTGTACAGCCATATACACACACACACACACACACCTGTATACAGCCATATACACATACACACACCTGCGTACAGCCGTATACACATACACACCCCTGCATACAGCCGTATACACATACACACCCCTGCATACAGCCTTATACACATACACACCCCTGCGTATAGCCGTATACACATACACACCCCTGCGTACAGCCGTATACACACACCCCTGCGTACAGCCGTATACACACACACACAACTGCGTACAGCCGTATACACACACACACCTGCGTACAGCCGTATACACCCACACACCCCTGCATACAGCCGTATACACACACACACCCCTGCGTACAGCCGTATACACACACACCCCTGCGTACAGCCGTATACACACACACACACCCCTGCGTACAGCCGTATACACACACACACACACACCCCTGCGTACAGCCGTATACACCCACACACCCCTGCGTACAGCCGTATACACACACACACACCCCTGCGTACAGCCGTATACACACACACCCCTGCGTACAGCCGTATACACACACACCCCTGCGTATAGCCGTATACACACACACACACACGCACACACACCTGCGTACAGCCGTATACACATACACACACCTGCGTACAGGTGGAGGGGGAGCGGGAGGGGGAGGGGGAGGGGGAGGAAACATGACCACGCCCACTACCCTAGCCATTGGTATGTAAACGCAACCCTTGTCTGATGCTCCTCGGCTGGATGGAGGCAGCGCGCGCTGCATGACGTCATTATAACACACATGGCCGTGCACTGTGCACTCACTGCGAGTGGCCGTGTCTCCTGTACCATGCGGCCGCGCGCAATTCACTGCACGGCCATGTGTGTTAGGCTGGTTTCACACTACGTTTATTTAACATCCGTCCATAACGTTTTTTTAGCGGAAAAACGGATCCAGTGCAAATGCGTTTTCACTTCAATGCATTTGCAATGGACTCGCGTTCGCATGCATTTGCGTGCGTTAGACACAGGATCCGTACTTTTGCGTTATTTTAACATGTTTCAAAAACGCTACTTGTAGCGTTTTTTACCTTTGTCAAAATAACGCATCTCACAGGATCCTTCACATTGCGCCGCGAGCTGCAATGCATTTCAGTGAGCGCTGGATCCTGCCTAGCAGAATGCGTTGAGTTGCGTTGTAACAGTATCCTGCTTTTGTACTGAGCATGCCCAGAAAGTACTGAGCATGCCCAGAACCAGTCTCGCGTGATCTGTCTCTCTCTCCTCCTCCCTCCCTCACCCTCTCTATCTCTGTCTTTCCCCCTTCCTCTCCTCCCTCTCTCTCCCACCTGAGAGCTGCGGACACTCGTAACCAAGGTAAATATCGGGTAACCACTTCTCTTAGTTACCCGATGTTTACGTTGGTTACGTGTGCAGGCAGCCCTGCTCCTAGCAGCTGCAGACACTCGTAACCAAGATAAATATCGGGTATCCAAGCCCGATGTTTACCTTGGTTACGAGCGTCTGCAGCTGTCAGAAGCCGGCTCCCAGTCTGGCACGTTTAGTTCCCCTCACTCCCCATCACATGACTCCAATGCCCGCCCCTAAACATCCAGTGACAGGATCCTGCAAAGTAACACATGCGTTTTTGCTGTAAAAGCAGGATCCGCTTTTGCAGCAAAAAACATTCAGGACGCATGTTAAATAAACGTAGTGTGAAAGCAGCCTTATAATGACATTATGCAGCAGGTGGCCGGCATTCTACAATAGCAGCCCCTGCCCGGCGCTGAGCGATGACGTCACCACGCTGGGACTCTGTGTCCTGCGTGAGCGCTATTATCAGCAGCAGTGCGGGGAGGAGATCGTGTCTCCTCCGCACTGCTGCAGAGGTTAACTATATCAGCGCGCGCTGTGCTCGCTGATATAGTTAATGGTATCGCAGCTCAGGTGGGCCCCCTCTGAGCACGGGGCCCGGGGCGGCCGCACCCTCTGCCCCCCCCGCTAGCTACGCTACTGTGTGCAGGATATTGCATTATAGGTTTACATGCTTACATCCACTCATATAGTGACAGCCAATTAGGATCTCGTGGTCGTAACCATGGATACCTAAGCTGCAATGCCCTGCACATGAGGTAGAATACATGACTATATCAGAAAAACTATACTACATTTCTAATTTGAGGTATTTGCTAAAAATATTATTATTATTATACCTACTACATATTGGGATAGGATCTTGGAGATGGGAATACACGTTTAAGAATTTTGCCATAAACACATATGACGCATCATGACAGGAGTGTGTTAAGTCAGTAAGCATTGATAGGAGGTCTCCTGGTCTTCTCCAGATGTAATTAGAACATTTCTGTAAAATAAATCACCATTCGAGCGGGTTTTTTAAATTTCACCCCTGGAGTGGTGCTTCTATTCTAAGTTCCCTTCACTTAAGGATGCTTTACACGCTGCGACATCGCTAGCGATAGCACCCGCCCCCGTTGTTCGTGTGACATTTGGTGATCGCTGCCGTAGCGAACATTATCGCTACGGCAGCGTTACACACACACACACCTTGTTAGCGACGTCACTGTGACTGCTGAACAATTCTTCCTTCAAGGGGGAGACGCATTCACATCAAAGCGACGTCACTGCGGCATCACTAAGTGGCCGCCCAATAGCAGAGGAGGGGAGGAGATGAGTGGCCGGAACATGCCGCCCACCTCCTTCCTTCCACATTGCCGGTGGACGCAGGTAAGGAGATGTTCGTCGTTCCTGCAGTGACACACACAGCGATGTATGCTGCCGCAGGAACGAGGAACAACATCATACCTGCAACAGCAACGATATTATGAAAAGGAGCAACGTGTCAACGATTTTTGACACTTTTGCGATCGTTGATTGTCGCTCCTTGGTGTCACACGCTGCGATGTCGCTAACGGCGCCGGATGTGCGTCACTAACGACGTGACCCCGACGATATATCGTTAGCGATGCCGCAGCGTGTAAAGCACCCTTTAGTCTTATACTCACCATTGTTTTCACCTTCAATTGCCACCCAGATTTGTCTCCAGCAGCTTGCGACCTGCCGGAAATATACAGTGTTTCATAGAGCGCACCAGTCGTCACAATCCAATGCAAGTCTATGAGAGCCTCGTTCTTCCTCTCATAGACTTGTACTGAGCACCTGTGACCGCTACCGCTAACTTCTGACAGTCATAAGATGAGGTCACAAAATTGGTCCACAGGACTGGAGCGTCGCCGATAAATGATGACGACACCAGCATCACTCCAGGGCTGCAAAAAAAACAAAAAAACAAATGTGAAGTGGTGCTTTAAAAGGGGTGGTTCACAATTTTTTTATTTTCTCGATCGATATTATATTGAGAAACAATGTTTCTCTCAAATACCTTATGTTGGCAATAGTGCCTGTGAAAGACCGCTGTTCCCCATACTTGACCCCCGGGCTCCGTGACCTTGGGGATCCGGTGACATCACGTCAAGTTCCTGACACGGAAGCTGGCCGCAGTGTCTGTGAGTGATGGGCTGTGGGCGGTGTTTCACCGCTTGTCACAGCCCATCTGCTCCCTCCTCCCTCACAGCAGAGCGCTGCAAGCAGGAGACACACCGGGCTGTGACAAGCGGTGAAACACCGCCCACAGCTCAGTGAGTCAGGAAGACTGGGGCCGGCAGCAGGGATGTGACGTCACCAGATCCCCAAGGTCATGGAGCCCGGGGGTCACGGAGCGGGGAACAGCGGTCCGCAATAGCGTCTCTCACAGGCACAATTGCCAAAATAAGGTGTTTGAAAGAAACATTGATTCTTAATATAATATCAATCTAGAAAATAAAAAATATGGATAAACCAACCCTTTAAGAGATGCAATCCATCTTTACACCTTCTCTAGATATAATATACTCTTAGAAGTGGTTGCAGAGGTGGAACTTGCTTATCATGGGTTTGAATTGCCTTTTAGTGAAATTTCGATGAGTCACTCAAGGTTTACATAAATATTATATTTTCGCTGCTTTAAAGTGGCTGATCTAATCATCTGCAATTGTCCACTTCACATGACTGAGTGCTGCCATATTCTGTGAATAGTCTGTTATTACAAGGCTTGAGTGTGATTAAACCTTGCCAGAGAAGCTGCCAGAAATTCACAGATCTCTCATGAAAGAAAGTATCTCGTATTCAAGTTACCACAACTGAGAATATATTCTCCTAAATATATGTGCAGCATATAGTTCTGAACTATGATGTATACAGTTCACATAGCATTTAGGGTGCAGGTTTAATGCAGCTAATAAATGGAATTAGATTTAAGCCTGCAGTGGAGAAATAATTGTGGCAGCTTTACTATTTTAAGTCTCAACTGTGATGATGTGACTTGTTGGATAACAAGGGCTGGAGGCCACTATGCTGTCCCTCACACTAGGGGGCCCTATGCTATCCCTAATCTCGGGGATACACTTAACGGTGGAGATGTCTGAGTCCCATTCATAGCCCTGCTCTTGACTAGACCTAGTCTGATTTCCCCCGTCTCTCCCACTAGGGAAGGACGGAGCAGGAGTGTGATGTTAAACACAGATGTAGACAGACAAGGGAAAACAAAAACTTTGACACACTATGCACACACACACACACACATACACACACATACACACATACAAACACATACACACACATACAAACACATACACACACACAGGATAGGACAATAAGAGATCCAGGAGGAAAACAAGAGCAGGTAGGAAACTATAAAAGGCAACTGGGGTAAACTCCACAACCACACAAAGCAACAAGAACTACAAGCACCAGAAAGTCTGGGACACTAAACTCCACCAGATCAACTAAGACAAGCTATAGCTGCCACAGGAGGAAGGACCCAGTCAGTATATATAGGCCGGGGAGTAGATGTCATAGGCTCCCTCACAACAGGTGATCAAAGAGAGCAAATAAGCAGACTAGCAGAGAGTAACTCTTGCTAGCCTGCCTATGACTCAGCACACAGCAGGTCGACACCCAAGTGTGCCTGTGTTGTTCCCAGACACTAGAGAATCTCTCAAGCGGAGTGTTAGGGTACTTTCACACTTGTGTTTTTTCCCTTTAGTTGCAATCCGCCGCTTTGGAAAACAGCGCAATCCGTTAACTGATTCCGCTGCTTCCCATAGACTTGTATGGACAACGCGTTGCGACTGATGGCCCTGCGCTGCATCCGCCGGCTGGCGCTGCGTTGCAAACGCCGGGTGGAAAGAACGCAGTATGTAGCTTTTTTCTACACTTCCCAGAGCATCAAAAAATGCAATTTGCAGAATTCCGTCGGCGTCCGTCGTTTTTATAATAGAAGCCTATGGGGGCAGAATCCGTCAGACTCTGTCATTTGACGGATTCCTGTGACGGATTCGTCTTTACACAACTGAGCATGCTCAGTTGAGTAAATCGATGACAAAAAAACTGCAATGGATTCCGTTGTTTTGCAGGATCCGTCGCGTCAGTTGTGCCACTATATGCAATGCATCCGTTACATCCGTCACACAACGCAATGTGATGGATGTCGCACAACGCAAGTGTGAATCTAGTGTTAGAATCAGCAATATGAACAGAACCTGATGCCGCCATGACAGTCGGTGAAGTTAGAGGAAATCTGTGTGACATCAACATTGCAAGAAATTGTGCCAAATGTTTGAGAAATTTGTCACATCAAGTTTAAGATCTTAGTATTATGTATTTAAAAGACTATAGTGTCTCCCTCTGAAAGAGCTATGTGGGGAGTGCACAGCTTAACTAGAAAAGGAGTGGCTCAGTATGAGACAATCTGGGACAATTTTTGCTGAAACTTAGGTGCAGAATAAAGGGGGCTTTACACGCAGCGACATTGCTAGCGATGTCGCTGGTGAAAGCACCCACCCCTGTTAGTTGTGTGTCACAGGCAAATCGCTGCCCGTGGCGCACAACATCGCTAACACCCGTCACACATACCTGCCTAGCGACGTTCGTGTGGCCGGCGAACCGCCTCCTTTCTAAGGGGGCGGTTCGTGCGGCGTCACAGCGGCGTCACTAAGTGACCGCCCAATAGAAGCAGAGGGGCGGAGATAAGCAGCCGTAACATCCCGCCCACCTCCTTCCTTCCTCATTGGCGGCGGCCGCAGGTAAGGTGTTGTTCCTCGTTCCTGCGGTGTCACACATAGCAATGTGTGCTGCCGCAGGAATGACGAACAACATCGTACCTGCAGCAGCAACGATATTTGAGATTAGAACGGCTGGTCAATGATTGGTGAGTATTTTTGATTGTTAACCGTCGTTCCTGCGTTTCAAATGCAACGACATCGCTAACAAGGCCGGATGTGCGTCACGAATTCCGTAACCACAATGACATCTCGTTAGCGATGTCGTTGCGTGTAAAGTGGCCTTAAGCCAGCCAAGATATGCCGTGAAGTTAGGCTAAAGTCAAATTTATCATCTAGCATGAGCCACTGGGATCTATATGGGCCATGATTAGTAAATCTGCTCCAATGTGTTTGTTCAGTGTTTTTATTTATTTTTTTATAGTTGTAGTTATTTGATGTTTTATTTTTTTTTTAACTCCAAATTGGAACCAGACATATTTTTATTATATTGTCTGTATAGAAACTACATTTGGAAGTGTGTGTTCTGCCTATAGTGGTGCTCCCATTTGTTACACTACTTATTTTTTTTGGAACAATTATTGTAAATTATCAATGAGAAATAGAGATATCAGTTGTGTATCCAATGGGAAAATATAAACCTATAAATATGACAAACAGCCAAAATATCATATAACAATGACTTTTATTTGGGGGCTTTGAAATCAATCAATCGTTTTGATTAGAGTTACGGTCATAAGTTATAATATAAGCAACTTACAATAATTGTTTATAAACCTATAAATATGACACACAACCAAAATATCATATAAAAATTGTTTTTATTTATTTATACATGAAAAAATTGGTATTAAAATACTTGAAGGGAAAGGATTAATCACTAGGGATGATCGAATACCTCAAATGTTCGGCTTCGCGAATATTTTCCGAATTGGTTGCCGCTATGCGAATATTCGATGCGTAATATAAGTCTATGGGAAGCCCGAATAGTTCCGAATAGTTGTTATTCGGGGTTTCTCATAGACTTACATTGCGCATCAAATATTCGCGAATAGTCGAATAGCGGCGATTTATTCGGCAAATAACGCGAAGCCGAATATTTGAGGTATTCGATTATCCCTATTAATCACCCAAGATAAAATACATGATGTGGGTATGTACAATTAAAATATATTTTTCAATAGCCAATAAGTAATGTGTCCAAAATAGCAGTTGCACTCAAGTAAAGGGAAGGATAAAAAAACAAGTATGTAGATGGTAAACATACTTAAAGGTGACCAAATTTACTAGTGCACAGAAACCACGTCAAGGTGTAACTCTCATCTGGATCCTACTCTAATCGCTATGCCTCGCTTATCCAAACTGAACTATTATATGGGCTAGAATATAACCTGCAAAAGGAAAATTAAAACACCTGAAAAAACTGAGATGAGTGCACAGACAAAGGACATGACTCCATAATGCAAACTAGAAAAAATTACCAGCACTTCCTAATCTTATAGTCTGAACTGGTGCATACTGAATATGACATACAATATCTAAAAAAACAGTTGCACTCAAGTTAAGGGAAGGAGAAAAAACAAGAATGCAGATGGTGAACATTGGAATATGAATACACATTATTGCCAAGAAAACATGAAAGAATTTTTTGAAAAATATGAGTTACTTAGCAAATAAAGGTGGACAAATTTACTTGTGCCCAGCAACCACGCCAAGGTGTAACTCTCATCTGGGTCCTACTCTAATTGCTATGCCTCTCTTGTTCAAACTGATCTTTTGTGCTACAAAAAAAATATTGAATAAATATCAATATACATAAATAATTATATGGCAGTACAAAAGTCAAAACCATTTAATATAAAGTGCCATGTGTAAAAAAAAATAAAATCCTGATTTATGTAAGCTTGCTATTTTGGTTTTATATGTGTGAGGAATAGGAACTCATTATTTTGAAATGTGTAGACCAGACAGTGTCTATGTTTTAATGTATTTTTTTGAATAATAAAGCAAAGATTTTTTCATATTACCTGTAGATGCTGGCACTACTTTTTTTTGGATTGTAGCACCTATATCACAATCTATCTAGTGGGAACATTAACATGAATTGAAACCACACCAACAACTACAAATAGTATAAAAGAATATATTTTCTTTTTTATTGCAAAATAATTAAAATAATTTAAACAACAGTTTGTTTCTACAAACAGAACCCCAACAGATGGGGGAATGAAAAAATGAATATATTGGGGATACCAAGCCTAACAATGGTAAAACAATAATAATAGCAATAATGGTAAAGGCAAACCAGAATTGACCATATGACACTAATAAAGACACAAGTGTGTCAGTGATGCATTAACAAAATTAATCACAGCATGTCACTTACATGAAAACCAAAAGGAAATGCCATCACAATACATCACAATGTATCACAGTCTATAATGGTTACATAAGTGGCATGATTTTACCTGTATAAACGAGCGGCAACAACGTTAAGATGGCGACCCCCACACCCTCAATGCATGTTTCGCATTCCTCAATGCTTCATCCAGGTGTAGTGTGGAGGTTGGCTTTACTAATTAAGGTCTGATAACTTGTTCAAAGCTATCTGAGCACAAAAATCTCCAAGGGTGCCCAAACGTTGTTTGCATCAGCCCATTTTCTTTTTTGTGTAATTTTTAAAATGTAAAAATAAAAACAAAAGAAAAATAAAAAAAAAAAAATATATATATACATACATACAGTGTATATATATATATATATATATATATATATATATATATATATATATATATATATATATATATATATATATATATATATATATATATATATATGATATATATATGATATATATATGGCAAAAAAAAAATGTTCAGCTTTTCTGATTTTTCTCTTTAGAGATATATTTTTGAGTGAAATGTAAATTGTTCTTTTTTTTATAAACTGATGACATGTGTCTGAATTTCCATGCAATAAATTTTGAATTTATTTTCTGAAAATTAGAAATGGTCAAAATAACATAACAATGCATTGCTTTCAGACCTCAAATAATGCAAAGAAAACAAGTTCATACTCATCTAGAAACAACAATACTAATAATGTTTTACCTCAGGAAGAGTTCAGAAATAAATATTTTGTGGAATAACCATGAGTTTTAATCACACCTTTCATGCGTCTTGGCATGCTTTCCACAAGTCTTTCACCAGTCTTTTGGGTAACCTTATGCCACTCCTGGTGCAAAAATTTAAGCAGTTTTTTGTTTGATGGCTTGTGACTATCCATCTTCCTCTTGATTACATTCCAGAGGTTTTCAATGGGGTTCAGGTCTGGAGATTGGGTTGGCCATGACAGGGTTTTGATGTTGTGGTCCTTCATCCACACATTAATTGACCTAGCTGTGTGGCATGGCGCATTGTCTGCTGAAAAAAAACAGTCCTCAGAGTTGAGAAACATTGCCTGAGCAGAAGGAAGCAACTATTTTTCCAGGATAACCTTGTATGCAGCTTGATTCATATGTTCTTTGCAAAGTTTAATCTGCCTAATTCCAGCCTTGCTGAATCATCCCCAGATCATCACCGATCCTCCACCAAATTTTAAAGTGGGTGTAAGACACTGTGGCTTGTACGCCTCTCCGGGTCTCCGTCTAACCATTACACGACCAGATGTTGAACAAAGCTGAAAATTAGACTCATCAGAGAAGATTACCTTACTCCAGTCCTCTATAGTCCAAGCCTTATAGTCTTTGGCAAACTTCAGCCTGGCTCTCCTTTACTTCTCATTGATGAAAGGCTTTTTTCTAGTTTTACATGACTTGAGCCCTGCCTGTTACGAACTGTTCTTGCCGTGCACTTCACCCCAGCTGCCATTTGCCATTCCTTTTGTAGGTTACTGGATGTCATCTTGCGGTTGCCAAGTGACATTTCAATAAGATGATGGTCATCTCGGTCAGAGGAGAGTCACTTCCGCCCTCTGCCGGTCTGTAGCTTTGTTGTCCCCTATGTCTGCTGCTTGACCTTGTTGTAATGGACCGCTGTCTTATAACTTTTAAGGATAAAGGCAAAATGACACTCACTGTATCCCTCTGCTAGGAAAGCCAGAAATGAGCCCTTCTTTCCCTCACTCAAGACTTTTCTTTTCAACTCCTTTGGCATGGCTTAGTTATTTTTTCAATATTATTACTTTTGGGATATTACTAGAACTTGTTTTGCCATCCAGCTTGTCATATATATATATATATATATATATATATATATATATATATATATATATATATATATACACACAGTATATACAGAATATACAGTATATGCAGAATGCTTCTGTCCAGCTTTGCAGACCTTTAGCATTCTAACTTTTGCGGGGGTAATCTGGAGATAATTCACCCCATGCTTCCAGAAGACCCTCCCAAAAGTTGGATTGGCTTGATGGGCACTTTTTGTGTACCATACGGTCAAGCTGCTCCCACAACAGCTCAATAGGGTTGAGATCTGGTGGCTGGGCTGGCCACTCCATTACAGATAGAATACCAGCTGCCTGCTTCTTCCCTAAATAGTTCATGCATAATTTGGAAGTGTGCTTTGGGTCATTGTCCTGTTGTAGGATGAAATTGGCTCCAATCAAGCGCTGTCCACAGGGTATGGCATGGCGTTGCAAAATGGAGTGGTAGCCTTCAAAATCTCTTTTACATTGTACAAATCTCCCATTTTAACAACACCAAAGCAACCCCAGACCATCACATTACCTCCACCATGCTTGACAGATGGTGTCAGGCACTCTTCCAGCATCTTTTCAGTAGTTCTGAGTCTCACAAATGTTCTTCTGTGTGATCCAAACACCTCAAACTTTGGTTCATCTGTCCATGACACTTTTTTCCAATCTTTCTCTGTCCAATGTCTGTGTTATTTTGCCCATAATAATCTTTTCCTTTTATTAGCCAGTCTCAGATATGGCTTTTTCTTTGCCACTCTGCCCTGAAGGCCAGCATCCCGGAGTCACCTCTTCACTGTAGATGTTGACACTGGCGTTTTGCAGGTACTATTTAAACAAACTGCCAGTTGAGGACCTGTGAGGCGTCGATTTCTCAAACTAGAGACTCTAATGTACTTGTCTTGTTGCTCAGTTGTGCAGCGGGGCCTCCAATTTCTCTTTTTACTCTGGTTAGAGCCTGTTTGTGCTCTCCTCTGAAGGGAGTAATACACACCGTTGTAGGGAATCTTCAGTTTCTTGGCCATTTCTTGCATGGAATATCCTTAATTTCTAAGAACAAGAATAGACTGTCGAGTTTCACATGAAAGTTCTCTTTTTTTGGCCATTTTGAGAGTTTAATAGAATTAACAAATGTAATGCTCCAGATTCTCAACTAGCTCAAAAGGAAGGTCAGTTTTATAGCTTCTCTAATCAGCAAAACTGTTTTCGGCTGTGGTAACATACTTGCACAAGGGTTTTCAAGGGATTTCTAAACATCAATTGGCCTTCTAGCACAGTCAGCAATCACAATGTACCATTAGAACACTGGAGTGGTGGTTGTTGGAAATGGGCCTCTATACACCTATGTAGATATTGCATTCAAAACCAGACGTTTGCAACTAGAATAGTCATTTACCACATTAACAATGTATAGAGTGTATTTCTGTTTAATTTAATGCTAGCTTCATTGAAAAAAAAATGTTTTTCTTTAAAAATTAAGGAAATATGTAAGTGACCCAAAACTTTTGAACTGTAGTATATATATATATATATATATATATATATATATATATATATATATGTATATACAGGGCTGTATTTTGCCTTCGTGCTGCCCTAGGCACTTTAAGTGGTCGCGCCCCTTATTGACAACGTAAAACTGAGTTTTCGCACACGACATCTGTTTAAGGCAGATCTACTCTGTAAAACACTTGAAAAACTATCAATGAGAAACGAAGGGCACTAACCCCCCCCCCCATGGGGATCACCACAGGCACATCAAAACATAGCATGAGTATAAAATATTCCCACAACACCATACCCACTTATATACTGTGACTGTCACACTGCCCCTAATAAACTACACACTGCCCTCCCTTATAAATTATACCCACCACACCTTCCTCAATTATGAAATATGATCTGCACATTGACCTCACATCATGCTGCCCCTCCTCACAATGTCCCATGCATGCTGCCTCCTCCTCACAATGTCCCGTGCATGCTGCCCCCTCCTCACAATGTCCCATGCATGCTGCCCCCTCCTCACAGTGTCCCATGCATGCTGCCCCCTCCTCACAGTGTCCCATGCATGCTGCCCCCTCCTCACAGTGTCCCATGCATGCTGCCCCCTCCTCACAGTGTCCCATGCATGCTGCCCCCTCCTCACAATGTCCCATGCATGCTGCCCGCTCCTCACAGTGTCCCATGCATGCTGCCCCCTCCTCACAATGTCCCATGAATGCTGCCCCCTCCTCACAGTGTCCCATGCATGCTGCCCCCTCCTCAGTGTCCCATGCATGCTGCCCCCTCCTCACAATGTCCCATGCATGCTGCCCCCTCCTCAAAATGTCCCATGCATGCTGCCCCCTCCTCACAGTGTCCCATGCATGCTGCCCCCTCCTCACAGTGTCCCATGCATGCTGCCCCCTCCTCACAGTGTCCCATGCATGCTGCCCCCTCCTCACAGTGTCCCATGCATGCTGCGCCCTCCTCACAGTGTCCCATGCATGCTGCCCCCTCCTCACAGTGTCCTATGCATGCTGCCCCCTCCTCACAGTGTCCCATGCATGCTGCCCCCTCACAGTGTCCCATGCATGCTGCCCCCTCCTCACAGTGTCCCATGCATGCTGCGCCCTCCTCACAGTGTCCCATGCATGCTGCCCCCTCCTCACAGTGTCCTATGCATGCTGCCCCCTCCTCACAATGTCTCATGCATGCTGCCCCCTCCTCACAGTGTCCCATGCATGCTGCCCCCTCCTCACAATGTCCCATGCATGCTGCCCGCTCCTCACAGTGTCCCATGCATGCTGCCCCCTCCTCACAATGTCCCATGCATGCTGCCCCCTCCTCACAGTGTCCCATGCATGCTGCCCCCTCCTCAGTGTCCCATGCATGCTGCCCCCTCCTCACAATGTCCCATGCAATCTGCCCCCTCCTCAAAATGTCCCATGCATGCTGCTCCCTCCTCACAGTGTCCCATGCATGCTGCCCCCTCCTCACAGTGTCCCATGCATGCTGCCCCCTCCTCACAGTGTCCCATGCATGCTGCCCCCTCCTCACAGTGTCCCATGCATGCTGCCCCCTCCTCACAGTGTCCCATGCATGCTGCGCCCTCCTCACAGTGTCCCATGCATGCTGCCCCCTCCTCAGTGTCCCATGCATGCTGCCCCGTCCTCACAGTGTCTCATGCATGCTGCCCCCTCCACAGTGTCCTATGCATGCTGCCCCCTCCTCACAGTGTCCTATGCATGCTGCCCCCTCCTCACAGTGTCCCATGCATGCTGCGCTCTCCTCACAGTGTCCCATGCTTACTGCCCCCTCCTCACAGTGTCCTATGCATGCTTCCCCCTCCTCACAGTGTCCCATGCATGCTGCCTCCTCCTCACAGTGTCCCATGCATGCTGCCCCCTCCTCACAGTGTCCCATGCATGCTGCCCCCTCCTCACAGTGTCCCATGCATGCTGCGCCCTCCTCACAGTGTCCCATGCATGCTGCCCCCTCCTCAGTGTCCTATGCATGCTGCCCCTCCTCACAGTGTCCCATGCATGCTGCCCCGTCCTCACAGTGTCTCATGCATGCTGCCCCCTCCACAGTGTCCTATGCATGCTGCCCCCTCCTCACAGTGTCCTATGCATGCTGCCCCCTCCTCACAGTGTCCCATGCATGCTGCGCTCTCCTCACAGTGTCCCATGCTTACTGCCCCCCTCCTCACAGTGTCCTATGCATGCTTCCCCCTCCTCACAGTGTCCCATGCATGCTGCGCCCTCCTCACAGTGTCCTATGCATGCTTCCCCCTCCTCACAGTGTCCCATGCATGCTGCGCCCTCCTCAGTGTCCCATGCATGCTGCCCCCTCCTCACAGTGTCCCATGCATGCTGCCCCCTCCTCACAGTGTCCCATGCATGCTGCCCCCTCCTCACAGTGTCCCATGCATGCTGCCCCCTCCTCACAGTGTCCCATGCATGCTGCCCCCCTCCTCACAGTGTCCCATGCATGCTGCCCCCTCCTCACAGTGTCCCATGCATGCTGCCCCCTCCTCACAGTGTCCCGTGCATGCTGCCCCCTCCTCACAGTGTCCCATGCATGCTGCCCCCTGCTCACAATGTCCCATGCTTGCTGCCCCTCCTCACAGTGTCCCATGCATGCTGCCCCCTCCTCACAATGTCCCATGCATGCTGCCCCCCTCCTCACAGTGTCCCGTGCATGCTGCCCCCTCCTCACAGTGTCCCATGCATGCTGCCCCCTGCTCACAATGTCCCATGCTTGCTGCCCCTCCTCACAGTGTCCCATGCATGCTGCCCCCTCCTCACAATGTCCCATGCATGCTGCCCCCTCCTCACAGTGTCCCGTGCATGCTGCCCCCTCCTCACAGTGTCCCATGCATGCTGCGCCCTCCTCACAGTGTCCCATGCATGCTGCCCCCTCCTCACAGTGTCCTATGCATGCTGCCCCTCCTCACAGTGTCCCATGCATGCTGCCCCCTCCTCACAGTGTCTCATGCATGCTGCCCCCTCCACAGTGTCCTATGCATGCTGCCCCCTCCTCACAGTGTCCTATGCATGCTGCCCCCTCCTCACAGTGTCCCATGCATGCTGCGCTCTCCTCACAGTGTCCCATGCTTACTGCCCCCTCCTCACAGTGTCCTATGCATGCTTCCCCCTCCTCACAGTGTCCCATGCATGCTGCGCCCTCCTCACAGTGTCCCATGCATGCTGCCCCCTCCTCACAGTGTCCCATGCATGCTGCCCCCTCCTCACAGTGTCCTATGCATGCTTCCCCCTCCTCACAGTGTCCCATGCATGCTGCGCCCTCCTCAGTGTCCCATGCATGCTGCCCCCTCCTCACAGTGTCCCATGCATGCTGCCCCCTCCTCACAGTGTCCCATGCATGCTGCCCCCTCCTCACAGTGTCCCATGCATGCTGCCCCCTCCTCACAGTGTCCCATGCATGCTGCCCCCTCCTCACAGTGTCCCATGCATGCTGCCCCCTCCTCACAGTGTCCCATGCATGCTGCCCCCTCCTCACAGTGTCCCGTGCATGCTGCCCCCTCCTCACAGTGTCCCATGCATGCTGCCCCCTGCTCACAATGTCCCATGCTTGCTGCCCCTCCTCACAGTGTCCCATGCATGCTGCCCCCTCCTCACAATGTCCCATGCATGCTGCCCCCTCCTCACAGTGTCCCGTGCATGCTGCCCCCTCCTCACAGTGTCCCATGCATGCTGCCCCCTGCTCACAATGTCCCATGCATGCTGCCCCTCCTCACAGTGTCCCGTGCATGCTGCCCCTCTCCATGAGCTCCTAATGCTGCCTTCCTCTTTTCCATAATGACACCTCCATGCTGCCCCACTCATCATACTAAGACCACCACACTAACGCTTATGCTGAGACCCACACACACACACACACACACACACACACACACACTACCCCACTCTTGATATTGACTCCCCCTACATTGTTCCACTCCATACTGAGCCCACACATGCTGCCCCTTCTCCATAATGAGCTCCCAATGCTGCCCCCCTCTTATTCTGAGTCCTTACACTCCCCCCATCGATATTGTCATTGCTCTATCCCTCAACCCTTGTCCTCTGTCTCTAGCATTGGCCCGTCTCTCCCGTTCCCCCAGCAGCAGCCTCTCCCCTAGCATCAGCCTCTCTCCCCCCAACCTCCCCCAGCATCAGCCTCTCTCCCCCCAGCCTCCCTCAGCATCAGCCTCCCTGCTCCCAGCTTACCCCAGCATCAGCCTCTCTCCTCCCAGCCTCCCCCAGCATGAGCCTCCTCCAGCATCAGCCTCTCTCCTCCCAGCCTCCCCCAGCATGAGCCTCCTCCAGCATCAGCCTCTCTCCTCCCAGCCTCCCCCAGCATCAGCCTCCCTGCTCCCAGCTTCCCCCAGCATCAGCCTCCCTGCTCCCAGCATCAGCCTCCCTCCTCCCAGCATCAGCCTCCCTCCTCCCAGCCTCCCCCAGCATCAGCCCCCCTCCTCCAAGCCCCCCTCCTCCAAGCCTCCCCCCTCCCAGCCTCCCCCAGCATCAGCCTCCCTCCTCCCAGCCCCCCTCCTCCAAGCCTCCCCCAGCATCAGCCTCCCTGAGCATCAGCCTCCCTCCTCCCAGCCCCCCTCCTCCAAGCCTCCCCCAGCATCAGCCTCCCAGCCTCCCTCAGCATCAGCCTCCCTCCTCCAAGCCTCCCCCTCCCAGCCTCCCCCAGCATCAGCCTCTCTCCTCCCAGCCTCCCCCAGCATCAGCCTCCCTCCTCATCAGCCTCCCTCCTCATCAGCCTCCCTCCTCATCAACCTCCCTCCTCATCAACCTCCCCCTCCCAGCCTCCCCCAGCATCAGCCTCCCTCCTCCAAGCCTCACCTTCCCCCTCCCAGCCTCCCCCAGCATCAGCCTCCCCCAGCCTCAGCCTCCCTCCTCAGCCTCCCTCCTCCCAGCCTCCCCCAGCCTCAGCCAGCCTCAGCCTCCCTCCTCCCAGCCTCCCCCAGCCTCAGCCTCCCTCCTCCCAACCTCCCCAAGCATCAGCCTCCCTCCTTCCAACCTCCCCCAGCATCATCCTCCCTCCTCCCAGCCTCCCCCAGCATCAGCCTCCCTCCTCCCAGCCTCCCCCAGCATCAGCCTTCCTCCTCCCAGCCTCCTCCAGCATCAGCCTCCCTCCTCCCTCAGCATCAGCCTCCCTCCTCCAAGCCTCCCTCAGCATCAGCTTCCCTCCCCCAAGCCTCACCCTCCCAGTTTCCCCCAGCATCAGCCTCCCTCCTCCCAGCCTCCCTCAGCATCAGCCTCCCTCCTCCAAGCCTCACCTTCCCCCTCCCAGCCTCCCCCAGCATCAGCCTCTCTCCTCCCAGCCTCCCCCAGCCTCAGCCTCCCCCAGCCTCAGCCTCCCTCCTCCCTCAGCCTCCTTCAGCATCAGCTTCCCTCCTGCAAGCCTCCCCCTCCCCCTCCCAGCCTCCCTCAGCATCAGCCTCCCTCAGCATCAGCCTCTCTTCTCCCAGCCTCCCCCCCAGCTTCAGCCTCTCTCTCCCCCCAGCCTCAGCCTCTCTCTCCCCCCAGCCTTAGCCTCTCTCTCCCCCCAGCCTCCCCCCCAGCCTCAGCCTCTCTCCCCCCAGCCTCAGCCTCTCTTCCCAGCCTCAGCCTCTCTCTTCCCAGCCTCCCCCCAGCCTAAGCCTCTCTCTCTTCCCAGCCTCAGCCTCTCTCTCTCTTCCCAGACTCCCCCCAGCCTCAGCCTCTCTTCCCAGCCTCCCCCCAGCCTAAGCCTCTCTCTCTTCCCAGCCTCAGCCTCTCTCTCTCTTCCCAGCCTCCCCTCAGCCTCTCTCTTCCCAGCCTCCCCTCAGCCTCTCTCTTCCCAGCCTCTCTCTCTTCCCAGCCTCCCCCCAGCCTCTCTCTCTTCCCAGCCTCCCCCCAGCCTCTCTCTCTTCCCAGCCTCCCCCCAGCCTCTCTCTCTTCCCAGCCTCTCTCTCTTCCCAGCCTCCCCCAGCCTCAGCTTCTTTCCCCCCAGCCTCCCCTTGCATGATTATAGTGGACAAAAAGAGGCATCGCAATTTGCAACGATCATCAACTAACCTCTAAGGTGCCCATACATACTAGGCTCTGCCTTACCTGCTCCTGTGCTCGCCACCCTGCTCTGCTGATTATCCTCTTCTGGCTGGCTCCAGCTGCAGACGCGTCCTCCTCCGTGGCGTGTGTCATCTGCAGCATTGGACGCTGCAGCACGGGGCAGTGAGCTGATTGTCGCGCCCCGCGCGCCTCTGACCCCGGAAGTGCAGGCCATGGAACTTCCGGGGTTAGTCAGCTCACTATGCCCGCCATGTATTTAAATAGACAGCAGAAGTGCGCCTCTCCTCCCTCCCAACCCCCAAACCCCCCCCCCCCCCCCGGAACACAGCTGAGTGTAACAGAGGGAGGGACGGGGGGCGGGGATGTAAAAAAAAAAAAAATATTATATAATTTTTTTTTTTTTGCTGCCAGAAAGTGCCGCCCCCCCGCAATGTGCCGCCCTAGGCACGGGACCACGGGTGCCTAGTGGCAAATACGGCCCTGTGTATATATATATATATATATATATATACAGTCATATGAAAACGTTTGGGCGCCCCTATTAACCTATTAGTAACCTTTTTTCTTTAAAACAATTTGGGTTTTTGCAACAGCTATTTCAGATTCATATATCTAATAGCTGATGGACTGAGTAATATTTCTAGATTGAAATGAGGTTTATTGTACTAACAGAAAATGTGCAATCCTCATTTAAACAAAATTTGACCGGTGCAAAAGTATGGGCACCCTTATCAATTTCTTGATTTGAACACTCCTAACTACTTTTTACTGACTTACTAAAGCACTAAATTGGTTTTGTAACCTCATTGAGCTTTGAACTTCATAGGCAGGTGTATCCAATCATGAGAAAAGGTATTTAAGGTGGCCACTTGCAAGTTGTTCTCCTATTTGAATCTCCTATGAAGAGTGGCATCATGGGTTCCTCAAAACAACTCTCAAATGATCTGAAAACAAAGATGATTCAACATAGTTGTTATTATTATTATTATTATTATTATTATTTATTTATAGAGCACCATTAATTCCATGGTGCTGTACATGAGAAGGGGGTTACATACAAAATACGTATACAAGTTACAGTAGACAGACTAGTACAGAGGGAAGAGGGCCCTACCCTTGCGGGCTTACATTCTATAGGATTATGGGGAGGAGACAATAGGTGGGGTGTAGGTCAGGCGGCAGCTCCGCACGGTGGTCGGGCGGCAGCTCCGCACGGTGGTCGGGCGGCAGCTCCGCACGGTGGTCGGGCGGCAGCTGCGCACGGTGGTCGGGCGGCAGCTGCGCACGGTGGTCGGGCGGCAGCTCCGCACGGTGATCGGGCGGCAGCTCCGCACGGTGGTCGGGCGGCAGCTCCGCACGGTGGTCGGGCGGCAGCTGCGCACGGTGGTCGGGTGGCAGCTCCGCACGGTGGTCGGGCGGCAGCTCCGCACGGTGGTCGGGCGGCAGCTCCGCACGGTGGTCGGGCGGCAGCTGCGCACGGTGGTCGGGCGGCAGCTCCGCACGGTGGTCGGGCGGCAGCTCCGCACGGTGGTCGGGCGGCAGCTGCGCACGGTGGTCGGGCGGCAGCGAGTTCATTGTAGATTGTAGGCATTTCTGAACAGGTGCGTTTTCAGGTTCCGTTTCAAGTTTGCAAGAGTAGGGGATAGTCTGACGTGTTGAGGCAGCGAGTTCCAGGAGACTGGGGATGCTCGGGAGAAGTCTTGGAGTCGGTTGTGTGAGGAGCGAATGAGAGAGGAGGAGAGGAGGAGATCTTGGGAGGACCGGAGGTGACGTGTTGGAGTGTAGTGGGAGAGTAGTTCGGAGATGTACGGAGGGGAAAGATTATGCACAGCTTTGTAGGTCAGTGTTAGAAGTTTGAATTGGATACGGTGGAAGATTGGAAGCCAGTGGAGGGACATGCAGAGAGGAGAAGCGGGGTGGTATTGAGGAGAGAGGTGGATAAGTCGGGCAGCAGAGTTAAGGATGGACTGGAGAGGGGCAAGCGTGTTGGCAGGGAGGCCACAGAGGAGGATGTTACAGTAGTCGAGGCGGGAGATTATGAGGGCATGCACTAGCATTTTAGTAGATTGCAAATTGAGGAAAGGGCGGATTCTGGAAATATTTTTGAGTTGAAGACGGCAGGAGGTGGTGAGGGATTGGATGTGTGGTATGAAGGATAAGGCAGAGTCAAAGGTCACTCCGAGGCAGCGAACTTTGGGTACTGGCGAGAGCGTGGTGTTATTTATTGTAATAGATAGATCAGGTAGAGAGTGTAGGTGAGACGGAGGAAAGATGATTAGTTCAGTTTTGGCCACATTGAGCTTTAGGAAGCGAGAGGAGAAGAAGGAGGATATAGCAGATAGACATTTCGGGATTTTGGACAGCAGAGATGTGGCATCTGGGCCAGAGAGGTAGATCTGGGTGTCGTCGGCATATAGGTGGTATTGGAAGCCATGGGACTTTATGAGTTGTCCCAGGCCAAATGTGTAGATAGAGAAAAGTAGGGGTCCTAGGACAGAGCCTTGAGGGACGCCAACAGAGAGATGGTGGGATGAAGAGGTTGTGTGGGAGTGGGAGACACTAAAAGTGCGATTTGAGAGGTATGAAGAGATCCAAGAGAGGGCGAGGTCTCTGACACCAAGGGAAGAGAGGATCTGTAGTAGGAGGGAGTGGTCAACGGTATCGAAGGCTGAGGACAGGTCTAGGAGTAGGAGTATAGAGAAGTGCTTGTTCGCTTTGGCAGTAAGCAAGTCATTTGTGATTTTAAGTTTAGTTGTTCAAGGGAAGGATACAAAAAGTTGTCTCAGAGATTTAAACTGTCAGTTTCCACTGTGAGGAACATAGTAAGGAAATGGAAGAACACAGGTACAGTTCTTGTTAAGCCCAGAAGTGGCAGGCCAAGAAAATATCAGAAAGGCAGAGAAGAATGGTGAGAACAGTCAAGGACAATCCACAGACCACCTCCAAAGACCTGCAGCTTCATCTTGCTGCAGATGGTGTCAATGTGCATCGGTCAACAATACAGCGCACGTTGCACAAGGAGAAGCTGTATGGGAGAGTGATGCAAAAGAAAGACTGATGAAACAAAGATTGAGTTGTTTGGTCATGCAAAAAGGCATTATGCATGGAGGCAAAAAAACTCGGCATTCCAAGAAAAGCACCTGCTACCCACAGTAAAATTTGGTGGAGGTTCCATCATGCTTTGGGGTTGTGTGGCCAATGCCGGCACTGGGAATCTTGTTAAAGTTGAGAGTCGCATGGATTCAACTCAGTATCAGCAGATTCTTGACAATAATGTGCAAGAATCAGTGACGAAGTTGAAGTTACGCAGGGGATGGATATTTCAGCAAGACAATGATCCAAAACACCGCTCCAAATCTACTCAGGCATTCATGTAGAGGAAAAATTACAATGTTCTGCAATGGCCATCCCAGTCCCCAGACCTGAATATCATTGAAAATCTGTGGGATGATTTGAAGCGTGCTGTCCATGCTCGGCGACCATCAAACTTAACTGAACTGGAATTGTTTTGTAAACAGGAATGGTCAAATATACCTTCATCCAGAATCCAGGAACTCATTAAAAGCTACAGGAAGCGACTAGAGGCTGTTATTTTTGCAAAACGAGGATCTACAAAATATTGATGTCACTTTTATGTTGAGGTGCCCATACTTTTGCACCGGTCAAATTTTGTTTAAATGCGGATTGCACATTTTCTGTTAGTACAATAAACCTCATTTCAATCCAGAAATATTACTGAGTCCATCATTTATTAGATATATGAAACTGAAATAGCTGTTGCAAAAACCCAAATTGTTATAAAGAAAAAAGGTTAACATTAATAGGGGTGCCTAAACTTTTTCATATGACTGTATATATATATATATATATATATATATATATATATATATATATATATACACACAAACACTTGAATCTTATGATGTAGTAAGAAAAAAACATCTGCAGGGCAGCAATAAGCTAGCAGCATTGGTTTAATCTCTTACTTGCACTGCTGTTGCTATTGACAGCTGCATCTTAGGGGTTAAATTGACATATATCATAGTTTTTTTTCACCAAAGGGTGGAGAATAGGGCATGCTTATGTTGCGGATGGGGGCCGGGCCGCTGCAGGGGCTGCTCGGATCCGGGTTCGTTACTGCGGCTCGAGTGGTAGCCGGACCCAGGCTTGTACGGCTGGCCATCCTCACAACTGTAGGAAAGGGGGGTATTTTCAAGGGAGATTTGTACAACCTCTGTGACTACCTGGTTTTACATGGGTGTCACACTTGGGCAATAAACTGACTGCCAGTCAGCCCCCTTTTATTTTATTGAAATAATGAAGCTCTTTGGTGTTTCAGAACATCACAACTAAACAAAGCTCCCAAAAAGATCTCTGCAGGGCAAAACAGCAGGAACTAAAATCAACACACTTGTAAAATTCAATGAAAATGAATATATTCAATAATTAAACTAGATTATTCTAATAGTTTTAGTAAGGCCCCTTCACACTTTCATGTCTCCAGTTCATGTGGTGTCCGTTTTCACACTTACCTGCGATACGTTCACAAGTATACTAATTAAAGTCAATTGACATCTTCACACCTCTGTGTTTTTACATGGACTGGGAGTCTGTGTTAAACACCCGCATGTCAGAGTGATTCTCATGGAGACAAGTCAGTTTTTTTCTGGCAACACAGGTCAAATACAGACAGCATATGGATGGCATCTGTGTGACACACCTGGGAAAAAATGGATGTATCTGAAATAAATGGGTTTTTTTTTACATGGAAGAGATGTGCAAGGATAGAAAAATGCTAGATAGATAGAAAGATAAATGCTACATAGAATACATAGATATATAGAATACATAGAGTAGATAGATAAATAAATAGATAGAATACATAGCTAGATAGATATAAAGTTAGATAGATAGAGATAGCTAGTTAGCTTGCACAGCTATTTAGCAGAAATAATAAATAATTTAAGAAAAAAATGACATAGGGTCCCCCTTAATTTTCATGTCCAGCAGAGGTAGGGCAGCAGGTGAGGGCTGCAACCCTCAGCTGTCAGCTGTCCCTTGGCTGGTTTTGAAAAATAGAGGGTATCCCATGCTAAGCTTTATAATTATTTGAACAAATGATTTTCAAAAAATGGTGTGGGGTCCCCCTCATTTTTTAAAAACTATTCAAGGGACAGCAGCCAACTGGAGATTGATATTATTAGGGTGTGTTGAACCATGGTTATATGGTCCTTACCAGCCTAAAAATAGAAGACCGCAGTCACCTCAAAAATGATGCATCTATTAAATGTGCCAAATTTGGTGCTGTATTCAGCTCTTCCTGTTGCCCTGGTGTGGTGGCAAATGAGGTAATGGTTGATACCAGCTGTGAATTGCCTGCTGGCATCAAGCCCTGTTATTAGTAATGATGGGCATCTATCAGATACCACCTTTACTAATCCAGTAGTTTAAAATAGAGAAAACATTTTTATTTCAGCAAACACCCCCAACTCCAGGACTTGTTCATGAATTTACCTAAATTTTAGCTATAAAAAGGTCCACCGTAATCCATAATGAGGTCCTACGATGTTCCCCAAAAGCGAACCTGAAAGACATAAAAAGAGAAAATTATGAAAGAAATGAAGACAAAAAACACCCTCATTCACCAATTTATTTTACTGCAAAACCCTAATCCATGTGCACTATAATCCAATAAGGAAGTCCCACAATGATACCATACTCACTATCCAGCCTATGAAAAACAAAATGATCCTCCATAGGCTAGGAGAGCAGATACTGCAGCCTCAGATACTGATCTGTGTGAGAACCACTGCAGTGAACTGAGATGACCTCATGAGGTCACCCTAGGTCACACAGTAGTGTGTGAGCCACCGCAGGCAGGGCGAGCAGTGACGTAATGAGTTCAACTGAGTTCATTGCCCACGGACATTAAGGGTGCTTTACATGCTGCGACATCGCTAACGATATATCGTCGGGGTCACGGTGTTTGTGACACACATCTGGCGTCGTTAGCGACATCGCAGCATGTAACACCTCTGAGCGACCTAAAACGATCGCAAAAGAGGTAAAAATCGTTGATATTGGTGAGGTCGCTCCAACACCAAAAATCGTTGACAGGTGAGTAGCGAGGTTGTTTGTCGTTCCTGCGACAGCACACATCGCTATGTGTGACACCGCAGAAACGAGGAAACTCACCGTACCTGCGTCCCGCCGGCAATGAGGAAGGAAGGAGGTGGGCGGGATGTTTGGCCCACTCATCTCCGCCCCTCCTCTGCTATTGGGCGGCTACTTAGTGACATCGCTATGACGCTGAACGAACTGCCCCCTTAGAAAGGAGGCGGTTCGCTAGTCACAGCGACGTCGCTAGGCAGGTAAGTGTGCGTGACGGGTGTAAGCGATGTTGTGCACCACGGGCAGCGATTTGCCCTTGTCGCACAGCCAACGGGGGCGGGTACGCTCGCTAGCGATATCAGTACCAATATCACAGCGTGTAAAGTACCCTTTACTCCATGCATCGCGAGAGCCCGAGGCAATGAACTGTGGTGAACTCATGAGTTCAATAAAGCTCACTGCCTGCAGTTCTCACACAAAGTATCGCGAGAGCCCTCTTTATGTGAGAACCACAGGCTGCTAATTTTAGGCTGGGAAGGGACAAATAAACATGGCCCTTCCTACTCTAATAATATCAGCTCCCAGTTGTCGGCTGTCCCTTGGCTTGTTTTTTTAATTATCTGTTCAAATAATTTAAAAAATCAGCATGGGATGCCCTCTAGTTATGAAAAACAGCCATGGTACAGCTAAAAGCTGAGGGTTGCAACCTGTGCTGGTTATGGAAATTAGGGGAACCCCACGTGATTTTATTTCTAAAATGTTTTATTAATTCTGCTAAATAGCTGTACAAGCTATCTATCTATCTATTAACTATCTATTGTATCTATTATCTATTGATCTGTCTATCTAGTATTTATCGATCATTTTTCTATCTTTTCAGATCTTTTACACATAAAAAAAACATTAATTTCAGTATCATGTGTTTTTTTCCGGTACCAGTCACACGGATGTCACACGGACATAAGGACAGCACACAGATGTCACACGGATGACACACATGCTCACACAGATGGTCATATGGATGTCCAAAACGGACCGTGCAACATATGCGTTTTTAACAGGGATGTGTGAAAGGGTCTAAAACAGATTCAAAATGAAAATGTTATGTTTTTAGCTGAAGTGAAAAATTACTTTGTCAGGTTCACACGCTACAGATTTTTAGTTCTATACATATTTGGGTCTTGGGAAAGTATTCTAATGCCCCTACACAACAGCATATTTGACCACTGAGCTATTTCTTCTTCTCTATTCTTTACAGAAGTCCTGAAATCTAATCAGCTCAGACAAAAGATTTTTTCAGCAAATATCATTTTCTTCTCTCTCCCTCTGGATGCCAAGTCAGCTAAAACTGAATGGAATAATTCAGCATTTCTGATTGAAATATTGTGGAATGGAACTCCTGAAAATGTTTGAAGTTTATATTGCACAGAAACTTTTAGAAATCCAGTTGAACAAGGATAAAATCTCACAATGTAAGTTAATAAGCTGAATTTTAAAGAATATTATACCCAAAAAGTGCAGCAGCTTTGTAAAGAAAATTGATAATTGTCCACATAGCATCATAGAAAAATAAGCCCAAAAATTATGCCCCCCCCCCCCAAAAAAATAAAATCAAAATTCTGGCTTATTGCTGGAGCACCCGACGGGGCCTTGGGAATACTCGTCACTGGGCCGGTGAGGGTCAGGGGATGTCACGGGTGGCCCTGCCCGGTTTCGTGACCCCGAGGTGTCCATGAAGGGATGGATGGTGGGATGATGAGGATGAAGGGGTTGAGGATGTTGGGAGTAGTTGTCTCGTGACGTCACCTGTGGTGTGCTGCCAGGGATTAGCTGCCGCTGCGGGTGCTGTCTTCTGGAGCAGATGGTGTCGCAGCCGAGATGGTTCAGCTCCCTACAGGTAGAGCTAGGCCTCAGGGAGGATGATAGGGGTGGTAGTGACCGTTGGCGCCGAAGTTTGGAGCGACGGCAATGAAGGGCTGATTCAGTAGTTGCGGTTCAAGGTTTTTACTCAGTATCCAGTTGTCACCCTTGGAGTGCCGGTCTCTGCCATGATGAGCCCCAGGCGATCCCAGATATTTCGGAGGTCACTGCCAGTGTTTCCACCGTGTGTCCTTTCTAGTCGGGGTCCCTCCAATCCCGTGGGTAGAATGTGGAATGGGTTGCGGGTGTTTCCTGCACTCTCCCAGAATTACAATGGTGATGTCTGGACCGAGGTCCTGACTGTGCTCCTCACCCCGAGCTGTGCCAGGGGATGTCTGCCTAAGTGTGTAGATGCTCCTTCCTTTTCCTCAATTGGTGTCCACCCCCCAGGTGGTTGTCCTACTGACCGGGAAAGTCCCATGCCTTGTGATGGCCACCCCCTATCTACCCTAGGCCAATCTCAGTGGGAAAGCACCTAAATGTGAGTGGTTTGTGAAAGTGAGAAACACCAGCGATTAACCTCTTCCTTACCTGGGATGAGTACTGCACTTTAAGTGAGATGCAGTACCCTGTGGCTGCTGAAGCCTCAGGTGCACAACACCACCAACAGCGGCAGACCATGCATCTACTGTGAGTCGAGGTGCCCAGTGCCAGCGCTGACAATGGGCCCCACGACCAGTATCACACTTTCAGCTTTATCGCCATTGTGGATGCCCATACAATTGAAAGCAATGACGAAAGAGGGAGCACTCCACTGTCCAATCTCTCCATCATTCTCCTGCTGTGTCTCAGATCTGACTGCTCAGCTCAACGGGCACAAAGATGTCACTTCATCGCACATGCTGTACTTAGCATTGAAGCAGTGTGGAGGCCATTATACTACTTGAAAGGCAAAGTGAGGGCCATTATAATATTTGGAGGGCTATGAGGCAGCTTTTTTACTTTACAGAGTGCTATCTGATGGCCAGTATACTGTATGAAAGCAATTATACAGTGTGAGGGATTGTGTGCGGTCCATCATACTGTGTGGGGGCCATTATACTGTTTGGAAGGCTAGGGATGATTGGAGGGTGTGTGGACTTTCTTGTGTGCAAGCCATACCTCTGTTCAGGCCCTTGTTCAAACCAGAAGTCTCCCACCAGGGATTAATGGACACAGATGCATTGTTCTCATTCAATAGTCTATTTCTAATAATTACGCACAGTATTTTTTTCACATAGTTGCTGTGTGCACAACAGTTGAACATTGTAGGTGCAGTACATTTGACTTCAAAGCACACTTCTACTGTGGACTACTCTATAGTTCCTGGAACTACCGCTGCTGTTCCACTGTCATCTCCCTCAGTATCTGAGACCACTGTTCCACTCACTAAAGTCATAGATTTACGAATGGCCATGGTTATCTTCGACCCTTTAAACTAATGGTTCCCAACCTGTTCACCCAAGTCTATGTCAGGCCTCCACTATAGGACTATAGTACCAAGTTGCCCGGGTTGAGGTCTGGTACTCAATAGAGTGGGATAGAGGGAGGTCTGGTACTCAATAGAGTGGGATAGACGTACTCTGTTATCCCGTCCTGCACTTGAGTTTCTAATACTGGCTTTGGACTTTGCCACAGCCAGCCCATCTCTGAGGCTCCAGTATCCAGCTGACCTGCACCCAATTTGCTTCAACTTATCTCTCACTCAATTTTTTTTCTGTCCATTTGTCTAAGCAAGACTAATTTATATCTACCTTCTCCCATTATTCTTAACTATTCACTAACTCACTTCTCCTGTCACTAAGCAACCTCCAATACCTTGGTAAGGAGCAGTACTCAGGCCTTGCCACTAGATGGCCATGTCGCGGGCGGAGGAGGGGACGCTGCGCTCTCCCACTGCTCGGGTCCGGCTGCCGCTGCTGCTGCGGCCGCTGCTGCTCGGTGGCTCGAGCGATTGGCCGGATCCCAGGGACTCGAGCGGTGCTCCTCGCCCGTGAGTGAAAAGGGGAAGGGTTTTGGCTTTGGGGATATTGTCCGTGACGCCACCCACGGTTATGGTGATTGTGTGGACACCACCGCTGCTCTGTATGGGGATCCCGGAAGTGATGACAGGGAGCAGCTTTGTTGTTATTTCTCCCCTCCGTGGGTAGGGAGTTGGTTGTCCCGGGGCCCGGTGATGGGGTAGGGGTGGATGGCAGGCCGGGTGCGGGGCCTGGTGAGGTGCAGGGTCACGGGGGCAGCGCTGTGCCGCACGGCACGGTGGTACTCACTCAGCCTGAGATGATGACACAGTTCTCGGTAAAACACACGGCTGGAAAGACGGTTCCCACGGACGGCTGCTGTTGCTTTTCCCCGGTAGTTAACGGTGACTGTCTCTTTCCCTGCACCTAGTACTTCTGTTGGTTCCAATGGGTTCCCACCGGTAACCCGCTCCCCGGCTTGGATATGGGCCGGAGGAGCCCCTCTTTGCCCGCAGGCGCTGGCCCTGAGAAACTGGTGCCTTGGCGGTGGCGGTGTCTCTCTCATACGGTTGGACTGTTGCCTTCAATCGGGACTTAGTTGTATGGAAACCCGGAGGTCCCCTTCACTGACGGATTTGGCAAATTCACGGCGACTCCAAGCCTTGCCGGGATCCGAAAGGCCCCTGCCAATGGTGCTGGCTTCTCCTTGTGTACAGGTCCGGTACCACCGGGCCACCGCCCGTCCACGGTCCTTACGGCAACTCCGATAGGCCACTCCTGCAGACGGTCACCGCCGTCTGATAACCTTGCTGTCTCTGTCCGGGGCACACACCCGGACCAACTTCAGGCTCTTAAGCTGTCACTTTCCTCCCTCCACTTTCACTTCTCAAACTGCTCTCCTCTCACTTCCCTAGCTTCACTCTAACTGCCTGTGTTTTCCCTCCTCCAGGACTGTGAACTCCTTGGTGGGTGGAGACCAACCGCCTGGCTCCACCCCCTGGTGTGGACATCAGCCCCTGGGGAAGGCAACAAGGATTTTTGGGTCTAGCTTTGATGTGCCTAACCGGGGTGTAGGGTGTGGTGATGTCATTATCTGTGACCCCTGGCTTGTCCAGGGCGTCACATTCCCCCTTAGCAAAATGCAGACCATCCGCGGGCTGCCCGTCCAACACCGGTTTTATTTTTCTTTTTAAACTGTAAAAGATAAAAAACGGTAACAGACATACATGCATATTAACATCATCCCACATCGGGAGGCACTTTCTTAAACGTTTAAAACGGTTAACGGTTACGGCTTCCACTCTCTCCCACCCAAGCAACCTGGCCCTGATGCTGCCCCTAAGAAAACAGGCAGCACCCCTTGACCCCAGTCCTGCACCAAGTTACCCGAGCGGGATCTGTCCTTTCCAGGGGACCCACGTCCATGGGGAGCCCCTGGAACCCCCAGAGGATTGCCACCGGTTCCTGTGGTGGCTGGGTCCCAGCCTGCTCCACTGCGGGCCCTTCCTCCAATCTGCCTCTCCGGAGGTGGCAACGGTGGAAGCTGCAACAACATTTTATTTACAAGCCACTAACGTTTGTGGTTGCCCTGCAAGTTCACGAGCTTGTCCATAAGGAGTCCCTTACACAACCTCAGACGGTCCCCACGGGGACAACTGTGCCGGCAATGACCGGTTTCAATCAGCAGTAAATCAGGTGAACTTCGGTTGATCACTCATTTTCATTTTCAAACTTGCACAACTTTTAAACACATACTCTCTTTCCCCCCCTTTTAAAGAATAGTTTCCCTGTACCTAAGTGGGGGTCTACCTAGGTTGGGGCGAGTGGACATCCGGGGTCCGGTGTCAGTGGTGACAGGCAGTGGGGGAGAGGGAACAATCAGTTCCTCTCCCCTGTCATCGTGTGGGGCAGGCGGAGGCATAGGGGAGCTGGGTACAGGTTCATCCCTGGGCACTGGCACTGACTCACGGTTGACCGCTTCCATCACTTCTTCATCCACGGGTTGTGGGAACAGTATCACTGGAAGAATCACCGCGCCGTTCTGTGTAGGCCAGTCCGCTGGGAAGTCACCCATCACAGTGTGGATTACCTCTTTTGCCCTCTCTGCCAGTTTAGGAATCGGAACTTCAGCCGCTACCCTCAATGCTGGTGGGCACCTCTTTAGATGGTCTCGGGAAACCGTGGCCAACGTGCCCCCTTGGTCTCGGCTGATCTGGTAGGCCTTCCCATCTTCCCATCCTGTGGGCTGTATGACATATGGGGTTTGCTCCCATTGATCATCCAGTTTGTGGGTCCTCCTCTTCCGCTTCAACACTACCTCTCCGGGCTGGAAAGGGCCAGCAGACTCCTTCTGGTTGAAGCGCCGCTCCTGTTGTTCCCGACTCCGACTTAAGTTCTTCTCCACATATTCCTGAATCTGTCGGTACTGAACCCTCCGCCGGGTGTCCCATTCAGCCGTCGAAGGGAGTGTTTCTGGGGTTTCCAATCCCATTTCCAGGTCCACCGGCAGTCGCCCGGGGCGAGCCCTCATCAGATATGCTGGGGTGCACTTCGTTGAGCTGGACGGGATATTGTTGTACATATCGACCAAGTCAGGCAGCTTCTCCGGCCACAGGTTCCGCTCTTCTAGCGGCAACGTCTTGAAGAGGCCAAGGACCAAATGGTTCATCTTCTCACACATGCCGTTGGTTTGGGCATGGTAAGGCGTGGTCCTGATCTTCTTGCAGCCGTACAGCTGACAGAACTCATGGAACACCTCCGCTTCAAAGGCTGGGCCTTGGTCAGTAAGCACCTTCTCAGGGTATCCATGTGGTTGACAGAAGTAAGCTTGGAACGCTCTAGCGGCGGTACGGCTGGTTAGGTCTTTGACCGGGACAACCACCATGAACCTTCAATAGTGATCCACTATGGTGAGAGCGTAAGTGTACCCACTTCGGCTGGGGGTGAGCTTCACATGGTCCAGGGCGACCAGCTCCAGCAGGTGATGTGTAACGATCGGGTTCAGGGGTGCCTTCTGGCTGGCCTCGTCCTTCCTTCTCAGCGTGCACGGGCCGCACTCTCGGCACCAGGCCTCCACAGACTCCCGCATCCCGTCCAATAGAACCGCTCCCTCAACAGCATTTCCAATTTCTTCCATCCAAAGTGTCCGGCACCATCATGGTACGCTTGTAGAATGGTGGGCACATTAGCTTGGGGAATCACCAACTGGCGGATTTTCTCATGAGTCTTTGGGTTAATCAGCTCACGGTACAACTTCCCTTGGTGTAGATACAGCCGGGTCCGTTCTTTCCACAGGCGTTGGGCTTCAGCTGGGGCGGCAGGGTCTATTCCGGCAGCGCCTTGCTCCACTAGGGTCTTGACTAGGCGGACAGCGGGCGCCTGGTTTTGAGCTTCCTGCCACTCCTGACTGGGCAGTGGGTCCAGGTTCACCTGTTGTTGGTGGACATGGACCTTCTCAGTTGGTGGCTGGTGAAATGCAAGCAACTCGATCTCTTCGAGGTCATCATCCTCGCACCCTTCTTCTGACAAGTGGGGCATCCGAGAGAGTGCATCAGCATTAACGTTGACACGACCGGCCCTGTATTTAATTTTGAAGTCGTAGTTGGCTAGCCTGGCCACCCACCGCTGTTCCAACGCACCCAACTTGGCTGTGTCCAGGTGGGTCAGCGGATTGTTATCCGTGAAAGCGGTGAATTTTGCTGAGGCCAAGTAATGGCGGAACCACTCGGTGATAGCCCACACCAGCGCCAGGAGCTCCAGCTTGAAAGAGCTGTAATTTTCAGGGTTCCTTTCAGTCGGTCGGAGCCTCCGGCTAGCATAGGCAATCACTTTTTTATTCCCATCTTGGACCTGGGACAAGACTGCCCCCAAGCCCACATTGCTGGCATCGGTGTAGAGGATGAACGGGTGGCTGTAATTAGGATACGCTAGGATCTCCTCCCCGGTCAAGGCCGCTTTCAGCTGGTGGAAGGATTCCTCATGCCTCTCTTCCCACACCAGTGGAGCCCCGAGGGGTCTACCACCTTTCGTCTGTCCCACGAGGAGGTCTTGCATGGGGGCAGCCATCTTCGTGTATCCTTTGATAAAGCGACGGTAGTACCCCACCAGACCCAGGAACTGCCTTACTTCCCTCACTGTGGTCGGTCTCGGCCAGTCTTGGATGGCAGTGATCTTCTCAGGGTCGGGGGCGACACCTTCTGCACCCACCACATGCCCCAGGTACTGCACTCTGGGTTTCAGCAGATGACACTTGGAGGGCTTCAACTTCATCCCATATTTGGCAAGGGACGCGAACACCTCGGCCAGGTGCTCCAGGTAGGCTTCATATGTCTGGGAGTACACAATCCCATCATCCAGGTATAACAGAACGGTCTCGAAATTTAGATGTCCCAGACAGCTTTCTATCAGCCGTTGGAAGGTTCCAGGGGCGTTGCACAGCCCAAACGGCATGCTATTAAATTCACAGAGCCCCATCGGGGTGGTGAAGGCAGTTTTCTCCTGGTCCTCGGGTGCCACGGCCACTTGCCAGTACCCGCTGGTGAGGTCGAGGGTAGAGAAGTAGTTTGCGGTTCTTAGTGCGGCCAAGGACTCTTCGATACGGGGCAGTGGATAAGCATCCTTATGCGTTATCTGGTTAATCTTCCGGTAATCCACACACATCCGCATGGTGCCGTCCTTCTTCTTAACCAGTACCAATGGGGCGGCCCAGGGACTACAGCTGTCCCTGATAACCCCTGCCTCCTTCATGTTCCTCAACATGTCTTTGGCACATTGCTAGTGTGCAGGGGAAATAGGCCTGTACCTCTCTTTGATAGGGGGGTGCTTGCCGGTGGGGATATGGTGTTGGACCCCTTTGATCTGCCCAAAGTCTAGGGGGTGTTTGCTAAAAACTCGTTCATACTCCCGTACCACCCGGTATACCCCTTCTTTCTAATGTGCAGGGGTATCATCGGTGCCTACATGTAGCTGTCGTTGCCACTCCTCTGACTCCCTTTTGGGCGGTTGAGTGCTGGCAGTCGGTGGGGAGGTTGGGGAAGCTGTCTCGTGGATGGCTTGGGGATCTAGAGTGAGCAACTTAGCAAGTGTAGCATACCGGGGGAGTCTAACTTCTTCCACCCCACAGTTCAGCACCCTCACGGGCACTCTCCCCTTCTTTACATCTACCACCCCTCCGGCGGCCATTACTGTGGGCCAGTGCTCGGAGGGCATGGGCTCTATCATAGCAGGGTAGTCACGCCCCTGAGGCTCTACTGCTGCCCTACACCAAATCATCATCTCACTCTTAGGGGGCACAATCAACGGGGCAACATCCATCACTCTCACCCAACCAATCTCTCCTCCCGTCGAGTTTACATGCTGGCGGTACATCAAGGCTTGGATCTCACGCTGCACAGCTCTCTGTCGGCTCCCCGCCGCCGTGGCGGCCAGCTGCTGCAGTAGGGCCAACACATCACTCATACAGTGCTCCATCACATTGGTTCCTAGCACTATCTTCGGGTTATGATCACTGGGTTCATTCATGATCACAATCATACCCTGGTGTTGCAGTTCAGCTCGCCCCACAGTCATGGCCACTTGTTTATACCCCACTTGGGTCAGTGGGAGTCCATCAGCAGCAATCAGTGTTATACTAGTATCTGGGGGAGCCAGCTCGTCTGTCCCCCAATACCGTTGGTACAATGTGTATGGTATGGTGGTTACCTGTGATCCAGTGTCCAAGAGACCATCACCAGTATGCCATCCACAGCCACGGGGATGATGGGCCGGGCCCCGATATACCGGTCCCGCCTGTCTGGGGGGCCACGGGGTTCTACTCCTGAGGATTGGCCCGTGGCCCCAGGGGTTGCTCGTTTAACGGGCACTGTCGGAAGTAATGGCCAGGCTTGCTGCACCTGTAGCAGATTGGAGGTCTGTTCCGCGAATTGTTAGCACTTCTCCGCTGCATCCAGGGAACATCCTCAGGGCTGTCGGCGAGCTGTATCTTTGCCGGAGGCTGGGATCTGGTCAGAGGCTGGAGTGCGGCGAGAAGCTTGGTGAGGTCTCCATCCATACGGCGGACCTGGGCAGCCAGTTCTTCCATCGTGTTGTTTGGAGCTGTAGGTACTGGAGATGCTGGTAGGGCAGGGGCCACCACGACGGGGGTCGTCTCAACTGGCCATGGGGCTGGCTCCAAGACTTCCGAGGCTGGGGGTTGCAGAGCTTTAATGGCCCGTTCTTTTAGCACAGCAAAGTCCACATCAGGGTGTTCCAAGGCCCACAGCCGGAGTTGTTTGCGATCCTCGGAGGACCTCATTCCCTGCACAAATTGCTCTACTAACATTTTGTTGCTGTCCGCCTCATTGATGGTGTCCACCCGCTTCAGTGTGCGGAGTGCGGTTTGCAGACGTAAAGCATAGTCCCGAATACTGTCCACAGGTCGTTGCCGACATTGGTAAAACTGCATTCTCAGCTCAGCTTCGGTACGGGTCTCAAAGGCAGTCTGTAGTCTCTCAAAAATGGTGGCTACAGAGGACCGGTCCCCCTCGGCCCAGGTCTCCGCCTCCTGCTCGGCTGCGCCGGTTAGCTGCCCCAGCACTACCGCTGCACGTTGCTTATCAGTCAGGGGGTACAATTCCAGGAGCGGGTTAAGTTTTTTCCGGAAGACCTGTAACGCATCAGGTCTCCCGTCGTACTGCGGTAGCCAGGTAGCTCCGGGCACATAGAGCAAGGAGATCGGCATCACCTGAGCGAGAGCTGGGGCCACGGCACCCCCCGCCAGCGCGGCCAGGACCTGGGCAGGCCCATTCCCATCCACGGGTGCCACTGCGGCTGCGACCACCACTCCAGCGGCTCCGTCGGGCGCAGACATCTTGTTTCCGTCCCCCTTAGCCTCTTTCCGGCTCCTCTATCGGGGCGGGATTTTGGCCTTCGCGCCTCCACTACTCGAGGAGACGCTCGAGCGGGAACTTTTCGCGCCAAAGATGGCGGCTTCTGAAATTTTCCGGCCGGACACCTCCGGCGGTAACAAGGCGCACCTCTACCAGACGGCAGAGCGGTAAGATCCTGTTCGTGACGCCAAGTTGTCGCAGGCGGAGGAGGGGACGCTGCGCTCTCCCACTGCTCGGGTCCGGCTGCCGCTGCTGCTGCGGCCGCTGCTGCTCGGTGGCTCGAGCGATGGGCCGGATCCCGGGGACTCGAGCGGCGCTCCTCGCCCGTGAGTGAAAAGGGGAAGGGTTTTGGTTTTGGGGATATTGTCCGTGACGCCACCCACGGTTGTGGTGATTGTGTGGACACCACCGCTGCTCTGGACGGGGATCCTGGGAGCGGTGACAGGGAGCAGCTTTGTTGTTATTTCTCCCCTCCGTGGGTAGGGGGTTGGTTGTCCCGAGGCCTGGTGATGGGGTAGGGGTGGATGGCAGGCCGGGTGCAGGGCCTGGTGAGGTGCAGGGTCGCAGGGACAGCGCTGTGCCGCACGGCACGGTGGTACTCACTCAGCCTGAGACGATGACACAGTTCTCGGTAAAACACACGGCTGGAAAGACGGTTCCCACGGACGGCTGCTGTTGCTTTTCCCCGGTAGTTAACGGTGACTGTCTCTTTCCCTGCACCTAGTACTTCTGTTGGTTCCAATGGGTTCCCACCGGTAACCCGCTCCCTGGCTTGGATATGGGCCGGAGGAGCCCCTCTTTGCCCGCAGGCGCTGGCCCTGAGAAACTGGTGCCTTGGCGGTGGCGGTGTCTCTCTCATACGGTTGGACTGTTGCCTTCAATCGGGACTTAGTTGTTTGGAAACCTGGAGGTCCCCTTCACTGACGGATTTGGCAAATTCACGGCGACTCCAAGCCTTGCCGGGATCCAAAAGGCCCCTGCCAATGGTGCTGGCTTCTCCTTGTGTACCGGTCCGGTACCGACGGGCCACCGCCCGTCCACGGTCCTTACGGCAACTCCGATAGGCCACTCCTGCAGACGGTCACCGCCGTCTGCTAACCTTGCTGTCTCTGTCCGGGGCACACACCCGGACCAACTTCAGGCTCTTAAGCTGTCACTTTCCTCCCTCCACTTTCACTTCTCAAACTGCTCTCCTCTCACTCCCCTAGCTTCACTCTAACTGCCTGTGTTTTCCCTCCTCCAGGACTGTGAACTCCTTGGTGGGTGGAGACCAACTGCCTGGCTCCACCCCCTGGTGTGGACATCAGCCCCTGGGGAAGGCAACAAGGATTTTTGGGTCTAGCTTTGATGTGCCTAACCGGGGTGTAGGGTGTGGTGATGTCACATTACCTGTGACCCCTGGCTTGTCCAGGGCGTCACAGCCACATCAACATTAATACACACCACTGTCTTGTAGCAATGATGGGAGTTTACACGGCATGGCCCATGGAGCCCAGCATCCCCTTACATTTTCACACGAAACATAGTGAAGGAGAAATACACATAGTAATACTGGATGCCTGCATTACAGAGCTGGTAAGCATGGTTCCAACTGTGCCAATTAAATGTATGAAAATGTTGCAAAGGGCATAAAAAATTGGGGCATTTGGTTTTGGCACAATTTGTAATAGAATTCTTGCACATTTGAATTAGTAAATCTCTCCCATCGTACAGTGCCACAAATTATCATAAGACATTAAACTTTCAGATGAAAATATAAATATTTATTAGCAGTTACAAATTAGTTTTGGTATTGTCTAAAGGAACGTAACATTACATGCCCGTCCTGGCCTGGCCTGTTCTGGTGCATTCTGGCATAACATTTGCCCTGTATTTGCACCGTGAACACTTTAGTTAGTTTTATTTTGGGGGTTAATTGTATAGAACATTTGCATTGAATTACTGCCTTCTTTGTGGTTTAGTCACAGACCTGCCTGTTAAACAATACGAATGGTAAATATATAAACACCACTAAGCCCTGCAGCTCCTGGACTAAGCACATGCAGGATAAAGTCAAGAAAGAGCAAACACACAAGGGAGGCCATCACCTTCTGAGTCAGAAGGTGAGAAGTGTTCTGTAAAAACATGTGAACTGGTTATATACTACACTTGCAATCAAAGCTAGTCATCAAATTAGATTAATTAATAAAATTAATAAACTTTTTACTGTTTGAAATTAACCAATCAAAAAAGAAAACTGTATGTAGCTCAACACAGCTAATATAAAAAAAAATACGGTACGTATTTTTCATTTTATAAGACGCGCTGGGTTATAAGGCACACCTAAATTTAAAGGAAAACAAAAAGGTAAAAAAAAAAAAAAAAGGTCAGTCTTACAATCCGATGGTGTATTACCAGGGGGAGGGAGCAGTGGTGGTAGAGAGGGGTTACAGTAGGCAGGGTGGTGGTGGAGGAGTAAGGCGATGCTGCAGGTGGTTCGGCTGGTGTTCCGGATGCTCGCTGCAGGTGCTGTAAGGCAGGAGCACCCAGAAACTATTGGCTTCAAAGAAATGGTACCTAGAGCCAGAGCGTGCACAGATTGAGCTAATGCCGCAATGAAAAGCTGAGATCTCATCTGCGCTCACTGCACTTCCGGGTGCCATTATCCTTAAGTACGCTGCTGGGAGATCAATGGACCGGAGGAGGCACATACACATATGAGATCTTGAGCTGAGAGCTCAATCTACGCACACGCCAACACTGGACGCCATTAGTTGAAGCCCGCACCACCACTGCTGACATTTTCAGGATAGCCCCTGCCTCACTGCCTGCAGTGAGCACAGTGTAACATCAGTATCAGCACCGTCCAGAGAACAGCGCACAACCTGCTGCATCACTCCTGCCTCCTGTGACCCCCTCTCTACTATCCCCTAGTAAACTACTGTGCGGCCCCCACGCCTGTAGCAGCCGGGCTGCTCGGATCCGGACCCGCTGTGTGTGGCTCGAGTGATCCTCCGGCCCCGGGGGTCACGCGGACACGCCAAATGAAAAGGGGGATGTAGTTGTACGGGCTTGGCCGTATTCAGTTCGCGACGCCACCCACGGTGTGTGGTGAAAGGTGGCACCACCGCTGCTGTTGTGGGACAACCCGGGGGAGATGTAATGGCAGCTGGGATGTTAACCCCTCCGTGGGTCGGGATGGTTGCCCCGAGGCCCAGTGGCTCTGTGCAGGGGATGGCAATGGCAGGGGCCTGCGCGCCCAGACGTACCAGGGGATGAAGAAAAGCGATCCAGCTGAGTGACCAGGTGATTTATTCAGTGCAATACAGACATGGCATAGTCGTGGTTAATGCGTTTCTGGCTTAACGCCCTTAATCATAACGATATGATTAAGGGCGTTAAGCCAGAAACGCGTTAACCACGACTATGCCATGTCTGTATTGCACTGAATAAATCACCTGGTCACTCAGCTGGATCGCTTTTCTTCATTTCTCATTGCTGCGGCCAGGGCAGGGCCGGATCCGTGTCTGAGGTGCGGTGAGGTCAGACGTGGGTGAGCTGGATTCCTTTACAAGTACCAGGGGATATTTGGTTACTCACAGTTGAATAAATCACATGAGTCTTTTGGTAAAAAAAGGTGCTGGTGGCTGGCCGCTGCGGTCGGTTGTACTCTGGTCCCCCACCCGGGCTGGTGGTCGCCGTCTTTTCCCTCTGCACTGTTTTTTCTTGTGTTGGACTTCCCGGTATGGAACACAAGAGACCGCTCCCGGCTTGTTGTGTACCTGAGGAGCCGTGCCCACTAACGCTGACCAGTTGGATCTATGGGCCTTGGCGGTTTCCCTATCCCTCTCTGTGGGTAGTTGTCTGCTTTTGGGACTTTGGTTGGTGTAGAAGACCAACTCTCCAGGTTCTAGGTCTTGATCTGGGTGGCCAACAGGCAAGTAAGGGGCCACATCTCTACGGGAAACAAAGATTTCGGCCTCCAGGCCCGGCTCGTATATGAAGCCCCAACCTCTTTGGGCATTAAAGTGCCGGACCTGCCCTTGGTACGTTGGGCCCCACACCCGGAAGGTGACTTGCCGGAGGTGGTCTTTTCGGTGTATATTCGGGATAACACCTCTGCCTTCCTCTTCTCCCGAGCAACAATTTCTTTCTTTAGCTGGTGCTGCTGCAGCTCCCAATACGGGGTACCGGTTCCATACTCTGCTTCCCCTTGCGCAGGGGCGGGGCCGAGCTGGATAGCCTCCGTGCCGGCTACGACCGGCATCACTTGCAATGGAGGGCTCCGCTGTGTCATGGCCCGCTCTGTTGCCCCGCAAGTGCATCCTGACTGCGCCAGCTGGGACCGGGAACTGGGGTTGGTCGGCGTCTCTGCCGATGCTAACTTCCGATCGGGCGCCGCCTCTGCTGCGGCCAGGCGGATTGCCGGGGATGTCGTCTTTGAGTGCGCTGCCTTCTCCGGGACCTGGGGTGACATCATAAGGGCTGCGGTCTGGCTCGGGGCCAGAGGGGGCTTCTTCCGGGCTTTAGTCTGGCGTGGAGCTGGTGTGGGTACGGAGGCGATGGCGTGCTCGCAGCCTGAGGATTCCGCTGGCGGGTCCTCACAGGCAGATGAGACAAGTACCGCTGCCGTTGCTTGTGGCAGCGGAATGAGCGGGGTGTCGGCTACAGGTGCGAGCAGCGAGGGAGGCGGCGTGGCAGACGGGGGCAGACTGAGCTCCTCGGCCTGGTGGGCCGGTCCCGGTGGGACATAGGGGCGTAGGTCGCTTACCCACTCCTCCAAGGTCGCCTCCACTTCACGGGCCCGAACGGCCGCAGCCAGCTCCCTCATCTTGGCCGTCCATTGCTTTAGCATGAAATTGGCCTGGGCCTGGATTTTGCAGCACATTCGCTCTGTCTGGGCTTCCACCCAGTCGGCTGTTCCGGGCACGGGTTCCTCCACAATTAGGCTGCCAGACTGCTCAGCCATCCTTCTCCGTTGGTATCCAGGAACAAAAGGGTCGCAGAGTCCTGGCGTTTCTGCCCTTTATCTCCTCGGGTCACATGCTGCAGACTCTTCGCCCGCTCCCCCCTTGGTCTTTTGCAAGCACTCCCTCGTCCGGCTGGTTAGTTTTGTTTTTCGGCCTCAGGGTGTTGTTTCCTTCCGGCCTCATTCCCAGAGGGCGGGGCTTCAGCTTTGCGCCCTTTCTCGGGAGAGAAGACGCTGGGCTGTTGTTTTTCGTGCCTAAAAATGGCGGCAAAGTGGCGACTTCTAAAAATTTTGCAACTGATCACCACTGACTGTCCAAAATAAGGCGCACTTCCACCAGGTAGGTGGATGGGTTACAATCCTGTTCGTGACGCCAGTTTTCGGGGTGTGCCGCCCCTACTCCTGTAGCAGACGGGCTGCTCGGATCCGGACACACTGTGTGTGGCTCGATGGATTCTCCAGACTTGGGGGTCACACAGACAAGCCAAATGAAAAGGGGGACGTAGTTGTACGGGCTTGGCCGTATTTAGTTCGTGACGCCACCCACGGTGTGTGGTCAAAGGTGGCACCACCACTGCTGTTGTGGGACACCCCGGGGGAGATGTAATGGCAGCTGGGATGTTAACCCCTCCGTGGGTAGGGATGGTTGCCCCAGGGCCCAGTGGCTCTGTGCAGGGGATGGCAATTGCAGGGGCCTGCGCGCCCAGATGTACCAGAGGATGTTTGGTTACTCACAGTGGAATAAATCACACGAGTCTTTTGGTCGCCGTCTTTTCCCTCTGCACTGTTTTTGCTTGTGTTGGACTTCCCGGTATGGAACACAGGAGTCCGCGCCAGGCTTGCTGTGTACCTGAGAAGCCGTGCCCGCTGACGCTGACCCGTGGGATCTACCGGGCCCTGGTGGTTTCCCAATCCCTCTCTGTGGGTAGTTGTCTGCTTTTGGGACTTTGGTTGGGACAGGACCTAAAATCCTGGCCTCAAGTGGTTAATTAGCTAGGCCGTTGGTTCCGGTCCTGGCTTCAGGGTCCAAGTACCCCCCTCTGTGAACGGTTTCCGGGTCGGTTCTCCGGTGTCGGTACCGGCGGGCTGCAACCCTGTCCCGGTCCACCTCGGATCCCTGGCTGCCGTCTTCCCGTCGCCTGCTGACGGAGACCACCGTCTGCCATCTACCAAGGAACCAGGGCTCCAACCCCGGCACCAGTCAACTTGAGCTTCACCTCTGCGGGAGCTACATCTATCCCCAGCCTCCACTCCACTCAACTTGAACTACAGACTTGAACTGCTTGTTTTCCCACCCCGGGCTGTCTAGACCCCTAGGTGGGCGTTTCCTAACCACCTGGTCCCGCCCACTGGTGTGCCTGTCTTGCCCTGAGGGGGAGTGGTTAGGGTTTCAGGTTGGCTGTATGTAACCATGTGAGGAATGGTGTTATGCGGGGGCCTTTTGTGTGACTACCTGGTTCTGCCAGGGCATCACACTACATTCGCTTATAAGATGCACCCCTTATTTTCTTTCCAAATTCTTGGGAGGAAAAGTGCGTCTTAGAATTCAAAAAATACAGTAATTGTTTCCCCAAATTAAACCCAAAATGCCACATTTAAAGAGAACCTGAGAGCTGTTACATATGTAATGCCCCTGTAGCTTGGTCGTTACAGGGTATTGAATAATATCCTTCACAGGCAGGAGGAGGTAAGTCCACACACACACACACACACACATCACACCGCCAGGAAGGGGTTAATAGATTTTCAGCACTTAGCTTAGGTTTGCATGACTCATCCTGTCTTCTAAATGAGCCGGAAGCAGGTGGCTTCACATAGACAGGTCACCATGACGACAGGCTGAATTCCTGGTAGGGTGGGGGCCTGAGCTAGGAGTAAACTGCAGAGCAGACAGGAAGTCTAATTAGAACCGTCTGGGATGTGAAATAGTGATGGGCAGTCCGGCTCTTTTTGGTGATCCGGTTCCCATGGCTCTGCTCACCAAAAAGAGCCGGATCTTTCAGATCGTTCTCGGCTCCTTATTAAATATGTGGGTCCGGAAACCCTCGAGACACCCCCTTAGGAGGTCCGGATCCGAGCAGCGGTGGCTTCTGGCATGGGGGCGGCACACATGTGTCAGCCACTGGCTGTATGATCACAAAAAAGTAGTGGCTTCTCAAATAGAATTTAATATGTATCCTTTTGTTCCAGTTTTTTTTAGGTTTTGGGGTTTGCGATTGTCATAATAATTAAACAATTACAAAGGCTTTTTTTCTGAAATGAAAGTAAATTCCAGAACAGGGGAACAAATCTCCCTAAGGCCTCCGACACACATCCGTGAAAATGCACGCACGTGTAATACGGGCCGTTTTTCAGGTCCGTGATCCGTTTTTATGTCCATTTTTATGGTACGCGTGGCATCCGTGTGAACAGCGTATGCTAGCCGCATGTGCGTGTGGAATGTCCGTGTGTGCGTGAGATACATAACTGACATGTGAGTGTGTTTTGTCCATGTGAAATGGTACGTGTGTGATGTAAAATGTCGTTGATGCTTACCCGCTGACAGCAGACAGTGTCGCGCGTAGAGAATGAACTCAGGTGACCTTCACCCGACTTCTTTGTCATACCGCGGCTCTGTCTGTGTGTCGCATACTGATTAGCGGTCACCCGTGAAGGACTCACCGGTGACCGCTAATCCCCAGAGTAACTGAAGTGAGCAGCGCGATTTTCGCTGCTGTCACTCAGGTTACCCGCGGCCTGCTGGAGTCACCCACCCGAGACCGCAACTCACCTGTGACTTCATCGCTGTCACCCGGGCGACTTGCTGTCACAGTTGGAGGATCCAGCGGTGGCCGCGAGTTAACTGAGTGACGTCATCACTGATCGCGATACTTACATCAGTTGCTGCATGGTGCTGCCAGGAGCAGCGGTGTTCTTCTGCAGCTCCTGTCACCTTCATGTAGCAGAGCTGGAAGCGACGCGGAACCTCCGTGGATTAAGCCGGACATGGATGGGATTTTGGTGGTTAATAAAGTGGTGAACAAGGGTATTTGTTAGTGTTTATTATTGCAAATAAAGGATTTTTCGTTGTGTGTGTTTATTAACTTTAAATTACAGGTTAATCATTGGAGGAGTCTCATAGATGCCTACAATGATTAATCTAGGACTTATTGGCAGCTATGGGCTGCTGCCATTAACTCCTTATTACCCCGATTGCTAACGCACCAGGGCAATTCGAGAAGAGCCGGGTAGAGTCCCAGAACTGTCGCATGTAATGGATGCGGCATTTCTGGGCGGCTGCTGGCTGATATTGTTAGGCTGGGGGGCTCCCCATAACGTGGAGCTCCCCATTCTGAGAATACCAGCCTTTAGCCGTGTGACTATACCCTGGCTGGTATCAAAATGGGGGGGAACCGCACGTCGTTTTTTTTAAATAATTATTTATTTTTTTACTGCACATTATAGACCCGCCCACCGGCGGCTGTGCTTGGTTGAAGTGAGACAGCTGTCACTGAGCATGTGGGCGTGTCTAACTGCAACCAATCATAGGCGCCAGTGGGCGTGGAAAGCAGGGAATACTAGATTGATTAATGAGCCGGCTTTTTCAAAATAGTTAAAGCCGCCGGAGCAGTGTGAACGCCGTGCAGCGCCGCGCCGGTGATCGGGGATCGGTAAGTATGAGAGAGGGGGGAGACTGACCGACAGACAGAGAGAGGGACAGAAAGGACAGAGAGAGAGACAGACAGACAGAGAGAGACCGACCGACGGACTGAGGGAGAATGACCAACATACACAGGAAAAGAAAGAATGACCGACATCACAAGAAAAAAGCACGGAGCATACAGAGATGCATCCGTGTCACATACTTGTGCGCACCAAACCATTGACTTTCATGGTGTCCTTGTGTGCATATTCCGTGCAGGAAACGGACATGCTGCCGTGAAAAACGGAAACACATACGGATCACGGACATGGACACACGGACATGATGAAAAACGCAAGTTTGATCACAAACATAGATTAACATTGGTGCATGTTTGTCCGTGTCTCCGGTATATACGGAAACGGACAAAACACGCACGTTTTTAACGGATGTATGTCGGAGGCCTAAAGCAAACGTATTCCTTTCTTTCTGTAATTTAAAGGGTTATCCCTATTTCTTCCTTTCATGGAAATAAATGGGAATTATGGGAACGGTGTAGCAGGGAGCTATGTTGGTGGCCTAAATCCCAGCTTGATGAGGCAGTGAAGCTTACTATGCTATGCTGCTTCTATAATTCCTTTTCATTTCTATGGGAATTACACAAACAGGGTACCACAACAGTGCAAGCTTTTATCATAACCCCACCTATGTTGTCCAGCATCTAGAAGCAATAATTTGCATCTCAGCCATGAAAAGAAGAGAATGTAATAGTCCTTTACGGTTACTTATTTAAGTATAATACATCTGTAATATATTGTCTTGTTAAAGAAGTTGTCCGACCATAAACTCAAACATTTTTTAAGCTAATTTTTGCTGTATTGTCATCTAAAACATCCCTACATATTTTTTTTTTAATTTTTTCTAACCTTTGTTCCTCTTGAATTATCACTTTGTTCTCTGCAGCCACTTTACCTGCAGATCAACCAAACTTGACATCTTCCTTTGCTTGACTAACAAAGTTCACAGTCAGAGCTGGCACCGCCCGACCTCACTGTACTGTACAGCCTCGCCCTCTGCCCGCCCTGTGCACTGACCTCTCATCACTCCAGCATTGGAAATAACAGCCCCACATAGCACTCTGCACCCCCACACATAGCAATCTACTCCTCCCCACATAGAGCTCTGCACCCCTCCACATAGCATGCTACACCTCACAAAGCACTCTGCACCACCCCCACATAGCGCTCTGCATTCCAACAGGTAGTGCTCTGCAGTCCATGACAGCAGTATGCGCCAGCGACCCCAGCGTATAGTGAATAAATACATACTCACTTCTCCTCAGTCCCCATTGCTGCTCCTCATTCGTCCGCTGTCTGTGCTCTGCACATCTCAGCAGAGTAGTAACGTCACCGCTGTGCTGAGCGGTCAGAGAACACATACACCATCAGGACAAAAATGAGAGAGCGCTGAGCCAGCCCACGTGCCCCATAGTAGTGGCGTGGGAGGGTGCGGAGCAGAGTATGGAATGTGGGGAGGGTGCGGAGAAAGGGTAGGCAGGGACTCCAACGCACTGTACATTCCCAGCAGGGCAGCTACATGACGTCAGCTGTGATGCCTGTCTATAAGTTCCTGCCCCTGTCAATGTAACATCACAAGAAGTAGCAAAATCCCAGCAGGAGTGGTCAGATGACCGATCTAAGCCAGGGAGAGGGGCTGACAGGAGCGCAGGTACATAGTTGCTATCTACCTACCTGCCCCTGTGTAGCTCAATAGTGAAATAAACAAAAAATAAGCAAAATAACCCGGATAACCTTTTTAACAATCTCTCTATCTTACTTTACTTGGCTCTTAGGCCTCATTCACACATCAGTATTTTTGATCAGTATTTCATCAGTATTTGCCAAAACCAGGAGCATCTCCAAAATACAGAACAGTATCAATCTTTCAATTATAATTTTTTTCTGTAAGTCCCACTCCCAGCTTTGGCATAAAAACACTGATGGAAAAATACTGAAGTGTGAATGAGAACTAGAAGAGAAAGTAGCATTGCTCAGTCATTTTATGAAGCAGAGTGTAACGTCCTGGTGGTGGATTCACTAGGCCGTGCACCGGACTCCCCCAGTGAGGCAACCCGGAGCTAACCCCTATACAGGGACTGTCCGATCACCCCACCAGAGGGCCTAGATGCACGGCAGCTGGAACACTAGGGGTACGAGTCCTTCAGGGATTTGCAGAGAATGTCTCTGAGTCCAAAGGCACCATGGGCAAGATGGATGGCGGGAACCGGGTTCAGGTGCCGGGTAGGAACAGCAGACGGGGTCCGGGTCCAGTGAGCCATGCAGGCGGATGTACCAGGTGGAGTCGGGGATCGGTGATGGGAATAGGCTGACGGAAGATGATGGGATCCTCAGCAGACGGTCACCGGGACACTTCCTGGAGGACCGGTAGTCAGGACCAGCGGACGGAGTCTGTGGACGAGACAGTGTTAACGGAGACACAAAGCACAAAGGGACCTGAGCACCTAGCTTAGGGAACACGTTGAACAGGCACCGCCCACCAGAAAAGGGAAGTCTTATACATCCTGTACCTGTATCTTGTCATATCCTGTTTCCGGGACGCTGGCCCTTTAAGACAAGGTGAGTGAGCGCGCGCCCTAATGCGTATGCGTGAGGCTCGGGTGCCGGAGGCCAGTACAGGATGCTGTGAAGGAGATGCAGGGGGGCCAGACAGCGTGTCCTGGATCGCAGCGGGACGCCTGAGCTGGCGGGCGTGAGGCACGGAGGACGCAGAGGAGGGGGAGTGAGAGGAGCAGCCGCGGGCAGAGGGACCGAGGACCAGAGCGGTGAGTGGCAGACGGTGCCGGGGACCGGGAAGCGTGACAGTACCCCCTCCCTCACGCCCCCCTCCCTGCAACCGGGACAAGAAGTCGCGTATCAAAGGAGTGCCAACGTTCTCCCGGGGTTCCCAGGACCAGTCTTCGGGACCATAGCCCTCCCAATCAAGAAGGAAGAACTGCTTACCCCGCACAGTTTTCATGGCCACTATATCTCTAACCACATACACATCGTCGTCAGCAATAGGAGGGGGAGGAGTACCGTCATCAGAGGAGAAGGAGCCAAGGACGACTTGCTTGAGCAAGGAGACGTGGAAGGAGTTAGGGATCCGCATCGTGGCCGGGAGCTGCAGTTTGTATGAGACCTCATTGATTTGATTGATGACCTTGAATGGACCGATGTACCGCGGACCCAACTTGTAAGATGGAATCTTCAACCTGACATATTTGGAGGAAAGCCACACCAAATCCCCAGGAGAGAAGCGAGGAGGGTCAAGGCGTCTCTTGTCTGCATGTTTCTTCATCTGGGCGGAAGCACGTTCAAGGGAGGTTTTGACAAACCTCCATATAGTAGAGAAGTCCCTGGACAGGGCATCTGCAGCGGGAACCTCCGAAGTCGAGGATACCGGTAACGGAACGGAAGGCTGAAGACCGTAGACAACATAGAAGGCAGAGCTGGAGGAGGATTCACTGACGTGATGGTTATGGGACAACTCTGCCCAAGGGAGTAGCGTGGACCAGTCGTCATGATGGACATTGACGTAGTGTTGAAGGAAGGAAGACAGGACCTGGTTGACACGTTCCACTTGGCCATAGACTGAGGATGGTAGGCCGAGGAAAAGTCCAGAGACACTCCCAGATGTTTGCAGAGCGCCCTCCAGAAGCGCGAGGTGAACTGAGTCCCCCTGTCGGACACAATATGCAAGGGAAAGCCGTGCAGCCAGAAGATATGTTGTATGATCGGTCGGTGATCAAAAATTTCTATGGAGAAACCAATCTTGAAGATGAAAGAAGCAGATTTTTCTGATAAGATATATTACACATTTGCCTATTTTCTTTTTTACTCTTGAATTTTGATATAAAAATTAAAATGATGGTTCCGCTTTAAATAAATAGTGGATCTAATCTTAAGGTGGATCTGTGGCCATAAGTCACAAAGCAAACTATATTCATTACATTCATTATCAAATAGATATCATAGACCTTATGAGGCTAGAATACGAACTTCAAAAATGTATGTCAGATATTCATATTAAAATAAGGTAGAACAAGAGGTGTCCAACCTTTTGGTGTCCCTGGGCCACAGTTAAAGTAGAGTTGTCTTGTGCCACACAAGGAGCTTTGGTCACAAGACCAATGATGTCATCCAATGTCCGGTTTCCCTTTATTCTTAAATTGTTTTTAAGTAGTAAAACAGGAACAAAAAATAATATATAGTATATATATGTGGCGCCCTGGACAAGCCAGGGGCCACAGAGAACAACACCAAGACACCCCACACTCCCAGCAGGCACACCGAAGTCAAACACAAAACCCTTGTTGCCTTCCTCCAGGGGCTGATGTTCACACCAGGGGGTGGGCCAGGCGGTTGGTCCCGCCCACCGAGGAGTTCACAGTCCTGGAGGCGGGAAAACAGGCAGATGAGTTGTGGAGGAGAAAGTGAGAGGAAGGAAAAGTAGCAAGAGAGCAGCCTGAAGTTGGTCCGGGTGTGAGGCCCGGACAGATCAGCAAGGTTGGCAGACGGTGGTGACCATCTGCAGGAGTGACCGATTGGAGTCTACCATAAGGACCGTGGACGGGCGGTGGCCCGGCGGTACCGGACCGGTACACAAAGAGAAGTCAGCACCATCTGGCAGGGGCTTACGGACCCCGGCAAGGCTAGGAGTCGCCGTGAATTTGCCAAATTCGTTAGTGAAGGGAACCTCCTGGGTTTCCCAACAGCCAAGTCCCGACAGAAGGCAACAGTCCAACCAAGTGAGGGAGACACCGCCACCGCCAAGGCAACCGTTTCTCAGGGCCAGCGCCTGCGGGCAAAAGGGGCTCCTCCGGCCTATATCCAAGCCGGGGAGTGGGTTACCGGTGGGAACCCATTGGAACCATCTAGCGTATCTAGGTGCAGGGAAAGGCAGTCACCATCAACCTGCCGGGAGCAGAAACCACCGCAGCCGTCAGTGGGACCCATCCATCCAGCCGTGTGTTTTACCGAGAACTGTGTCTTCATCATTGGCCGAGTGAGTACCACCGTGCCGTGCGGCACAGCGCTGCCCCCGTGACCCTGCACCTCACCAGGCCCTGTAACCCGCCTGCCATCCCTCCCTACCCCCATCACTGGGCCCCGGGACAACCAACCCCCTACCCACGGAGGGGAGAAATAACAACAAAGCTGCTCCCTGTCACCACTCCCGGGATCCCCGTCCAGAGCAGCGGTGGTGTCACCAAAGTCACGACAACCGTGGGTGGCGTCACGGACAATAATCAAAAACCCCCACAATCAAAAATCCCCCTTTTCACTCACGGGCGAGGAACGCCGCTCGAGTCCCCGGGATCCGGCCCACTGCTCGAGCCACCACCGAGCAGCAGCAGCCGCAGCAGCAGCGGCAGCCGGACCCGAGCAGTGGGAGACCGCAGCGTCCCCTCCTCCGCCCGCGACATATATATATATATATATATATTTATATAGCACAGACCAAAAGTTTGGACACACCTTCTCATTCAAAGAGTTTTTTTTATTTTCATGACTGAAAATTGTAGATTCACAGTGAAGGCATCAAAAGTATGAATTAACACATGGATTGTGGAATGAATTATTTAACAAAAAAGTGTGAAACAACTGAAAATATGCCTTATATTCTAGATTCTTCAAAGTAGCCACCTTTTGCTTTGATTACTGCTTTGCACACTCTTGGCATTCTCTTGATGAGCTTCAAGAGGTAGTCACCAGAAATGGTCTTCCAACTGTCTTGAAGGAGTTACCAGAGATGGTTAGCACTTATTGGCCCTTTTGCCTTCACTCTGCAGTCCAGCTCACCCCAAACCATCTTGATTGGTTTCAGGTCTGGTGACTGTGGTGGCCAGGTCATCTGGCGTAGCACCCCATCACTCTCTTTCTTAGTCAAATAGCCCTTACACAGACTGGAGGTGTGTTTGGGGTCATTGTCCTGTTGAAAAATAAATGATGGTCCAACTAAACGCAAACCGGATGGAATAGCATGCTGCTGCAAGATGCTGTGGTAGCCATGCTGGTTCAGTATGCCTTCAATTTTGAATAAATCCCCAACAGTGTCACCAGCAAAGCACCCCCACACCATTACACCTCCTCCTCCATGCTTCACGGTGGAAACCAGGCATGTAGAGTCCATCTGTTCACCTTTTCTGCGTTGCAAAAAGACACAGTGGTTGGATCCAAAGATCTCAAATTTGGACTCATCAGACCAAAGCACAGATTTCCACTGGTCTAATGTCCATTCCTTGTGTTCTTTAGCCCAAACAAGTCTCTTCTGCTTGTTGCCTTTCCTTAGCAGTGATTTCCTAGCAGCTATTTTACCATGACGGCCTGCTGCACAAAGTCTCCTCTTAACAGTTGTTCTAGAGATGTGTCTGCTGCTAGAACTCTGTGTGGCATTGACCTGGTCTCTAATCTGAGCTGATGTTAACCTGTGATTTCTGAGGCTGGTGACTCAGATAAACTTATCCTCCGCAGCAGAGGTGACTCTTGGTCTTCCTTTCCTGGGGCGGTCCTCATGAGCCAGTTTCTTTGTAGCGTTTGATGGTTTTTGCCACTGCATTAGGGGTCACTTTCAAAGTTTTCCCAATTTTTTGGACTGACTGACCTTAATTTCTTAAAGTAATGATGGCCACTCGTTTTTCTTTACTTAGAATTTGTATTATGACAAGAAAAAAGCAGCTAACAGTCTATTCAGTAGGACTATCAGCTATGTATCAACCAGACTTCTGCACAACACAACTGATGGTCCCAACCCCATTTATAAGGCAAGAAATTCCACTTATTAAACCTGACAGGGCTCACCTGTGAAGTGAAAACCATTTCCGGTGACCACCTCTTGAAGCTCATCAAGAGAATGCTAAGAGTGTGCAAAGTAGTAATCAAAGCAAAAAGTGGCTACTTTGAAGAACCTAGAATATAAGACATATTTTCAGTTGATTCACACTTTTTTGTTACATATTTCATTCCACATGTGTTAATTCATAGTTTTGATGCCTTCAATGTGAATCTACAATTTTCAGAGTCATGAAAATAAAGAAAACTGTTTGAATGAGAAGGTGTGTCCAAACATTTGGTCTGTACTGTGTGTGTGTGTGTATATATATATATATATATATATATATATATATATATATATATATATATATATACACCACCAGAACAGTACAAAATTGCTGTTTTTTCCACTTTATTTACACCACGTTTCCCTGTTTCAGTACATTTTATGGTAAAGAGAATGATACAATTAAAACCTGCAATGCTCTTGAACAGAACCTACTGGAGTAAAATTCATAAAGAGGCACAGAAATGTTGAGTAAATGTGACTTATTGATATCAGATCTATATCAGCCTTTTAGCACATGATTTTTATCTTTTATGTTCTTCAGGTGAAGTATTGTACTTGACACAGGGATATCAGGATATGATAGTTTGTGGTAAGAGAAGGTTGGGTCGAGTGTTTTGCCAGCACATAAGGAGAGCTGCAGTATATTAGCTGTATATGACTGAGCACAGCTTCGTACTATTATATCCATGAAAATAATAGACTTTAAAATAGAACAGAAATTATATGATACAAAGTGCAAAACAAGTCGTTATCACCACCGTCTAACCCAGGGGTCTCAATCACACAGCCTGTGGGCTGCAGGCAGCCCTTGGGGCAGCTTCATGTGGCCCACAGGTACAGTAATCCCCTTGACGATCGCAGCCGTGTCCAAGGGGCCGCCGATGTCAGCGCTTTGTTTCAGTTGATTGTGCGTCCTTAGGATAGCCTAGGGTTCCCTAGTGCGAGGGACAGCATAGGAGCCCCTGTCCCTCACGTTCCTACAGTCACATCATGACACCAGGATGTGGAACATTACTACAAGAAGGGAACCAGAATGGCCACATTACTACAAGGGGACAAAGATTTGGCATTGTTACAAGATGATGACCAGGATGGGGACAAAATTATAAGATAGGGACCAGATTGATGGACATTACTATAAGATGAGGACTAGAATGGGGCACATTATTACAAGAATGGGGCCAGTAAGGGGCATTACTACAAAACAAAGACCAGGATGGGCACATCACTTCCAAAAGGAAGGGGCCAGGATGGGCAAATTACTACAAGGGGACAAGGATTTGGCAGTGCTACAAGATGATGATCAGGATGGGGGACAAAATTAGGGACCAGGGTCATGGACATTACTATAAGATGAGGACCAGGATGGGGCACATTATTACAAGAAAGGGGCCAGAATGGGGCATTACTACAAGATGAGAACCAGGATGGGGCACTTTACTACAAAAGGAGGAACAGGAGGGCAACATTACTTCAAGAAGGGGACAGGATGGTCACATTAATACAAATGGACAAGAATTGGGCATTACTACAAGATGAGGACCAACCAGGATGGGGCACATTACTACAAGAAAGGGACCAGACCAGGAAGGGAACATTAATAGAAGATGATGGCCAGGATGGGGCACATTACTACAAGATGTTAACCAAAATTACTATATAGTGTAAGACGATAATACTTACAAGAAAGGGATAGAATGGTAAAAAACAGTTACAAATTTTTTTGAAAAAAGCATGAAAAATATATTTTACCACTAAAAATGCTGTTTTATCTATAAACTAAAATAAACAAAAAAGTGCACTTTTGTTATCGCCATATAACAACCCAAGCTATCAAACTATACCAAACCTATACAATGAACGCAAAAATGTAAAATATACAATAGACAAGGATAAAATGTTCAAAAAAGTGATCAAAAGGTGTATAGACAAAGATATGATATTAATAAAAATGTCACTTTGTCCTGCAAGGAATGTGCCCCCGCCCCCACAAATTCGATGTTTTCTATGTGCGGTTGATAGACCCAGATGAGTTTGAGATCCCTGATCTAACCAATGACAAATTTTCGTCTTTGATGAGTTATCCACTTTGTGTTTTTTTCTAAATCGTTTACTTATCAATAAACTTGTATATCTTACTAAAAGGATATTAAACTATAGGGATGAATGTAATGTAACTTTTGTTTATTTTCTTTAAAACACCATTCCTTGAAACACTGGAACAGTCGGCAGATCACAAACTGCCACAGGCAAATCTGCAAGAAATTCATCTTTATTGGTATGGGTACGTGCCCCAACCCGTCGCCCGAACTCATTATAAAAGTGCTCTGTAGGGTGTAAATCAGCTGATTGGCTCGGCCATTGCAACAGGTGAACATTTTTCTTTACTAACCAATTTTTGACTAAATTGGATGTGTGCTTAGGACCATTGTCTTGCTGCAATTTCCAGCCCCCGCCTCCTTTGTATTTACCATGTGGCAGCATTACATTCTCCAGTATATCCTTGTTCATGGAAGCATTCGTATTTCCGTCAGTTCTATGCAGAGGCCCAATGGAAGATGCAGAAAAGCAGGCCCAAACAATGACATTGCCACCATCATGTTTCACTTTAAGTGTTTTGTATCGTACATCATTATATTTTCCAACTAGGCAGTATATATAGTGCTTGCCATCACTGCCAAACAGATTGAACTTGGATTCATCTGACCACAACACCTTAAATCAATCTGTCTCTTTCCATTGGCTGTGTTCTTTGGCAAACTCAAGTTGAACCTTCCGGTTCTTTTCAGAGATGAAAGGCTTCTTGACTGGAACTCATGCATTCACGCGTCCTGCTCTTAGCTGTTGCATCAGTTTTGTGACTTACTTTGACTCCAAATTGTTAATTCATTTTGTGCTAAATCTGTACAGCACTTTTATGGACATGAGATACAGACCTTTTCTTAAAAATGTCTTAATTTTGAAGGAAGTTTCCATGGTCGTCCATTTCTAGGTTTGTCAGCTGTTACATTTCTTTCTTTTTCTTTCTCTTTCTCTTTCTTTCTTTCTTTCTTTCGTTGAATTCCATGGCTACCTCTTTTTGGCATTTGCCTGACTTCACTCTCAGAATAATTAGCCCATAATCTCACCTGTGATTAATTTCCGGAATCAGTCTTGTGTCTTCTTTAGGTTGTGTCCATACTGTTACCACTGCACTTTTCAAACATGTGACATGGGGGATTTATTGGTGCCTCATCAGGTGGATGACAACTAATCTAGGCCATTGCCATCTTTCCAGGAGGTCAGTAAAAGGTCAAGTGCACACGTTCAGTACTTGGTCAGCCACTAAACGTGCCTGAGTACCAGGATACCCAATCGTGTACCGAGCATCTTGAGCACCAGGAATTTTGATGGAGTACCTACCAGTTCCAAGCATGCTCGGCCATCAATATTGACAACTTTTTTTATAATTTTCAGACTACCAATACTTGTAAGGACAGATTAGAAAAGTGCAAAAACCAATAATGATTATATGTTATACCAGACTCAAGCTGAATATGTTATATAAACTCATTACCAGCATTTAATGTGAAATAATAACATACTTAATTAGGCCATGTGCACACGTTGAGTATTTGGTGAGATTTTTACCTCAGTGTTTGTAAGCCAAAATCAGAAGTGGGACAATCAGAGGAAAAGTATAATAAAAACTAGTGCACTACTTCTGCATTTTTGACCCACTTCTGGTTTCGGCTTATATTAACATATTCAGCTGCAGACTGGTATAACATATAATCATTATTGGTTTTAACACTTTTCTAATCTGTCCTTATGAGTATTGGTTGTCTGAGAGTTATATAAAAAAGGTTGTCAGTAGTGATGGGCGGACGTGCTCGGAGCTGCTAGGTACTCGATCAAAACTCCTGGTGTTCAAGGAGCTCGGTAATCGACTGGGTATTCTGGTGCTCGGGCGCCATGCTTGACTCCCCTGCGCACATGTTTCGTGGCTGATTTTCAGCCACTAAACATGCATGGATTGCCTGCAAATCATGGTAATTCCGTAGCCATACTGACATTACTGTGATTGGCAGTGACATTGGGTCTATATAAGACCCAGTGACACCATTTTCGGCATAGTGCAGCCAAAAATAGTGTAGGGAGAGTTTCTGCTGGAGAAATGTGATGCCCTGGCAAAACCAGGTAGTCACAGATAGGCCCCCGCATAATACTATCCCCCACTTAGGAAACACACAGCCGACCTTAAAACCTAGTCACCCCCCCTTAGGGAAAGACAGACACACCAGTGGGCGGGACCGGGCGGTTGGACATGCCCACCCAGGGGTCTAGACAGCCCGGGGTGGGAAAGCAAGCAGATTAATTTGTAGTTCAGCTTGGAGAGGAGTGTGGGCTGGAGCTAAGAGAAGCTCCAGAAGGAAAAGTTCAAGTTGAAGGGTGCCAGTGTAGGAGCCCTGGTACCTTGGCTAGGAGGCAGACCGTGGTCTCCGTCAGCAGGAGATGGGAAGACGGCTGGGCAGAACCGAGGTGGACCGGGACAGGGTTGTAGCCCGCCGGTACCGACACAGAAAACCGACTAAGAAACCGGAGCACAAAGGGGGATACTCGGACCCTGAAGCCAGGACTGGAATCAAGCGGCCTGGTTAATTAACCGATTGAGGCCAGGACTAGAGGTTCTGTCCCACCCAAAATCCCTCATAGAAGACAACAGCCCACCGATAGGGATAAGAGGTCACCGCCAAGGACCATAGATCCCACGGGCCAGCGTCTGCGGGCATGGCTCCTTAGGCCACATCCAGCTGGGAGCGGACTCCTATGTTTCACACTGGGAAGTAATTTTCTACTAAAAATGGTGCAGGAAAAGGATAAAGACCACCAGCCGGGTGGGGATCCCGAACGCAACTGGCCGCGGCACCGGCCACCACCACCTTGGTTTACCAGAGACTTGTGTGTTTTACTAACTGTGAGTACACCAGCACCCCCTGCGGTCGTCATTCCCCCTGCATTGGAGCCATCGGGTCCCGGGGCCACCATCCGTGCCCACGGAAGGGTTAACAACTTGCTGCACAACATCTCCACCGGGTGCCCCGCAACAGCAGCGGTGGTGTCCCATCTCACCACACACCGTGGGTGGCGTCACGAACTTAATACGGCCCAGCCCGTACATATACGTCCCCCCTTTTATTCGGCGTGTGTCCGGAGACCCTCGAGCCACTACCCCTGAAGGTTCGGATCCGAGCAGCGTCGGCTGCTTGCAAGGGGGCGGCACACATACATATAATCAGCACTAAAAACAATAATAGGAGAGGAAAGGGGGGAGGGGCCTGCAGCCCTAGCTTTTCCCTTCCTACAGTACGGGGGTCGGCGTCCTAATTTATAGTGACGCCCCCGTTCCGCGATGACTATACCTAAGCAAATCCCTCCCTAGTTCTACATAGGGTGCACTAACTCAAAGGAGTGTAATAACCCAAAGCAGTAAAACCACAGAGAGAAAGAGGTGCACAGTCCGGGGTAACTAATTTGTCTGGTTGGCCCCACCCACTGAGTAGTTCACAGTCCTGGAGGCAGGAAGAAGGCAGTTGAAGAATGGTGAGGGAAAGTGAGAGGAGAGGAGTGAAGTGGTAGTGGAGCAGACTGACCGTGTCCGGGTACGTGGCCTGGGCACCTAAGAGCAAGGTTGGCAGACGGTGGTGACCGTCTGCAGGAGTGGCCGATTGACGCATAACCGAAAGGACCGGTGACGGGCGGTGGCCCGCCGGTACCAAACTGGGGAGCGAAGAGAAGCCAGCACCATTCGGCAGGGCCTACTGACCCCGACCAGGCTTGGAGTCGCCGTTAAACCGGTCAAATCCGTCAGCGACGGGAACCTCCGGGGTTTCCAAGCAGCAAAGACCCGACTGAAGGCAACCGCTCAACCGTGAAGGGAAATATAGCTACCGCCACAGCTAAAGTTCCCAGGGCCAGAGCCTGCGGGCAAAAAGGGGCTCCTCTGGCAAACACACTGCTGGGGAGCGGGCTACCAGAGGGAAGCCATCGGGGCCGAAAACACACTACAGGTGCAGGGAGAGGCAGTCACCGCCAACCTACCGGGAGTGACCACCGCAGCCACCTGCAGGACCCGTCCATCCAGCCGTTTGTTTTACCAGAGACTCCGTGTACGTCATTGGCTGAGTGAGTACTACCGTGCCATCTGGCACTACGCTGCACCCCGCAACCCTGCACCTCGCAAAACCCCGTCATCCACTTTCCAGTCACCATCACCGGGACCACCAAAACCCCCTACCCACGGAGGGGAGAGAAACATCTCGGCTGCTCCCTGTCATCGCTCCCGGGATCCCCGTCCAGAGCAGCGGTGGTGTCCCAACCTCACCACAACCGTGGGTGGCGTCACGGACCGACTTCCCAAACCCCAAAAAACTATCTCCCCTTTCACTCAGCGCCGCTCGAGTCCCCGGATCCGGCCCACCGCTCGAGCCACCGAGCAGCAGCAGCGCCGGACCCGAGCGTGGTGAGCGCACCGTCCCCTCCCCGCCCGCGACAACTGCTTCGCCGTCCGGGACCTTGTTAACACATAGTACGCTGTCAGTCAGCTATCCCTGCAATCTCTGTAGGGTTCCCTTTCACCAATATTATCATACAGGCTCAACAGTGCTGCAATTTACACTGTCATATAAAAAAAATCCTGGTTGCTGTCCCTCACAGAGGAGCGATGTATGAGAAACAATAAACTTGTTCACAGCAACTCAGGTATCTCTTGTTCAGGTCCATTTGACAGAGAGCGTGGATCCCTGGACCTGGCGGTCGGGTCACTATAAATGAGGACGTCGACCCCCGTACTTTAAGAAGGGAAAGGCTAGGGCTGCAGGCCCCTCCCCCCTTTCCTCTCCTATTATTGTTTTTACTGCTGATTATATGTATGTATTTAATTTTGATATTCAATAAAAAAGAATTTTATATAAAAAAGTAGTAAAGACTGAGGTTTGAAACAACTCCTAACTCCTAACCCTAACTGACTACTTCTGCCAACTTCCCAACTGACTACTCACCCCTCCCCTTGCTGGGTCTCTCCCTACAGATTGGGTGATAACTATCCAATGAGTGCCCATCCCTTTTACCTGTTGCTAGGCAGTCTCCCAGTCTGGAATTGGGGTTATGTGTGTGGCCTGAGGGTGCTGGTATGTTGACTGGCATGGATATTCCAGGGTTTGGGTTTCCACCTTCACATTTTGTGGCACCTGAGACCTCAGGGGTGCTACATCATACACAACACATACCCAGATAAGGTAGCAAAATGTTAAAATTACATTAATCGGTGAATGGTTTTTTCACCATTTTAATGTGAAAGTGCAATAACACTATGTATGAACATAGCATAAAGAGTGGAGGAGGCTTTTTATTTATTTTTTTTTTTTTTTAATTTGCCGTATATATGTCATTATACAGGAAAGAAAGTTTCCTAACATGTTTTCCTGTAAAATCCATTTTATCCTCGGCTTTGTATGTTTTACTGTAACCCAGTAAAGGTGGCATAATACTCTGACAACATTGTTCCCAGCAGCGACCTCGGAATCAAAGATGCATCTAGTCATCTTCCCCATGCTGTTCCCATTCCATTTGTGTGCTGTTTCCATCCATTTCGGTGATTTTCATGCCCCCCCAGACCTCTTGTGAGGGTCTTCCAGAAAAATGCTCGAGTTTCCTATTGACTTTCATTATACTCATTACTCGAAATAAACACCAGAGCAGTTCGATTTGCTCAATTTGAGTACCGAGCACCCGAGCATTTTAGTGCTCACTCATCACTAGTTGTCAGGAAAAAAAATCAGCCAACTTTTGTGGGTAGGAGCTAAGTTCTACAGAAGAGAACAACTCAGAGTAGTTAGTTGTACTCAACTAGTATTTAAAGGGGTTCTCTACCTTTGAAAGCGTGTGCAGGTGGCACAGGTAGAAACATAGGCTACCACATCCCTCCAAATTTTAGACCACCCCCAAAACTGTGCAATATGAGATCTAGGGTACCTTTAAACCAGGATGACCAGCAAATACTGAATTGTGATGCAATTCAGTACTACTCACATGCAAAAGCTGGTATAGTGTCAATTTATTCCCCATACACTGCAGATTAGGATTCTCATGGTGCTAAGGCTGCTTTCACACTACGTTTTTTTAGCATGCGTCATGAACGTTTTTTTTCCTGCAAAAGCAGATCCTGTTTTTGCAGAGAAAAACGCATGCAAACGCATGTGTTATTTTGCAGGATCCTGTCACTTGAAGTTTATGGGCGCGCATTGGAGTCATGTGATCGGGAGTAAGGGGAACTGAACGTGAGACTGGGAGCCGACATCTGACAGCTGCGGTAAGATGTAACCAAGGTAAATATCGGGCAACTAAGTGAAGTGCTTTGCTTGAATACCCGATATTTACCTTGGTTACGAGCGTCCGCAGCTGCTAGGAGGCGGCTCCCTGCACATGTAACCAAGGTAAACATCGGGTAACTAAGAAGCGCTTTGCTTGGTTACCCGATATTTACCTTAGTTACGAGCATCCACCGCTCTCAGGCGGGGGAGAGAGAGAGAGGAGAGAGGGAGAGAGGGAGGGGGAGAGAGGGAGGGGGAGAGAGACTGATCATGACAAGCTGGTTTCTGGGCATGCTCAGTAGAGCAAGCAGGATCCTGTCTATCAGCATGCCAGCGTTCACATGCGTTTGCGTGCTGTTTAGTCAGGATCCAGCAATTTGCAGTATTTGGACGCAGCTCAAAAACGCTACAAGTAGCGTTTTTGAAAATAGTTAAAAAACTGCAAGTCGCTGGATCCTCACAATAACGCACGCAAATGCATGTGAACGCATGTTGACGCGAGTCCATTGCAAATGCATTGAAATGAAAACGCATTTGCAGTGGATCCGTTTTTGCGTTAAAAAAACATTCATGATGCATGTTAAAAAACGTAGTGTGAAAGCAGCCTAAGACTGTCAAGTAATCTTTGTTGCAGCAAAAGAAAGAAAGTAGTTGGCATTTCACCTTCCTTAAAAAATTCAAAATTCTTTCTTTATTTTGTGCTACATAGATTGCACTGCAAGGGACCTGTTGAAGTGCAAGCCATGTAGCCCGAATCAGCTGTCGTCCACATGCTCCTTGCATCTCAGAGCTGCTTGTGTTTTTAAGGAACCATGAATAAAGAATTTAGAATTTTTTAAGGAAGGTGAAAAGCGAACTTCTTTCTTTCTTTTCCTGCAACTGAATTGTGATGCTCCCCCAAGCTGGTTGTACGAAACTAGTATTTATAGGGGTTGTCTACAGTTGAAGGCAGTTTTTTTCTTACATGAACTCATTTTTGCAATTAATTGAAATTTTGCACTTTTACCTTCCATAGCCTCTATGCTGCACTACTACTGGTTGTAGAATGGGTTAATTGAGAATCACTCAGTTAATTGATAAAGCACACACCTGGGGGCTGCAACCCTCAGCTGTCTACTTTACTTTGACAATATTGTTGCCAGAAATGACCTGTGGTTCAGAGATGCATCCAGGCCTCTTCCCCATGCTATTCCCATTCAATTTCATCCATTTCAGCATTTTTACAACCACATCAGACATCCTGGGAGAAAATTATTCGAGTTTCTCATTGACTTGCATTAGATTTGTTATGCATGATGAATGCAGGAATTGTACGAAAAGAATAATCCAAACCCGAATATTTTAGTATTCATAGTGCCAGCCCATAAGTTCACATGAAAAGGTGAGGAAATTCTCCTAGTTGCTAAGTTTAGTAAGAGGAGTGAAGGAACTTGCATGGGCTGCTTATTGGGATGCCAATGTGACGCCCTGGGCAAGCCAGGGGTCACAGGTCATCACACCACCACACCCTACACCCCAGTTAGGAACATCCAAGCTACCAAAATCCTTGTTGCCTTCCTCCAGGAGCTGGTGTTCACACCAGGGGGTGGGCCAGGCAGTTGGCTCCGCCCACCAAGGAGTTCACAGCTCTGGAGGCGGGAAGAACCAGGCAGCTGAGTTTAGGAGGGAAAGGAGTAAACTAGTAGTGAAGTGGAAGAAGTGAAAGTGAAGTGAAGTGAAGTGGTAAAGGAGGAAAGTAAGAACAGGGACAGTTTGAAAAGCCTGAAGTGAGTCCGGGTGTGTACCCCGGGCTAAGTGACAGCAAGGTCAGCAGACGGCGGTGATTGTCCGCAGGGGTGACTGCTCGGAGGTCACTGGAAGGACCGCGGACGGGTGGTGACCCGGCGGTTTGGAGCAGTGTACAAGGAACAGTCAGCACCAGGGCAGGGGCCTTTTGGATCCCGCCAAGGCTAGGAGTCACCATAATTTGCCAAATCCGTCAGTGAAGGGGACGACTGTCTCCAAACAACCAAGTCCCGATTGAAGGCAACAGCCCAACCATTGAAAGCAGAGACACCGCCACCGCCAGGGCACCAGTTTCTGAGGGCCAGCGCCTGCGGGCAAAGAGTAGAGCTCCTCCGGTCCAGCTTGAAGCCGGGGAGCGGGTTACCGGTGGGAACCCATCGAAACCATCAACAACATTAGGTGCAGGAAAAGGGACATCACCGTCACCTACTGGGGAAGCAAGTGCAGCCGTCCGTGGGAACCGTCTTTCCAGCCGTGTGGTTTACCGAGAACTGTGTCATCGTCTCAGGCTGAGTGAGTACCACAGTGCCGCGAGGCACAGCGCTGCCCCCGCGTCCCTGCGCCCACCAGGCCCTGCATCTCCCACCTCATCACTGGGCCCCGGGATCACCAACCCCTACCCACGGAGGGGCAACACAACAACTTGCTGCTTCACGCCATCACTCCCGGGATCCCCACACAGAGCAGCGGTGGTGTTAACAAATCACCACAACCGTGGGTGGCGTCACGGACAATAGACTATATCCCAAAACCCAATCCCCTTTCACTCACGGGCGAGGAGCGCCGCTCGAGAACCCCCGGGATCCGGCCCACAGCTCGAGTCACCACTGAGCAGCAGCAGCCGGACCCGAGCAGAGGGGTGAGCGCGGTGCTGACACCCTCCTCCCCGCCCGCGACACCATCATCTCACAGTTTTAGGAGCACCTGATTTGCAGGAGCTGAGGACAAGTGACTCGAGTACAGAAGGGATGAGTGAAGGGACTAGTTCTGTAGTAACAGCAAACACTTCTCTTTCATCACCCACTGAACATTCATTCTCTTGGACCTACTACCTCCTTCTGTATGTTTTCAATGGAAAAATTGTCAGTCTTTGTTCGTGGGAATTTCCTGAGTCAAATAGCAGACACATTATTGTAAATGGTTAAATTACCGCAAAACTTTTCAGTCTGTCTCCAAAACACGTTTGTTTTTTATCTTGTTTGTAATGTCTTGGCTTCTCTAAGAAATCTATTAAAAAATGTGAAAAATTGAACCCTAGAGTAATAGTGTTGATTGTAAAACATGTATTTTGATTATTTAGTCAGGCTAGCCGCTGTTGGAACATCATATTATGGGTGATATGGTCACTCAAGACAAGACATCATAACATATTGGACCTAAGCTGTCTTTGTGGCCCTTATCCATCAATCCATGCTCAGCTTTCATTACCTTACCCACTTCTTCGAATCCATTGTACATATACTACACAAGATGAGTGCAGGTGTATGGGATAAGCTTTGGAGCCAAGCTTACTCCATACACGGCAGGTGGTGGCTGTTTTATACAGCTGACCCCAGCCTCAAACAGCAGCCTTCAGAGGTAACCACTAAAATGCCACTGCCAATTTTTGATATTAAACAATGGAAATGAAGAAAGGGTTAATCTCCTGTGCTGCCACAAAGTCCAAAGATGTAGATCAAATATGATTTATTGCTGAACACGTTTCAAACCCCTCAACGGCTTCTTCATCAGGACAATCATATACAGTATGTAATTGTCCTGATGAAGAAGCCTTTGAGGGTTTTGAAACGCATTGACCAATAAATCATATTTGATCTACATTGTCTCCACTCTGTGGGTTCTAGCCTACAGGCTTTTATGGTGGTTGTGACCTGCACAACCACATGAGGTGAGCCTCTTTGAGGTTTTTCTCTTTTAACTTTAATTGGATAAGACCTGATTTGCATGATTTCTCTTTCAAGCTCCTATTTATTAATCTCAGACATTAGCATTTAAATGGCACAATCTGATGACATGCCAATTTGGACCCCTGATGCAATGGCAAGGCACCAGTGAGTTGCTAAGACATCTGGGAGCCTACTGAAAAGCCCTGTCACTGCCATCTTTGCATGCCTATGAAGACCAACCGGAGACTGAGCGTCATAGCCATAGTTTCATTACATTTTGTATACTGAAGTATTGAAGTTATGTATATTGTACAATACAGTAAAAAGTAATAGATTTTTACAATATATATATATATATATATATATATATATATATATATATATATATATATAAAACCTGTTTGAATCACCTCATTTTAGTAAAAAAAGAAATCAAATAAAAAAAGCATATGCAGTATCACTAAAGCCATAAATGACCAATCAGTGAAAATGTAAAATTATTTAACCTGTATAGTGTAAACTGTAAAGTAAAATGACTTAAAATGCCAGAATGAACATTCACACTTGCTGAACCCTCCAAAAATATACACTAAAAATCAACGAAAACATCCCAAAATAATAGCAATAGAAACTACAGCTTACCACAAGCTCTCAAACAGCTCTGTTGATAGAAAATTTGAAAATTATTGTCTTCGAAAATGGCAACACAAACCAAATGTTCTTTTCCATGCTCTGAAATGTTTTTAACCATTAAAATATGGAGAGGAAAAAACTAATTTTGCATTACTGTAACCAAGGCCACCATCAGCACCCTGCACACCCAGGCAAGTGCCGGGGACCTGGACAGCCAGGGAGTCCCAGTCCCCATCAGCAGATCACCACCCTTTCTGTGGCCGTTGGGCAGATTCCCAGAGATCACAGTGTTTGGTCAGCAGCAGCACTTTGCTGACTGCCGGCCCTTTAAACCCACCAAGCACACTTACCCAGCACTCACTGCTAAACACTGTGTGCACGTGCATTGCAGGCCAGGGTTCATCTCTCGTCGGAGTTAGCACGTGATGCACTCATGTCCCACAGATGAAGAGGAGATGCAGCACCAGCATCAGCGTATCCCAGCGCTGCCTGCATGTGCTCACCTCCCAGTGGTCCCCAGTGCTCCCTGCATGTGCTCACCTCCCAGTGGTCCCCAGTGCTCCCTGCATGTGCTCACCTCCCAGTGGTCCCCAGTGCTCCCTGCATGTGCTCACCTCCCAGTGGTCCCCAGTGCTCCCTGCATGTGCTCACCTCCCAGTGGTCCCCAGTGCTCCCTGCATGTGCTCACCTCCCAGTGGTCCCCAGTGCTCCCTGCATGTGCTCACCTCCCAGTGGTCCCCAGTGCTCCCTGCATGTGCTCACCTCCCAGTGGTCCCCAGTGCTCCCTGCATGTGCTCACCTCCCAGTGGTCCCCAGTGCTCCCTGCATGTGCTCACCTCCCAGTGGTCCCCAGTGCTCCCTGCATGTGCTCACCTCCCAGTGGTTCCCAGTGCTCCCTGCATGTGCTCACCTCCCAGTGGTCCCCAGTGCTCCCTGCATGTGCTCACCTCCCAGTGGTCCCCAGTGCTCCCTGCATGTGCTCACCTCCCAGTGGTCCCCAGTGCTCCCTGCATGTGCTCACCTCCCAGTGGTCCCCAGTGCTCCCTGCATGTGCTCACCTCCCAGTGGTCCCCAGTGCTCCCTGCATGTGCTCACCTCCCAGTGGTCCCCAGTGCTCCCTGCATGTGCTCACCTCCCAGTGGTCCCCAGTGCTCCCTGCATGTGCTCACCTCCCAGTGGTTCCCAGTGCTCCCTGCATGTGCTCACCTCCCAGTGGTTCCCAGTGCTCCCTGCATGTGCTCACCTCCCAGTGGTCCCCAGTGCTCCCTGCATGTGCTCACCTCCCAGTGGTCCCCAGTGCTCCCTGCATGTGCTCACCTCCCAGTGGTCCCCAGTGCTCCCTGCATGTGCTCACCTCCCAGTGGTCCCCAGTGCTCCCTGCATGTGCTCACCTCCCAGTGGTTCCCAGTGCTCCCTGCATGTGCTCACCTCCCAGTGGTCCCCAGTGCTCCCTGCATGTGCTCACCTCCCAGTGGTCCCCAGTGCTCCCTGCATGTGCTCACCTCCCAGTGGTCCCCAGTGCTCCCTGCATGTGCTCACCTCCCAGTGGTTCCCAGTGCTCCCTGCATGTGCTCACCTCCCAGTGGTTCCCAGTGCTCCCTGCATGTGCTCACCTCCCAGTGGTTCCCAGTGCTCCATGCATGTGCTCACCTCCCAGTGGTCCCCAGTGCTCCCTGCATGTGCTCACCTCCCAGTGGTTCCCAGTGCTCCCTGCATGTGCTCACCTCCCAGTGGTCCCCAGTGCTCCCTGCATGTGCTCACCTCCCAGTGGTCCCCAGTGCTCCCTGCATGTGCTCACCTCCCAGTGGTTCCCAGTGCTCCCTGCATGTGCTCACCTCCCAGTGGTTCCCAGTGCTCCCTGCATGTGCTCACCTCCCAGTGGTCCCCAGTGCTCCCTGCATGTGCTCACCTCCCAGTGGTTCCCAGTGCTCCCTGCATGTGCTCACCTCCCAGTGGTCCCCAGTGCTCCCTGCATGTGCTCACCTCCCAGTGGTTCCCAGTGCTCCCTGCATGTGCTCACCTCCCAGTGGTCCCCAGTGCTCCCTGCATGTGCTCACCTCCCAGTGGTTCCCAGTGCTCCCTGCATGTGCTCACCTCCCAGTGGTCCCCAGTGCTCCCTGCATGTGCTCACCTCCCAGTGGTTCCCAGTGCTCCCTGCATGTGCTCACCTCCCAGTGGTTCCCAGTGCTCCCTGCATGTGCTCACCTCCCAGTGGTCCCCAGCGCTGCCTGTATGTGCTCACCTTCCAGTGGTCCCCAGCGCTGCCTGCATGTGCTCACCTTCCAGTGGTCCCCAGCGCTGCCTGCATGTGCTCACCTTCCAGTGGTCCCCAGCGCTGCCTGCATGTGCTCACCTCCAAGCGGTTTCCATTGCCTCCTGCATGTGCTCTATTTCCAACGGTTCCCAGTGCTACATTCAAGTGCTCACCTTACAGTGGTCCCCATTGCTGCCTACATGTGCTCACTTCCAAGCTCTCCACAGCGCTGCCTGCGTGTGCTCTCCTCCCAGTGTCCGCAGTGCTACCTGCATGTGCTCACCTCCCAAAATCTCCAGTATTGTGTATATGCCTTCCACTGGCCCCAGTATTGTGTATGCCCCCCACTGACCCCAGCAATGTGTATTCCCCCAGCATCTCCAGTATATGTTTGACTCCCACTAGCCTCAGTAATGTTTATTAGAGATGAGCGAACCTGCCGTGGTTCGGCTCGAGTTCGGTTCGCCGAACGGAGGTCTCCTGCCGCTATTCCATCCGATGATCGCTGAATCCTCCCGGTAACCAGCACTGCCAGCAGTGATGCAGGACCTATCGTGACGTGAAAAATAGCCATGTGACCAGTCACATGCCTGTTACCTCATTGGCTACAGACTGGTCACATGACTATGACGCGTCATGTAGGACCTGTCATTGCATCTCTCTGTTACACGGTGCACGTTTGTGTATCGCCGTGTACCGGCGACATGCTCTACCTCGACTCCCCGCTCTGCTTCCCCGTTCCCTTAAGGTTCACACTAAGCGATGCTCCAGCGATCCCACCAGCAACCTGACCTGGCAGGGATCGCTGGAGCGTCGCTACACAGGTTGCTGGTGAGCTGTCACACAGGCAGATCTCACCAGCAACCAGTGACCACAGCCCCCAGCCAGCAGCACGCGTGGAAGTGATGCTGTGCTTGGTAACTAAGGTAAATATCGGGTAACCAACCCAATATTTACCTTGGTTACCAGCGCACACCGCTTAGCACTGGCTCCCTGCACTCCTATCCAGAGTACACATCGGGTTAATTTAACCCGATGTGTAGTCTGGCTATGTGTGCAGGGGGCTGGCACTGGCAGCGTGAGAGCGGCGGACGCTGGTAACTACAGTAAACATCGGGTAGCCAAGGAAAGGGCTTCTGGGTTACCCGATGTTTACAGTAGTTACCAGCGTCCGCAGAAGCCGGCTCCTGACCGGCTGACACAGCCGGTCAATCACGGAGATCACCGTTGCCATAGCAACGCGCTTGGTAGCGGTGACGGGGACTTCCCGCTACCAGCACGCAGCGGCACCGGAATCACGTGATCGGAGCAGCGTTGCTATGGCAACCCGTGCCACCGCTTACAGCCGGGAGCCTGTGGTCACTCTTACAGAGTGATTTCTGCACGGAGCACAGCATCTTCCCCCATGCAGCTGTGCTGTCTGATGGAGCAGACAGGGCTGCATGTGTTGAAGGGGAAAGAAGACAGAAGAGCAGGATCGTGGAGGGGTGACAGGGGGTAATAAAGATGGAGTCTCTAATGTGTCTGTGTATTTAATTCTATTAAAGTATTTTTTCTCTGTGTGGTGTTTTTTTTTAACCCTTTATTGGAGATTCTTAATGGCCGGGTCAAACGTGCCTGACATTAAGAATCTCTGGCTTAATACTGGCTAGTAAAACAAAGCCAGTATTAACTCATGATTACCCAGGGCTGTTGGAAGAGTTGGATACAGCGCCAGATGATGGCGCTTCTATGAGGGCGCCATTTTCTGGGGCGGCTGCGGACTTCAATTCGCAGCAGAGGGGCCCAGAAACCTCAGGCTAACCTGTGCTGTGGATTCCAATCCCCAGCTGCCTAGTTGTACCCGGCTGGACACAAAAATGGGGCGAAGCCTACGTCGTTTTTTTTGTTTTTTTTTAATTATTTCATAAAATTCATGAATTAATTAAAAAAAGGTCTTCCCCATATTTTTAGTTCCCAGCCGGGTACAAATAGGCAGCTGGGGGTTACGGGCAGCCCGTACCTGCCTGCTGTACCTGGCTAGCATACAAAAATATGGCGAAGCGCACGTCATTTTTTTTGTAGTTTTTTGGCAAAAAAAATAAAAAATGCTTCCCTGGATTTTCCATTGCCAGTGAAGGTAACACCAAATAGTGGGGGTTAGCAGCCAGTAGCTGCTTGGATTACCCTTAGCTAGCAATACAAAAAATGCAGCGGGAGCCCATATATATTTTTTTTAATTATTTATTTAAATAACTAAAAACAAAAAGGGCTTCCCTGTATTTTGATTGCCTCACATGACAATGCTGTAAAAATAAATCTTTAAAAAAAATGACGTAGCGCTCCGCGGTATTTTTGATTCTCAGTGCAGATAAAGCAGACAGCTATGGGTTGCCACCCCCATCTGCCTGGCGTTACCTTGGATGGCAATCAAAATACAGGGAAGCCCATTAATTTTTTTTTATTTAAAAAATAGTTAAAAAAAAAGGATGTTGGGTCCCCCCATTTTTGATAGCCAGCTAGGGTAAAGCAGACGGCTGTAGCCTGAAAACCACAGCTGGCAGCTTTACCATGGTTAGGGATCCAATGTGGAGGTCACCCCAGGCTCTTTTTTTATAAATATTTTATAAATAATATTAATTACAAAAAAAAAGTAGGGTCCCCCCCAAATTGGATCACCAGCCAAGGTAAAGCGGACAGCTGTGGTCTGGTATTCTCAGGGTGGGAAGGTCCATAGTAATTGGGCCTTAACAGCCTAAAAATAGCAGGCCACAGGCACCCCAGACGTGGCGCATCCACTAGATGCGCCAATCCTGGCGCTTCACCACAGCTCATCCCGTGCCCTGGTGCAGTGGCAAACAGGGTAATAAATGGGGTTGATACTAGTTGTAAAGTCACCTGACATCAAGCCCAGCAGTTTGTGATGTCATGGTGTCTATCAGATACCCGACATCACAAACTGTCAGTACTAACAAAAAAAATTGACAAAAAAAATTTATTTGAAAGAAAACTCCCCAAAACATTCCCTCTTTCACAAATTTATTGTAAGGAAAAAACGGAAACGTATCCTCCATTTTCTAGGAGTGCAGACCCTCCATGTGAGGAGTGTGGGTGCAATGAATCTGCACCCACTCTCCGCGGGTCCACAGCAGCAAAGTCCATGTTGTAACGTTTGCTACCAAAGCTGCAATGCCCTGCTCATGAGGTAAGGGCATGCCTAATCAGGAGAACTATTCTACATTTCCAAATATTGGTATTTGTTGATATTATTGCTATTCCACCTACTATATATTGGGGATAGGATCTTGGAGATGGAATACCCCTTTAAGTCCAGTTATCCAGCTGAATGAATACTAAACAACAGAGCTCGCTATTTAGATGTGTTTTCTTGTGGCGTATAACGGATTCTCATGTTTGGTAGTCGTTCAGCAGGGCAACTATAAAATCAAATGCCTCCATTTGGAAATGTAGTATATACAGTTAGGTCCAGAAATATTTGGACAGTGACACAAGTTTTGTTATTTTAGCTGTTTACAAAAACATGTTCAGAAATACAATTATATATATAATATGGGCTGAAAGTGCACACTCCCAGCTGCAATATGAGAGTTTTCACATCCAAATTGGAGAAAGGGTTTAGGAATCATAGCTCTGTAATGCATAGCCTCCTCTTTTTCAAGGGACCAAAAGTAATTGGACAAGGGACTCTAAGGGCTGCAATTAACTCTGAAGGCGTCTCCCTCGTTAACCTGTAATCAATGAAGTAGTTAAAAGGTCTGGGGTTGATTACAGGTGTGTGGTTTTGCATTTGGAAGCTGTTGCTGTGACCAGACAACATGCGGTCTAAGGAACTCTCAATTGAGGTGAAGCAGAACATCCTGAGGCTGAAAAAAAAGAAAAAATCCATCAGAGAGATAGCAGACATGCTTGGAGTAGCAAAATTAACAGTCGGGTACATTCTGAGAAAAAAGGAATTGACTGGTGAGCTTGGGAACTCAAAAAGGCCTGGGCGTCCACGGATGACAACAGTGGTGGATGATCGCCGCATACTTTCTTTGGTGAAGAAGAACCCGTTCACAACATCAACTGAAGTCCAGAACACTCTCAGTGAAGTAGGTGTATCTGTCTCTAAGTCAACAGTAAAGAGAAGACTCCATGAAAGTAAATACAAAGGGTTCACATCTAGATGCAAACCATTCATCAATTCCAAAAATAGACAGGCCAGAGTTAAATTTGCTGAAAAACACCTCATGAAGCCAGCTCAGTTCTGGAAAAGAACTCTATGGACAGATGAGACAAAGATCAACCTGTACCAGAATGATGGGAAGAAAAAAGTTTGGAGAAGAAAGGGAACGGCACATGATCCAAGGCACACCACATCCTCTGTAAAACATGGTGCAGGCAACGTGATGGCATGGGCATGCATGGCTTTCAATGGCACTGGGTCACTTGTGTTTATTGATGACATAACAGCAGACAAGAGTAGCCGGGTGAATTCTGAAGTGTACCGGGATATACTTTCAGCCCAGATTCAGCCAAATGCCGCAAAGTTGATCGGACGGCGCTTCATAGTACAGATGGACAATGAACCCAAGCATACAGCCAAAGCTACCCAGGAGTTCATGAGTGCAAAAAAGTGGAACATTCTGCAATGGCCAAGTCAATCACCAGATCTTAACCCAATTGAGCATGCATTTCACTTGCTCAAATCCAGACTTAAGACGGAAAGACCCACAAACAAGCAAGACCTGAAGGCTGCGGCTGTAAAGGCCTGGCAAAGCATTAAGAAGGCGGAAACCCAGCGTTTGGTGATGTCCATGGGTTCCAGACTTAAGGCAGTGATTGCCTCCAAAGGATTCACAACAAAATATTGAAAATAAAAATATTTTGTTTGGGTTTGATTTATTTGTCCAATTACTTTTGACCTCCTAAAATGTGGAGTGTTTGTAAAGAAATGTGTACAATTCCTACAATTTCTATCAGATATTTTTGCTCAAACCTTCAAATTAAACGTTACAATCTGCACTTGAATTCTGTTGTAGAGGTTTCATTTCAAATCGAATGTGGTGGCATGCAGAGCCCAACTCGCGACAATTGTGTCACTGTCCAAATATTTCTGGACCTAACTGTAGCTCTCCTGAACAACTATGTTCCTTACCTCATGAGCAGGGCATTGCAGTAATAATAATAATTTATTCATTTATTTAGCGCTATTAATTCCATAACGCTTTGCATACATTAGGAACACTGTCCCCACTGGGGCTCACAATCTAAATTCCCTATCTGTATGTCTTTGGAGTGTGGAAGGAAACCAGAGTACCCGGAGGAAATCCACGCAAACACGGGGAGAACATACAAACTCCTTGGTGAGAATTGAACCCAGGACTTCAGAGCTGCAAGACTGCAGTGCTAACCACTGAGCCACCGTGCCGCCCATTTAGCTTACAGATGCATAACCACCACTCACTGTGTCTGAACACAGGAACTTGAGCTGACAGCCGCTCTGTGCATGCGGCAGCGTCTATTGTGAAGGAGAGGGCCGCGGGGGATCAACGCTGCACAGGTACCGTGGGACACCGGGGAACACCGGTAGGGTTATAGGGGGTGACCTGGCAGGGCTTGGGGAGCAGTTTTCTGTCGCATGTGTCATGGCACATGCGACAAATCAGAGGAGTAGGGTGAATGCGGCCGGCGTTGGATTTCTGGGAGGGCATCGGGGGGGGGCACTTTGACGACACCGGGGGACCGGAGGGGACCGGGTAGGAAATTTATCATGTTTGTTCATGCCAGATGGGAGATAAATAATTTTTTACCGACACTGTCATTTACTGTAACGTGATCATCGGTGTACGGTGTATACCTGTGATCACGTGAGCGGGGACCGGAAAAACCGTCCTGAATCAGGATCTCCAGGGTCTCAGCTACGCCTGAAACCCCGGAGATTTTCTGACGCTGGGGGGCGCTATTCACTTATTTCTGCCTGCTGTTTATAAATGGCAGATCAGAATAAGGCTACATTAAGACGACCGATCCATTTTTGCGCTTTGCAAAAAACAGTCCATTTTTTTCACGGGTGCATCCGTGTGGCATCCGTTTCCATTCCGTAGACGGTCCGTATGTCATCTGTTTGTCATCCGTGCGCCTTCTGTTTTTTTTGCGTACTGCAAAAAAACTGGAGGGAAAATACATAAATTTACCCAGGATCCATAGCTTCAACCTACATGAGGCAGTCACATGTTCACTCCAGTGCCATTTTCTACTGCTTTTCACAGCGTAGAGCATTCTGGTGATTTTCCTGTGCTTGTACACTTCATATCAGTCTTTTCTGTCATTATAATGCCAGAAAGACACATAATGTCCCACGCTCCTGCATTTTGTAATTTTGCACCCTTTGGTGCCTTTCATGTGGCACTAAGGGGTGCTTAGCTTTGTATTTAGCCAAAAAAATGAAAAAAAAAAAAAAATGACGTAGGGTTCCCCCTATTTTTGTAGCCAGCTAGGGTAAAGCAGACGGCTGCAGCCTGCAGACCACAGCTGGCAGCTTCACCTTGGCTGGTAATCCAAAACTGAGGCACCCCACGCTGTTATTTTAAATTAAATAAATAATTAAAAAAAAAACCACGTAGGGGTCCCCCCAAAATTGGATCACCAGCCAAGGTAAAGCAGACAGCTGGGGTCTGATATTCTCAGACTAGGGAGGTCCATGGTTATTGGACTCTCCCCAGCCTAAAAATAGCAGGCCGCAGCCGCCCCAGAAGTGGCGCATCCATTAGATGCGCCAATCCTGGTGCTTTTCCCAGCTCATCCCGTGCCCTGGTGCGGTGGCAAACGGGGTAATAAATAGGGTTAATACCAGATGTGTAATGTCACCTGGCACCAAGCCCTGGGATTGGTGAGGTCAGGCGTCTGATTATCAGATACCCGACATCACCAACCCAGTCAGTAATAAAAAAAAATAGACAACAAACACATTTTTATTTGAAAAAACACTCCCCAATACATTCCCTCTTTAACCAATTTATTAGAAAGAAAAAGAAATCCAGGTCTGCTGTAATCCAAGGGGTTCCCATGACGATCCACACTGTCCCAGTCAATGAAGAGCAGGATGTTCCCCATTGGCTTGGAGATCAGTGCAGTGACCTGAGCTAACATCAATGGGTCAGCCCAGGTCACTGCAGGGGATGACAAGTGCTGCTGTCAGCGAGGTACATTACCTGCGCTGATCTCCTGCACACTGACTTCAATCATCTTCACAACCAAGTATCGCGAGCGGCCCGTGACGTCACCGCTAGTCAGTCTTGGGTCGGAAGCGAGAGAAGGTGATGTGACAAGTGGCGGCTATGGAGGACAGTGACAGCGCTGAGGTCGGGACTTCATCACCGCAGGTAAGCCGAGCGGGACCATGTGTGCAGAGTGCCAGGTGGGCGGAGCCTAGCGGGGTAATGTGTGCAGAGTACCAGGTCGGCGGAGCCTAGCGGGGTAATGTGTGGAGTGCCAGGTGGGCGGAGCCTAGCCGTGCCATGTGTGCAGAGTGCCAGGTGGGCGGAGCCTAGCAGAGTAATGTGTGCAGACTGCAGGTGGGCAGAGTCTAACGGGACCATGTGTGCAGAGTGTCAGGTGGGCGGAGCCTATCGGGACCATGTGTGCAGAGTGCCAGGTGGGCGGAGCCTAGTGGGGTAATGTGTGCAGAGTGACAGGTGGGCGGAGCCTAGCGGGACCATGTGTGCAGAGTGTCAGGTGGGTGGAGCCTAGCGGGACCATGTGTGCAGAGTGACAGGTGGGCGGAGCCTAGCGGAGTAATGTGTGCAGAGTGCCAGGTGGGGCGGAGCCTATCAGTGCCATGTGTGCAGAGTGCCAGGTGGGCGGAGCCTAGCGGGGTAATGTGTGCAGAGTGCCAGGTGGGCGGAGCCTAGCGGGGCCATGTGTGCAAAGTGTCAGGTGGGTGGAGCCTAGCGGGACCATGTGTGCAGAGTGCCAGGTGGGTGGAGCCTAGCGGGGTAATGTGTGCAGAGTGCGAGGTGGGCGGAGCCTAGCAGAGCCATGTGTGCAGAATGCCACGTGGGCGGAGCCTAGCGGGGTAATGTGTGCAGAGTGCCAGGTGGGCAGAGCCTAGCGGGGTAATGTGTGCAGAGTGCCAGATGGGCGGAGCCTAGCGGGACCATGTGTGCAGAGTGCCAGGTGGGCGGAGCCTAGCGGGACCATGTGTGCTGAGTGCCAGGTGGGCGGAGCCTAGCGGGGTAATGTGTGCAGAGTGCCAGGTGGGCGGAGCCTAGCGGGGTAATGTGTGCAGAGTGCCAGGTGGGCGGAACCTAGCGGGGTAATGTGTGCAGAGTTCCAGGTGGGCGGAGCCTAGCGGGACCATGTGTGCAGAGTGTCAGGTGGGCGGAGCCTAGCGGGGACCATGTGTGCAGAGTGCCAGGTGGGCGGAGTCTTGTGTGCTGGCGGCGGAGTGCGAAGTGGGTGGAGCCTAGCGGGGTCATGTGGCGCTGAGGACGTCAGTGTCGTGGACTGCATGGCTGGGGACAGGTGAGTGTGAGTGTGTGTGTGTGTGTGTGTGTATGTATGTGTACATGCCGCGTGCAGGAGGGGGCGGAGCGAGCTGAGCGGGGAAGTGTCGGCTTCCTGCACACATAACTAGGATAAATATCGGGTTACTAACCAAAGCGCTTTGGTTGGATACCCGATGTTAATCTTGGTTACCAGCTTCTGGCAGGCTGCCAGCGATGGCTCCTGCACACTGTAGCTGTAAAAAGACCTGCTTTTTGCTGCTAGAACCGTTCTCGAACGTAACTAGAACTATCGAACTTTAGCAAAAAGCTTGAGTTCTAGTTCGATCTAGAACACCCCCCAAAATCACTCGAACCGCGAACTGGAGAACCGCGAACCGCGCTCAACTCTAATGTTTATGCACCCCAGTGTCTCCAGTATGTGTATGAACCCCACTGGTCCCAGTAAAGTGTATGCTTCCCAGTGTCTCCACTAATGTGTATGCCCCCACTGACCCCAGCAATGTGTATGCCCCCATATGTGTATGCCCCCATTGTCTCCTATATGTGTATGCCCCGCACTGGCCCCAGTAATTTGTATGTCCCTCTTCTGGCCCCTGTAATGGGTATGCCCCAACTGGCCCCAGTAATATGTATGCCCTCAGCATTTCCAGTAATGTTTATGCCCCCTAGCATCTCCAAGCAAGCAATTATACAGTGTGAAGGTTTGTGTGGGGTCCATCTTACTGTGCCTCTGCGAGGCTGCCATTAATCTGTTCAGAGGTCTAAAGGAGCCATTATACAGTGTAAAGAAGTGTAGGGGTCTTTATATTGTATGTCGGCCCATTATACTGGATGGAGGGCTGTGTGGGGTCACAATTGGGGATCATACTGTGTTGGGGGTCACCATACTTGCCCAGGGTAGTTGAAGGTGGGTACAGTAGGGTCATTATACTGTGTTTGTGTGTGTGTGTGTAGAGTGTACTGTGAAGGAATTCACTATGGGGGTATCATACAGTGTTTGTGGACCCTTTTGTTGGCATCATAGTTTATGGGTGCAAAGACAGAGGAATCAAGGGCCTTCACTTAAAGGGAAATTACTTTGTAAGAGCTGTAAAGTTGTGAGAAATGTTCTTATGTGACCCAGACAATTTTTTTTTTTTGGGTTGGGGTAGTTAGAAATTCTACTTTGGGGCCCTATCATTTCCATGTACATCTGTGTCCCTTGGCATCGAACACCTTGCCCTCTCCTGAATCATACCTCACTAACTGCACATATAGTTTCTCCCATTCTCATACTACTTCTTCATTCTGCCATCTCTCTGTCGGTGTCTCTCAAAGCTTTGTCCTAGAACCCCTACTGTTAGGCCCGGACAACTCATAAAGTCCTATGGCTTCTAGTACCATCTACGAGTATACGCTGATGACACACAGATCTATCTCTGGCCAAGGGCTTACTTCTCTGCAGTCCAGAATTCCAGAGTGTATATTGGCCTTATCCTCCTTCTCCTTTTGCTTCCTAAAGCTCAATAAGGACAAAAGTGAACTAATCATCTTTCCTCTCTCCCACGTAACTCTCCTACCAGACCTATCTATTATTATCAACTATTTTTTCCCTGTGTTGCAAGTTTGCTGCCTTGAAGTAATTCTTGACTCTGACTTGTCTTTCACACCACACATCTAAGCTCTTATCACTTCATCCTGCCTAAAATTCAAAAATGTTGTCCTTTTCTAAACCCTCAATCTGCTAAAATTCTAATGGACACTGTTCAGCCACAAACATTGACCTACAAAGCCATCCATAATCTCTTTCCTCCATATATCACCGAACTAATCTCACAATATCTTCCGACACGTAATCTCTGGTCCTCAAAAGATCTCCTTTTCTTCTCCACGTTTCCCAACCAATCGCCTCCGGGATTTTTCCCAAGCATACTTGAAGCGATGAATCGAGGGTCCGCGCTCTGCAGAGGTAATTACGGTGTCAGACAGACTTAACCGGTAAACCAAAAAGAAAGTTTATTTATCAGGGTAACAAACGTATGCTGCAGAGCAGTGGCGGGATAGGGGCACAAAGGAACAAACGATAAAAGGGACAACTCCAGATACAACAGTGTATTCTTTAGCTAAGGCGGACAGCCCAGGTCGCCACAACTATTACAATAAGCAATACAACTTCCAATAGCAATACAACGATATGCACATATACAACATTAATCAATCCTACGCTATCCACTAACCTGGCTGGTCTCCTCTAAGGGACCGTGCGTATACCGCACTCTCACTATGGAGGCCTATATTGGTTCCCTCACCGTGTACCCGTGCACTACTCACGGCTTTGTCCGGTACTTATCGGTACAGTGGTGTGCACTTCATTCCAGGAGGGTGATGCAGGACTTCTTTCCCGAATTGCTGGACAGTTGGGCTTTCCAGGCAAAGAATTCTGGCAGGCAAGATGCCGACTCTTCTATCCCTCCATATCACTGCACGTCCTGGAAACCTCCTTGTGCCACTTCCTGCTTCTCCACTTCCCTTTTGCCTTCACTCTGTGGTCCAGCTCACCCCAAACCATCTCAATTGGGTTCAGGTCTGGTGACTGTGGAGGCCAGGTCATCTGGCGTAGCACCCCATCTCTCTCCTTCTTAGTCAAATAGCCCTTACACAGCCTGGAGGTGTGTTTGGGGTCATTTTCCTGTTGAAGAATAAATGATGGTCAAACTAAACGCAAACCAGATGGAATAGCATACCACTGCAAGATGCTGTGGTAGCCATGCTGGTTCAGTATGCCTTCAATTTTGAATAAATCCCCAACAGTGTCACTAGCAAAGCACCCCCACACCTTCACACCTCCTCCTCCATGCTTCATGGTGGGAACCAGCCATGTAGAGTCCATCCGTTCACCTTTTCTGCGTCGCACAAAGACACGGTGGTTGGATCCAAAGATCTCAAATTTGGACTCATCAGACCAAAGCACAGATTTCCACTGGTCTAATGTCCATTCCTTGTGTTCTTGCGCCCAAACAAGTCTCTTCTGCTTGTTGCCTGTCCTTAGCAGTGGTTTCCTAGCAGCTATTTTACCATGAAGGCCTGCTGCACAAAGTCTCCTCTTAACAGTTGTTTTAGAGATATGTCTGCTGCTAGAACTCTGTGTGACATTGACCTGGTCTTCAATCTGAGCTGCTGTTAACTTGCGATTTCTGAAGCTGGTGACTCAGATAAACTTATCCTCCACAGCAGAGGTGACTCTTGGTCTTCCTTTCCTGGGGAAGTCCTCATGTGAGCCAGTTTCTTTGTAGCGTTTGATGGTTTTTGCCACTGCACTTGGGGACACTTTCAAAGTTTTCCCAATTTTTTGGACTGACTGACCTTCATTTCTTAAAGTAATGATGGCCACTCGTTTTTCTTTACTTAGTTGCTTTTTTCTTGCCATAATACAAATTCTAACAGTCTATTCAGTAGGACTTTCAGCTGTGTATCCACCAGACTTCTGCACAACACAACTCATGGTGCCCCTTCCCATTTACAAGGCAAGAAATCCCACTTATTAAACATGACAGGGCACACCTGTCAAGTGAAAACCATTTTCGGTGACCACCTCTTGAAGCTCATCAAGAGAATGCCAAGAGTGTGCAAAGCAGTAATCAAAGCAAAAGGTGGCTACTTTGAAGAACCTAGAATATAAGACATATGTTCAGTTGTTTCACACTTTTTTGTTAAGTATTTTATTCCACATGTGTTAATTCATAGTTTTGATGCCTTCAATGTGAATCTACAATTTTCAGAGTCATGAAAATAAAGAAAACTCTTTGAATGAGAAGGTGTGTTCATACTTTTGGTCTGTACTGACTATGTAGCACCCAGGGATATGGGGTACTCGGTTCCGGTCAGTTCAAGTTTTGGGGAAGTCACAGTGGTGGCCGTTACCTGGTTCCGTGCCCTGGGCCCTTTTTGTAATGGGGATATTTACAGGGGAGAATAAGATAATGTTCACATGTGACGCCATTTGCGGGGTTGCGGCTAAGTGTAGGGAGCTGCCACTGCAGAATGTCTCTACTGGGCCTGATGGTATTGGCAGCTAGAATAGTAGACCCTCCGCAAGTAGGGTTTTGCCCCAGAGGATGTATGGTGCAGTGGGCGTCGATAGAAGGTAGTCACACAAGTGTTGAGTGCAATTGGTTTACTCACTGCTGGTAGATGTTGACTGGTTGGCCAAGGCCAGCTGGTTTTGCCTCCAGGTCCCCGTAGTTCCAGTGCCAGTTTGGTTCTCTGGTACTTTCTTCACCTGCACCTGTCTCTGGTCAGTGGGTCACCGTGATATGGAACAACTGGGGGTCCCCGTTCTGTGGTTTGTCCACTTCTGTCCTCCTAACGGTAGCGTGAACCCTGTGGGGTTGGAGTCTCTGGTCATGTCCCCGTTTCTCTCCTTACTACTTAGTCTTCGGATTCTTTGGATCATCAAGGTCCTTGATGGTCACCTTGATATGCAGGTGTTAACAGGTCAGCTTGGAGCTCTTTCCTGTCCTGGAGTCCTGTACCCCGTCAGTGCGTAGTTTTGGGAGTACTCCACCATACTCCACCGGCAACCATTTCTCCTGGGTATCAGGTCACCGTTAACCCGAGTCAGAATGTCTCCTCACATCCACCTTTATTCCTCTCCACTTCCTCTGTCTCTCTTAGATTGACTACTGACTTCCTCTGTCCACAGTCCGCCCCTCCCACCTGGTCAACTAGTGGACCGGATTGGCTCCACCTCTAGGTGGCCATCCATTGGCCCCACCCTAGCTGGGTACCATTGTATGGGGGATTGTTGTGGAAAACTCGGATTACCTGGGTTTTTGTTGGTACCGGCACTGGGGTTCTGGGGACCTAAGGGGGTAGGCCCTGCATCCTTGTGGGGATGCAGAACCTTGTAGCACCCTGATGGTTTCACGGGCACTACATATATATATATATATATATATATATATATATATATATATATCTTTTGGAATTATGAGACATGACTGCCTTAAACTGGTGTTAGGATTAGGTTTGTTTGTTGCCTCCATTTTCTTTCCATAAAACAGTTGACGGGTCTTCTTTAAGAAGATGCACATTGTAATAAATTCTATTACGATTTGAAGAAAGATGACAGATTTTCATATAATTTCATTTTTTAAAAAGAATAACTTAACAACAATGTGTATGAGCTTTTATATCTGTGATTTGGGTCCAATGGAACCCTAAGAGTCTTACTAAGCTACTTACACTGCGGATACAATAACTAGAAAAGATAAGCCCCATGGAGATTTACGCAAACTCCATTTTCTGCTCTTCTCCGTCAGAGGCACCAAAGTGAAATTATTTGATCATGACTAATTTCCTCTCACTTGTTGTTTAAAGCAAAATGAACCCGGATTGACGGTAATTACTGGAGAAAAGCCACACATCGTAATGAACAATTCCTACTCGGAAAACAGGAAGTTTTAAGCAGAAAAAGATATGATGGAGGATTGGTTTTCCTTGTCATAGGTAATTTATAAGTTAATAATTGAATGTGCTGGTGTTTGTGGGAGCCGATGCACAGGATACATTAGCCTTTCTGGTATTATCATCTGAAAATAAAGCCAGTTACACATTGATATGTATTACTAAGTCATAAATTATTGATCGCAGCTCAATTCTGATCACATAAATAGGAAAAATCTGCAATTCCCAATAATAAGCAGCATTTTTTCTATAAGTAGTCATCATATATTACTATGCTGTGCTTAGAATCTCCTGGTTTCTTGTCTTTTATGTTTTGCGTGTTACTAATATGATATTTTATATCATAGGGTTCTTTTAGTTGAAAAAATATATCTTTAGACATGATTTCACTGCTTTTTTGATCCCTATCTTTTTTTTCACCATTGAAATTAGAGCTTGTTTTTTTGTAGTTTTGAATGACACCATTCATTTTACTATATTAAAAAATTCCAATTGAAGTGGTGTTGTGAAAACATGCAATTCCATCTTTTGGGTTCACTGTACGGTAAAAATTAGCTGGCGATGTGATTCTTAAGGTGGCGCAACAAAAATGAGAATTTCCTATAAATAAAAATGTTTTTTGTCTCACTTTTCTGAGACGCAGAAGTTTTCACTTTTCTGGTGATGGCGCTGTATGGGGATTCTGATCTTTAGTTTTTATTGGTACCGTTTTTGGGATTACATATGATGTTTTGATTGCTTTGTATTGCATTACTGGAGGAGGGATGACCACACATAAATGTTAACTCTGGCGCTTCAATTTTTCATTCTTTATGGGTTTAATCGTTTTATTATATTTGCTTCATATTCTTATCTTTTATTGATTGATAGGGAAAAGGAGTAATTTAAACTTTCTTTTACTACATTTCACCTTGTTTTTATCCTCCCTAAGGGATCTGAACCTGTGATGATTAGATCGCTTTTTACCATTTACGATATTTCATTATTACAGAATATAAAAGTAATATCAATCCCCTATGACTCCTGCAGCTAACCTTCACAGGTACATCAAGATGGCAACAACGGGGACCTTCAACAGGCCCACAGCTCATGGCAACTCATTGACACCCATTGATCATTTTGCAAAGGGTCCAATGGGGTTCTGCAATAGATGTCCTGTCATGACTGTGCCATTTAAACGGGTTATCCAGGACTACTTTATTTTTTTAATTATGGCCCTAAGAAGTAATAGGCAGGTAGTTGCTAACTACCTACCTTTTCTACCCAGCACCAGCTCAGAGCGGCCACGGACTGCTCCTCCTGGCAATTCTGCTTCATCACATCAACAATGCAGCACTCCCTCCTTCGGGCTACTCTGTAACAGGTTGTGACTGATGACGTCATCTTGATTGACAGCTCCCCGCAGATAGGCATCCACAAGGCAGAATGGAAAAGAATCTGCTGAACTATTGATGCGAAATCAGCAGTTGCTGCAGTATTGCCAGCAGAAGCAGTCCGTGACCGCTCTGTGCCTGCAAACATCTGCCCCGTGCTTAACACTCAGGTAGTTTGTAAATACCTTCCTGTTACTTCTCAGGCCCATATTACAAAAAATAAAATAGTACCTGATAACCCCTTTAAATTCCACTGTCAGCTATTGCCAGTGACATTTAAGTGGATAAATTTTAATCAGAGCGAGCGCTAATCGCTCCTGTTAGAGACAGGTTTACCTGTATGGAGCGAGCTCTGATCGCTGCTGGCAGAGGCAGGTGCATCTGTATGGAGCTAGCTCTGATCACTGCTCTTAGGGCTCTTTCACATGACCGTTCTGTCTGTCCTGTTCACTTCCTGTTTTTTTGCGGACCTACGGACAGGACCATCTTTTCAATGTCTTTTGTGTAAGATCGGATGGCACATGGAAGCACTTCCGTGTGCATCCGAACCTACAAAAAAACACCTCGGATGCCGTATGTCCGTTCCGTTATTATGGAACATGTCCTATTCTGTTCTGTAATAATGGACCGTGACTCAATACAAGTCACTGGGTCTGCAAAATCCCCGGAAGCCACACAGAAGCACTTCCGTGTGGCTTCCATTGGGTGCCCCTGTTGTCTGTGTCCTGCTCACACGCCAGCCCCATGGCTGCTTGCACTGCAGTGTGTCAGCACCTGCCCGCACTGCAGTGTCAGCATATGTCCACACTTCAGTGTGTCAGCAGCTGCCCGCACTGCAGTGTGTGCGAGCAGCCGCGGGGATGATGAGCATTGCCATCAGAAGGTTAGTAAAGTGATGATGAATTCCTGCACTCCTGAATGCAGCACTTGTCACTAACTTCTATGCCCGCCACGTTTTCAGATCACCTCTCACAGGCGGCCCAAGACTGTGACTAGCAATGATGTCACGTGCCACATGCGATACTTCACTTGTGAACATGGCGGTCATTGAACTCAGTGACTAGAGCTGATGTAGCGGCTTCCATCACTGCAGGTAATGTACCTAGCTAACCTCCTGAAGTCAGTGCTGGTCATGCCCTGCAGTGACCTTTGCTGACCTCATGATGTTAGCTCAGGTCACTGCACTGTTGTCCCAGCCAATTGGGAACGTTCTGCTCTTCATTGACTGGGACAGTGATTATGGATCGTCATGGGACCTCCTTATTGGATTACGCCTGACCTGGATTTGTTTTTACTTTTCAATAAATTGGTGAAAGAGGGAATGTGTTGGGGAGTGTTTTTTCAAATAAAAAATTGTTTGTCGACTATTTTTTTATATTACTGACTGGGTTATTGATGTCGGGTATCTGATAGATGCCGTGACATCACTAACCCCAGGGCTTGATGCCAGGTGACATTACACAGCTGGTGTCAACCCCATATATTACCTCATTTTCCACCGCACCAGCGCAACGGGATGAGCTGGGGAAAAGCACCAGGATTGGCCCATCTAATGGATGCGTCACTTCTGGGGCGACTGCGGCCTGCTATTTTTTAGGCTGGGGAGGGTCCAATAACTGTGGACTTCCCTAGTCTGAGAATACCAGACCACAGCTGTCTGCTTTACCTTGGCTGGTGATCCAATTTGGATAGGGACCCATCGTTTTTTTTTAAATTATTTATTTAATTTAAAATAATAGTATGAGGTGCGCTCTGTTTTGGATTACCAGCCAAGGTGAAGCTGCCAGCTGTGGTCTGCAGGCTGCAGCCATCTGCTGTACCCGAGCTGGTGCAAAAGATATGGGGACCACATGTAATTTTTTTAATTATTTATTTATTTTTTGGCTAAATACAAGTCTAAGCACCCTTTAGTGCCACATGAAAGGCACCAAAGGGTGCAAAATTACAAAATGCAGGGGAGGGGAACATTATATATGTCTTTCTCATCTATTATCTATCTATCCCTCTAGCTATCCTTCTATCTATCCCTCTATTCATTCATTCATTCATCCCTCTATTTATCCCTCTATCTTTCTCTCAGTCTCTCTATCTATCTCTCAATCTATATCTATCCATCAATTTATCTATCTAGCTCCGCAAAAAAAAATGGAAGGCCCACGGATGACACACGGACCGTATACAGAATGGATGTCACACGGATGTCACACGGATGCATCCGTGAAAAAACAGGACCGGTTTTTGCCAACCGCAAAAACGGGACGGTCGTGTGAATGAGCCCTTAGAGGCAGGTGCATCTGTATGGAGCGAGTTCAGCTCCTGATGTACTATTATATCATAAATTAGGAAGGGGTTAAAGTACTAACCAAATCTGCAGATATCTGCATCAGTCCCAACGACAAATACTGTGCGGGCACTTCCTCTCATTTTGAAAATATTTTCTCATGTCCTAAGTTTCCAACTCCTGAATGTAGTGATGACTTTGCACCCAAGCGTGGCTGTGTTCACATATTGTAAATGAACTTGATAAGGAGTCAGTAGCTCTACTGTAAGTCATGAGATTTATGACATGTTTTTTTCTAATGTTTTCATTTACTTCCTAGTGCAAACATTTGTATACAGACCCTGCACGCACAGGTCAGGTGAGTTGCATCTGCTGCACGCATAGTCAGCATTTTATGAGCTTTCTCAACGTGCCACCAAAATAAAGCATCTACTTTATTATTAGTTGTTTAGTCATCAGCAATCAGCATAGTCTTCTACTCATAATTTTATCTAATCTGCCATTCCAAAGTTTTTCTCATAGGGGTAGAACTTGTCCGTATTATAGTTTATTGAAGAGGAATCTGCAGCGACTCAGGAAAGGATCAAGAAGAGTCACATAAAAACATGTACAATTATTTCAAATTGATTAAAAGTTCATCTATAGCTGTTAGTAACACCAGGTAACAGAAGGTAGGAGACCAAAAAACTGATAAAACACAGACCTAAACCTGATGGTTAAAAGTAACATTGACCAAACTCTGTTGAAATTCTAAGGCTATGTTCACAAAGTGTTTTAGCATACATTCAGTGGCTCACTCAGGGATTATATGTGAAGTCCCCCAAAACGGGATTTGAGTTTATGAGGTAACGGGACATTAACTTGGCCAGCTAGATACCCGAGGCCAAGGAAAGTTTATGTCTGCGGCCAAATCACATGGGAAGGACTCCAGCATAAGATGAGAGAAGAAATCATCAGTATTCTGAAGTAGTGAGTACCAGGCCCTAACCGAAGTGCCACCAGGTAGCGACTAACTCTAGCAGTACTAGTATTAGAGCTGAGGTCTGACATAGATTTGGGTGAACAGGTCGTGTAAGGTTTGGGTTTTCCATGGAACTTGTTTTGTGTTCTTGTCCTTATCCAAGATGGAGCCTGTTGACTTGTCTTGCCCTTGAACATCCTGTCTGACCTGCTTATAAGTCCCATTCAGGATTCCTTGCCTGATTATTTTGTTGCTGCTGGCTCCTGAGTCACTCTGACTTGCTACTTGTCTTCCTGCTGCCGCTTGTTTTGTGATCTGCCTCATTGCTGCTCAGTTGCCTGCAGTCCTTGGTGCATAATCCTGTTCCTGGCTGTGGTTCCCTCCCTTCAAGGCTTCCAGGAGAAGAGCTTCAGCCTGCTGTACTTCCTTGATCTGTAAGGACTTTGAATCTTTATTTCTTATCAGTGTACCGCCAAGGGTTGAAAAAGTCCCATTCAAGTCAAGCACACGGCCCGTACAGATTGAGTCCATGATAAGGTACACTGATCACAAACACAGTCCTGTGCTGTAATTTTGATACCCAGCCATGAGAAAGCCCGAATGCAGGGGGCTGGTGTTTTTAGGGCTTTTTGAGCCCCCCAGCCTAAAAATAGCAGCTTGCAGTTACCCAGGATTGTTGCATCCATTAGATGCAACAGTCCCATCACCTTACAATTGCCCAGGTGCGGTGTCATTTGGGGTACTTAAGGGTTAATTTCAGCCTACAGCTGCTACTAAGCCCTAGATTAGTGATGGGAGGCGTCTATGAGACCCCCTCATTACTAATCTGTAAGTGAAAGTAAATAAACACAAACACCAAAAAAATCCTTTATTTGAAATAAAAGACAAAAAAACACCCTCTTTCCCCACTTTATTAACCCCCCAAAATACCCCTGAAGGTTCAATGTAATCTACATGAGGTCCCACGAGGATGCCAGCTCTGCTACATCTAAGAAGGCACAGCACGCGGCAATAGAACAATGATCGCCCGCTGTGAACTTCAAGCAGAGAATCAATGAGCCGTGCGATCAGCGGTGACATCACTCAGGCTATTTCTCATCACAGCAGGAGGTTCCCATGGTCCTCCATCATGCACGTTATCTGGTTGATGTCACCGCTGATCACATGGCTCATTCAGTCGCTGCCTGAACTACACAGCATGTGGTCATGTTCTCTGGCTGCTCAGGGTGAATTCAGAAGTAGCAGTGTTGGAATCTTGTGTGAATTACGTCGGACCTGCAAGAGTGTTTTGGGTCCCATCCACCGATCCTGGGTATCTGTGAGTCCACCTATCACTATTTGCAAAAAAAAACGCATGGGACAAAAACACACGAAAACACACAAAAACATGTGTTTTTTGGATATGTTTTCTGTCACAAGGTGTGTTTTTCTGCCACAGGGTACGTTTTCGGTGAAGGCACAAAACTGCAGCTTGCACACATAGTTTTACACTGTGGGCACTGTGTCTAGTCAATATAGAACTTCCCTACACTTTGTGAATGGTACAGTGACTGCTCCTAGTACTTGAATAACATCATTAATCCAGTCATTGTGCCTCTGCATGAACAACACAGGAATAATTTCATCTTCATGGATGACAATGCTCCTGCTCATTGAGGTCACATCATTAAGGAACGGTTGCTGGAGACTGGGGTACCTCAAATGTAGTGGCCTGCACTTTCTCCAGAACTGAGTCCAATAGAAATCCTATGGAATCAGCTGAGTCACCGTGTAGAGGTCATAACTCAGAATCTCAATGACCTGAGAGCCACCCTTCAAGAAGAGTGGGATGCCACTCGTGAACAGCAGGAGACATCATTGTAAAGTTGAAATTGATGCTCAAGGCTTCATGACAAGTTATTAAGATATTGACATTTTTGAGAGGGTATACCCATCACTGTTGTTGGCTTTTGTTTCAGTCAATTGTTAGAGATGAGGAAATCGCCATCTTAAAAGCCCAACCTTCATGATAAAATATCACTGTAACGTGAACTTTTTATGTTTTCTATAAAATTAACGCAACAGCCAAATATCCTAACTTCTCGTGAGTATTGTGTGTGTGTGTATATATATATATATATATATATATATATATATATATATACACAGTACATGTTGTGTCCCATGAATGGGAACAACCTGTTGTATATAATTATTGCATTGCATATTTTTCCTCCTATCAGGAAATTCCTTTATTGTTACTAGGTAGATTAGACTGTATGAAGTTTGTCCCTATGTTCCTCCCTTATTTGGCTTCTGTATAGAAAGCTCCTCCCTTCTCCTTCAGTTTAGTCTAGAGGAATCATTACTGAAGAGACATGTCTGCAACCCTGTACAGATTATTCCTTTTCACCTGCCTTTACTTTGTACTTAATACAAGATTCTAGAAGAAAACTACAGCGTTTCTCCTTGTCTTCCTACAAGTCATCGTTTGGGCTGAGTTAACACTATCTGTGGAAGCCGGTAGAGTGAGTAAAATCATACAGTTATCTAAGGGACTGATAATTAGAGCGGTTGGATTCATTGCTACCAGGAAGATACAGAATAGTACAAACCAAATGGTCTTCCAACAGTCCAACAAGGAGTTCTCGAGATGCTTAGCACTTGTTGGCCCTTTTGCCTTCACTCTGCGGTCAAGCTCACCCCAAACCATCTTGATTGGGTTCAGGACTGGTGACTGTGGAGGCCAGGTCATCTGGCGTAGCACCCCGTCACTCTCCTTCTTAGTCAAATAGTCCTTACACAGCCTGGAGGTGTGTTTGGGGTCATTGTCCTGTTGAAAAATAAATGATGGTGCAACTAAACGCAAACCGGATGGAATAGCAGCCGCTGCAAGATGCTGTGGTAGGCATGCTGGTTCTGTATGCCTTAAATTTTGAATAAATCCCCAATAGTGTCACCAGCAAAGCACCCCCACACCATCACATCTCCTCCTCCATGCTTCACGATGGGAACCAGGCATGTAGAGTCCATCCGTTCACCTTTTCTACAAAGACACGGTGGTTGGATCCAAAGATCTCAAATTTGGACTCATCAGACCAAAGCACAGATTTCCACTGGTCTAATGTCCATTCCTTGTGTTCTTTAGCCCAAACAAGTCTCTTCTGCTTGTTGCCTGTCCTTAGCAGTGGTTTCCTAGCAGCCATGAAGGCCTGCTGCACAAAGTCTCCTCTTAACAGTTGTTCTAGAAATGAGAAGGTGTGTCCAAACATTTGGTCTGTACTGTAAATATATATATATATATATATATACATATAATATATGAAGCTGAGTGTATGTATGTGTGTGCGTATGTCCGCTACAGGAATTTGCACCGTCGCTTTTACAATCACGAAATTTTGCACAGACACCCCATGTGACTCAGGGAACATCATAGACTATAATTTGACGGGAAAATTAACCCGGCACTTTACAGTTACTCTCCAAAAAAACTGCCTCCATTAAAGTCAATGGAGCTGTGACCTAAAGGTTATTAATACAAAATGGATACAGTCGCACACTAAATGCCATCAATGTATAAGGGAACTCTGGTACTGCATTACTGCTATATGAAAAAATGAGATTTTTAGTTTATGAATTGGCCAATGCATGTAAGCCCGGAAACCAAACGGCAAGGTAAATCTCAATATTCCGGGTCCCTAACTAAACCAGGCTGTGTTCACAATCCTTATACCAGGAGTCCTAGCTGCCCAGACATGGAGGTTAGTCCAGATAGTGGCATTTCAAGTTAGATTTTTAGTCTAGCTGCCCAGGCATGGATGTTTTTAACCTAGATAGTGGCATTTTAGTTAGGGACCCGGAATATTGAGATTTACCTTGCCGTTTGGTTTCCGGGCTTACATGCATTGGCCAATTCATAAACTAAAAATCTCATTTTTTCATATAGCTGTAAAGCAGTACCAGAGTTCCCTTATACATTGATGGCATTTAGTGTGCGGCTGTATCCATTTTGTATTTGCTAGGTTTTTTCAGCTGGCACCTATACACACTTGTAGGATGTGCAGGTCAGTCTTTTGAAATATCTAAAGGTTATTAATAGCAGCTGTGGTTGGTTGCTATAGGAACAAAATACTTTGTTAGTATAAGAAGCTTACAGTTAGGTCCAGAAATATTTGGACAGTGACACAATTTTCGCGAGTTGGGCTCTGCATGCCACCACATTGGATTTGAAATGAAACTCTACAACAGAATTCAAGTGCAGATTGTAACGTTTAATTTGAAGGTTTGAACAAAAATATCTGATAGAAATTGTAGGAATTGTACACATTTCTTTACAAACACTGGAGGTCAAAAGTAATTGGACAAATAAACCAAACCCAAACAAAATATTTTTATTTTCAATATTTTGTTGCGAATCCTTTGGAGGCAATCACTGCCTTAAGTCTGGAACCCATGGACATCACCAAACGCTGGGTTTCCTCCTTCTTAATGCTTTGCCAGGCCTTTACAGCCGCAGCCTTCAGGTCTTGCTTGTTTGTGGGTCTTTCCGTCTTAAGTCTGGATTTGAGCAAGTGAAATGCATGCTCAATTGGGTTAAGATCTGGTGATTGACTTGGCCATTGCAGAATGTTCCACTTTTTTGCACTCATGAACTCCTGGGTAGCTTTGGCTGTATGCTTGGGGTCATTGTCCATCTGTACTATGAAGCGCCGTCCGATCAACTTTGCGGCATTTGGCTGAATCTGGGCTGAAAGTATATCCCAGTACACTTCAGAATTCATCCGGCTACTCTTGTCTGCTGTTATGTCATCAATAAACACAAGTGACCCAGTGCCATTGAAAGCCATGCATGCCCATGCCATCACGTTGCCTCCACCATGTTTTACAGAGGATGTGGTGTGCCTTGGATCATGTGCCGTTCCCTTTCTTCTCCAAACTTTTTTCTTCCCATCATTCTGGTACAGGTTGATCTTTGTCTCATCTGTCCATAGAATACTTTTCCAGAACTGAGCTGGCTTCATGAGGTGTTTTTCAGCAAATTTAACTCTGGCCTGTCTATTTTTGGAATTGATGAATGGTTTGCATCTAGATGTGAACCCTTTGTATTTACTTTCATGGAGTCTTCTCTTTACTGTTGACTTAGAGACAGATACACCTACTTCACTGAGAGTGTTCTGGACTTCAGTTGATGTTGTGAACGGGTTCTTCTTCACCAAAGAAAGTATGCGGCGATCATCCACCACTGTTGTCATCCGTGGACGCCCAGGCCTTTTTGAGTTCCCAAGCTCACCAGTCATTTCCTTTTTTCTCAGAATGTACCCGACTGTTGATTTTGCTACTCCAAGCATGTCTGCTATCTCTCTTTCTTTTTTTCAGCCTCAGGATGTTCTGCTTCACCTCAATTGAGAGTTCCTTAGACCACATGTTGTCTGGTCACAGCAACAGCTTCCAAATGCAATACCACACACCTGTAATCAACCCCAGACCTTTTAACTACTTCATTGATTACAGGTTAACGAGGGAGACGCCTTCAGAGTTAATTGCAGCCCTTAGAGTCCCTTGTCCAATTACTTTTGGTCCCTTGAAAAAGAGGAGGCTATGCATTACAGAGCTATGATTCCTAAACCCTTTCTCCGATTTGGATGTGAAAACTCTCATATTGCAGCTGGGAGTGTGCACTTTCAGCCCATATTATATATATAATTGTATTTCTGAACATGTTTTTGTAAACAGCTAAAATAACAAAACTTGTGTCACTGTCCAAATATTTCTGGACCTAACTGTATGTGTGAGGTAATAAGATGTCAGTGGGAAGATGGATAGAGAGAGAGAGAAAAAGACAGACAGACATAGGCACAGACAGAGTAAGAGGCAGACAGGGAAAGAGACAGACAGAGATAAAGAGACAGACAGACAGGGAAAGAGAAAGAGAGACAGACAATCAAAGAGACATACAGAGGCAGACATAAACAGACAGACAAGCACAGACACGGAAAGAGACAAACAGAGAAAGAGACAGAGAGAGAGAGACAGACAATCAAAGAAACAGACAGAAGCAGAGAGACACAGACAGACAGGCAAAGACAGGGAAAGAGAGACATGCACAGACAGGGAAAGAGACAGACATAGACAGACAGGGAAAGAGACAGAGAGAGAGACAGTCAAAGAGACAGAGGCAAATAAGAAAGCCGCGGAGACACCATCACGTGTTTCTCAACGCTGCCAGGAAACTAGCCAGGTCTTTCACCGGGAAGAAACAACCACGGGAAGGGCAATCTCCAGTCAAGGAGACCACCTATACCAAACATGGTATCCATCCACAGACAGCCGTTTCGGGATATTTGCCCCTCATCAGTGTGGAGTAGGAATCTGGCTAGTGGGGGAAATGCCTAGTAAAAGACTACTTAAGCAAGCATTGTTGACCTTAGGGAAATCAACATATCCACTGCGGAGACACCATCACGTGTTTCTCAACGCAGTGATTCTAGAGCAACGCCCCCTGGGAAGTATGCAAATAAGAAAGCCGCGGAGACACCATCACGTGTTTCTCAACGCTGCCAGGAAACTAGCCAGGTCTTTCACCGGGAAGGAACAACCATGGGAAGGGCAATCTCCAGTCAAGGAGACCACCTATACCAAACATGGTATCCATCCACAGACAGCCGTTTCGGGGTATTTGCCCCTCATCAGTGTGGAGTAGGAATCTGGCTAGTGGGGGCAATGCCTAGTAAAAGACTACTTAAGCAAGCATTGTTGACCTTAGGGAGATCAACATATCCACTGCGGAGACACCATCACGTGTTTCTCAACGCAGTGATTCTAGAGCAACGCCCCCTGGGAAGTATGCAAATAAGAAAGCCGCGGAGACACCATCACGTGTTTCTCAACGCTGCCAGGAAACTAGCCAGGTCTTTCACCGGGAAAGAACAACCACGGGAAGGGCAATCTCCAGTCAAGGAGACCACCTATACCAAACATGGTATCCATCCGCAGACAGCCGTTTCGGGGTATTTGCCCCTCATCAGTGTGGAGTAGGAGTCTAGCTAGTGGGGGCAATGCCTAGTAAAAGACTACTTAAGCAAGCATTGTTGACAGAGACAGAGGCAGACAGATACAGACAGGGAAAGAGACAGACAGGGAAAGAGACAGACAGAGAAAGAGACAGACAGAGAAAGAGACAGACAGGGAAAGCGACAGAGACAGGGAAAGAGACAGAGACAGGGAAAGAGACAGAGACAGGGAAAAAGACAGACAGACAAGGAAAGAGACAAGGAAAGAGACAGACAGGAAAAGAGAGACAGACGGGGAATGAAACAGACCTGGAAAGAGACAAACGAGGAAAGAGACAGACAGGGAAAGAGACATAAGGGGGAAAGAGACAGATGGGGAAACAGACTGACAGACAGAGAGAGAGAGAGAGAGACAGATACAGACAGAGATAGAGACACAGACAGAGATAGAGAGACACAGACAGAAAGACAGACACAGAGTGACATAGAGGCTGATACAGAGACAGAGAGAGAGATAGACACAGACAGACAGACAGACATGGATAGAGACATAGACACTCATGGATAGAGAGACACATAGACAGGAAAAGAGACAGACAGAGAGACAGACACACAGAGACAGACACACAGAGACAGGAACACAGAGACAGACAGAAAGAGACAGACAGACAGAAATTGACAGACAGAGACAGAGAGCGACAGACAGAGACAGACAGACAGAGGCAGACATAGACAGAGAGAGACTGGGAGAGAGACAGTTACTATGCCGGGCAATGTCCAGGTACTACAGCTATATATATATATTAAGATGGTTTTCTTTACTATTTTATTTTTAATTTGCAAATTTCTTAGAGCTAGAATTTTTTAACAATGGAAATCAGTAGATTTGACCTTAACATTTAAGTGGGGGATGGCTGTTTTAGAATATCTAGCAACAATAACAGCCAAGGACACATAGTAGGTTTTACTGAGCTACAACATCAGTTTGTCTAAATAAATATAAAACTTGTCAATGAGCTCTATGGTTTGTAATATGTGAATTGTGAAGCATATGGAAAAGCTCTATATGTTCACTACGGTATAATTAAAACACCAGACTTATGAAATAGACATGATACTACTTATACTATAAACAATAATTTAAAAGTCTGTCTTTATGATATCAAGCAGAACACATGCATTTCTCATAAGAATTGGACTTCACACTTAATCAAGGCCATTGTCCATTATTCATAAATTTTCTCATACAAGTGCTGTGAATAATTGTACAAAACTTAACGTTTGGTGAATCCAGTGCATTTCTAAGATTCTCTCATCTTAGGTACATCTATTTATTTCATTTTTGGTATTTTCCTGAGTTATACAAATATCTGACACTTCCGCAAGTAGAATATTGGGCTCCCGTAAGAAATTCAAAACTTTAGTATCCTTGAGAAACAACTGATAAATACACATACATTTTCATCTACATTTAATTAAAATCCTCAAAATATATGAATAAATTGACTTCCGGATGTTAGTATTTTTTTATTTATTATTATTTATTTTACTTATTTATATAGCACCATTAATTTTCACAGGTTTTACAAACATCACCACTGTCCACATTGGGATCATAATTAATGATGAGCATACTCATAGATAACTGGGACCGATGGACCTAATCGGATTTAAAAAAAAAAAATCCAATTCCAGTCTGGGATTGATCGCGGGTATGTGGCTGGATGCCACATCCCCATATAAGTCTATAAGAACCAGAATCCAGGGATTAAAATTGAGATAGAAGGGATAGGGGGATAGGAAAAAGCGTGATATACTTATTTGCTTCTAAGGCCACTCATTACTTTCATTGCATATTCACTGCTTTCCCCACCCACCAGCATCTGTGATTGGTTGCAGTCAGATACACCCTTAGGCCTCTGTCACACGTCCCTGAAAAACACGCACGTTTTTCACGGACATGTCAGAGGTGCGGATTGCCCTTGGTGTGCTGTGTGTATGGCCTGCGTGTGTTCTCCGTGTGTTATCCGTGATAACACACGGAGAACGGGAACTTTCTACTCACCTGTCACTGGCGTCACTGTCCGTGGTGCTGATCTGCGGTCTCCGGTCCTGCCAACTCCCCGCTGCTGCTGCTTTCGGCCGCAGTGAAGTGAGTATTCAATGAGCATAATGAGCAGCGGTCGGCAGCAAGTGACAGCAGCGGCACAGACTGCAGGGCTGGAGAACGTGAGTAAAGGGGTTTTTTTTGTAAAAGACTGATGTCTTTTCTCCGGCGCGTGTCACACGGAACATATCCGTGTGGTCCGTGTTTGTTACGTGTGACACGTTTGCGTTCCGTGTGACACTCGTGATGCCGGAGAAAAACGGACATGTCGGCGTATGGAGCACACGGGCACACATAAGTACGGAACGGACACACGTTCCGTGCAAACATACTTATGTGTGCCCGAAACTATAGGAAAACATATGACACGGTACGTGAGAAAACTATCCATACGCATACCGGAGGCACGAACGTGTGACAAAGGCCTTACCCTGAGTGGCAGCGTTTCAGCTGACTGCTTCTAATCACAGACACTATGCTCATCTATCACGGTATAAAAATAAATAAATAAAAATTTGGCATAGGGTCCCCCATATTTTGATACAAAGTACAGAGAATGCATACGGCTACAGACTGCAGTCTCCCAGCTGCGTGCTTATCTTGGCTGAGTATCAAAATAAATGGACCAGCATGCACCTTTTTATTATTATTATTATTATTATTATTTACATAAATAATAAAAATAACAGGGTGCAGTCCCCCCAATTTTAATACTCAGTCATGATAAAGCCAGACAGCTGGGGGCTAGTATTCTCAGGCTGGGGAGACCCATGGTTATTTGGAGCCCCTAGCCTAAAAATAGAAACCTGCAGCCGCCCAGAATTGTCGCATGCATTAGATGTGACAATCTCAGCACTTTACCTGGCATTTCCCAATTGCCCTGGCGCACTGGCAATTGGGGTAATAAGGGGTAAATCGCAGCTCACAGCTACCACTACGTCTTAGATTACTAATGGGATGCGTCTATGAGACCCCGCATTACTAATCTGTAAGTGAAAGTAAATAAAACACAACCATTTATTTGGAATAAAAGACAAAAATACACCCTCTTTAACCACTTTATTAACCCCCAGAACACCCCTGCATGTCCAGCACAATGTACACAAGGTCCTACAATGATTCAGCTCTGCTACATCTGAAATTACAGTGTAAGATCATGGAACATGTCCACATGCTGTAAGTGCAAGCAGAGACTGAGCTGTGATCAGCGGTGACGTCACTCAGGTTAGCTGTGGTTAAAGCTGGAGGTTCCCATGGTCCTCCACCTGTGACCGCAGGTAACCTAACCTCAGGGTACTTCATTAAACTCAGTGACCCCACCTGAGGTCAGGTTAGCTGCGTGGAGGATCGTGGGAACCTCCAGCTAAGACCGGCCATCACTAGTCATAATCTAAATAAAAACTAAACAGGTTTTGTATTGTCATACTTATACTGGCCTGAAAAATCAGGTTGCCAGGTTATTTTTAATGAATGAACATTGTGAAAATCCTACCCAAAAAACAAAGACAGAAATTATTTTATTTCGCCAAATAATGACATTTGGAAGCAGTGGAGGAAAAAAAAAAAGTTCTGAAATGAATATTCTACTCTACTTCTGCTCCCCCCTCGTGTAGTTTTATGCATGTTTTTTCAAAAGTCGCATCCATCTTTTATGATATTTTGAAAAAGATGCTACTTGAAGAGTCACAAAAGAGGTATCAGAAAGACTATGGGATAGCGGGAAACTGGGTCTCCTAAGCTGTACCTCAAGCTTTGGGGCTCTATGCTATTCTTAATCTCATGGATACTCTTGAAGGTGAAGATGCCTGAGTCTCCTTCCTGGCCCTGCTACTAACCAGTCTTGATCTGATTCTCCCACCCCCTCCCCCAGGGAAGGAAAGGACAGGAGTGTGATGAAATCCATAGATAAAGACAGACATGAATAACCAACACTCTGTCACACCGCACGCACACACAAAGGTTAAGACAATAAGAGATTCAGGAGCAAACACAAGAGCAGGAGAGAAGCTACTAAACAACAGGAGTAAACTCCACAACCACACCAAGTAATAAGCACAGTTATCTCCATAAAACTATAGCTGGCATGGGTGGAAGGATTCAACCAGCATAAATAGGAGCGGAGCAGATGTGATAGGCCTCCCCACAACATGTGAGCAAAGCATCCCAGACACCAGAGAAACCATCGGGCGCAGTGTCAGAATCTGCCATCTGAAGAAAGCCTGACGCCACCATGACAGTTGGCAAAGTTTGTGCAAAACTCTGTGTGACAAAAGGTTAATAACAGGAAAGAATCCTTTATTTTTTTAACTTTGCATCAAATTCATTTTGATGTATTTGGTACAATAAACGTCAGGACAAAAAATATGTGTATATTTATTTATTTTTTAACCCTTTAATTTTCAATGGGGTGAAAGGGGGATGATTTGAACTTTTAGTTTTTTGGTTTTTTTTTATTTTTTAAAACTTTTTTTTACTTTTTTTTTATTTTACTAGTTTCCCTAGGGAGCTATAGCGATCAGCAATCCGACCGCTCTTATCTATCTGCTGATCACAGCTATACAACTGTAAACAGCAGATTCAGTCACTTCCTGTTTCATTCGGCTCTAGGCCGGGTGAAAACGAAAGTGAAACATCGTAGCTGCAGGCGTCATCACATGACCCTGTGCTACGATGGCAACCACCGAAAGTCACGTGATCACTCACGTGACTTCCGGTGGGGGTGGCGGTAAGTAAAAAACATGGCCGCGCGCATATAGATCTCGCTGCCAGACTTTGGCAGCGAGATTTAAGGGGTTAAATGTTGTGAGTGGAAGCGATTCCACTCGCAACATGCAGGCACACATGTCAGCTGTTGAAAACAGCTGATATGTGTGCCGACCGCCGCCTGCCCGCGGCAGGGGGCGGGGCTTAACTGGACACGCTCCATGACGGATAGATCCGTCCAAGGTCCTGAAGGGGTTAATATACTGTAGATAATGTTTTTCAATTTTCCAAACCACTATCAAAAATGTTTCCAAAATACATTTAACATAAAACTTTCATTTATGTTTTCAAGAAACACTTCTTTTAACTAGTTAATATCCTACTAGGTTTGGGATTGTTGAAATGACAGAATTCCATCTATAGAGCGTCTGTTCCTCTTTTGAAATAGCTCATAAACATCTTTTTATATATATACGTTCCTCATTTATTAATTTAGGAAAAAAATTATTAAATCTATTTGTAAATAATATAACATTAAAAAAAAGATTAAAAAGTTAATCATAACTGTATGATCTAAAATCTTACCTGTGTGTAAATTATATTTTATTACAGGTCTGACTTTTAATTTTTTTTTTCCACTTGGTTGTATGTTAACGAGTTCCTTTTTTGTTTATGATTTATTACACAACCACGTAAAAGATGCTTCTACTTCATTTCTATCCTCGATACGAGATTGACTACGAGTAACAAGACATAATAAGAGGAGAATGATTGCTAGAGATGACTATGGCTGACTTTAATCTTTCTCTAGTTCGTTCATTGGTTGCACAGTAATTGACTTGTGATAACTACGTGGTCACAACCTCAATACAAGAAGAAAGCTTTTGACAAGGACTAAAGCTGGGGTCACACTAAACGACAGCGACAACGACGTCGCTGTTACGTCACCATTTTCTGTGATGTAGCAGCGACCTTGTAAGTCGCTGTTATGATCACTGCTTAGCTGTCAAACACAGCAGCCGAAGCAGCGATCATAACGACACGCGTCGCTGTGCTGCAATATGTGCAGATGTTAGGACCGGGAGGACGGGTAGGCCCAGGAGGTGGATCCACTGGGCTGTACACCTCACCGAGGGCGAGGTGCCCGGTAGCCGGAGCACTATGGGTAGCAGGACAGTCCGTTCAGAGGAGTGGAGTGAAGAAGTCCCTGGGACCACGGAGTCTCTGAAGGCAGTCCGGGTGACGGAGCTCAGGTTCGGAGGCCGAGATGATGGCAGGCAGAATCCGGAACCAACGGAGCGAGGAGGTGGGTCACCACACGGATCCAGGGATCGGAGACGGTAGGGACTGACGAGATGGCGGACAGTCACCGTTCGTGGTTCAGGAATCGTCAGGACCGGTTGGCGAGGCAGGAACGACTCTACAAGAGAGATATGTGAGTACGAGGCAAAACACAGGAAGACCTGACTCCTAGTTTAGGAAACACGAAGAACAGGCCCCGCCCACTTGGAAAGGATCCCCCTATATACCCTGCACCTGAATCTTCAATATCCTGTTGGAGGACGCTGTCCCTTTAAGAGAGGGTCAATGACCGCGCGCCCTAATGCGCATGCGCGAGGCCCGGGTGCCAGAAGCCAGAGCAGGGAGCGGTGCACAGGAGGCAGGAGCGTTCAGCATCGCAGATGGGCGCCGGGACCGAGGATCGGGTTGCCTGGAGGAAGCAGGTGAGTATGCATGGAGGCCGTGGAGCGGGGGACGCCTTGCAAAGGAGCCGGGGAGCGTGGCAGGGGAGCCGGGGAGCGTGGCCGGGGAGTCGGGGAGCGTGGAAGGGGAGCCGGTGAGCATGGCAGGGGGGCCGGTGAGCGTGACAGCAGAGAGCAGGGAGCCGCGCACACTGAGCGCTGGCTCCCTGCACTCCTAGCTACAGTACACATCGGGTTAATTACACGATGTGTACTGCAGCTACATGTGCAGGGAGCAGGAGCCGGCGCTGGCAGCGTGAGAGCGGTGGAGGCTGGTAACGAAGGTAAATATCGGGTAACCACCTTGGTTACCCAATGTTTACCTTGGTTACAGCTTAGCGCAGCTGCCAGCGCCGGCTCCTGCTCCCTGCTCGCTTCATTTCGTCGCTCTCTCGCTGTCACACACAGCGATGTGTGCGTCACAGCGGGAGAGCGACGACGAAAAAATGAAGCAGGACATTCAGCAACGAGCAACGACCTCACAGCAGGGGCCAGCTCGTTGCTGGATGTCACACACAGCGACAGCGACGGGACGTCGCTGCAACGTCACAGAAAATGGTGACGTAGCAGCGACGTCGTTGTCGCTGTGTGTGACACCACCTTAAAACCTCTCTCCTTCACTCACCCAAATATTGACACACTGTAGGAAATCTCACCATTCTTCTAATTTCACATGGCTGTGTTTATACAGGCTTATGTGGTGGTTCCTAGAAATCATCTAAACCATGTACAGCCACCAGGAGTTTTCCCATTGATGTCTTAAAAACTATGGAAAGATTTATTAGTACTATCTCGAGTTTTCACAGCTTAAAACTAGAAGAGACGGGTAGAAGTTAGCCAAAGTGGTGCATGCTGTGTGATGGATTTTGGTTATCTATGTAAGGGCAGAATATTACATCTGCAGCTCCGTACTCTGAAATAATCCATTGATCTCATATTTTATCAGACAGAGAAGGAAAGGGAATAGTGGGGAAAAAAAGTGCTCTTGTCTAAAAGGGGTTGTCCACTATTTGGATAACCCCTTCTCATGCCGCATATTTGGCTTCATTAAATTAAAAAAGCCTATACAGTACTCACCTCTGGAGTTACTGCGGTTCCATCTGTGTCGACGCTCGTGTTCCCAGGGCTCACGTGAGGTTGTGACGTTGTACGAGTCCTGCACCCAATCACCACCAGCTTCACTCGCTGCCTTCAAACATACAGTGCCTTGAGAAAGTATTCGGCCCTCTTGAATTCTTCAACCTTTTCCCACATTTCAGGCTTCAAACATAAAGATAAAAATTTTAATGTTATGGTGAAGAATCAACAACAAGTGGGACACAATTGTGAAGTTGTACGAAATGTATTGCTTATTTTAAACTTTTTAAAAAAATAAATAACTGAAAAGTGGGGCGTGCAATATTATTCGTCCCCTTTAAGTGTCGATCTGCACACGCATCGAAGCCATTTTCTTGAAGTTGATCTGGTCAACTGCGAGAGATTCAAAGCAGCTCGCCGGCAGATCAATGGGCCTCACCGCCGCGACACACCACAAGCCCACAGTATCGCCGACCATCTGCACACTGACCCTCTTGAGCCACGACACCCCCTCATTCATGCCCGCAGCATTGCCTACCCTGCCTCCTGGGACCTTCTGAGCCTCTCCACCACCGCAGCTCCCCCCTAGTGAGTATGGCTCTCACAGAATTACATTTTAAAATATGTGGCATTCAAGACTCTCTCAGCCAAAAGGGTTCCCTACTTTAGGCAAAAAAAACCTAACATGTTGTCACGCTCCCCAGTCCCCGGCGCCGCCTGCCACTCACCGCTCCGGCCCCCGGTTCTCCTGCCCGCGGCTGCTCCTCTCACTCCCCCTCCTCTGCATCCTCCGTGCCTCCCGTCCGCCGGCTCCGGCGTTCCCCTGCGATCCGGGACACTCTGTCTGGCTCCCCTGCATCTCCTTCACAGCGTCCTGTACTGGCCTCCGGCACCCGAGCCCCGCGCATGCGCATTAGGGCGCGCGCGCGCTCACTCACCTTGTCTTAAAGGGCCAGCGTCCCGGGAACAGGATATGACAAGATTCAGGTACAGAGTATATAAGACTTCCCTTTTCTGGTGGGCGGTGCCTGATCAACGTGTTCCCAGAGCTAGGTGCTCAGGTCCCCTTGTACTTTGTCTCTCCGTTAACTCTATCTCGTCCACAGAGCCCGTCCGCTGGTCCTGACTACCGGTTCTCCAGGAAGTGTCCCGGTGACCGTCTGCTGAGGATCCCGCCATCTTCTGTCAGTCTATACCCGTCACCGTTCCCCGACTCTACGTGGTACATCCGCCTGTACGGCTCACTGGACCCGGACCCCGTCTGCTGCTCCTACCCGGCACCTGAACCCGGTTCCAGCCATCCGTCCTGCCGACGGTGCCTTGGACTCAGAGACACTCCCTGCAGATCCCTGAAGAACTCGTACCCCTAGTGTTCTGGCTACCGTGCATCAAGGCCCTCTAGCGGGGTGACCGGACAGTCCCTGTATAGGGGTTAGCTCCGGGTTGCCTATAAGAAACCGTCTCAATTATTCAGGTCCAGGCTCACTACTAACTATTACGTGACAATACAGTCTAAGCATAAGGACGGATCAGTGTAATAACGTCATCTACAAACCATCCATCTTTCCATAAAATCAGGAGAGGAGGACGGCTGATTTATTCTATATATTACACATGAACAGGGTATTCTTAGGATTTCTTGTACAAAATGAGAATGATCTCTGTAATCTATCACTGGGGATTTACAACCGCGATGCAGTTGATATAATCAAGAGATTACCCTACACCCATTTATTACAATGTTTGGTCTACACGTTCAGTTAATATATTCTCCTATGTATGTAAAATGTAAACTAACGCTCAGATCGCAGTCATCATTTCTGTGTCTCTGTATTGGTTTGGCTTACCAGACAATTCTGATTTACAGAGCTTGCATAATGGAAAAATGTTTTATTCGACCCAATAAGAATGCATTTTTATAGAAATTCAATATAGTATTAAAATGGATTGTATGGTTTAAGCTAATAAAGATTATTTCTTATTAATTTAAAAAAAAAATTACATATACTTTCTGTATTCATTTTATATGGTTTTCAAGATCTTTTATAGTCATCACTTCAGGATCGCTTCAAGTCATCTAATGGTAACCTGTGTTATTTCTAGAGTCGTATGATGATCATACTGGTGTAAGGAAGTGTCCCTGCTATGTATTGTGTGATGGCCGCATATGACCATACGGGGTCATGGTCTGAAGAACCACATGTCCTGAGCCGGGCAGGAAGTAAAAAAATATACACACATTACAGCATGAGATCACAGCTGATTCTTTCTGTGAGGTAAAACATTTCCTAAAAACAGGCAGGGATATGTTTTATCTCACAAAACAAATCAGCTATGATCCCGTGCTGTAATGTCTATATACTCTTTTGCACCCTTCCCGCCCAGGAGAAGTGGTATAATTAGACCATGTCCCTGTACGGTCAGACAGAGCCATTACACAGTAAATAGCAGGGAGACGTATATAAGATTATCTCAGCACAGGAGCATTTTATTAAAACATCCCATTGTGGAAATTATTAGTATTCAAAAATCTATGGATTAAAATGAACTTTCAAATTAACTTTGTTAATTTTGTTTAACAGTAAATCAGGTCATGCAGATGCTATGGGGCCTTTGAAAACAGGGGCACAGGAACAGCATTGCGGTGCAGATTAAAGGCAATCAGTCAGCAGGTTTTTACTATGTAATTTGACAGCACCATGAGGTAGGGACAAAGACCCCAATTCCAGCAATGTATCTTTTCGTTTAATGAGTGCAGCAGTTTTCTTTGCTGCAGATCTAGCAGACTTCAGTTGTTAAAGGGAACCTGTCAGGTGCAATATGCACCCAGGACCACGAGCAGTTCTGGGTGCATATTGCTATTCCCTGCCTAACTGTCCCTGTATATGTGACGCCCTGGACTATTCAGGTCGTCACAGGATTCTGCACAATCTGCCCTTCCCGTGCAGGACTCAAACCCCCATCGTTCTGGGAACCTAACCTGCAGTACTGCCTCCATCAGCATTCACAAATCCTACATACACTTTGCACCACACCTGTCAGGAACACCAGTGCGCTGCTTAAGCAGGAATAGGGCCGCCCACCTAGGGGTCAGACAGGGAGGTGGGAGGTGTCAAGTCAGTTCAGTGGTAGCCCTCGAGCTGAGAGGAGCTCTGAGGAAGCTGGGAGTTGTAGCTCCTAGGAGAGAAGTAAAGTAGGTCGCAGACGGTGGTCTGGAGTCGGAGGTGGAGGAGTCGGACCCCCGGTCACAGGGGATTGAGGGTAGGTGCCTGCAACCCATCAAGGAGGACGGTCAGCAGTCTGGTCCTATCACCGGTCCGGGACCAAAGGCACAAGGGGGTACATGGACCCTAGGTCAGAGAGAAGCTTCAGATGACCCGGCAATTAACCTGCGGAGGACAGGGCCTTTATAGACTGTTCCCACCAAGCTTAGAGATCGGGGGCACTAGCGTAACGAGAGGGATAGGGCTTTCCTAGCAAGTGGCCCACTGAATTCCCAAGCGTGAACTCCTGAGAGCAGGCTCCTTCACTTAGCCACAGTGGGTAGCGGGGCCCCGAAAGCTCTAAGCTACCGGGCCACAACAGACAATCTAAATTTTGTGACAGGAGGCAGGTTTGGGACCACCAGGCAGTGCTGCAGGGGACGGGACCCAGACAAGCTCCCCTCAAGAGGCAACGGCAGTAAGAGCCTTGGTTTACTCTGTTGTCAGCGTCTGCTTCATTGCTGAGTGAGTACCCGACTGACCGCTGCACTGCGTCCCCGCATCACCATCCAACGTGTGGGTAACGTCATCTGGCTGCCCCACTCCATCACCCAGGGTACTCCAAATGGCAGCGGTGGTACTCCCAATTACCGTACACCACGGGTAGCGTCACAAACTATACCAATCCCCTGTAAATACCCCCTTTTCCATTTGATTGTGGCACCTAGCCCCCGGGTCCAGAGACCCTCGAGCCACGAGTAATCACCCCCGGATCCGAACGGTTCGGTCCGCTGCATATACACTATCATAGATAAAGAGATCTTTAGAAAAAGTATTTCTAAAGATCTTTTATCATATGCTAATGAGCACAGGGACTAGTCCCCTGGGCGTAAGTTCCCCTGGCCTGTCGCCCCCATTAGCATGTTAGTACACCCCTGTGAGTATGCTATCATGCTAATGAATGTGCAGCGTCACAGGATGATCTCACTCACCTCGCCGCCGCCATCGCGTCCAACGGGGGATTTCGGCACAATGCGCATGACCCTGGAGTTTGTACAGAGACGGAGAGTTGCTTATCAGTCCTGGGGTGAGGATGGACTACTCTGTATGTGCCAAGTTGTTTTCTCATGATAATCTCCTTCTCATAAAACACTGATTGTATTTTGACAATGAAATGCAGCTCAGTAAGTGATATACAGTCATGGCCGTAGAGATTGGTGTGTTGCCCCAGGGACATCGATCCAGCTTCAGGGACGCCACAGGGTCTTCTTTTAATATGGCAACAGGTATGTCAGTTTTGCATATATGTGTCGTGACGCCACTCACGGTTTGCGGTTAGGGATTTGGATGACCACCACCTGCAGGTTTAATAAGCGTCTGGGGCTGATGGGGTCTGCAGTCAGATGGTGTGGCCTCCCGTGAGTGAGGCAGGCCCCAGGGGCTCGGGTGTGTAGAACAATAGGTCCCAGAATAACTCAGCCCAGAAAGTCTTTCAACTGCTCTTTACTCACTTTTGATGTTGCTGTGGTGACCTGACTCGGGCAATGCTGAGATAAACCAGGTTGAACCAGGGCTCCTTCAGGCCAGTCTGAGGGTAACCATTAACTCACCTTCCTAGCACTCTTTGTTCGGAGAACCCCTGACTTGAAGTACCGTGGGAAGTCGCTACTGCCTTTTCTCCCCTTTTTGGACCGTTTGCCGGCAGCATGGACCAGGTGAGATGGCTTCTGTCTCCTTATGGGTCCCTGCGTTGTTGCTGACACTGTGTGGTTGGTGAGGGACTTTTAGTTCCCCTCACCGGCAGGTTTAGCAGATAGTTAAACTTGAGTCTACCCTAGGGACCTGTTCCCCGTACGTGCCTAGTCACCAGCAGTCCCCGTACTCGACTGACTCTCTTCTTCTGTCTTTATGACTGACTGGTAACTGTTCTCTTCCGCTAACTGTCACTACACACGTGCAGGGTCTGACTAGTGTGAGCGCGTGTCTGCGTCCCCTAGCAACCACCGCGCTCCACTGCTACCAGACTGTCTCTCCTCCTACTTTCCTGACAGCCTCTGCAACTTAGCTCCCAGCCTCTCCGCTCCACCCCTTGATGAGATGTGGAGGCAAGCCCCCTCTTGGGTCTGCCCTCTCAAGGTGTGGGAGACCTGGTTGCTATGTGTCTGTGTGTACACACCCTATTCCAGCCTTTGGGATTACCTGAAAGCACTGCCCCAGTATGGGTGCAGTACTCAGTGGTGCCTGACCAGGTCAGGGGCACCACATTGGCACTCTTGAAATTGGTCCAGAAAATTATGCATTTCTCCCAGAAAATTATTGCAATTACAGATGTTTTGTTATACACATGTTTATTTTATTTGTGTGTATTGGAACAACACAAAAAATAGAGAAAAGCAGGTAAATTGGACATAATATTACACAAAACTCCAAAAATGAGCCAAACAAAATTGTTGGCACCCTCAACTTACTATTTGGTTGCACGCCCTTTGGAATAAATATCTACAATCGCTTTTGGTCATGACTGCATCACTGTAATCAGAGACTCTGTTCTAATATTATGGTGCTCTCTGATTATATAGCAAAAACCTAATGACAAATTCACTTTAAGGCTGAGCAGACATGATGTGTCATGTGATGGGTTAGCAAAAGGGTCATATGACCAAGAGGTCACATAGCAGGTGGCATGTCATATCATGTGATGAACACACTATCACTCAGGTGTACATTTGGGAGACAATGAAAGGAGGATAAGCTAAATTTCTTTGTATATGCATTGCCCTAGCTATGACATTTGACCCCTCAAAATGAATAAAGACCACATCCAAGCCTGATAAATACAATGAGGCATCAGTCACTGTATACAGGATAATAAGTGAGGACTCTCTGTAATAATGTAGTGCTCTATATCTAATAATGTATCATACCTCCCAACCGTCCCGGATACAGCGGGAATATCACGCTTTGCATTGTTTGTCCCGTTGCCACGGGCGGGAGGGCCGTATTCCGGGCTCCGCCCACCCACTCTCTCCCCGCCTCCCTGCTTTTCCCTCCTACCATCCTAACACGTGACGTGGCATAACAGAGAGGATCGCGCTGCCCGAAACTAGTCTCTGTCTGCTCTGTGCTGCTGCTAAGGTATGTAAACTGAATCTCCCCAGTGCTGATTCCCCCCCCCCGGCCGGAGCGTGAGATCCTCTGTTTTTCTGACTCCCTGTGTCCTTATCTATCGTGTGTGCCTGCCCTACAGCATTGAGGGTCAAACAGTGTTTGCTTCTCAATGCTGCAGGTGTAACGGGGTGCCAGGGGTGCCTCCGGGGTTGTAGTCGTGGCCCTTGCTATCAGGCTTACCCCTGGCTCCACCGTCACTTTGGGGACAGGAGATGTCATGGTGGGGCAGAGTGTGGTGGTGCAGATGTCGTCCGACGTATAAACACTCTCCAGGCATGCTTTGTTGCAAATAAAAGACATTCTTTATTTTCACAAAATAAACCGGCAGTTGCAGATGACTTCACGTTGTTCTTCCTTAGCTGGGGGAAAAGCCTGCCCTGACGTTCTCTCCAGTGGGGATGTGCCCGGCTACTCTTCTTCACCCGGCTCCCACTATGGCTACCCACAAACCGGACCCACACCAGTCTGCTTCGCTCTCGAGATACCGTCCTCTCCTGTTCTCTCCGGCTTCCCAATTCTTCCAGCTCCCACACTCTGCCCCGGCTCTGCTCTCCTTCTCCTGTCCCGGACACACTGCCTTCTCCCTCGCACTTTTTCTAACACACAACTCCTCCCTCCCCTTGCTTCTGCCGGCTCCTCCTCTCCACTGTGGTGACAGCCGTCCCACCCGGCCACTAGGGGCCCACTAACACAATACAATAATAATAAAAACATTTTTATTAATTACAGCATTCTGGGTAAACTATGCTTCCTTTGTAAGGGGTCTGCTCATCCCTTACATACCTCCCCTCTTAAAGCCTGAGCCTCCCGGCAAGGCATAAATCTAAAACTACACATAAAAGAAACAACATCATTTCTATAAAACTGCAAACAAAGTCACCTTTGTGCAACTGCAAGGGGCGCACCAGTCCAGCGCCCGGAGTTCCTCCTGGAAGCTCCCGGTCTTAGTCGTGCCCGGAGGCCGTTGGCAAGCACTCCCTGTCTTGGTAGAGTTTCTGCCCGGAGGCTTTTGCAGCACTCCCGGTCTTAGATGTCAAACAGCCGGAACACAACTCGAGAAACAAAACTTCTTCTTCTTTAAAGACGCGGAGGAGCCTCTGGCTCAGTCCAGCAGCAGGCTCTCTCCGGGCTTAACAACTTGAACGGTGATTAACAGTAACCTTCTGCCGGTTCAAAACAACGCCGGTCTTCAAACAAGCCGATCAGGGCACTTCACTCCGGGTGCAAAGCTCGTTTCCATTCGGCTCGTTGAGCCCGCACATAGTCCGACAGGGACTGCCCGGGCAGCCGTCGCAATCTCTGGAAAGGCTCGTACCCGCCGGTGGGCTCCGGTGTCTTGGTCTCCTCCTCCCCCGATGGGGGTGACGGGGTCGCTGCACGCGGCGGAGGTATGTCCATGACTATTACCGGATGCGTGGTGATGTTCTGACTAATAGCCAGCACCGCCAGGGTTCCCTTCTCCGGGTCAACGGTCGGTCCGGGCATCACTTCGGGAGCTACAGCCAAGGTGCGTCTCGGGTAGGAGGGTTCAGCCAGCACTGGTCTTGGCTGCGACCGCCGCCGGTACTGGCATTCCTCCCAGTCCAGCTCCTGCTGCCATTGAGCAGCCTCTTGTGGGGTAGGCATCCGGGTTACGCCGACTGCGAAGAGGCCTCGGCATTCCACCTGTCGCATAAACCGGACCTTTTCCCCCAGATACAACGTGTGCAGGCGCTGGGGTAGGCCTTCAACGTCCAAGTGTACTCTATTATAAAAATAGTCATCGCCGGTCTCTTCGTCTTTAATGAAGCCGTAGCCCTCCTTTTGGTTGAATTTCACCACAACTCCGGTGGAGCACTGCTGCTCAAACTCCTCACTCCGGGAACCGGCCATCATCTCCCGGGCCACAGTCTCGGCAAGAAGTCGCTCCTGCACCGGGTCCGGTTCTGGGGACGGAGACTTCCGTTGAGGCAGGGGTGACGGCTGTATTGGGTCCCAGAAAAAACCCCAGTTGTCTCTTTCCAGCTTCCGGCCGTGTGGATCTTCCGGAGCTTGCACTGGAACAGGGGTCGACGGTCCCACCGCGACGGGCGGGGGTGTCTCCCGGTCTGGGTATGGGTATGGGATTCGCATGGGCCGATTCCCCGACGGCAGCCGAGCGGTATACGTCGCCCGGACCTCAGTCTTGGTCTCTCCGGTCACGGCGTCCCACGTTGTCACCCAGGTCACTTTGGTCGGGCGCTCTTGCCCTCCTGGTACAGCCGGTATGTTGCTAGGAAGTGCTTCCGCAGCGGCAGCCTGCTTAGGACGTCCACAGCCCAGGTTAGTGGCTGCCAGCGCGGCCACCACATCTTGCTGCTGTCTGGAATTCTCCATCTTATTAGCACTCGGCAACTCTGGCAATGGCGGCCGGGTCAGTGGAGATGCTGGAGGAAGTGGAGGCGGGCCTATTTTTCCCGCTTTTACATATACTCCACCCCCAGTCTCACACATCAGGTCGACCCTTCCGCGGCGGTTCTTCTTTTTCTCTGGAACACCGCCCACTTCACATATCTTCGTCCGTGCCCTGGGACCGGCACCTCCCCTCTTTGAGCGGAGTACTCCGAACTTCTTTTTCGGCACCGGCCAGCCCCAGGCTCTTCTTTTGGCGCCAACTTTTTGCGCGCTTTCTGCGTCCTTGAAGACGACGGCCATCTTGCCGCCATCTTGTGCCCGGTCCAACGCTGCAGGCACTGCTTCTTCTTCCCACCATGGGATCGGGAATCTTCTCCAATAGTCCGGATCCTGTGCCCTAGGCACCACTCGATCTCCATCTTCTTGTGGGACCCTTTGCATACAATCCGGATCCTGCCGACTACGCCACATGTAACGGGGTGCCAGGGGTGCCTCCGGGGTTGTAGTCGTGGCCCTTGCTATCAGGCTTACCCCTGGCTCCACCGTCACTTTGGGGACAGGAGATGTCATGGTGGGGCAGAGTGTGGTGGTGCAGATGTCGTCCGACGTATAAACACTCTCCAGGCATGCTTTGTTGCAAATAAAAGACATTCTTTATTTTCACAAAATAAACCGGCAGTTGCAGATGACTTCACGTTGTTCTTCCTTAGCTGGGGGAAAAGCCTGCCCTGACGTTCTCTCCAGTGGGGATGTGCCCGGCTACTCTTCTTCACCCGGCTCCCACTATGGCTACCCACAAACCGGACCCACACCAGTCTGCTTCGCTCTCGAGATACCGTCCTCTCCTGTTCTCTCTGGCTTCCCAATTCTTCCAGCTCCCACACTCTGCCCCGGCTCTGCTCTCCTTCTCCTGTCCCGGACACACTGCCTTCTCCCTCGTACTTTTTCTAACACACAACTCCTCCCTCCCCTTGCTTCTGCCGGCTCCTCCTCTCCACTGTGGTGACAGCCGTCCCACCCGGCCACTAGGGGCCCACTAACACAATACAATAATAATAAAAACATTTTTATTAATAACAGCATTCCGGGTAAACTATGCTTCCTTTGTAAGGGGTCTGCTTGTAACGGGGTGCCAGGGGCGTCTCTGGGCTTGTAGTCGTGGCCCCTTCTGTCAGGCTTACCCCTGGCTCCACCGTCACTATCGGGACGGGAGATGTCTTGGTGGGGCAGAGTGTGGTGGTGCAGATGTCGTCCGGCGCACAAATACTCTTCAGGCATGGTTCAATGCAAATAACAAACATGTTTTATTCTTCGCAATTCTCCACACTTGGCAGTAACAAAACACAGTGCTGTGGCGCTTCCTTTAGCTGAGGGAAAGCCTGCCCTAGCGTCCCCTCAAGTGGGTGACTTGCCTGACTACTCCTCTTCGCCCGGCTCCCACTTCTGGCTACCCACAGCCCGGACCCACACCGGACTGCTTCACCCTACGAGGTTCCTCCCGCTCCTTTTCTCTCCGGCTTCCCTGTTCTTCCAGCTCCCTTCTTTCTTTCTTTCTGCCCACTCAGCTCCACACTCTGCCCCTGGCTGTTTCTTCTCTCCCGTCCCGGACACAACTGCCTTCAGCACACACTTCCTTTCCCCCTAAGCTGCCGGCTCCTCCTCCCTCCTGTATAGTTTCTATGGGGACAGCATTAACCACTTCAGAGAAAACCTGTGCTTCCTTGTAAGGGGTCTGCCCACCCCTTACATGCTCACCCCTTACACAGGCACACCACGGTAGATCAGGACATTGGGGAGAGGACAGTGTACTTACCACTTGAGTCCTCTCCTGCAGGTGCACAGACTGCACTGGCCGGTAATATGCAAAGATAGAAGCATTGCCAATGCTTAATAAGAGTCTATGAGGAAAAACCACACCCGGCGGCAAAAAAAAAACCAGATGTGTTTTTTCCACAAGGCGCCGGATTGTGCCGCACAGCAAAAACCTGATGTGTGAACATACCCTTAGCTGCACACCCTGTTCAGCTCTCCTAGGTCCTAGCTGCCTGCACACCCTGTTCAGCCCTCCTCCTGGGTCCTAGCTGCCTGCACACCCTGTTCAGCTCTCCTCCTGGGTCCTAGCTGCCTGCATACCCTGTTCAGCTCTTCTCCTGGGTCCTAGCTGCCTGCACACCCTGTTCAGCTCTCCTCCTCGGTCCTAGCTGCCTGCACACCCTGTTCAGCTCTCCTCCTGGGTCCTAGCTGCCTGCACACCCTGTTCAGCCCTCCTCCTGGGTCCTAGCTGCCTGCACACCCTGTTCAGCTCTCCTCCTGGGTCCTAGCTGCCTGCACACCCTGTTCAGCTCTTCTCCTGGGTCCTAGCTGCCTGCACACCCTGTTCAGCCCTCCTCCTGGGTCCTAGCTGCCTGCACACCCTGTTCAGCTCTCCTCCTGGGTCCTAGCTGCCTGCGCACCCTGTTCAGCTCTTCTTCTTGGTCCTAGCTGCCTGCACACCCTTTTCATCTCTCCTCCTGGGTCCTAGCTGCCTGCACACCCTGTTCAGCTCTTCTCCTGGGTCCTAGCTGCCTGCACACCCTGTTCAGCTCTTCTCCTGGGTCCTAGCTGCCTGCACACCCTGTTCAGCTCTCCTCCTGGGTCCTAGCTGCCTGCACACCCTGTTCAGCCCTCCTCCTGGGTCCTAGCTGCCTGCACACCCTGTTCAGCTCTCCTCCTGGGTCCTAGCTGCCTGCACACCCTGTTCAGCTCTACTCCTGGGTCCTAGCTGCCTGCACACCCTGTTCAGCTCTCCTCCTGGGTCCTAGCTGCCTGCACACCCTGTTCAGCCCTCCTCCTGGGTCCTAGCTGCCTGCACACCCTGTTCAGCTCTTCTCCTGGGTCCTAGCTGCCTGCACACCCTGTTCAGCTCTCCTCCTGGGTCCTAGCTGCCTGCATACCCTGTTCAGCTCTCCTCCTGGGTCCTAGCTGCCTGCACACCCTGTTCAGCCCTCCTCCTAGGTCCTAGCTGCCTGCACACCCTGTTCAGCTCTCCTCCTGGGTCCTAGCTGCCTGCACACCCTGTTCAGCTCTCCTCCTGGGTCCTAGCTGCCTGCACACCCTGTTCAGCTCTCCTCCTGGGTCCTAGCTGCCTGCACACCCTTTTCATCTCTCCTCCTGGGTCCTAGCTGCCTGCACACCCTGTTCAGCTCTTCTCCTGGGTCCTAGCTGCCTGCACACCCTGTTCAGCTCTTCTCCTGGGTCCTAGCTGCCTGCACACCCTGTTCAGCTCTCCTCCTGGGTCCTAGCTGCCTGCACACCCTGTTCAGCCCTCCTCCTGGGTCCTAGCTGCCTGCACACCCTGTTCAGCTCTCCTCCTGGGTCCTAGCTGCCTGCACACCCTGTTCAGCTCTTCTCCTGGGTCCTAGCTGCCTGCACACCCTGTTCAGCTCTCCTCCTGGGTCCTAGCTGCCTGCACACCCTGTTCAGCCCTTCTCCTGGGTCCTAGCTGCCTGCACACCCTGTTCAGCTCTTCTCCTGGGTCCTAGCTGCCTGCACACCCTGTTCAGCTCTCCTCCTGGGTCCTAGCTGCCTGCATACCCTGTTCAGCTCTCCTCCTGGGTCCTAGCTGCCTGCACACCCTGTTCAGCCCTCCTCCTAGGTCCTAGCTGCCTGCACACCCTGTTCAGCTCTCCTCCTGGGTCCTAGCTGCCTGCACACCCTGTTCAGCTCTCCTCCTGGGTCCTAGCTGCCTGCACACCCTGTTCAGCTCTCCTCCTGGGTCCTAGCTGCCTGCACACCCTGTTCAGCTCTCCTCCTGGGTCCTAGCTGCCTGCACACCCTGTTCAGCCCTCCTCCTAGGTCCTAGCTGCCTGCACACCCTGTTCAGCTCTCCTCCTGGGTCCTAGCTGCCTGCACACCCTGTTCAGCTCTCCTCCTGGGTCCTAGCTGCCTGCACACCCTGTTCAGCCCTCCTCCTGGGTCCTAGCTGCCTGCACACCCTGTTCACTCTACTCCTGGGTCCTAGCCGCCTGCACACCCTGTAGTTAACTCCCTGCCTGTTCTGCACATTGCTGATCTGTGGCGGCTCAGAGCGATCACGGACAGCTTCTGCAGTTTCAGTTTGCTGGATGGGTGTAGATGGGGAGTGGATATGGGTGTGGCCGTTTGTAAAATGGGTGTGGTTAGGGGCGTGGCCTAAAAAATTGCCGCATTAATGTACTGCTCAAGACACAATAAGGAAGGACACTATGTAACAATTTACTGATGTATACAAGAGGTTATTTTACAAACGGTACTACCGTCACTTCTCTGCCATGCAGTATTGATACAGAAGACATCTGCCGACTCACTGGTGACATCTTATCTAATTAGAGTCATCCTCTTTCCGTCATTTACCAACTGCTCCAAATCTTTTTGTCAACTCCTTTCAGACATGTCTTTTCTCTGCAGAGCCTGCACCTCACATTTTAGGAAGATCACCCAGCCTCTAAAAAAGGGTCACATACTGAATATATGTTCACCCTGAGTAAAATAATGTTCCATGATCCGGCTCTGAATAAAAATTTTCGTAAAGCACCACTCCAGGTTTGTTTGTTTTTTGTTCTTTTTTTGTTTTTTTTTTAAGTTACTGTCACAACAGGAGCGGCATTGGTAAAAGTTGAAGACGCCAGAAGCTGAATATAAGGGTTCTTTTCCACTTGTGTACCACTTCCGATACGAGAGCATAGGAAGCGATATGCTATTGACCCTCTGCTGCAAGCGTCAGCCAAGGGTCATGTGACTGTGATGCGATGTTGCGAGGGGGAGGGAGCACGTTATCCCCATCTCCACCGCTGTCTGTCTCTACATACTGTATATCGCACTGCAGTCGCATAACATGTGAGTGCAGTGCGATGTTTCACATGCTCCCATAGGCTTGTATGGGGGTGCGTGAGCCGAGACTCGCTGCAAAACGCAGCATGCTGCCATTGCACCAAGAGCATGATTCGTGACGAAGAAAAATAAGCAATAAGTCACTGCCTCATTGAATAACACTGGTGCGAGTGCAATCCGATGTTTTATCGGATCACACTCACACATAGAAATTGCACAGGGCAGGGGATTACATTTAAAGCTCTACTTCAGCACTGAAAAATAAAATCTGGAGTGGTGCTTAAATTAATTAGCCTCTGTGTACTCCCCATTGAAAAAATAATAATTAGACAGCACGATCTTCCCTATATTTGCTAGAAATTAACTCTCCTATCCCTTTTAAAAATATTATTTAATTAGTCACTGTATCTGCTATTTAATATATTAATTCTTACACGCTGCATCTCATTCATTATCTACTCTACCTGCTCCCCACAATTAACATCTAACTGTCCTCTTCCCCTCCCCCAATACATTACACTAGTCTTTCTCCACTTACTAGTTTATTACTTGCTATCCTCTTTCACCCTCGCCAATTCATTACCCACTGACCTTCTTCCTCTATTAGGCCTCAGTGATTTTCTCTGATGAAAGACGATTGATGCTGAGCAGAAATTGTTGCCCCCAATGATGTTGGAGACATTAAGGAGAACACTATGCATCAGCCACTTTTGCCACCAGATGAGTCTTTGATGGTGGAGGTGTTACGGGGCGAGTAGGTAAGTCCAGTCAATACAGGACTGCCCTACACTTTGTGAACGGTACAGTGACAAGATCATACTACTGGAATAACATCAGTAATCCAGTCATCGTGCCTCTGAACAACACAGGCCTAATTTCATCTTCATGGACGACAATGCTCCAGCGCATCGAGGTCACTTTTGTGCTTGCTGGGCAAGCTGAGGTGTTAGTAAATGCACTGGGCCACAGAACACAGAAAACCCAAAGTGGCTTGACTACAAACCTACACCTAGTCGTCTCCAGAGCCCCTGAGGGTGAAGGTGTTACGCTGCAGGTGCGAGTCCGGGTGCCACTCGGGAAGACTGGTACTGCGACGGCTGGCCACAGGGGTGCGTGATCAACAGTCTCTGATAATGGGTTGCAGCAGCAGCAAGTGTCAAGGATCCGTCATCGATGGATGGATGGATGGAAGGGTACAGCACCAGCGGTTGGAGAAGATGCTTGCAGCAGCGGGTGTATTGGATCTGTCCGAGATGGATTGATGGATGGGTATGGAAGCAGCAGTTTGTGGGAGTGACGGCAGCAGTACTCTCTAATGCAAACAAGTGTAAGAAAGAGAACTAGCGCAAAGAGACAGCAGCAGAAGTACAGTGCTAGGGAACCTGACTTCAGCAATGAGTCTAACTCTAACTCATTGCCCAGGCAACTCTCAAAAGGCCAGACTTGCCTTAAATATCTGTAATTTCCCAGCACGGCACTTCCGGGTTAGGAGGACCCTGCCCCTTTAAGAAAGGGGCATGGCCGCTGGCATGCCCTACGGGCCGAGGCCTGGAGCCTATCAGGAGTACATATGCTCCGTGGGGCTACAGCATGGGACGGGGACAGGACCACTGCCTCGGGATGCCTGGACAGGTGAGGGAATCAGCAACTTTGTTGGGGAGGGGAGCAGGAGCGTGTGAGGACCCCAGCATGGGCATTACAGTAGCCCCCCCCTTACGCCCCCTACCTTTTTCAGGAATCTCTTAAGGAGAAGGGGGGCATTAATATTCTCCCTTGACATGACCTCTCCTCAGGACCAAACAGTTTCCAGTCCAGCAGGTAGTAGGTTTTACCTCTGACTTCTTTTGCCACAAGGATGGCTTTTACCTCATAGATATCTTTATTACTGACCAGAGGCGGACCGGTACTTGGATCCCTGTGAGAACGGCTCAGGACAACAGGTTTGAAGAAGGACACATGGAAAGAGTTGGGGATGTGTCGAGAGGCTGGGAGCTTCAGCTTGTAGGACACCTCGTTGATTGGCTGGAGCACCTCAGAGGGACCGATAAAGCATGGACACAACTTGTAGGATGGTAGCTTGCATCGGACATATCTGGAAGAAATCCATACCATGTCTCTGGGCCAGAACAGAGGAGGGTATAGGCGTTTCTTGCCTGCATGCCTCTTCATACAAACGGAGGACTTCTTCAGGGAGGACTTGGTCTCCGCCCAGATGTTGGAGAACGTCTTGACGAGGGAATCAGCCTCAGGATTGCCGGAGATGAGCATTACTAGGAACGGGATTCTGGGTTGCTGTCCACACACGTTCTGAAAAGAAGACTTGGTGGATGACTCAGTTACGTGGTTGTTATATGAGAACTCCTCCCAAGGGAGGAGCTTGACCCATTAATTATGATGCTCATTGACGAAGTGTCACAGAAAGTTCGTTAGAATCTGGTTCACCCGTTCCACTTGGCTAATGGACTGCGGATGGTAGGCCGACGAGAGGTTTAGAGTGACATCTAGTAGCTTGCAGGTGGACCTCCAGAATCAAGATGTGAACCAGACACCTCTGTCAGACACAATATGGTGTTGTAGACCGTTGTAGATCTGTCCACTACCACCAAGATGACGGTGTAACCAGAGGACTTCAGCAGGTCTGTGACAAAGTCCATCCCGATGTGCTACCAAGGAGCAGATGGTACTGGCAAAGGGAGCAGAGGACCAGCAGAAAGCTTCTTTGGGGTCTTTTAATGGGCACACGAGGGACAGGCCGACACAAGTTCCAGGACTAAAGTGCCATTAACACGCTGTGACATCGCTAACGATATATCGTCGGGGTCACGGTGTTTGTGACGCACATATGGCGCCGTTAGTGACATCGAAGCGTGTGACAGGCAGGAGTGACCTTAAACGATCTCAAAAGAGACAAAAATCGTTGGGAAATGAGGTCGTTCATTTACCAAAGATCGTTGTTTGGTAAGTAGCGATGTTGTTCCTCGTTCCTGCGGCATCACACATCACTATGTGTGACACCGCAGGAGCAACGAACATCTCCTTACCTCCGTCCACCGGCAATGAGGAAGGAAGGAGATGGGCGGCATGTTACGGCCGCTCATCTCCGCCCCTCCTCTGCTATTGGACGGCTGTGACATCGCTGTGACGCCGAACGAACCTCCCTCTTAGAAAGGAGGCGGTTCGCCGGCCAGAGCGACGTTGCAGGAAAGGTAAGTCCGTGTGACGGGTGTAACCGATGTTGTGCGCCACGGACAGCGATTTGCCCGTGACGCACAACCGACGGGGGCGGGTACGCTCGCTAGCGATATCGGTACTGATATCGCAGCATGTAAAGTACCCTATATTCTCACAGTGTAGGCCACCAATAGTACCATAATGTCAGCTGCAATGACTTCTTCTCACCATCCTGACCGGCCAGTCGAGAGGAATGACTGAAGAACTCACTTTCTGTCAGTTTCAGCAACAAATGTCTTGCCCGGAGGAATCTGGAACACGTCTATGGGAGCCACAGTCACCATCTTGGACAGCTCAATAATTTGTTGAGGCTCCTCCTCCCGATCGGCCAACAGAAAGGACCATGACAGTGCATCAGCTTTAACATTCTATTCAGCATGGCAGAAGTGCAGCTAGCAGTCAAAGCGAGCAAAGAAAAGCAACCAATGGGCTTGGCATGGATTTAACCTCTAAGCCGATTATAGGTAGGCCAAGTTCTTTTGGACGGTTTAAATGATGACAGGGTGCATTGCTCCTTCCAGCACATAACGCCACTCCTCCAGAGCCATCTTGATGGCCAATAGCTCTCGATTGCCAATCGAGTAGCTGCGCTCAGCAGGAGAGAAGGCCCTAGAAAAGAAACCACAGGTTACAGTCTTAGCCAAATACTGATTTCTGCGTGAGAACTGCACAGGCACCAGAAGACATAGAATCCACTTCAAGGGTAAACTGCTTATTAGAGTCCAGTCTATGTAGTTTCGGAGCCGAGGTGAAAGCCTGTTTGAGAGACATAAAGGCGTCTTCAGCCTCAGGAGTCCAAGCTTTCGGATTCTCCCCTTTACGGGTCAAGGCTGAGATGGCAAGATCCAGGGACGAGAATCGCGGGATGAACTGTCTGTAGTAGTTGGCGAACCCGAGGAACCGCTGGATCGCTTTCAGACTGTCACGACGAGGCCACTTCAATATGCTGACAACTTGTTTTGATCCATCCTCAGGCAGGTATCCGAGATGATGTAGCCTAAGAGAGGCAGGAACGACTGCTCAAAGAGACACTTCTCATATTTGGCATATAGACGGTCCTTCCTTAAGCTCTGCAGGTCCGGTGAGAATACGAGAATATCGTCCAGATACACCACTACACATGTGTACAGCAGATGTCAGAAAATGTCGTTGACAAATTCCTGAAAGACCACCAGGGCATTGCTGAGCCCAAATGGCATTACCTGATATTCATAGTGGCCATCTCGGGTGTTGAAGGCTGTTTTCCATTCATTGCCTGATCGCAAGCCAGATTGTACGCACCATGGAAGTCCAGATTGGAGAAGATCCTGGGTCCTCTGAGTCAGTCAAACAATTCTGGTATGAGTGGCAGCGGGTATTTGTTTTAAACTGTGATTTTATTGAGCTCTCTGTAGTCGATACATGGCCGAAGAGACCCGTCCTTTTTCTTAACAAAGAGGAAACTGGCTCCGGCCGGAGAGGAAGACTTCTGAATGAAACCTCTTTCCAGATTCTCCTTTATGTATTCGGACATAGCTTGGGTCTCAGCCTGAGACAGGGGATAGATACTACCATGAGGAGGGGTAGATCCAGGGAGTAGGTCAATCGGGCAGTCATATTATCTGTGTGGTGGCTGAGTCTCGGCTTCTTTCTTGTCAAAGATGTCCGTAAAAGCCCAGTAGGCGGACGGCAGACCCGGAAGAGTAGAGGGTCTCTCAGGCGGTCGAGAAGGTTGCACAAAAACAAGACAGCTTTTGTGGCAGGTGTGGCCCCACCTGAGCATGTTACCAGATCTCCAGTCCAGAACTTTGTGTTTCCGCAGCCAGAGAAGGCCCAGCAACAACAGGTGTAACATTTCCGGTAGGGCATGAAAGGTGATTCTCTCCATATGTACCATTCTCACTCATAGAACAACCTCCTCGGTGATGAACTGGATGGCCTCATGCAGAACCTTTTTGTCCACAGCTATTACAGAAATGAGAGTTTGTAGCTGACGCACAGGAATCCTATACCGATCCACTATGGCCTGTTGTATGAAACTCCTGTCAGCACCAAAGTCCAGAAGAGCTACTTCGGAGAACCGAGAGTCACCACTGGTAATGGACACAGTCATATATAGCGGTGAAAGGGACTTGCATTCACCTAGGGTAGCCTCTCCTATTGACGCTAGGCAGGAAAGTTTCCCAGCTTCTTGGGGAAGAAGCAAATTAGATGCACAGAGCTTCCACACTAGTAGCACCTCTCATTGCTGCAACGAATCTCGGGACTGCGGCGGACTGGACACACATGATCAATCTCCATAGGTTCTGGAACCGCAGGTATGGAAGACACACTAGCTTTAGGAACCGAGGACCTCAGGATAGAGGGTACTGGGTGCAACGGCGTCCTCTCACAGGTATGTTCCCGAAAGCACAAGTCAATCTGAATGACCAAGCTGATCAAGTCGTCCACAGAGGAGGTTAAAGCATAGCCAGCTAACTGGCCCTTGATCTTACTGGATAGGCCTCGCCAGAATGCTCCGACCAATGGCTCATTGGTCCAGTGCAGCTGTGATGATAAGGTATCATTACTTACAGCAAAGATGGAACTACAGCTGAACGTTACCTAGGCCAAAAGCTACTACTCCTGCAGGATACAGCTAAGTCCCCTCTAGTGGGGGCTTAGCTGTATCCTGCAGAAGTAGTAACTTTTGGCCTAGGTATATTACATATATGTGATGATAAGATGCAGAATCTTATGACATATTGGCTTACGATGAGATCCCCTTGCTGCAGGTCAAACAGCACTTCAGTAGTGGATGCAATGTGGCCAGGTTCATCGAAGACCCTCCAGAAGGTCTCAAGGAAGAGAGCCAGGTTGGAGACTAGAGGATCCAACCTCTCCAGGAACAGATTGATCCAGTCCAGTACTTTGCCCTCAAGATGAGGGGCCAGAAAGGTTACTTTGGCGGCATCTGTGGTATACTGCTGTGGAAGAATATGGAAGTGCAATTGGCACTGATTGAGAAATTCTCGACAAAGCTTCAGATCCCCTCGGTACCATGGAGGTCTGCTGAGAGAAGGGGCTGGACTGGTGGCTGGAAAAAAGCCCAGTCTAGAAGGCGCCAAGACTGGGGACATAGAGGCTTGGCTGGTAGCATTCTGCAAGACGTCAACCAATCGCCTACGGAGGCAAGATAATTCATCACCCGACCTTGGATACCTTCCTGACAAGAGATCTTTTGTTGGAGGTTGGCAAGCTAAGTGATGGTGGTTGCAGGATCTTCCAGCTGCAGAGAGCTTAATCGGGTGTCCATGGCCTGCAGAATGGTCATGAGTCAGTGTTGTTCCTCCCACACATGAAGGTCAGCGGGGTTCATGGCCTGGGCAAACTGTTGCACTCACCGGGAGTGCCGAGGTGTTAGTAAACCCACTGAGCCACAGAACACAGAAAATCCAGAGGATCTTGATTACAAAACCCCTGATGGTGGAGGTGTTACGCTGCAGGTGCAAGTCCAGGTGCCTCTTGAGAAGACTGGTACTGCAATGGCTGGCCCCAGGGGTGCGAGAATCAACAGTCTCTGACAATGGGTTGCAGAAGCAGCAAGTGTTGAGGATCCATCCAGGATGGATGGATGGGCGAAGAGGATGCTTGCAGCAGCGGGTGAAATGGATCCGTCTGGGATGGATGGACGGATGGATACGGCAGTAGAAGTTGGTGGGAGTGACGGCAGCAGCACTCTGTAATACAAACAGATGTAAGACACAGAACTGGCACAAAGAGACAGCCGTAGCAGCACAATGCTAGGGAACCTGACTTCAGCAATAAGTCTAACTCTAACTTATTGCCAAGGCAACTCTCAAACCGCCAGCATTGCCTTAAATACCTACAACCTCCTAGGTTACCTGGGAGGCACTTCCGGGTTAGGAGGATGCTGGCCCTTTAAGAAAGAGTGCATGGCCGCTGGCGTGCCCTACGGGCTGAGGCCTAGAGCCTGTCGGGAGTACAGACGCTCTGTGGGGCTGTAGCATGGATTGGGGATGGAACCACTGCTGCGGGACGTCTGGACAGGTGAGGGAATTGGTGACCTCGCTGGGGGAGGGGAGCAGGAGAGTGCGAGGACGCCGGTATCGGCATTACAGTTGCATCATTATAAAATAGCTACTGGAGACTGGGGTACCTCAAAGAGAGCGGCCTGCACTTTCTCCAGACCTAAATCCCATAAGAAAACCTGTGGCATCACCGTGTAGAGGCTCGTAATCTGTACCCCAGAATGACCTAAGGACCGCCCTTCCAGAAGACAATAACTCCACTTGTGAACAGTAGGAGACCTCGTTGTTAAACTGTAATTGATGCTCAAGGTAACATGACAAGTTATTAAGATATTGACATTGACAATTTGGGGAAGTATATCCATCACTGTTGTTGGCTTTTATTTCAATGAATTGTTTGAGATGAGGAAATCACCATTGCTGCTTCTACTTAAATGTCCTACTTTCATGAATAAATAATAATAATAGTGATAAATATCACTGTAGAGTGAATTTTTTATGTTTTACATAAATTTCACCCAAAAGCCAAATATCCCTAACTTTTAGTAGTAAATGTCCACCTTTGCCCCAAGGATCATGAGAAGGGAGTATGTTAAAAGATAAATGCCTGGACATTTTGTCCTGGTAGCAAGACCCAGCACCACAGCTGATTTTGTGAGTTCTCTTCATCTTTTGCTTGAGTCTGAATCATTTCTCCTAATTTACATGTACAAAAAAAAATATTTTACCTGTTAACAATGATAGCGTTGATCTCTGAGATTATCTGAATATTTTGTAAATGTATCAATTCAAAAAAATTAAGTAACCGACAAAATCCGAAGAATGGAACATGTGTAATGTATACATTCAAAGCCTTACAACTATTAAATAAATGACCAAGATATAACCTCCCGGGCTGCCACACCACGTCCTGTAGCATCTGGTTTATCTCCCAGACACTCTAATCAGGGATTAAAGGGCCATTTGCATCTTAAATTACAATATTATGAATATTAGTTTTTTTTCTGCACTTTGAATTTCTGATCCAGTGGAAGAGCTGTTACATTTTTACAAGTAATTACATGTTAATTATCGGGATTTAACATTTCACTCCACTCTTAACTCAATAAAACATGGATTATCCCTGCTGGGGACCCCTGTGATTTATCACGGCCCTCAGTTAAAGGCTTTATTGTTTCTTGTAGCTTTCAAACCCAACCCAACTTGATTAGTTGACTAGAATTTTTTGTTTGGTTGGACAGAAGGATGAGAAACTGACCACATGCAGAAAATCCCTATCACTAAATGGGATATGGGTCCCACTGCAGTCCTGACATAATGGGTCTTAAGCCTGCTTTACACGTTGCAATTTCGCATACGATATCATATGCGATTTGCAACGCCCCCATCGTATATGTGGCACGTTCAATTTGTTGAACATGCCGCACAAACGATTAACCCCCGTCACACATACTAACCTTCCTTACGACCTCAATGTGGGCGGCGAACGTCCACTTCCTGGAGTGGGAGGGACGTTCGGCATCACATCGACGTCACGCGGTAGCCGGCCAATAGAAGTGGAGGGGCGGAGCTGAGCGGGACGTAAACATCCCGCCCACCTCCTTCCTTCCGCATTGTGGGCCAGGAGCCGCAGGACGCAGGTAAGATCTGTTCATCATTCCCGGGGTGTCACACACTGTGATGTGCGCTACCCCGGATACGATGAACAATCTGACGTGCAATTCTAGAGACAGGTACGATGTGTATACGATGAACGTTTTACCGTTCAATCGCAATCGCACGTTCCTGTCACACACTGCAATGTAACTTACGATGCCGGATGTGCGTCACTTACGATGTGACCCCGCCGACACATTGTAAGATACACTGCAGCGTGTAAAGCAGGCTTTAGGCCATGTGCTCATGGGAGAACGTTCCTGTCGACTTTTCTGCAGGTATTTCCGCTGGTTCACGCAGCAACTCCACGGAATCTGCAGCTATCCATTGATGCAGTATTTTTGCGGAATTATTGCGGTAAACATGCGGAAAAAGTGCAGTTTTCGTGCAGAATTCCTGCAGATTTACCGCCCTGTATCTCCATAGTGCAAAGGGAGGAATTCTGTAGATAATTCCGCATGAATAATTGACATGCAGTTACGTGCGGCTGAGGGAAATCCAAAGCATTTTCCACAGCCGCAAATACCACAGCATTGATACAGCACTCCCCAAATCCCATAGGATAACATTGGGAGTGTCTGTACTTGCGCAAACCTGCGGATTTATCTTGAAAATCTAGAAAATCTGCAGGTTTTCCGCAGTAAAATCCGCAGGTATTTTCTCCCGTGGACACATAGCCTTAAAGGGAACCTGTCATCAGAAATTTAGCCTGTAAAGCTAAAAGTTCCCCCCTCTGCAGCTCCTGGGCTGCATTCTAGGAAGCTTCCTATAGTTTTTTTGGCACCTTTTATACCAAAATAAACACTTTGTAAACTAGTACCTTTTCGTATGCAAATTTCTAAAATCGTCCATGGGGGCGGGCTGCCTGGGGTCCGTTGCTGTCCTCCTGCAGATTTACGCCGCCCCCGAACGCTGAATTTCAAAAGCTCAGGACGCCGCCCCTGGGTGCCCGTGGTCCCGCGCATGCGCTGTTCCACTATAGCGGTGCCGTGCACTGCGTGCACATGTGACCGCTAGTGACGCTTTGCGCGGGCACGAGGTTATGGGCGGCGCTGTGAGTGTCATCAGTAAGTGCCGCCCATAACCTCGTGACCGCACTTTCCCCTATGACTCCAGCGTTATGCGCAAGCGCTCGCTGGCCTGATGCCCGGACGTCCCCTCCTTCCCATCCTGCTCAGCAGCAGGAAATAGATGGGAAGGAGGGGACGTCCGGGCATCAGGCCAGCGAGCGCTTGCGCATAACGCTGGAGTCAGAGGGGAAAGTGCGGTCACGAGGTTATGGGCGGCACTTACTGATGACACTCACAGCGCCGCCCATAACCTCGTGCCCGCGCAAAGCGTCACTAGCGGTCACACGTGCACGCAGTGCACGGCACCGCTACAGTAGCACAGCGCATGCGCGGGACCACGGGTACCCAGGGGCGGCGTCCTGAGCTTTTGAAATTCAGCGTTCGGGGGCGGCGTAAATCTGCAGGAGGACAGCAACGTACATCAGGCAGCCCGCCCCCATGGACGATTTTAGAAATTTGCATACGAAAAGGTACCAGTTTACAAAGTGTTTATTTTGGTATAAAAGGTGCCAAAAAAACTATAGGAAGCTTCCTAGAATGCAGCCCAGGAGCTGCAGAGGGGGGAACTTTTAGCTTTATAGCTAAATTTCTGATGACAGGTTCCCTTTAAAGGGAACCTGTCAGGTGCAATATGCACCCAGAACCATGAGCAGTTCTGGGTGTATATTGCTAATTCCTGCCTAATTGTCCCTGTATATGTACACCCCTGCACTAGTCAGGGTGTCACAGGGAACTGCACTCCTGTCCTTATAGTGCAGAATCCACCTTCCTTGGTTCCAGGTTCTACTTAGTGGTATTGCTATTGTGGCGCCCTGGCCTATCAGGTCGTCACAGGGTATTGTGCAATCTGCCCTTCTGTGCAATATCCACCTCCTCCTTGGTTATGGGTCCCTTACCAAATGGTGTTGCCAAAACCAGCTAATCAAAATCCTAGGAACACTCTGCACCACACCCACCAGACACACCAGTGGACGGCCTGAGTGGAATAGGGTCGCCCACTTGGGGGGTTGGTTAAGGGGAGGTCAGGAGTGTCAGGAGAAAGCCAGTGTAGTGTTGGAGGTGAACGTGAGAGGAGGTCAGGAGCTCCTTGGAACTACTAGGTAGCAGATGTTGGTCTGGGCCTGGTAGGAGCTGGAACCCTGGTCGCAGGGGATCGTGACAAGGGGCACGGTTTTTCGTGGAGGACAGCCTTGTACCATCACCGGCAGGGGCCAGGGCACGACAGGGTACGTGGACCCTAAGTCAGGGAGTAGCTTCAAGCAACCTGATAATTTACCCAACGAGAACGGAGCCTTCAAGATCCGCTCTCCACCCGCTCCAAAATCGGGGTACTAGCGCAACGAGGGGGACAGGACTTTCCACACATACGGTCCAGATAATCCTATGCGTGAACACTGAGAGCAAGCTCCCTCAGTTACCCATACTGGGGAGCGGGACCTGACTAGTTTCAGGCTACAGGGACCAACCAGAGAGAAACAAGGTGCCAAGGGAAAGGTCACAGCTCAACAGGCAACACCAGCAGAAACGGGACCCAAACGTGCTCCCCCTCAGCAGCAGCGGTGTCCAGAACTTTGGTTTACTACAGTTGTCGGTGTCAGCGTTATTGGACTGAGTATGCAAGTGGCCCTTACCTCCCCAATGGCATCTCCCTGTCACCATCACCGAGTCCCGGGGCATTCTCCCTACCCATGTAGGGGTTAAACACCAGGCTGCCCACTCCATCGCTACCGGGTACTCCCAGCTGCAGCTGTGGTACTCCACCTTACCACACACCACGGGTGGCGTCACAAACTATTCAATACACCATCTCTGTAAATACCCCATTTTTATTCGAGTGGTCACACGATACTTCCCCCCGGGTCCGGACGCCCCTCGAGCCACGGTGGTCTGGACCCAGAGGAGTCGGAGACCTGGTCGCGGGAGATTAGGACTGGGTGCTTGGCTAGTCTTGGAGGATAGCCAGCAGCCGCAGTTCAATAGCCGGGCTGGGACCCAAGGCACGTCGGGGTACAGGGACCCTAGGTCGGGGAGAAGCTTCAAGCAACCCGGCAATTAACCTGCGGAAAACAAGGGCTATATGGACTGTTCCCACGAAGCTCAGAGATCGGGGGCACTAGCGCAACGAGGGGGATAGGGCTTTCTAAGCAAAGCAGCCCACTGAAATCCCAAGCGTGAGCTCCTGAGAGCAAGCTCCTCTGCTACTCTTGGCAGGGAGCGGGGCCTGGAAAGCTCCAAGCTGATGGGCCACTTGGGACACTCTAAAATTACTGTGCCCAGAGGCAGGCCACAGACCACCAGGCAGTGCTGCAGGGGACGGGACCCGAACAAGCTCCCCAAGAGGTCAGCGGCATCCAGAGACTTGGTTTACTACTGTTGTCAGCGTCTTCTTTCTTGCTGAGTGAGTACCTGATTAACCACTACAACCAGCGAGCCTGCGCTCCCCCTGCACTCCATTCCACCAATCTGGGGTCCCGGGGCCTTTCCCTACCCGTGGAGGGTAACGTCATCTAGCTGCCCCACTCCATCACCCCGGGTACTCCCAACGGCAGGGGCGGTACTACCTAATACCGCCCACCATGTGCTACGGGGGGACCGGCAGATTAGGACCAGGGGGTATATATCCTAATCGCCAGTTGGGGCCCACCGTGCTCCAGATGACAAAGGAGCTGCTGGCACCTGAGGGTTAGGCGGAGACTATAGAGCTGGATGGCTCTGAGATAACCCAGGAACTCATGGAACCGGTCACGTGTGTTGGGACACGTCAGACCGGACGACAACCCGATTAGCGTTTTGGTGCACCTAGCGCTACACCAACCACGTGTGCAGGAAACACGTCAGGCCGGGTGGTAACCAGGTAGCGTTGACCGGAAGACCGCCACGAAAGCGCCCTGTCGGCCACGTGTGTAGGACACGTCAGGCCGAGCAGTCCTCCGATTAGCGTTTCTGGCCACCTCTCGACTGGCCACGTGTGTGTAGGACACGTCAGGCCAGATGGGTACACCAGTAGCGTTGACCGGGAAGCCGAGGAAAATAAGGAACACCCTGTTAACTCCACACGGGTCCTGGAGTACGCTGTCCGTGCGCGTAGGGGGCACAACCGGACAGGTGGCGCAGCAGGTGCGTTGTCCGTGTGCGTAGGGGGCACAATCGGACAGGTGGCGCAGCAGGTGCGTTGTCCGTTTGCGTAGTAGGCACAATCGGACAGGTGACGCAACAGGTGCGTTGTCCGTGTGCGTAGGGGGCACAATCGGACAGGAAGCACAGCAGCCGCAGCCCAGTTAACGCCACTGGGCTGCTATAGCAAGACTGGAACGGCAGGAGGGAAGCACGGCGCCTGACCCTGATGTGCCGAGCCACGAATCTTGGCGTGACAGGCACCGTTCGCCTAACCCTACCTACCGCTTCCCAACATAGGCTTATGCCGCAATGAGGCTCTAACATGGAGGTGTGCTCTGACTGAGCAAAAGTGAAGACTGCGCACCTCCATGTTGTCTCCAGCCCCTTTTATAACCTGGGTCCGCCCCAAACCCAGGGTGGAACCACCAAGATCCAATAGCAGAGTGCCATGTCATCAGTGACGTCACATGCGACCTATCCGGAACCGCCACGTCATTGATGACCTCATGGCAGCCACGCCCCAAACATTTCACCAGTCATCGTCTGACGACCAATACTGAGGTGCCAGATCATAGGGGCGGGCCTCTGCGAGCCAGTCCGGAGTTGCCACGTCATCAGGACACCTGACACCCTCTGCCCTATCAGGGCCTGCCACCTCACGGACATGCTCAGTGAGGTCCTTACCGGACCTAGCCTCTGGTGCACTAAGTGGCTGAGCATGCCCAGTAGCCTGAGCAACAGGCTCAGAAAGCAGACTATCAGTTTGAGCATGCTCAGTAGGCACATCCCAGAACTTAGACACAGCACGAAGTCCAAGTACCTGTGCAAAGAGGCTGTTAGGGTTAATTGTGGGAGCATGCTCAGTAGCCTGAACTGAGGACTTAGTCTCAGACATAACACAATCAGGCTGAGCATGCTCACTAGGCAAAACACCGGGCTTAAACTCTGGCTGGGGTAAATCGGCGCACGCATGCGCACTAGCCGCCTCTCCACACTTAGACGTGGTGGAAGGAACAGTCAACTGGACGACCCGAGGCACGGCCAAGAACGGCAGCTGGCGCCTGGGCGCAACAGGAACCGCAGCAGGCTGCTTGCGGCTATGGCGGCGCCGGTTCGTAACAGTACCCCCCCCTCTAGCGGCCCTCCCACTCGAATGGTCTATAGTCGCCACAGATACCACTGAGCGACGGGCGGAAGATGGAGACATGCAGTGAGAGCTACAAGACTCGCTCCACTGCGTAATCACCCCAGACGACCAGTCGATATGTGGGGAATGTTGCTTCAACCAAGGAATACCCAGCATAATATCATCTGCACCCTTAGGGAGAACCAGAAATGAAATGGTCTCCCTATGCCCAGATGACATGGCAAGGGTAATGGGCACTGTCCGCTGGTGAATTACCTTGGGCAACAAGGACCCATCCAATACACGGACTCTCACTGGCCTTTGCATTTGCACCAGTGGGATGGCATGCCGCCGGGCAAAAGAGGAGGAGATGAAACTATCCCCAGCACCTGTGTCCACACTTGCCCTTGTGGACCATGTTGACCCCTTAAAGGAAATGGACGCGGGAAACGTCACCCTAATGGATGACGCAGAGTCCAGTCTACCTTCAGCTATGGTCACCAATCGCGGTCGCTTACTCTGACGCTTTGGGCAACGGTTGGCATAATGACCATACTGCCCACAAGCGAAACAGGAAATGCCCTTGCGACTCGAAGACCTAGCAACACCAACCCTAGCGATGTCCATAGGGACAGAGATGTCCTCTAAGGGAGGTGCAGTAGAAGAGACCACTACAGTGGCTGAACGACCCTCTGACCTGCGCTCCAGCTGACGTTCGGAGGTTCGCAGGTCAATGCGGGTAGCCAGAGTCATGAGGCCCTCAAGGGTAGTTGGTACCTCACGCGACGCTAATGCGTCCTTCACGTGCGAGGCTAATCCCCTCCAAAACAGTGGAATGAGAGTCCTCTCTGACCACCCCAGTTCTGCAGCAAGTGTCCTGAAACTCACAGCATATTGACTTGAGGAGGTACGCCCCTGCTCCAAAGTCAGTAGCTGTAGGGCCGAGTCGTGAGTGACCTGAGGCCCCAGGAACACTTGTCGCAAGGACTCCAAAAACTCCTTAGAGTCCTGTACTACGAGGTCATTCCTCTCCCACAATGGTGTAGCCCACTCCAGTGCTCTATCAGAGAGCAAGGAGATGATAAACCCCACCTTCGACCTCTCTGTAGGAAACCATGCAGCCAATGTGGCGCCCCTGACCTGGTCAGGCGCCACAGAGTATTGCACCCATGCGGGAGCAATGCTTCCAGGTAATCTCCAAAGGCCAGGATGAGGTGCACACACAAACATATAGTGACCAGGCCTCCCACATCACCAGAGGGGACCCTTGGGTAGCCAGAAGGGGTTAACTTTCAATTCCCAGCTAGGGGTGTGTTCAGGGGCTGGTTGCTAGGAAGCAGGGCAGAGAGAGAGAGGAAGTGAGGAGTCTAGAGGAAGAAGTTGAAGTGTATGGAGGGGGAGCAGAGAAGCTCCCGTGCAGACAGGTCCTGAGGAGTGCTGTAGCTGAAAGCGGAGGAGAACGGAGTACTGTGGGTCGGCCTGAAGAGCATCCAGAGAAAGAGGGGTGGCTGAGTACGGAGATCCCGGTATCCGAGCACACAAGGGGAACTAGGTCCCCAGTACAGGCAGCAGATCATCCAGAGCTGCTTAACCTACAGGTTGGGGGGGGGTACTTCATGCCCTCACCACGACTACACAGAGCTTGAGCCAAGCAGCACACCAGGCCCATAAGGGGACAGGGCCAGAAGCCATCCCACCAAGGCCACGCTGCCGGCAGACGAGCCAGAGAGAGGGGAGCAGGGTGGTAACAGCTTCCCTGGAGGGGTCCTACCACGCTTCAAGCAAAGGATCCTCCTAAAACAGAAAGAGTGCAAGGAAGGCGAGCGGACAGCTACGCTCAGAACGGCCTCCTGGAATTCCTGGTTCCACCTGGTTATCACAGTGTCGCCCGGGCATCTCACCGTGACCTCCAAACAGTGAGTAAACACGTTAAAAGACTTCTTGGACTGTGTTTGAGTCATTCTGCGACTTGTGGTACTACAAACTCACACCGGGCCCTGGGGCTTGCCTCACTCTCAGGAGGCTACTATATCCGACTGCACCCACCATCAGCCCCAGGCGTCCCCTAACCTGCAGTGGCGGTCCCCACTGACCGCAATACTGAGAGTGGCGTCACGATCAAAACTGAAGATTCCCTACCTGTGACCAGCACCAGCTACGTGGAGTCCCTGAAGGTATGCACCGATACAACACCTGTGGGGCTTCACATCTTCTGGCGTCACGAACAGGATAAGGACTAGACCTGTTCAGACAGGTGACCGTGTGCCTCAGAGGTCCGACCGCAAAAATTGAACCGCCGCCATATTGCCATCTTCAAAAGCGCGCGCTGCAGCCCGCGCGAGGGAGAAGAGCACCGCCCACGAAGAGGTGTGGCCGCCCCAGAATCCCCACAATTCAGAGAGCGTTCTGACCCAGGAAGTGGAAAGGGAGCGCGCAGATTTCTGAAGAAAAATGGACGCTGCAGGAGGTAATGCCCCTGGTCAGGGCGACGCAGCCCAAGCGATGCCAGCCCCTGTCGCGCTGGACGCCGCAGCGCCTGGTGCCGGTGCCGCGGTCGCAGCTGCGCCGGCCGAGGTCGCCCCCATAATGCCAGTGTCCTTGTTGTATGCCCCAGGGGCGCAATGGCTGCCTCAATACGCCGGTAAAATAGACACGCTGACCGGGTTTAAGAAAAAGATCAACACCCTGCTAGACATGCACGCGATGACTGGTAAACAGAGGGCCGCTGTGGTGCTGGGACAATTGACTGGAGCAGCAGAATTGGAAGCTGAGTCCTGGGCCAATGATGACCGGAGCTCTGTTGAGACCATCTTTGCCAAACTAGCAGCTGCTTTTGAACACCGCACGGAGGGAGAGCTGAGAACGGACTTCTATCACTGCCGTCAGAAGCCCCAAGATAGTATAAGAGACTATGCCCTCAGGCTGCAGGCGGCACTACGGGCTGTCAAGCTGGTGGACCCTGTCAGTGACCAGGAAGGAAACCGGATGATGAAGGAACAATTCCTGCGGGGCCTGCGCTCTCCTGAGGATGGGAAGCAGATGAAGCTGTGGTCCCTAGAACACCCCGACGTGGACTTTGCCATTCTGAAAGACCGGGCAGTGAAAGCACTCCAACCCCCTGTGGACACAGACCCTGCCAGTTCCACGGCTGCAGGAGCGGAATCCTCCACGCAGGCCCTGATGACTGCAAAAGGACTCAACGCGCCAGCAGAGACCATAAGTACGCTATCCTCCCAAGTGCAGCAGCTCACTAAGGACGTCGCACAAATCCTGAAAGCAATGCAGTTGCCCTCAGAGACCAAAGTCCCTCATCAGATCCTGCTAGCCGACAACCCAGAGGACGTCCCTTGGATGCGGAGGAGAAGGGGTCCCCCAACTCGAGGCAGGAGCAGTGATCGCTATGACTCAGCTGGACAACCCATCTGTCGTCGTTGCCAGAAGGCAGGTCACTATGCAAGGGCCTGTCCTTTAAACGAGTCAAACCTGGGGCCGAGGGCCAGTCCTCAGGATTAAGAAGATCAGGCCCAAGTCGCTGCTGTGATCAGTACGTGGGTGGACGTCCTGTCCTGTCCATCGTCTTGGACGGGATCCCTACCCCGGCATTATTGGACACCGGCTCTCAGGTCACCACGATCCCGCATGTCCTTTATCGGAGGTTTTGGTCAGACGACGATCTCCGACCACCGGACCCCTCCCTCACCATCTATGCTGCCAACGGACAACCTATAGACCAGATCGGGGTCAAAGAGGTAACCATAAAGGTGGGAAGGCAGGAAATGAAGGGACAAGGACTGATTGTTGTGGACACTGATGTTAGAGAAAGGAACCCGCAAATGATTTTAGGCACTAATGTCATAGAAAATTGCCTAGGGGAAGTGTTGTTGTTGCTTCACCAGATTGTTGAAGGTGCTGACGGCAGGTCGCAAAGAGCCTTGCAAAAGGAGATCCGAATCATTCTGAGGAAGCAACAGGTAAAACAGACTGGCGGTGAGATTGGTAGTGTACGGGTGATGGATGCTAACCCCATTGTGATACCCCCACGGAGTGAAATGATGATGTGGTGTAGAGCAGCGGTAGGTCTCAGAGGACAGGATTACCAGGCTGTACTAGAGCCCACTCATTCAGACCACTGGCCCACGATTCTGACAGCCAGGGGGGTAGTTGATGTACACAAGGGACGAGTGCCTGTACGAGTGTTGAACTGTGGGGAGGAGGAAGCCAGACTACCAAGGTACGCTACCATAGCCAAACTGTTTACATGCTCAGATGACGCCATAACACCTGTAGGTCCCCTGACACAAGCTGACTCAAAAGAGGGCGAGACCTCCCAAAAGCAGTTAGAGGACTGGTGCCAGAAACTACACGTGGGGACTGACTCTACACCCGACTACCAGAAACATGGGGTTTACAGGGTCGTGCAGGAATACGAGCAGGTCTTTAGTAAGAACCCACTAGACTTTGGTAGGATCAAAGGGGTGCAACATCACATACCCACAGGCAGTCATCCTCCCATTAAGGAAAGACATAGGCCTATTCCACCAGCCCATTACCAGCGCACAAAGGACATGCTGAAGGACATGAAGGAGGCAGGAGTCATAAGGGACAGTTGCAGCCCCTGGGCAGCTCCCCTGGTCCTGGTAAGAAAGAAGGATGGCACGATGAGGATGTGTGTGGATTACAGACGGATAAATCAGATAACACACAAGGATGCCTACCCTTTGCCAAGGATAGAGGAATCCCTCGCTGCCTTGAAAGCCTCTAACTACTTTTCTACCCTAGATCTTACTAGTGGCTACTGGCAAGTATCTGTAGCAGAAGAAGATCGGGAGAAGACGGCCTTCACCACCCCAATGGGCCTCTGGGAGTTCAACAGCATGCCATTTGGACTCTGCAATGCCCCCGGGACCTTCCAGAGGCTAATGGAATGCTGCCTAGGGCACCTCAACTTTGAAACCGTCCTGCTCTACCTGGATGATGTCATCGTGTACTCCAAGACCTATGAGGACCACCTGAAACACCTGGCTGAAGTCTTTGAAGCACTATCCCGATATGGAATGAAGCTGAAACCATCCAAGTGCCATCTACTGAAGCCAAGGGTCCAGTACCTAGGTCACGTGGTCAGTGCAGAAGGAGTAGCACCGGACCCAGAGAAGGTCACAGTCATCCAGGAATGGCCCACACCTACTACCGTCCGGGAGGTACGTCAGTTCCTTGGCTTGGTAGGCTACTACAGAAGGTTCATCAAGGGCTACACGAAAATGGCAGCGCCCTTGCAAGAGCTCCTGGTAGGCCACCCAAAGAAGAAAGGAAAGACCTCCGGCCCGCCATTTCACTGGGGAGAAGCAGAAGAACACTCCTTCAGACAAATGAAAGGGGCCTTGACGGGTGAAGAGATCCTAGCCTACCCTGACTACGGTCTGCCATTCGTACTGTACACAGATGCCAGTAATGTGGGACTGGGAGCAGTGCTTTCACAGGTGCAGGGAGGCAAAGAGCGTGTGATTGCTTACGCCAGCAGGAAGCTCAGGCCTACCGAAAGAAACCCAGAGAATTATAGCTCATTCAAGCTAGAGTTCCTGGCCATGGTATGGGCTATCACAGAGCGGTTCAAGCACTACTTGGCAGCCACCAAATTCACTGTCTTCACGGACAACAACCCCCTGACCCACTTGGATACTGCTAAATTGGGTGCCATGGAGCAGCGTTGGGTAGCCCGACTGGCGAATTATGACTTTACTGTCAAGTATCGAGCTGGCCGCAAGAACGGCAACGCAGATGCTCTGTCCAGGATGCCTCACCTAGCAGACGAGGGTGAAGATGAAGATGATCTGGAAGAGATTGAGCTGCCAGCGTTCCATCGCCATGGAGCAAAACAGTGTCGGCAGTCGCGTGCCAACCGCCAAGAGGTGACCCTGAACCCACTACCTCATTACAACTGGAAGGAGACCCAGGAAAATGATCCAGCGGTGGGCTTGGTAAAGAAACTGATCAGCCAGCCTGGCGCCAGCCTTGACAAAGGAGCCCCACCTGAGGCACAGTACCTATGGAAGGAGAGGGGTCGATTATTCATCTATCAAGACAAACTTTACAGGAGCATCATTGACCCGAGGACGCATGAGAAGGTGTGGCAAGTGATTGTACCACAGAAGGATACGAGGATGGTGCTAGAAGCCTATCACAATGGTGCAGGCCACTTTGGTTGGAAGAAACTGGAGGCCCTACTTAAAGTAAGATTCTACTGGGTGGGCATGAGATCTGCCCTAGAGAAGTGGTGTCGAAACTGCGGGCCTTGCAATCTTAGAAGAAAAGACCAGCACCGCCAGAGAGCACCACTCCAGCCCATCCAAACTAAACGGCCCCTGGAGATCGTGGCCCTGGACCATGTAAAGTTGGCACCCAGCAGACAAGGCTACAACTACGCTCTCACTATGGTTGACCACTACTCCAGATTCCTGGTGGTAGTACCAGTCAAGGACTTGACAGGTCAAACTGCAGCCAAAGCTTTCCAGACACACTTCTGTCGACCACATGGCTATCCAGATCAAGTGCTCACTGACCAAGGACCAGCCTTTGAAGCTGAAGTGTTTAAGGAGTTTTGTAACCTATACGGCTGCCAGAAGATCCGTACTACGCCTTACCATCCTCAGACCAATGGCATGTGTGAGAAGATGAACCACATCATTCTCGACCTTCTGAAGACGCTCCCACTAGAAGAACGAAGTCAGTGGCCGGAAAAGCTGCCCGATCTAGTGGACATGTATAACAACATCCCTGTGAGTTCCACGAACTGCACACCGGCATACCTGATGAGGGCCAGACCAGGGAGATTGCCAGTAGATCTGGAAATGGGAGTTGAGACCCCTGAAGACCATCAACAAGGTGCTGATTGGGATTCCAACCGCCAAGCCCAATACAAGAAAGTACAAGAGTGTGTGGAGCGAAGCCTGACTCAGCAGCGTGAGAAACAAGAAAAGGCCTACAATCGAAAAGCACCTGCTGTTCCTTTGATGCCAGGAGATATAGTTCTCAAGGGAAAGAGAAGGCGTCATAAACTTGACAATCACTGGGAAGAAGAACTCTATACTGTGTTACCATCAACGCTTAGCAATGAAAAGACATGTCTTATCAGCAAAGATGGAGGAAAAACAACAGCTGTCGTTTCTAGAGATCGCCTAAAGAAATGTCCTGAACAACTAAGAATCCCTGAAGAAATTCCCAACCCTGTGCCAGTTCAAGAACCAAAAGAAAGGATGATCCATACTGCGCTTGGAGATTTTCCAGCAAGTTGGCCTCAATACAATGGAGCAGTTGTTATTCCAGTCATTACATTCACTCAATCTAGAGAAGTAGGAGACCTAGAAGCACCTGTTCAGAACCTAGAAGTGCCAAATGTAGCTGAAGCAGAAAACCACGCATTGGTATCAGTACCCAGTACACCCAGAACTCACATAGAGACACATACATCGGGTGGGAGGACACAACCTCAGACAGATGACAGTATAGTACTACGTAGATCAACCCGCAGCAACTTTGGTCAGCTCCCATTACGCTATAGACAAAGTACAGTTTAGTTGAAAGTGACGGTATGAAGTGTAATGTTTAACCTGTTATAGTTAAGCAACGTTTAAGCGAAATGTGCCCACAAGGACTATTGTGAGACTTCCTTAAAATGTTAGACCACTGGTTATGAACTGGCTTTAACCACAAACTTTGCATTGTAAAAAGTTGCCTTCTTGGTATCAACCACAGAGTCTGCCTGTTGAGGGGCATGGCTCTGCACCAACAAGGGGGCACGCCTGTTTATGGGGCCTGCCCTCCAACACTCGGAAGCGGGTACGCCTGTTTATGGGGCCTACCTTACACCACTCCCCTCAGGAGAGGAAGATTGGAGGAAAGGTCTGGGGAATGTGATGGCCCAGACCTGGTTACCAAAAGGACCGGTGACCTACCTCCTGAAGGTTTTTGGGTGGGTTTTGGACATGTGGGTGGTTGGTGGTGGAATGGTACCTGGCATGTTTAAATGTAAATAATTGCCCCTGTGTGGGAAAAGTTTGTAATTACCTTTTTTCTTTCTCTTGTCTTTGCAGCCCGAGGACGTGCTGATGATAACTAAGGGGGAATGTGGCACCCCTGACCTGGTCAGGCGCCACAGAGTATTGCACCCATGCGGGAGCAATGCTTCCAGGTAATCTCCAAAGGCCAGGATGAGGTGCACACACAAACATATAGTGACCAGGCCTCCCACATCACCAGAGGGGACCCTTGGGTAGCCAGAAGGGGTTAACTTTCAATTCCCAGCTAGGGGTGTGTTCAGGGGCTGGTTGCTAGGAAGCAGGGCAGAGAGAGAGAGGAAGTGAGGAGTCTAGAGGAAGAAGTTGAAGTGTATGGAGGGGGATCAGAGAAGCTCCCGTGCAGACAGGTCCTGAGGAGTGCTGTAGCTGAAAGCGGAGAAGAACGGAGTACTGTGGGTCGGCCTGAAGAGCATCCAGAGAAAGAGGGGTGGCTGAGTACGGAGATCCCGGTATCCGAGCACACAAGGGGAACTAGGTCCCCAGTACAGGCAGCAGATCATCCAGAGCTGCTTAACCTACAGGTTGGGGGGGGGTACTTCATGCCCTCACCACGACTACACAGAGCTTGAGCCAAGCAGCACACCAGGCCCATAAGGGGACAGGGCCAGAAGCCATCCCACCAAGGCCACGCTGCCGGCAGACGAGCCAGAGAGAGGGGAGCAGGGTGGTAACAGCTTCCCTGGAGGGGTCCTACCACGCTTCAAGCAAAGGATCCTCCTAAAACAGAAAGAGTGCAAGGAAGGCGAGCGGACAGCTACCCTCAGAACGGCCTCCTGGAATTCCTGGTTCCACCTGGTTATCACAGTGTCGCCCGGGCATCTCACCGTGACCTCCAAACAGTGAGTAAACACGTTAAAAGACTTCTTGGACTGTGTTTGAGTCATTCTGCGACTTGTGGTACTACAAACTCACACCGGGCCCTGGGGCTTGCCTCACTCTCAGGAGGCTACTATATCCGACTGCACCCACCATCAGCCCCAGGCGTCCCCTAACCTGCAGTGGCGGTCCCCACTGACCGCAATACTGAGAGTGGCGTCACGATCAAAACTGAAGATTCCCTACCTGTGACCAGCACCAGCTACGTGGAGTCCCTGAAGGTATGCACCGATACAACACCTGTGGGGCTTCACACCAACAGCTCTAGATGGACTGAGCACTGGTTCACGAATCCCCTACATACCTTGCTGTTCCCCGTAAACTTGTTGGGCAGCGAGAGGTGAGGGAGGTTTGGAGTAGGCTTGGTGACTGACACCATTGCAGCCGCTTGAGCCACCACATCATCCATATCAGCAGCAAGAGCAGACTTCTCCAGAGACCTCACTCTGGCATCAAGCTGCAGCATGAACTTACGTAGCTGCTCCATCTCCGCCATGCCAGCCAGACCCTGGCGCAGTCTTACTGTTATGGGGGGACCGGCAGATTAGGACCAGGGGGTATATATCCTAATCGCCAGTTGGGGCCCACCGTGCTCCAGATGACAAAGGAGCTGCTGGCACCTGAGGGTTAGGCGGAGACTATAGAGCTGGATGGCTCTGAGATAACCCAGGAACTCTGGGAACCGGTCACGTGTGTTGGGACACGTCAGACCGGACGACAACCCGATTAGCGTTTTGGTGCACCTAGCGCTACACCAACCACGTGTGCAGAAAACACGTCAGGCCGGGTGGTAACCAGGTAGCGTTGACCGGAAGACCGCCGCAAAAGCGCCCTGTCGGCCACGTGTGTAGGACACGTCAGGCCGAGCGGTCCTCCGATTAGCGTTTCTGGCCACCTCTCGACTGGCCACGTGTGTGTAGGACACGTCAGGCCAGATGGGTACACCAGTAGCGTTGACCGGGAAGCCGAGGAAAATAAGGAACACCCTGTTAACTCCACACGGGTCCTGGAGTACGCTGTCCGTGCGCGTAGGGGGCACAACCGGACAGGTGGTGCAGCAGGTGCATTGTCCGTGTGCGTGGGGGGCACAATCGGACAGGTGGCGCAGCAGGTGCGTTGTCCGTGTGCGTAGGAGGCACAATCGGACAGGTAACGCAACAGGTGCGTTGTCCGTGTGCGTAGGGGGCACAATCGGACAGGAAGCACAGCAGCCGCAGCCCAGTTAACGCCACTGGGCTGCTATAGCAAGACTGGAACGGCAGGAGGGAAGCACGGCGCCTGACCCTGATGTGCCGAGCCACGAATCTTGGCGTGACAGGCACCGTTCGCCTAACCCTACCTACCGCTTCCCAACATAGGCTTATGCCGCAATGAGGCTCTAACATGGCGGTGTGCTCTGACTGAGCAAAAGTGAAGACTGCGCACCTCCATGTTGTCTCCAGCCCCTTTTATAACCTGGGTCCGCCCCAAACCCAGGGTGGAACCACCAAGATCCAATAGCAGAGTGCCATGTCATCAGTGACGTCACATGCGACCTATCCGGAACCGCCACGTCATTGATGACCTCATGGCAGCCACGCCCCAAACATTTCACCAGTCATCGTCTGACGACCAATACTGAGGTGCCAGATCATAGGGGCGGGCCTCTGCGAGCCAGTCCGGAGTTGCCACGTCATCAGGACACCTGACACCCTCTGCCCTATCAGGGCCTGCCACCTCACGGACATGCTCAGTGAGGTCCTTACCAGACCTAGCCTCTGGTGCACTAAGTGGCTGAGCATGCCCAGTAGCCTGAGCAACAGGCTCAGAAAGCAGACTATCAGTTTGAGCATGCTCAGTAGGCACATCCCAGAACTTAGACACAGCACGAAGTCTAAGTACCTGTGCAAAGAGGCTGTTAGGGTTAATTGTGGGAGCATGCTCAGTAGCCTGAACTGAGGACTTAGTCTCAGACATAACACAATCAGGCTGAGCATGCTCACTAGGCAAAACACCGGGCTTAAACTCTGGCTGGGGTAAATCGGCGCACGCATGCGCACTAGCCGCCTCTCCACACTTAGACGTGGTGGAAGGAACAGCCAACTGGACGACCCGAGGCACGGCCAAGAACGGCAGCTGGCGCCTGGGCGCAACAGGAACCGCAGCAGGCTGCTTGCGGCTATGGCGGCGCCGGTTCGTAACACCATGGGTGGCGTCACAAACTATTTATCTCCCTTGTAAATAGCCCCCTTCTTCATTTTTAGTGTGACCCTTAGCCCCCGGGTCCGGAGACCCTCGAGCCACGAGTAGTGACATCCGGATCCCAGCGGTTCGACCGCTGCTGGGGCGGTACATATACACTAGCATAAATAAAGAGATCTTTAGAAAAAGTATTTGTAAAGATCCTTTATCTTATGCTAATGAGGCCATCGACTAGTCCCAAGGGCGTTATATCTCCCGACTAGTCTGCCCTCTTAGCATGTTAGCACACCCACAGGGGAGTACTAACAAGCTATTCAATGCAGCGTCAAGAGCGGTGCCGCGAGTACCTGTGTTTGCTGTGACCGCGCTTCTGAATGCTGGGCACTTCTGATTATGCACAGTAGACCACTCTGAAGCCGGGACGCGTACACCCAGCTTCATACTACGCATGACCCGAAGTGCCCGGCATTCATTAGCGCGGTCACAGCGAACACAGGTACGTGCGTCACCGCTGGTGACGCTGTATTGACTAGCATGTTAGTACACCCCTGTGGGCGTGCTAACATGCTTAGAGGGTGGACTAGTGGGGGGATATAACGCCTTTGGCATAAGTCCCAGTGCTCATTAGCATGAGATAAAAGATCTTTAGAAATACTTTTTCTAAAGATCTCTTTATCTATGCTAGTGTATACAAGGACAACTAGGCAGGAATTATCAATATGCATATACACTGTGTTCCAAATTATTATGCAAAAAGAGTTTTGGAGTGATAAGGTTAGAAATTGTTTGTTTGTCATTTAAACTCATTGATGGTGATGTGTGTCAGGGCTCTTTATATCACTGAAAGCAATTGCAGATACCTGTGAAAATTAGTTTGGCAGGTGTGCCCAAATAAAGGCAAGACTACTTAAGAAGGCTGTTCCACATTATTAAGCAGCCTACGTTTTTTGCCAAAATGGGAAAGAAAAAGGATGTGTCGGCTGCTGAGAAGCAACAAATTGTAGAGTTTTTAGGTCAAGGCATGACTACAATCAACATTGCCAAGCCAATTCATCGTGATCATCGCACAATCAAGAAGTATGTAGCTGATTCACAGCACACACGTGTGCATGCTGATAAGGAAGCATTGAGGACTCTTTCCAACAGGCAATTGCGTCAGGTTAAAAGAGCAGCAGCTAAAATGCCTTGTCATAGCAGCAGACAAGTTTTTGAAGCTGCTGGTGCCTCCAACGTCCCCCGAACAACAAGATGCAGGGTCCTTCAGAGGTTTGCAGCAGTGCGTAAGCCATCCTGTCGACCACCTCTATCTAGGAAGAACCGTGCATTTTGCAGCAAGATCATTTTCATGCATGATAATGCACCGTCTCATGCTGCAAATAACACATCTGCATCTCGGGCTGCTATGGGCATAAAAGAGGCAAACTTCCACCATCTTCCCCTGACTTCAACCCCATTGAGAACCTCTGGAGCATCATCAAAAGGAGTGTCTATGATGGCGGGAGGCAGTTCACATCTAAGCAACAGCTCTGGGAGGGTATTCTGTCCCCATGCAAAACAATTGAAGCACAAACCATCCAAAAACTGACAAATTCAATGGACGAGAGAGTTCAGAAGCTTCTTTCGAACAAGGGGTCCTATGTGCAAATGTAACATCACCTAGAATTAAGTTTTGACTTGAAAACTGTTTGATTTCATTTTGTAATAAGCTGATAATGCTAATAATTTCACAATTGACCATTTTCTTTTTCAAAATAAAAATAAAAAGGTTGAAAACTCTGCTGTGCATAATAATTTGGAATTATGCATTTTGAGTGTTTATTTTTAAAAAATATACTGTTATCATAGGCAGTTTGATCAAAAACATTTCAATTATACTCGAATAGTAGATGACTAGAAAATAACAATGACTGCAATTCATAAAGTTAATTTAGGAAAATATGAAAAAATATTTTTTGCATAATAATTTGGAACACAGTGTATGTAATTGCTGACACCTCTTAACAGACAGTGTGACTTGAGGGGAAGGACACTGACAATGCTAGGAGAGGAGGAGAGCTGATAGAAGGGTTTGTAATGTGACACAGTTAAACTCAGCTGTGCTGCTCCTTCCCCCCACACTGACTCATGCAGGAGTTTATACCAGGAGATCATGGCTGTATCATTACATCTCACACACTAATTGCCCTGATCTAAGCCATGGTGGGGGCGGATTCTTCTTTCCTTTAAGTGATGCTGCCTGCTTATGATTGGTCAGCATCATACAGGGAGAGGTACACACCCCAGTGAAAGCTATCTGGTAACACCCACTTGGACTTAAAAAAAAAGTTAACTAATTATGTGCTAATTGCTCCACAATGGAGAGGAGAAATTAAAAAAATAATAATACATTCCACTCTGCAGCCACTATTACATCTGTTTTTTTCTCATTAGTTGAATAGAAGTTGGAGTTTTCTCTGGTGTATACAACAAACTTAAGCCTGCTTAACACGTTGCAATTTCGCATACGATCTCGTATGCGATTTGCAACGCCCCCATCATATGTGCAGCACGTTCAATTTGTTGAACGTGCCGCACAAACGATTAACCCCCATTACACGTACTTACCCGTCCATACGACCTCGATGTGGGCGGCGAACGTCCACTTCCTGGAGTGGGAGGGACGTTCGGAGTCACATCGACATCACGTGGCAGCCGGCCAATAGAAGCGGAGGGGCGGAGCTGAGTGGGACGTAAACATCCCGCCCACCTCCTTCCTTCTGCATAGCCAGCGTGAGCCGCGGGATGTAGGTGAGATGTGTTCATCGTTCCCGGGGTGTCGCACACTGCGATGTGTGCTACCCCGGGTACGATGAACAATCTGACGTGCAATTCTAGAGACAGGTATGATGTGTATGTGATGAACGTTTTAACGTTCAATCGCAATCGCACGTAGCTGTCACACACTGCAATGTACCTTACAATGCCGGATGTGCGTCACTTATGACGTGACCCCGCCGACACATTGTAAGATACATTGCAGCGTGTAAAGCGGGCTTAACTCTCCAAACATGTTGGGAATACAAATGCTGTTATTCGAACGGTTGTACAGTGTAACAGGTGTCAGATGTCCCTTCTTATAGACTCAGCCTATTATCTGGAAAAGGTAGTAACCTGAATATCATAATAAATCAAGACATGGGACATGAGGATCGGCATTTATGTGTCCTCCTACACCTGCGCAAATACGCTTACTATAAATGTATGAATGTGAAACATGGACCCACTTAGTAAGTATGCTCATAGGTAACACTTCTCAGAAGTGCCTCTTGCAGGATTAACTGTACATACTTGAGTAGGATCCCTTAGTATTGAGTCTTCAGTCACTGGTTTATGGAAAGCACAGCAAGATGTCTTCCTATACGGCACATAGGGCACCTTAGGCACCAGGCCTTGGTGTGACTTCTGCATGTCCTTACAGCTCTGTCTCTGCTGAACAGACATTGCTTATATGAGAGCATAGTGTATAGAAGCCTAATTATATTTATGCATTCTTAGTGCATGATCTATGGAAGAGTCATTATTCTAAACAATGGGCCTGATGTTCATGCCAGTCTTAATGAGGGTGCATGCTGGAGTCAGACGCTTTTGATTCTTGAGAAGGTGCACACCTCTTCATGAATCTGGAGTGTCTGATGTATGGCGTACACCTCCAAGTGCTACACTAGAAATCTCACTCCAGTCAGGTAATGGAGTAATGGAGTGAGATCTCTCTGGTATAGGGAATGCCACAGCTCTTGATAAATTAGAGCATGACACTCTCCAGCTAAACTCATGTTGTCGGAGCTGGTAGAAACTGGCAAAAAAAGCTTTGAAAAGTCATAAAAATTAGTTGCAACTTTGCGTATCATGCAGTGACTACTGGGCACCCAACCAGGGGTAGATGGAACTCCTGGTGAGCCCTACAACTGACCGGGTATACCAGGGAAACGATACAATGGAGGGCCCTGGGTTTACGGAGACGGCAATGGAGTCACCTCCTAACACTCATGTGAGGCTGATCCCTACTTTCCTTAACATCCCTATACGAGTCCTTCCCCCTGTCACTGTCACGTGCCTAGGCCCTCACTTGCCCTGAACTCACCCTGGCTAGTGAGAAGGCTGGCGAGAACACTAGTCTCACCACTGCAAGAAGAGGACACGAGGTAGGTAAGGCTGCTTTCACACTACGTTTTTTTAACATGCGTCAAACGTTTTTTGAACGCAAAAACTGATCCAGTGCAAATGCGTTTTCATTTCAATGCATTTGCAATGGACTCGCGTCAACATGCGTTCACCTGCGTTTGCGTGTGTTATAGTAAGGATATAGCGACTTGTAGTTTTTTAACTTTTTTCAAAAACGCTACTTTCTACTTGCGTTTTTGAGCTGTGTCCAAATACTGCAAATCACTGGATCCTGACTAAACAGCATGCAAACGCATGTGAACGCTGGCATGCTGATAGACAGGATCCTGCTTGCTCTAAGGGTATGTGCGCACGTTGCTTTTTACCTGCTTTTTACCTGCTTTTTTGCTGCTTTTTCTTCTGCGCTGTTTAATGCCAAAATGGATGTGTTCTTCTATTCAAGCAAAGTCTATGGGAATTTGGGTTTCTTGTTCACACTATGCTGTTCAAAATGCTGCCTTTTTGAGGCAGAACTTTGGTCAAAAACTCAGCTTTTCAAAGAAGCAACATGTCAATTGTTTTTGCCATTTGGGTTTTGCACTGCAAAGCTGAGTTTTTGACCAAAGTTCTGCCACAAAAAGGCAGCATTTTGAACAACATAGTGTGAACAAGAAACCCAAATTCCCATAGACTTTGCTTGAATAGAAGAACACTCCATTTTGGCATTAAACAGCGCAGAAGAAAAAGCAGCAAAAAAGCAGGTAAAAAGCAGGTAAAAAGCAACGTGCGCACATACCCTTATGAGCATGCCCAGAAACCAGCCTGTTGTGATCAGTCTCTCTCCCCCTCTCTCTCTCTCTCTCCCTTGCTCCCCCTCCCTCTCTCCCTCTCTCTCCCCCGCCAGAGAGCGGCGGACGCTCGTAACCAAGGTAAATATCGGGTAACCAAGCAAAGCACTTCTTAGTTACCCGATGTTTACGTTGGTTACGTGTGCATGGAGATGGCTCCTACCAGCTGCAGACGCTCGTAACCAAGGTAAATATCGGGTATTCAAGCAAAGCACTTCACTTAGTTACCCGATGTTTACCTTGGTTACAGCTTACCGCAGCTGTCAGATGCCGGCTCCCAGTCTCATGTTCAGTTCCCCTCAATCCCGATCACATGACTCCAATGCCCGCCCATAAACTTCAAGTGACAGGATCCTGCAAAATAACACAAGTGTTTGCATGTGTTTTTCTCTGCAAAAACAGGATCCGCTTTTGAAGCAAAAAAACGTTCATAACGCATGTTAAAAAAACGTAGTGTGAAAGCGGCTTAAGACAAACAGGTGGGGAAAGACACAACAATAAGTTCTCTAAGGTTTCTTCAGCAGGAACTATGCAGCTGCAACAACACCACAGGTCAGCAGAGGCAAGCTCCTACCTCATGGACAGCTAAGGTTTAAGCTATAGCCAAAAAAAAAAAAAAAAGGGAGGAGTGAGGAGCGGATATTTATTGTAGAAGGGAGTGGCTGCAGCTGAGGTTACAACTACCTGTTAGATCACTGCAGGATAGAAATGCAGTTTAACCCCTACATTACCGGATAGAATTACATACACTCTAAGGCTAGCGCCACACATCCGTGCCGCCGGCACGTGTTTGTCATTTTTTACACGTACCGGCGGCACGGAGACACGTACAGCAATGCTACCCTATGGTAGCAGGCACACACACGTAAAACCACACGGAACGTGTGTCCGTGTGCGTTTGTACGTGTGTGCGATTTTCAAAGCGCTGACATGTCCGTTTTTTCACCGGCAGCACGGGTGTCACGCGGCCCGCACCCGTACCACACGGGTGTAGTGTGGATGCGGTCCCGTGTGACACGCGCCGGAGAAAACACACATGTCATTGAAAAAAAAAAAAAACATTAACTCACCTTCTCCAGCCCTCCTGTCTCTGCCGCTGCTGCCTCTTGCTGCCGACCGCCGCTCATTATTCTCATTGAATATTCACTTCACTGCCTGGCAGCAGCAGCAGCGAGGAGACGGGAGGGCTGGAGACCGAGGATCAGCACCACGGACAGCAGCGCGGACAGCAGGAAGGACCAGGTGAGTATAATAATTACCGGTTCTACGTGTTCTATCGCGGATAGCACACGTAGAACACACGTGTCACGCACGTACCAGAGACACGTACTTACCTGCACGCAACACGCAGGGAAAATACGTGTCTCTCGGCACGTGCGTGAATTTCACGTGAGTGTGGCAGAAGCCTAAGGCTGGTTTCACACATCCGGCTTTTCGCCGGTTTGCCGGATCCGGCGCTCTCCCACACAGTGACTACAGTACAGTGACAGCGCAACAAGCGCCGGTCACATGCTGTCATGTGACCGGCGCATGTGACCCGGAAGTTACAGCGCTGTCACTGTACTGTATTGTCTGTACGGGAGAGCGCCGGATCCGGTAAACCGGCGAAAAGCCGGATGTGTGAAACCGGCCTAACTCAAACAACAAGTGGGCACTAAAGTGGATCTGCAATCAACAACATGCTGTGTTGTGCTGTGCACCTTCTGATCCCAGATCCTGCTGAGATCACATCAGACCGTGACACACTCGTGACATTGAGTTGCAATTAAATTTTGTGACTTTTCAAAGTTTTACTCCAGAATTTTAATATAAAGCTTTGATGAATCTGGTTCAGTATCTGCATGAATTTGGGGCATTTTTCAGCCATAGAAAAACCTTTTCAGGCTTCCGTCACACACATTTTTTGTTGTATTTTTCATTCCAAAAACACTTGTAAAAATGACAGCTTACCTACAATTTTTCTTACTGTTTTAAAAATTAATGTGTTTTATTAACTCTGCTTTTGTTGCATTTTTTAGGTTGTGCTTAGGTTTTACCATTACAAGATCACAGATCATCTCATGCCAAGATTCTTCTTAGAATCATACGATTGTAATGATAATGTAAAAACACATGCAGCTTTTTTTTTTTAAGTAACTAAAATAAAGAGAAATGTCACAAAGTGTCAGAAAAATATACTATAGGTGGAGCATGTTGCAGGTTTTTGTAAACAAACATGACATATAGAAAATCATAAACAATATTGATACCATTTGGGCCATATTTTTTGACTTAAATACTTTATGCTGTATTTTGGGGGTAAAAAATCATTTTTTAAAAATTGGTTTCATTAAAAATATTGCACAGTTTTCTTACTATAGCCCCTATGTTGCTGGCTGAGTCAACTGAGAACCCTTAGTGAGCGTCTTCTAACAGGAGAGTTTATAAGCTCACTCAAGACCACAAAGTTCACCTTAACATTTATGTATTCATAACTCAGCTGAGAGGAGCTCAGAAAAAGGAAGACAAGAGTCAAAAATGCTGGTGTGAGAAGAGCTCACTGACAGATTCTCAGTTAACTTATTCTGCAATACAAAGGCCAACCAAGCCAAATGGTGCAACTTTTTTTTTTTTTTTTTTTTTTACAAAACTCAGTTGCTATAATGATTTTTAGCCCAACATGTATGACTTTAATGGAGCCTGTGAATACAAAATCACTGTTCAATCATGGACAACACCTTGTAGAGAACATATCCCTAAAGAATATTACACCTTAAGTTTCCATTCCTTTGTTTGGCAGATATTGTTCCTTATTCATGTATGCTAAGAAGGTTTCTGTCCTCCCCTAGCAATATTTAGTGCACCTTCCTACCTACTGGTTTTGCTTCCATGATCAATAGCTCTGGCTTCATATGAACCATATGGAGGCGGAAATAGATGGAAAACAAGTAAAGAACGATTTTGGCAAACAGAGACATGGATTTGAACACTGATTATATGATTTCTATTAGGACTATGTGATCTACTATATGTGCTTGGTTCCAAGAGTTTTTTGGGCTGAAATACTTTTTTTAGGTTTTTTAAATCGTTAAAAATCTATGTGAGAAGATGTACACTCACATATTAAATAGGTTGTAAATAAATTACCAAGGTAAG